>NC_071534.1:38572181-39180363 GCF_026979565.1 Vidua chalybeata
ATAGCAGTGCTGAAAGAGGCGATCTGAAAAGCAGGCACTGAGAGCAGAGCCTGGCTCACATGTGTTTCTACATGGAGCACACTGGTCTCCCGTGAGCAGCAATCTGGTGCCTCTGCTTTGGGTTTTCAGGGGCAAAGCTCCCCAGCCACTCATAATGTCAGGAAGCTGCAATGAATGCCTAGGGCAAAAATGACTGTTGTTATCAATTGACTGATTTCGACAGCACCCAAAGAGAATCCAATCATTGTGTGTCCAGCAGTGCTCCCAAGCAGGTGTACTTCAGAGGATGATTCATCACCTGCAGCATATCACAGAGTTTGCTTTAATCTACACCCTCCACTGCTATCGCTTAAAAAAGTGATTTAAAAAGAATAAGAGATAGAAATTTCCCTCTGCCTCAGCGGGCACTGTGCTTTTGCCTTTAGAAAAACATCACCTGCTGGACAGTTGCTCGCCCCTGCGGTGAGACAACGTGGGGTCCTGATGAGGTGTCATGACCTAAGGGTTAGTCTAGAGAGCATGACCACAGCGTCATAGAATTTCACAGTACTCGAGAACATAGGAGCCTTTTCCTCCTTTCTACTTAGTTACGGATTACCACAAATACCACAAAAATCATCAATATGCCTATGATTAATAAAGCAAATATGAATGACTATACATATATTTATATATGTCTCAAGCTATTATGTATTACTAGCATCAATCAATTACAGTCTAAAGCTCATGATGGCATGAATTAGTAGTATAGTACAATCAATAACAAGCACAACCAAGTAGTTCGGTATTCCTATTGCCACAACTCGTCACTAGAAAATGATGAGTATATATAACATCAAGAGGAAGCAAATTACATTTCAGAAGGAAATGTCAAACGGGGAGGGGCAAACCAATCAGAGATGGGGACTACACACCCAACTATCCCCAAAAGAGGGGATAACAGACTGAACTGAAAGGATAACAGAGATATTAACTTCCTGGAGTCAGCCAGGGGTCAGCAAGACATCTGTGGTGACAGTCCAAGGTCCTGTAGAAAGTTTGTGTGGGGTTCAACTGGAAAGCTCTGGGTGACACAGGACCTCAGTTTTGGATAAAATAAACATGTATTTTTAATAACATATGGACATAAGAGGGCATAGGACATTCTACGTTATGCAGTCAATAGATGCTGTTAATGTCTGGTTTCACCTGTAGCAGCCAGTACATTATGATGTTTTCTGTTCTTTCAGAGCAATTTTATTTTCCCAGACTGTTTTTCAGAGTGTTTTCCCAGACTGTTTTTCTCAGGTGATAAATTGGTCTTACAGTGCCTCATTTTTTCTACTTATTTACAATATTTCAGGATGTCTTCAGTGCCTGGGCACCCTAGCTGCACTTTTCAAATATGCTTCTAGTTTACAAGCCCCATCCTTAGAGGGGATCCCATTCTTCAGCAGTCCCAGGCTGGCTGTCCTTTCTCTGTCAGTACTTTTCAGCACATGATTTCTTCTCTTCAGTAATTTTCCTCTTCTAACCAGGCCACCTTTATGACTGATCACATTACAGGGCTGGAATGGGAGAAGACTGAAATGCTTACCAGGCTGTGAGGTACCTACCAAGCAAGTTGGATGTGGGATAAGAAATACCCTGAGCCATTTCACACCAGCAGCACTACTGGTGGCCTGCATGGTTCTCCCTGATACCCAGCTCCTCTATAGGGGGGCCTAATAGAATTTCTCTTCTCTTCCAAGCCCCTGTGTTTCAAAAAGGTCCTGCCTTCCCTTTAAATCTGGACAAAATTGACCATGAGTGCTAAAATTACTATGAGAACAAAAATGAAAAACTGACCAATGGGATAGATGTAAGCTTTGTTTCCCTAGGAAAGTGAATCTAGGAATAGAGCAGGAGCTATGCCTGACATACTTAATGGTGGAAAAGAGTCTTTAATTTTAAAATTACAATGATGTCAAAAATACAGTACTCTGTAATTGAGGCTTCCCTAAATTTCAACAAGCCACATCAGCATTTTGTTCTGTGCTTTTTTCTCATGACGGTAATTGTTCCTGGTGGAATGTAGTGAGTTCTGTGTGCTGCAAGAAGCCAAAAGAGAGAACTTGAGGCTTTGGGCAAAGAGTTCCACCCTCCATTCCAGGGCCCATTGCAGGCTGTTACTTATCCTCTCTGTGTCCTCGCTGTGCTTGTCTGAGCTCAAAATTGTCACCACGCCTGATGCTCAGTGCAAATAAACCACATTTCTCCATAAGAAATTTGTGTAGGGACCAGGACAGGCTCTATGTACACTACCTGAATGGGGAGAATGGGGAATGTGTTGTTTTCTCAGCTCACCAGTACATGCAGCCAGGCTTTGTGTGAGAAGATCATAATTGACTTTTGGATACAGATTAGGAGGAAATAACTCCTTTAAAAAAAGGGGACATCAGGAATGAAGGGTTGGTGAGGGACATCCTAGGCAAAATGCACCCAAGTGACCCTTAGGCATTGAACTCATACACATCTCTGAGGAGCTGAAGCTTAGACTACTGATGGTCAACTTATGTTTAGTCAATAAATACTGGTGATGATAAATATTTTTTTGTTATTAATAACATAAAAAAAGTCTTCTCTGTCTGCAGACTGGTATACTGGCACATCTTAAGCAACCATGATATTTACCTCAAGCAGCCAGAGGAAGTGAGCTGGGTTTTCTTGTCCTTGTCTTTACCCCAAACCATTTCATACCTTCTCAAACACATCTGCCCAGAGCTGCTGAGGGTGAGCAAGAGGCCATCAAACACAAGGCAGACTGCAATAGCACTAACTGGCCCAGGTTTGGGTAAAATCTATGTTTGTGAATGCAAACATCTGAAAATTGACTGTGGGCTAGGCAGCCCAAATTATGGGGACAAACCCACACTTTGCATGTGAACAGGATGAACTGGACATGGAAATCCATGAGTCTGAACACCTAAGGCACTCGCACTGTTCTTCTCATGGTCACCCCAGTGCTGCAGTAGCACAGGGCAGGGGGCCGTGAAGTTAGACTTTGCAGAATGTGCAGCATTTAATTTGAGATTTCTCCCCCTGGCTGGCTTTGTTTAGTGTGCACAGAGGATACTGTGTTCAGGCAAATTTTGGGGATTGTATGTGCTGGGGAACAGCTGGAAAACCAGTGATGTATAGTAACTGGACATGGTAGCTCTGAAAGGAAAACATATCTCTCCTCTGAGTATGTGCTATGGATTCCTGTAAATTAAAAAGCAACACTTGTCTTGAAGACCACCCAGTCTCCTACAACCAGCACTAAAGAAAACTGCATCCAACAGAGCCCATCTCCACGCTGGTACCCACTCTGGTTTGAAGGTTTTAGACTGGTTTTGTGTTTTGGACTGTTTAGGCTTGGGCTGTCAGATGTGCAGCCCTTATCACAATTTTGTGGTGCTCTTGGTAGGGCTTTCAAAAGGATGACACACAGGAAACCTTACAAATATTTAAAGAATGACTTGGAGTGATTTTTATAGGGTTTCTAGTTCCTAAAAATATTTTGTAGGGGTTTGCTATAAATGACTTGGGGGAATTTACTCTGAAAACTTCCAGTGAAATTCTTTCTTTGCAAAGGGCAGACCAAAAAATTTCCTGCAAAAGCATTATTTTTTGAAGATAAACTGGAACTTTATTTAAATGAAATCTTCCAAAAAATACATCTTTTCTTTGAACATTGCTGTTTTTCCTTGAAATGGTGATGCTAGAAAGCCCCCAAATTTTTAGCAGTTTTTGGTGAGGAAGAGTCGTTACCAGCTGCTAAAAAACCAAATAGCTTTTTACCATTTTGAATGGAGTTTTCAACAAAAGGCAATGTTTCCTATAGAAAATTCTAATTAAAGTGATGTTCATTTTTTGTCAGACCTGTCTGCAGAAACTCTCTCCTTCCTATATGTCACAATCTCTATATTCCCCAGCTGGGAGTGTGTGTTAGAAAACCCCAGCCAGCACTTTGCAGAGACCAGCCTTTGCACAGGATTATGCAAGGTGAAGCCTGGCACAGACCTGACAGTTTGTGGTTTTCGTGTGAGTTAGCAGCCTCACAAAATGACACCTGTGACTTCAACAATCAGCCTCATCTCCTTGAAGTTGTTATCAGGGTTATCCTACCCCTCTGGTCAACTCCAAGCCAAGGACTTCAGCCCTGCTACATTCAATAGTCAGGCATATCTACTTGTGCCATCTCTGCTTCAATCACCTAATAAAATTAGGAATAATCAATTAATGTGTATAAAACAACCACAGTTTTAACTTCTGCAAATATACAGAGCACCATTTCCTTTCATTTCTTTTCATAGCTTATTGCAATTTGCATGCATTTTGTCTCAAAAATTATTTTGATATTACTGTCACATGCTGCTCATATTTAACAACAATGCATCCATTGCCAGCTAGCTGTGTCCAGCTCAGCAGACTTCCAAATTGCTGCTATAAATTAACCAGATGGTAGAATGTATTTTGCAGCTTACAAGGTGGAGATATTTCCCTAGGCACTTGTTGGCATGAGTCATGTTTCTCAGGGAAAAGCACAGTATATAGGAAATAATGAAGAAATGAGGATTCAATTAAGATTGAATTTTTAAAAATGCCACTGCTAATGTTAATACAAACAGTATCATTAAGGTCTGCTAGGATCAAAAGGAGACCTGCTTCCTGGAAACACTCTCAACCCCAGGACTGGTACGGAGTTAATAGTCTATAATAGAATCTATTCATGCTGCTAGATTAGTCTGTCGAAGACAATTAATCAAAATACAATAAGCTTTTCTTCCCAAAATAGAAACGGATACAGAGTTAATGTGACAGTTGCATCACTGAAATTTCACAGGAGTTTTCTTCATGTATTTTGCTGAAGTTACAGGTTGAGGCCTGGAACATAAGGCCTGGGACAGGCAAATTTATGAAGTGTGAAAGGCCACTTGAGGGAAAAAGCCAGAAATCCACTTTTATATGAACTTATTTAAAACCATATACAACCATTCAGTAAAAATACTGATACTCACAGAGGCTGCATTTATTTATACACTTTTTATCCTTTTGAATGTGCTTGACAAATGCAATAAACAGGCAGGACTGTATTCTGCCATCATTCAAACACGTGTAATCTCATTGACTTTATTGGCACTGTATCAATATTGTTGAGGGCAGAGTTTGCACCATTCAAGGAATCTCATTTTTGAAGATAATTGGAAGCATCTCTGAATAGAAGGAAAGGGTTTTTTGCACTAGAATCTTTTTTTGATACAAAAGTATTACTTCCTAGTCTGTTGCTGGTTTTGCTATTGCTTCCTTTCTTATGCAAAGCAAATTTATAGGCACTTCTTATGAAAAGGAACCACAATGGAGACAATTTTATAGCAAGCAATAATAGAGATAAATACTTCTTTCAGTGCTGACTCAGAGACAGTATCACCCCATTGGTAGGTAACTTACACAAATTTGATAAAGAGAGTTTTACCTCACCCTCTCTTAAAACATCAGGTGAATATAAATCACATTTACTCCTAATCATGCTTGATTCATTTAATTGGAAAATACCCCAAGGGCAGCAGTTAGACTGTGGGATGATGCAGCATGGCTGTGTTTCCCTCCCTGGCACTGAGATTGCAGTTCCATTCTCCTCGGGGTCCCTGGCATGGTGGCAGTGCCAGACATGTGCTTGTAGCTGGAAGCAAGTGCTGCTTTGTGTCCCACAGGCAGCTCCATTTCCCAGCATTGCCTCCTACACCTTGTGTTGCTCTCAAACCATGATCTTCTATGAGGGACACCTTGAAAGCCTGAACTTTACTTTTTGATTTTGTAGTGAAAATGAATGTTTAAATGTCAGAAGTACCTTTGGACTGAAAATCATAGATTCTGGCTCTCTTTGGCAGAGAAGTTGGACTATGAACATAAATGGGCCATGTGCCATTTATGACGCACATGCCAATAAATTATATGACTGCAGCATGCTTTTGCAGATGATTTTGCATTTAGTTATAGTCCCAGAAGTTCATGTTCATTGTCTGAAGGCTTTGGGACGTAAAGAGAGGACTATAATAGAGGGTTTGATCCTGCCAAATTTTTAAGTACGTCTTCTTCTTTTCAAAGGTGCTGCCTTTCCACAGGCTTAACCTTTTTTTGGTACTGGTTCTTTGATGACAGGAAGTCTTACTGCCCCTGAATACCTGTCACTGCCATGCAAAGCCATTTGCCATGCAGTTAAATCTCCCCTCTGCCTTTTCTCTTACCCCGCAGGGAAGCACAATGGGAGAGACTTGGAGACAGTACAAAATTGTAGTTGAGGCATTTGTTTCTTATTATATTCGCCCTTCCCAGGGACACAAGTGGCAGCTTGCCATGAATTAGGTCTGCTCAATAATTCAGCCCCCGAGTAATCAGAAGACAGCAGTCAGAGCTATGATGGATAACGGCCGGATGTCACGTGTCAATGTTGGGTCTTCCCAGTCTATCACCAGCCATTGTGACCATCAATCACAATATTCTACTTACCTGCCTACCTCCACTGATAAGCTTGCATTAAACTGATGGTTAATTTCCTGTCAGTAGATCCTCCATGACCTGGGTTCTGCAGAGATGTGCCATTCAGCTCTTCTTAGGCAAGAGCTGACCTAAGGCAAGATAGGAGTGTTGGATCAAACTTTCTCAGTTGCAGTAAATGCAATTTCCTTGTAAGCTGAGAAACTTGGCTAAATTTTAACAAAGCTCTGTTGTTTTGATAATAGATAAAGCTGTTGTATTCTCTGAAAAAATCACTGTGTTTGTAAGAGTCAGACTTGGTCTCCAGTGGTCTTCACAATCCATATCAACCCAGTCACAGCACTTCCTAAATCAGGATTCCCACTCTGGGAAAAGAGATTTGTCAGATAATGGAACTACAAGTAACTGGCTTAATAATTATACTAGTTTTTGTTATCTTAAACCTCCTGCTTTTGTTGTGCATGCTTTCTCATTTTATTTCTTTAGGAAGAGAAAATACAACCTACAAAGTTAATGAGGAAAGATGCATAGTCAAGTGTATCTTTGAACTCTTTTAAAATGAGCGTGGTGGTGATGGGATGACTTTGAGTGCTAAGGGCACCAGGCTCTGGTGCCTGGATGTTCAATACCCAGCTCCCATCAGTGGCACTTTCTTCCTAGGATCAGCAAGATCCCCGTGAGTTTGCTTGCTAACAACTTGTGTGCTACAGTGGATACTTTCTGACTCCCAAGCCTGGTATATCTCATACTTGAATATCTTGAAGAGATTATTTTGGATTGTCTGCCCAAAACCACCACTGGGAAGCTGCTTGATGAAGGTCAGTTTTAGACATTTCCAAAAAAAAAGGATGACAATGTTAAGTCATTCTCAGTCACACAGACCTGTTTTAAGAACCTATATTGATATTCTCTATGGTAATTTCTTCAGTGCATGCTTTTATTTTAATCTCTCATAGGCTTTGTGGAATGGGAGTTGAACAGGTGTCCTAAGAAGACTGACACATTTGGCTGTTAGTTGGACTAGCTGGAAATATGAATTCTACCTTGCAAAACATTTTGAGATGTTAACAGATGTTGTTTTAGTGACACTGATGGTCAAAAGGCTGTTGAAATTTTTTAGAAAAAAAATTCAGGGAAAAGAGAGAAAGTGTTTATTAAGGCAGTGATGCATTTACTCACCTGGCAAGGGGAATCAAACTTAAGTGATTGCTCAGTCTTGTGCATTAAGATTATCAGTCTCATTATCAGTCTCTTTCTCCATCTAATCAGAATACAACTTTGAACCCCAAGATGTTACTAACAAAAGTTAGTAAAACTACTGTTATATTATATGTGCTAAAAAAGATGGTGACTTGACTCAAACTCACCAATCCCAAACATGTTTACACCCACTCCTTGGTGCTGGAGTTTTACCTAGCATTTAGCTGAAATCTTTCAGGAATGCAATTATTCAACAGCTTCCTTATTCTAAATTTGCCATCTCCTTATATCCTTGACCTTTTATTTTTCTTCTAAAATATTCTGACTGCAACACCTTTTTCCTAATATTTCATTGAATGAAACAGTGTGACTAAGTAGAGTGAGAGGAGAGCCCAAGAATTATACCTTTCTTCTGACCATCCCCGAGCAGATCCTCCTACTGTAGTTTCTTCTTTGTCTTGGGAAATTCCCCTCTGGGGGGAATGCTGGGTGTAGACATTTTCAGAAAATGCTGTCAGCACAACTCCTGCAGAGCTGCAGGAGGAAGGGAGGGGACTGGGGGAGTGTGGTAGGGGCCCAAGCATTTTTGGTAAAACAGTCAAAGCACAGAGTTGCAGTATCAGCAGTGAGATGATTGTCAAGTACAGGACAAATGTTTCCATTTCCTACCACAGGTCACAACACTTAATAGCGTCATCGATATGAACACCACTAAAGACCAAATCAGCCCAGTATGCAATGCTAGTCTGGGGTCATCTACAACAAACCCCACTCACCCGGACCAGTAGAAAGGCCCAGAACTCCATGGGCAAGATTCTCAGACAGAACAGGAAAACTTCCCTGTTGAGCAGAAAGGATGCAGGGACAAAAATGCTGAGCTGCAGGCTGAATGTAGTGCTGTGGGGCATGGCTCTCTCACCATACACCAGCATGAGGTGGTGCAGCAATGCCTTCTTGTGAAGACTGGCTGTGATACCTGTCACACAGCTGCCTTATGTAGGATTCAGCTCAGAGCTGGAGTACCTACACTGAAGTGTTTGCACAGAGATGTCAACACCTGAGCTCAATGGGTGATTCAGTTGTCTCCACGGAGACTTCTCATGTTGCTTGAGATGCTACAGGAAATCTGAGACACCTACAAGGAGGTGGCAGATGCAACACAGGACCTCCCAGTACAGCGTATCAAGACCTGAAATAACATCCTGAAGCATCCAGTTTGGCACCATGTCCAAGGTTATTTAATTTCCCAATACAGTCAAGGGATTCTAGGAAATAATTTGGTTTGCCAAGAACTAGACTCCTAATGCCATGGCCATGGTGACTGCACTGATAAGATTTCCATTGCGGGGACCATAGGTGACATGAAGATGACTAAATGTAGATATTCTAGTCTTCCAGTCCTCAATCAAGAAAAGAAAAATAAAAAATCTGTGCATGTCAAATGCACACTGCCACCTGAAGCTAAGCTCTTGCTAGTAGCCTGCTCCACAGCAGCAAGGCCAAAAGTGTCCTGATGTTAACTACAGTTGCTGTTGACTCCATTGTGCCTCAACAGGCAGGTTGCTACTAGGGTATTTAAAAGTCAAATCAAAGGATAATCAAGGGAAATTAACTCTCTGCAAACAATAGAGCTGGGCTGGTCTTCTTGAATGTGCTGAACTAGTCTTTTTGCAGTATGGCCCAAGAGGGAGAGTGGAGGAGTTGGATAAAAGAGATTAATTTTGAATGGCTGCAGCAGGACCAGGTTCCAGTGAGCCATCTGAATGTGTCACAAAAAGGCTCAGTACTGCTCCTAATCCACTTCTTGTGCTGATTGAAGAAAGCACCTGATTGATGGTCTGGGACCCTATCCATACCTTGTTAGCCAAAGCATGCCTCACTCCTGATGTGTTTTGTGCAAACCAACCCTATCACTAAGGAATTTTCTGAAGGACTACTCCCTCCTCTTAGCCTAGGGCTTCTGAACATCATGGCTTCCTTCCACCTTAGAAACTAGATCCTACTGCTATCCTCATTTTTGCTCAGCTACTTCTCACCTTTTCTCCTCTACATGCTTGCCCAGGAGCTGCAGTCTGAACCAGCAGGGTGTTTTTAAAACAAGTCTCTGTTTTGGAAGTAGAATAGAAGATGGAGTACAAACTGTTCCAGGAAGCATGGAAGGCTTGGTTTGAGTTTGCAATAGCAAAAAGCTAGTGCCCTGTGAAGTAATAAAAGGGTATTTTAAAGAAACTCATCTTGCCAGGGCTGTAAGCTGATTTATGAAGGCAGGTATCAAGTGATAGTTAAACTGCTGGAGTCATGGCAAAGCATATTTCATTGTTGCTTTTGTGTTTTTATATCTTTTTCTAAAAATCCCCAAACCAGTCTAAGCAGTAGTACTATGCTAATAGGGAGTTTAAACGGATTTCAGGGAGTTCAGTGTTTCGGTGTAATTCCAAGGTGTGAGAAGGCAGAAAACTTGCCAGTTTCATATACTGACTTTGAAAGCCAGTATGAAGTTCAGCAAACAGTGAATTTGCTCAGCAAAGGAGATGAAAAATCCATTGTTAAGCAGTTGTTGCACCTGCTGCAGTGACATGTTTTCCTTATAATGTTCTTATGTTGGCTAGGCCCGTGACTTACACACATGAAGAGGGATCGTGGTGCCTCTTTCTAAACGTTTGCATGGGGTAATGGAGGTTTCTGTGATTGAGGCAGTGAAAACTGACTGTGTTGCATTTCCAAATGATGTCTGAGTCCCCTTTGCCAAGATGAAAACATTTCTGCAAGTAGTAGGGCAACACAGGAACCAGGCTTAATGCCAGCAATGCCACCTTGTTTATTTATCCTGGATGGAGGCTGTTTACAACATTTTTTGCTACTATAACACACATGCTTTCCCATAGGTGCTCTGCAGATGTTGGGCATAAATATGATGCTTTTGCCATGGATTCTATGTTCCATGGATGTGTTGTTTACAGCCACATCTGTGCCCTTCTCCAGCCAGGTCAAATGTGTGAGCCAATTGCAGACAAGTAAAGCTGCTGTTAGTGCACACTGGGGCCATTCCCTGTGAGGCCCTGTCATGCCAAGGGGGGCATCCAGTCCTGTGCTGGCAGGCAGAAATGCTCTGGCTGGGCTTGTATGTGACCTTGGGTAAAAAGGAATCTGGTCACATGTGCTATCCGTCCTTTACAGATCCCTCCCAGTTTCAAATTCCTCATGAGCCAGCATGAGAAAAATCAAAACTAAGGTGTATTTTGAGAATGGGGAGCCCTTGGAGGGGAGCTGTGTAAGCAGCTGACAGTCACCTGCCTTTGTTCTGCTCACATGCGGGGCAGAGAGGTCTGCCAGGAAACACTGCCCCGTGCAGGGTAGTTCAGCCTGCCTGCTAGCTTAGGGAGAACGAAGGGAGGGGATGTGGGGTGAGGTGAGCTGACTTACTGTAGGAGGACATTTCTGGCCTTGCTGCCATCCTGCTGTGCAGTTACAGGTTCTACCCACCACCGTGTTGGGAGGTAAAACTGGCAACTTGTGACTTTACAGGAGTATTCCATAGAGAGGGCTGTTGCTCCTGCCTTAGCAAAACTTATCCTACAATTCCACTGGTATTTCCAAAAAAAATCTGTAAGACAAGGCTATCAGCTATATAAACTGCTGGACTACTTGCAAAATAAAAAAGCTCTACTTTTTCCTCAGCTCAAGCATAAGCTTTTCCTGCAACCTCTCCCTGCCCTACAAACCATCAGACACTCTGCATTTTTCCATCAGGTCTGCAGCCTGCTTTTTAGATCTACAAGATCAGCATCACTGGCATGAATATTCAGAAATAAACTAGGCAGGTGTTTGGGTTATGACAATCTCAACTGCAAAATTTCTGGCCCTGTGGCAGTGGAATGATCTCAGTCCTCAAATCCTCACTATATTCTGATTGCAGCATTAAATGTACTCTTTTTTCTTTATGCAATGGAGTATTTTTCAAAGGAATGACTCCATAATAAATAATAAATATATAAATTTAAATATTGCGTGCATGCCTGAAAACCATAGCACAGAGCACTGAGAGGAAATATTCTGGGTTGCAAAATCTTTTGCTGCACAAGTCAGCTATCCAGATAATGGATCCTTATAAGTATGTAGGACAAATAGCTCTATGAACCATCTGGGACTCACTCAGCAGTGGGAAAAAGACTGTTAGGCTTGCAAGATCAGCACGCAAGAGTGATTGCTGATCAGTTACTGCTGCTTTACAGAGAAAACAAAGACTTTAGCATTTAAGCTATTAATAGTTTTTACCTAGTCCAAGTGTTGCAAGATGCATTAATTTCCCCAGACCATAAATTCAAAATTTGCTAGACACTTTTCTAGATTGCGGTATCATAATAGACTTAATTTCTATTCACTTGTTCCCATGTTTTACATGTGCCAGCATTAAGTTCTGTGAAGTGCCTGGATGAGCCACATCTGGTTTGAAAACTAACCACGTATAAAACACAGCAAAACTCCTTTTCAGATCATAATTTCCTGACTCAACTCATCCCACAGCTAAAGGGACACTGCTGCAGGAACAAAAGGGCATTAGGGGCTGGAATCAGATTTTTTGGTGTTGGCATCTACTAAGGCCATTTAATGCTGATTGTGGGAGCTTAATCTAGTTGGGCTGGATGCTTTTCTTCAATTTCATATTACAGTGGAATGAAAGAATAGCTAAAAAAAAAACAGTTATGACTTCAATCAATTATCAATATGTTATTTCAGTCTAAATCTAGTTTGTGATTGCTTCTAACAGGAAAAATGCCAATTACTTCCAGAGAAAAAACAAAGATGACAAAGAACAATAAAACAGTTAATGATTACAGTCAGGCAGGTGAGATTTTGTACCTTGCCCCCATAAAGTTGCAATTTTCAATTACATACTGATATATTTAACAATGGCTAACAAAATGGCTAACTAGATGTCTAAAGGCACACCTCCTTGCAGAGCCTCTTGTGTCCCATGCTAATTTGGCTCAATCTGAGAAGTAGATCAAATGCATTAATGTTTGGAAACACTTAAAAAAACTTGCCTCTGGTAAACTGGGAATGGAATTCAACTCCAAATAAAGGAACCTGCTTGTGGGTGTATGTAGGAGTCTGTCTGAGCACTGTGCATCCAGGCTGTCTTCCCACCTAGCAAAGATGGATGGTTTGGTTGCAGGAAGGAGTTATCATCTGGAATGCACAAGGTGCAGCATCCTCCCAATGGGCCCAGTGGCTCTGACAGAGGATCTTCAGGATCTGTGCCCTCTGCCATGTGGGGACTGGGGTTTATACAGCAGAACTAGAAACCTCTGCTCATATATCTAACTCCTTCCACTAGCACAAAGTCAGCCTGGTTCAGCTGGCTGCCCACCAGAAGTAGGTTCAGCTGTACACAAGTACCTAGTGCTATTCAAGGCACTTTCTAGCACCCAGAACACTGCACGAGATTGGCAGATGTGACACAGGACTTCTAGGAAAACTCTCTCTATGCCTGGGGTAGCAATGTGATTGTAGGTGGGATTTCACATGGTGCTGATGCCTGTTTTGAGATAGTAAAGGCAACTCCTAGAACTGGCTTTCCCTCCATTCACAAGCTGTGATGAGAACACTGTCATGCTAGACTGGATTTTGGCATTGCAGCTCAAATTCAAGGACTTCTGGCAATCTTCTGTGGTGTAAGGTGCTTCTTGATGCCAGCCAGGGCATCACAATCAATTTGTTAGGAAATGGGGATGTTAATGACATGGTAATGATTAGCATATGAATTAGTTGCTGTTTTGTCTGGGTTCAAAATACCAGGCCTTGCTAGGTTCTGATCCTCCTGTCCTGCATGCCAGTGTAATTCCTGGACTTGAAAGGGATCATTAGATTGAGCAACGAGGTTCAACGAGGGATGTCACAGAACTAGCCTCCTAGCAGGGCCCAGTCCTTGAGCCAAACCACCCTCTTCCTGCAGAGGTCAGTGTCTGTGCCCAGTGACACACAGCTTCATCTTGAATGATAGTTCTTCCAAAAGTATCTCAACAGCTGGAAAAGCTGACCACCTGCCCATGAAAACTGTCCTTCTGGAAGCAGTAAAGATGGACTAAAAGTAATATGAGTGCTCTTCTCTCTTTAATGAGTTGTACTTTCTAAATGATTGAGCCTGTTACTTGCCATCTTCATTTTAGATTCATTGTAGTGGTTCCCACTAAGGCCTACTTATGCAAGACAATGAAACGTAGAGAGAATCTTACTGATGTCAAATTTATGAATGCAAATGAACAGCACTAGTGCAGTGGTGAAAATGCTGTGCAGTGCGTGCCATGCAGTGTAATCCACTGTGCTCTGAACTGCTCTCTCCGAGGCATGACACAAAAACTCTGGTCACCTTTGGCAGGAGATGTAGTTAGAAGTGCATGGTATTGAAAAAAAAGGAGAGGGATAGTTAGCAGAAATGCCCCTTTTGCAGAGAAGGCTATTGATTAGCCCACAAATTATTCAAAGGATGTATAACTCAACCATGAACCAAAAAAGTAAGATGAAAGCACCAAGGAGACAAATTGGCTGAGCAGAACTGACCAGCATGTGGGAGTAAAATGTGCTTACAAGTCTAGGAAATCTCTAGCAAAGTAAAGCCCAACACTATAGAAATTTAGTTAGCACAGTCTTTTGATGATCTCTGCCCTTTGCAAAGTGCCTTAAAGACCAATCACAGGATATTGACCTTAACATAAAAGAGAAATGGTTTTTTAGACCTTCTCTTCATGGAGTTGAAGCAGAAGGGAAAGGTGCACAACAGAGGAGTAGGGAGAGTAACCAGGAGGTCCTGGGCAGGGATACTCAGTGTAGGAAGAGGATACCTGAGCATCACTACCCGCTTAGCAGTAAGGCACAAGGGAGCACTTATGCAGCAACCTCGTGTGGCAGCAGAGGAACTTGAGAATCTGTAACCACCCCAGACACAGCTCCAAAAGAGTAGAACTGGCTGTGTTGAAAGCAAGCCCAGTTCTTGTGAGCCACAGTGACAAAGGCCATTTACTTGAGTATATCATTATTTACATGACATGTGAAGCTTCAGCCAAGATCAGGGCGACTGATCAGTGTCAACCACAGCATGAGCTATATCTTGCCTTTCTTCATTAATTGTTTTTTTTTGGGGGGGGGCAGTAGTGGAATTAACAATGAGTCCAATACTGAAAATAAGTCCTGAATAATTCAGTCCTCGTGTTTTTTATTTCTCATTCAACACACAAACGTTCCTTTTCTCCAAAATTAGGGACTTTAGAATCCAGAGCCATTTTGGTCTATAGAAGACATGCATGCACAGTTTGTTTGCTCAACAGGGTCCAAACAGATTATTTTATTCTAGGGGGAAAAGGGTAAGCTGAGTATATCAGATAGAGAAAATGACCTTCATAGCAAATGCTGTAGGAATCAGAACTCAACTGATTTGAGATGAGTTTATAAACACATTTTTCCCAACCACTCCAATTTGATGGCTGCAGACTGACCTCTGCTTTGCACTTGTTCTCATAGTGTTGAAGCTAGAGGGTGATACAACACATTACACAGGGTGCTATGAATCCAGGTTTCTGAAATCTCCCATGATAGTGGGACACTGTCACTGTCAGATTTACTGAACCATGAAGAGTAGGGGGACAGGTGTCAGCCCAGGTACTCTTTGATGGAAAACAGTGCTGGAGCAATGCTGGGGAACACAAAGACCGGGCTGTGGTGCTTTGTTTTAGTACAGCCCAGCACACACTCAGTCTTCATCATGCCCACCTGGACCTTCATTAAAAGCCCTGGTTTGGTTTTAATATTTTTCTGTGTTTGAAATTCCTGTTTTTCCTTTGGTGTTGGAAGTAAGATGCAAGCCAGCACCAATGGCACTTGACCAGTCAAGGAAGTACAGAGCCACTGAAACACAGGTAGGACAGCCTGAAGTGCCCCCCTCAGGCTTTGCTTCCACACAATCTGGGGAGGGAAAGGCTTATCCTGCCATCAGGATGTCTTGTCCTGCCACTAGCACCAGTAAGCTCAGCAGTAAAGCTGAGATGCTCTTGGTAAGAATTGAATTGTACTTAGTTGGGAATGATTCTCTGGTGGAGCTTGAAAGGAAAAAAGAAGGATTTATATCTGATATTACTTTGGACTGATAGAGTTAACCTCCAGAACTGGCTCAATGCTTCTTGCTCCTACTCACTATTTGTGCTGTGTGACGAGCTGCATAGTAGCTCTGTGCTTTCCCTCCTGACTGGGTAACAAACATTCATTGGAAGAGAAAAACAAATGGTGAATCATTTCATTTCAGGCATGAATTCTTAGATGAATGATCATTCGTGCTAAAATTAGTAATGCTCACAAGGGCAAAGCAAATGTGCAGGGATTGTCCAAATAGTTTCCAACAAGAAATATAATGAATTGGTATAGTAAACTTTGCACTTTTATTGGTTAAAAATTTGTAATAGGTAATACTTTTTATGTCATGCAACATTACTACCCTAAAATGATTTATGTACTAAGTGAAATATATTTCCCTCCTTCTTAAAAAAATGATTTTTGTTTTGTATAGAAACAGCAGTACTATTCCAGGTATTAAAATGGGACTCAGCCTACATGTGCTTTTGATTTGGAATTAATAAGTAGCATTTATTGCATCTAAGAGAGCAGAATTACATTGTTTTGAAATCATCAGCACATTATGTCAGGCAGGACAGTCTGGTAATTCCTGGAGGCAATTCTTTGCTCCTGACTGGCTCTGTTATGCACGCTCCTGTTATTTTCAGTGGAGTGGCAGCTAAAGAATACCAGGCAGCATGTCCCAAGACGACATGAGGGTCATCACAGCACTAAAGTGGTCAAGTATTCATTTATAGTCTCCTTAGAACATAAGTATTCCCAGACCAGACATAAAACATTTTTAGCAGGATACTGTATTCCTCTCCACAGATTATTCTCTTTGCTTTTAAATACCTTAGCCTGCATTTTCAGACAGGATCAAATTATTCTGCAAAACTGTAAGGATGTGAATACACTTGCATCTACCTCTTTGAACACCCACAGAAACACATATTTACACTTTTTTTTCTTGTGTAAGTGGGATGATATTTGCAAATAAGATCCTAATCAGCACTGAGTGGGTCTGCTCTCTCCTTGTCACAGAGGGACCCAAGGCAGGTGTTGCTGCTGTGTCAGGTACCTCAGCCAATTGCCTGAACACACCAGGAGTTTAGTGCTCAAATTACATAAAAATAACTTACACATAGAGTGCTGTGAGTCCGGATTCTTGCAGAACAAGCACTTAGGTGGAACACCTTTGCAGGCTGCTGTGCAGAGGAGATAGGAAAGCTAGCTATGGCTTTTATTAATCAGGAATTTTCCTTCTAGAGGTTTGACCCCTATGGAATACAGCATGTTCATCCAGAGGGTGTACAATTGCTGGGAGAAAATTCCTTGGCACCCACTGCCATTTAAAGATAAAAAGGTTGTCCTGGATTTGGAAATGTACATGTGTGTAGATCATCCTGCTAGAGCACCAAGGAACCAAAGCTGCAGCATGTGCAACCTAATTCTTCTTGGCAATGTGCCTGACAGATTTTTGTAGCTCGAGAAGACCATAAAATTCAGATATGATATTTTAGGAGCCAGTCTTTCCTAAGAACTGTGCTGGCTTTAACCTCTTGCCTATAGACAACTCACCCAATCTCATAGCTGAACTTAGACCAGTGGCTTGCTCACTCTGACATACTTGTCTCTATATTAACACTAGGAACCTGGCTGCATAAAAATATGCCTGTTTCTGTGTGACAGCTCATTTAATTAAAGTGATCCACAAAAGATACCTTACCAATGAAGATCTGGTCAAAGTGGATATGAGAGAGGCAGACCTCTTTACTTCAGCAGAACTTTTCAACCTCTGCTATGATCTGATAGAGCTAGCTCTTAGAGCATGCTTATCTCTTTAAATCCCAAATTTCACAAATGAAATCTAGCAGAAGTGCTCTGGTGTCAGGTTCCAGGCATAAGTTATGAAGGCTTCTTTGCAAACTCTTGTGCAGCTTGACCAAAACCATTCTCTTGTGCAGTTACAGAGCTCTTCACTCCCACGGGCAAAAGCTGGTAGAGTTCCCAGGTCATAGGTCTGGAAGGGATTCCTGACACTCCATAGGTTCAACTCTGCACTAAGCTCCTCTGCAGAGGAAACATTGCTGGCCTAGGCCAACTGGAAGTGGGGCATTAAAGTCTGTGGCTGAATGGGAGAAAAGGATGGTAAAAGAAAAAGCAGTAATGCAAAAACTCTGGTTACTTTGACTAAAGGTAAGTTTTGTCTGACACCAAGGGTGACTTTTCTCTGGATTAGACACTATGTAAGGATGGGATTACAGCCTAGATAAAAAGGAAACATCTTGACTTGCATGTCAAGCCTGCAAAAAGGAGGCTCTTTGACTGCCTGCTGCACCATGATGCCTCACTTTGGGAAAAACATTAAGGCCATATTCTTGTGGCAAACCCTCTTCTGGTCTTCTTGCATGGTCTCTCTAAACTACCATTTCACTTAATGTCTTCATCTGTCCATTTTATATTTGTTTGACTGGATGTAGTGAAGAGCAAAGACAGGAAGAAGATAAATTGCAAAGATTGAACACGACACTTCTTCTGGTGCCCGGTTTCCTCAGATAACTCTGCTGAATCATTTGCACAGGATTTTTTCAAAGCAACATAGACTACCCAAAATAAATTAAACCTCATAAGCCCTTTCCCCTTTGTATCTCTGCAAAGCTTTCACATGTTACTAATTTGATTTTTCTGCCTTCAGTTTCAGTGTAATTTATAATCACAAGGAATATACAAATGGGTTCACAGTGGTCAGCAGGGTAATTAAAGGCTGGTAAAATCTGCACTTCACTTTGCTGTGCTACTGTGTATTAAGAACTTCCTGTTAAGAGGCAGAGCACACGACATCTCCCGTGTCATCTAAGGTCAGCTAAAGACTGAGCTTTAAGTCAGAAAAATCCATCTGACTACGGCAGAGTGTACACTCACAATGGTATTTTTATAGCAAGGATGCCTAAAATTTTCATGAATAGTTTACTTCCAAATTGCCCCTCCACCTGGAAAAGTTGCTTGGGAGATAAACATCTTACAGTTTGGGATTTTGTTAATTTACTTTTGCAGCTGGAAAATATTCAGGCACTTCTTCTTGTTCCGCCAAGAAGAAATGTGAGTAACATGTCTTCTTGTTGAGTTTAATTTTGAGCACAGAGCAATTGCCACAGGATGTCAATGTTAAAAGTTCTTCGATGAAATTGAAGAAGGAAGTTCATCAAGGTCACAATAAACTCAACAAGACTGGCTGAAGCTACTGGTGACAGAGAGGTGATGATGGGTGAGGCTGTGGAGGAGTGAGAATTATATGACAGGGACACTAGATGAAGAAAACACAACTGAATTAGAGGCCTTTTGATTAAATCTCAGGTGTACTCAATATGGATTTTATGAATTATCTGGTCATGAGAACTCTGTTTGTTTCAAACCATCAAATGTGAGTTTCTTATAATTTTATATCAAAACTACGAGTGTTTCTTCATCAGCACACAAAACACTAACTGATTAGTTACTTCACAGAAACTGAAAACATATTTTGGGAAAAGATGGCTTCATCTTTCATTTTTCTGGGGTTCATACTTTTCCTTAAAACACTAAATACCTTGCAAATAATGTGAGCTTGCTGATATTTTTCTCTTATCTTCCATACAACAAAAAGGATTGCTACATAACTTATCTTTGCTTTTCACTCCTGTTTCCTAGAGCCTCCCTCCCAGATGTGTTGAAGAGCATGAAGTTTGGCTCAGCATCACTTCAAACCTTTCCTGAAGTGACCTGCTCTGTGGAGTGTTCTGAACTCAACTTCATGATCAACCTTGTTTCTTCTTTTCCATCTATTGTATTACTTAGGTCTGACCAATGTTGTTTATGTTTACATTTTCACAGGGTTTAGTGCACAAAATACAGTGCCCCTAATGCATTGTAAGTCTGTTAGCTGTGTTTTCCTTTCTACTTCTATGTTGAAGGCATATAAACAAGCACACTCTTGCACATGCACATACAAGGCCAAAATAATATCATCCTTAATTATGGCTGTAGAGAAGCAAACTTCTTAAAGCTGGCCACTGTATATATTTTTTTAATCAAATATTAAACAGCTTAATTTTGATGAAGAGGGATCATATTTCAAACTTTGCCTTCTAGAACTGACTAAATGAAATTTTTATAAGCTATAGGTTTTTTAAGAGAACAGATTCCAAAGATGGGTGTGAACTGTATTTGTGTTTTTGCTGGGTCTGTTTTTCTGCCAAGTGTAGGTGTCCTGCATTCACCATTGCTTTTATCTGCATTTTGTGCTCATTATCAAAATACACCTTAGAGTCTTCCCAATTTTCTTTAAAGCCCCATCTCTTGGGTGTACCTGCCAAGTCCTCCTCACTCTCTAATTTAGCTGTTTAAATTGGTGTTCAGCTTTAAATGCAAGTAAATAAATTCTGGGCACTTCTCCTATTTAGCATTGGAAAAGACCCATAGGGCAAACACACCCTGGAAATCTCCCAGGTGCCACAAGCTGGGGTTTGCACAGGAGCAGCTCCAGCAAGGTGGAGGTGCCCTGGAAAGAGAAACCAGCAGCTTTCTTGGTGGCAGTGCCACCTTCATCCATCGGCCACTGATGGGCTGCAAGAACGGGAGCAAAGGTGTTACCAGAGCAGTTTGTGCCTTTTGGTGCTCAGCTCCCAGGGGCTCATCCACAGCATGCTGAGGTGTAGAGCTCCCAGCCATGTGGCACAAGCAGGATCTCCCTGCAAGGCTTCCTTCTGCCCTGTGCACATCCCCACTGCCAGGGAAAAGTGCCTTTATAGTCCTTAATGATGAGTTGTGCAGCCAGGGTCACACATGGGCACACTTCAGAGCCCCAAAACTTGGCATCACAGGGAGCCCTGGGACATTACCTCTGCATTTACTCTACCTTGGAGTAACTGTGGATAATTTGCAAAGTTTCCCTGGAAGAGAAAAACTTAAAAATTGTCTGTTCAATGTAAGGAGTGTCTCAGAAAAACTTGAAATTATATCAAATGCAAGTATTCCTTCTGAAAAGCACACACACACACACACACGGACATGCCTTCTAACCTTCTAATGAAATTTTTATATATTTAATAACTTGGAGATGGTTTATTAATGTGCAAGACTTAAAACAATCATTATGGATAATTCCTGGTTAGTTCTGAGTGGAATAATTTATTTTATTTTCTATATTAAATGTTTCGTGTGTATTATAGCTGAACAACATTTTAAAGAAAAAATATAAATAAGCCATTCTTATTTTGTTAGTCAAATTTTCACAGAATTTCCTTGATGTCTCTATGTATTGGAAAACACTATGCTATGTAAAGCAGGTTCTTTTATTCCATGTAAAACAGCAGCTGACTATAATAATTCTTAAATAACTGAAGTCAGCAGTAAATTATTCAGATATTTAGACTTCATTATTACATTATAATAGAATATTGAATTATGCAGTAGTAATTCTGATATCAATAAATAATATAGAAATAGCAATATGAAGTCTTACATTTGGCTGGAATATGAGAAGCCAGAACAACATACAAATAGTTTGAACTTAAATTTCTTATTTTTCTTTAAATATTTTTTTAATTTAAAAACAAAATGCTTTCATGGAATATCTTTCAAGATTGGTATGATTTTGTGAATAAAACAATAAACACTGTTTTTTCATAAGGGCTTTTTCCCAGAGAGCAGCAATATTGGCAGAACCAGTCAGTCAGGTTTCCCTGAGGTGCCCAGGCTCAGCTGCTGGTCCTGGCTGGTGGAAGCTGCCAAGAAGCAGTCCCATTACTCATCATGCTCCATTACAACCCACACATGCCTCACAGTGCACAGAAATGCCCCCTGAGGCAGGACCTTCTTTTGTAAAGATGTTTACAGGCAATGGGTGGACAGTCCAGAACCTGTCAGAATATCATAAGTTTAGGGAGAGAAGTGGAAGGGTGAAGAGATATTTGTGGGTTTCAACTACAATAAAAGTAAGACATAATATAGGGATATAAAAGCTGACATGGGTCAGTCATCCCCCTCTGCCAGAGAGAGGCAAAACTGCGTAATTTACTAGTGCGTGCATCAAAGTCAAGGAATTTATTTCAGATGGTCACATTTTTACCTGTGCTGAGTGCCTGGTACTGACGCTGCACTGCCACACACCACGGTGCCCAGTGACCCATTGTGGGCTTGTACTGGCCAGGCAGATGCACACCATGGAACTCATGAACCATGGGCCCTGCTTAACATTCACCCTTCAGTGCTCACCTTCAGAAAAGGTGCACGGAGTGGAGTAGTCCAAAACCAAGAGGTTAGGTTTCTGAGATCCATGCTCCTTAGCTGTGTGATGTTGCTGCAATACTTGTGCTCCTCACTGTTGAGAGCTCCAACATTTGCCAGACTTCAGACAGCTCCCATGGCAAGCACTGACAGTGTGCTTTGGCTGCAGCCCTGCTGGCACACTCACAGTCCTCCTTCCAAAACAAACCCTAGAGATGGCAGGCACAAGATGGAGATAGCCACAGGTTATTTTTAATACAAGGATCAGACCAGCCTGAGTTCTGGCAACGCGGGGTGAACTGAGAGCTTCCTCCTCCCATCCTCGGCCTTGCGTGAACTGCAGCTCAGCAAACACAAACACCAGGAACATGACTGACAGGGTGCACCAGTGACTGATACTTACAGATACACGTTCCTTCCCAGTATGAACAGCTTTTAAAGTGTTTTTGCTAGCTGTGAGAACACAGACACTGAGCACACTGGGTTAGAGAACTCTGCTGAGCAGTACAATATCAGCACAGGATTTATATCACATTTCTGTCTCCAATACACTCACACTGTACATTGTTAGTACTCCTTTCCACAGACATTTGTGTTTATCAGTAGATAAGAGCTCTTCCTAACTTCTACCATTCTAAAATTATTAGTTTTCATTAATAATTTCATTAATAATTCACTGGAAAAAAGTGTATTATCCTTATCTCTTATTTCTTGAAATTACAGGACCATGGAGCTAATATTCTGGACTTGTTATATTTCTGACTTAGTAGATGCTGAGAAAGTGAGGATTATAGGTCCCATTTCTATTGCAGAACTTATTCTAATTCTCATGAACTATGAAATAACAGCCTGGCAATGTCATGTCTCTTACAAAGGCACATGTTCAGCAAGACAGACAGTTAATCTTAGGTCACCATTCATTTACTCTGCAGCAACCACAGTATGAAAGTAGTGTCAGAGAAGATGTGATATATGGTCCTCACCTTGATGAGCTGTGCAGTGGTTGTCCATCACCAGTGGAAAGTCTGTTCTCAGGCCTATATGAGATGCTGTTTGGACAGCTCTCCTCCTGGACATCCTCCCAGACATCTCTCCCAGAGGTGCTGACCCAGCAGCGAGGAGCAAGGTAGCAGCATCTGCAGCTCTCCTGGCTCCCCTGGCTCCTACCTCCCAACAGCACTGGGAGAAGGGGGCAGCAGAGAGAGCTACTATAATTGGACCCTAGAAATAAAACCATTTTGAAAGCACTGGTAGCTAATAGCGATCAGGAGAGGAACATATATTTAGCAGGTAGAATATCAGCAGTTCACTCAAGGCAGCCAACATTTCCAGTCTCATGGACATTTGTAGCCAGGCTGTAATTTTCTTTCCTATTGCAGTCAGTGGTGAAGGAAAATACAAAACACAAATATTCCTCTGCAAGTGATGTGCTCAATTCTCATTGGAATGAGAAGAATAATGTGCAACCTGTGGCCATTCATGACTGCAGGGGTCTAATTAACCCCAGTGATTAACTGGCTTGCTTTGACACCTAAGCTGCTTTTCTTTGCTGCAGCCATCCAGCATAACATGTAAAATTTTTAAGGTCTGCTTAGAAATGCTCTCTTTTTGCTACAATCAAAAGAGGAAGGCTGCTTTCTGACACTTTGCCAAGCAAAAGAGTTTTCAGAGACTTTCATCTGCAGCACTGGAAATGCCAGACCTCTCCATTCCCCTCCCAGCTGCATTAACTGTCCATTTCTTCTCAGTTAGGGAGAAGGAATCAATTGGCATTGTCTGTTCCCTGTGCAATGGACTGAGAAATATCACATTATATATTCTGTACAAGCTGAATGAGGCTGGAAAGATTCATTTCTTCTCAGTCTGCTTTGACAATGTAATTTGTTACATGGCATTTAATTCTACAAGCCAGAATTAAGCTAGGAAAATGCAGGCTATCAGAAACTGTCTGCATGGGAGTTTAGTGCCTGAGAAGGACTCGGTGCCCTGGAGCCCCGTGGGGCCTGTGCTGCCCTGTGCACAGCACCAGTGAGTGGATGAATCAGCAAGCCTGGGACAATGGGGTGTGAGCTGCACCCCCCTTGTTTTGTAAGTGGACATGCCTTACCCCTATATGATCATTTTGTGGGTCTTTCTGTGGTTGTTGCCACTCGTAGCACCAGTTAGCAGAGATGTGAGTGGTGCAGACACGTACATACCAAGCGTGCACTGAATGCAATGACAGCCTATACCTCCATTAGTCCAAAGCAATCCATCAATAGGTAAAGAATACACAAAAGGTCTGGAGACCTGGCCAATGTTTCGGGCCTTGCCCTCGGGAAGGCTCATTTTCATACTTGTCAGCTTGTCTCTATCTTCTGCATCAACTGTAGTAGGTATGGGGCAGGATTATCCCTAGGAAGGGTCTGTACAGCAGCTGGAACACTCTTCTCATCTCCCCAGTCTGTTGTGCAAGTGCTTGTCCTTCCATCATGAATAACGAAAGTAGGGCTTTATATATTTTAGGCGCAGGAGAGGAGAAAACTTGGTCATTTTTTTTTCTCTGACTTTGCTTGCACAATCTATTTTTATGGTATAGAATTGATGCAGAAAAGTCAAGTTCATGACAGGGAACTGCCCTTTACATAACCATACTTTAATAATTTCCTAATTTCTTCATGTTTTACTGGAAAATATTGAACAAAACTGTTTTATCTGTTCTGTGTCTATACCTGGATTTCCTGTTTGCTAGTGCAGTTGGAGTTGATCCATGCTAAATGCTTTGGGCCAAATTTTGTGTGGATTTACATGGCAAAACACAAGTCACTTTCAAATGGTGCAGAATCCACTTCACTGTCTCTCATAAAATTTGTTCTATTTAGGCAGTATTACTAGGTATACTCAAAGAGATTGATTGTAGTTGCTAGGATCAGACACAGCTCAAGCAAGCACCAAACTCTGCACACTGCTTTTTCATTTCCTTTGGTTTTTTCCATACAAAAATATCTTCTTACTGAAAAGAAGAACCTATGCAGGATGCCGGTACATCACCTGGACATCCCTGAAGGCCCCAGTCAACTCACCTCTGCATAAAACATTGCTGACACATGCTCATCTGCCTTTGCACTTCTTATAGAACTGCTTCTTACTTTTCCAGACCATTTCTCCCATTTGTCATACTCAGATTAAAGTCCAAGGCTTGCCTTCAAATTGCTTGCTGCTCTTTCTGGACCTGTACCAGCTACCTATTTGTAACCTTCACCTTTTGCAGCCTCTCAAACACTCTAGAAAATACTGATGTGCCCTGGACCATGGACAGACCTCTGGGCCCTCATGCAATCTGCTTTTCTGGCTTGACCTGAAAACTTTGCCAATTATTTCTTGAGAATGGATTTTCAAAAATTCAAGAAGCAACCTTCTAGTTTCTCCAAGAACAAGTTACTATAGTCTGCTTTTAAAAATATCACTCATGCTATCAAACATCTTTTGCATTTGTCCTTTTCATCAGGCTTTTGATACTGTCTGGGAAAAAACACAGTCACTTTAATTATTGTTTAATTTAATTATTTTTTAATTATTGAAAACATGTAAATCCATTGTGGCTTCTTTGTGCTTTCAGGTAGTTTATTTCTCTTTTTACTCTAGAGGGCAAATCTAGGCTAGTAATCTACAGTTTGTGCAGATTTTCTTTTCCCTTTATGTGTATAGAATAATTTTTCTGCTTTCCAGTTTCAGCAACCAATTCTGTCCAGCACAAATTTTCAGCAACAACGTTTATTCCTCTGAAACCACCCTATCCTTTACCATGTCAGGTTTAACAGAAAGTGGTGTGAGAAATTCCTGCCTCCTACCACCACTGCACCTAATGCCTTCCTTATCTCTCTCCATCCTGTCTCTTCATCCTAGTCCTATCTCACCTTTCCTAGTCCTGATACCACCTCTTGCCCCTGATCCCCACCCGTGTAAGTAAAACTGTACTGTGATTTTGTCAGTTAGTCAGTCTCCCTCTTCATCTTTGAAGGATTATTTCAATCCAAGGTACACCATCAGTCCAGCTTGTAGATCATATCTAAGGGAAGGCTGTACAGGGGGCAGAGGTGAGGATGAGTATGCAAGAGATTCTGCCACTGGGCATCTTCAAAGCTGTGCTAAGATGCTGTGAAAATGCAGCCTCCTTCAAGCATTTTGAGGGCCTGGAGGTGAACACTGTCAGGACAACTCAGTCTCAAAGAAGCTAATTACCCTAATCTTTTTAAATCCAAATGCTTCCTCTTTTGTCTGATGGTTTTATTTGTCCTCAAATCATGATTAGTGAAGACTGCTGTATATTTTAATTATTTGCTTCATTCTTGATCCATTCTGCTGCAGACTATCTGCTTTTTGGGTGATGAAGCCCAATTTTCTCCTAACTGCCCTCTTGCCACCAGACAGTTTACAGACTGTTTTGTTATTAACGTCTATTTCTCTTGCAAGCTGAATTTTGGGACTTGATGATTCTTGTTGTTCCTTGTCTTAATCCTTCTTAACCTGACTGAGTTTCTCCTTTCTATGCAACTTCCCTGCCAAATATCCCCAGGGAAGGTCTGAAAGGGACCCAGAAAAAGTAGTGGACAACATTCTCTACATAATGATTCAACAGATTAGGGTCAGAGTATTGTCCTGGCTCCTCTGAATAAATGAACTTGGTGTACCCCTCTGCTGACCTGCTGAAGGACTGCAAAGGAGCCCAAATCTACAGTGAACCTACCTCCAAGTTTGCAACCCTACCTGTAATTAGAGCTAATATCTAGCAAAGGTTGGCAGCTGGGAGGACAAGCGCTGGGCCACTATAGCCTGTGTGTGATACCATTAAAAAACAACTGTGTGGGAAAAGATAAACCTGTAATGCTGCCAAGTTAAGTGAGACCTGTGGCATGATGAATTTCCTGACCACTTATTTATAAATTATTTTAAAGGTGCCTGTGACGTGACAGCTTTGCTCTCTTTTCTGGTGTAGTGAGCCATTACTGATGAGAATATGAATAACCAGCTTTTCTCCTTCTTACCCTTCCTTTCTTTCTTTCTTTCTAGAACCGGTGAAAATGTACTGAAGGTCTTGTGACATTGAGGCATTGTGCTAGTCCCTCTTTGGTGCAAACTGCTGCAGTGTGAGCTGGTGTCAAGTGTGCTGCCTCAGTTTACAGCAGCTGCAGCTCTGCACTCTCCAGTGTCGGGCATGGCACATCTCCCGCAGCGGGAGATGGTGGGGAGCCAGTAACCCTGGCAGATACACACTGCTTCCAGCAGCAATGCTGGAGAGTCTCCATGTACCAGACCCAACAGAGCCTGGCCTGGCTTGTTTATTGAGGTGCAGGACCACACTGAGTACCCCCACTGCACTTCACTGGGCCTGCGCTGGTAGCTCTCCCTAAGACTGATGTGCAGAAGACAGCAATAACTAGCTTGGAACACACAGAGCCAAGGCAGAGTGACAATGAATTTGATTTTCCTTCCAGACCTGAGCTGACTCCATTCAAAATCAGTTTGCAGAACACAGTGGAATTACTGTGCAGAGATACATTCACTGGTGCTGTGAAGAGCTGCTTTAAGTCAGCTGAATGTAATAATCTGGGCTAACACGCCTCCAAATATGTCAAATACCAAATTGATCAGGCAAATATCTACACTGCTGGATCTATATCCAGTGTAGCTAGCTCATCCATGGTAGATTATAGTCTGATTTTGGAGAAATCTGAATTAACTGGACCTTAAAAAAGCCAAAAACCCAGCAAAAGAAAATATTCTCTAAGGTATTTGGTTTTGTGAAAAGCACAAATACTAGTTTGTTCATTTTAGCTGTATTTTGCTTGCAAAATAATGTCTTGCTCCTTAAGCCAGAACTCAATTTTAAAAAGCAGATGAATAATGCATATTTTATATTGATGGAACGTATTCCATTGGAAATCTCAAAATATTTTGCAAATACTAAAGGATAAATCTTTCCAATAGACCTCAGAAGGAGATAATTATAAAATCATAGGTATTTTATAGATGGCAAACCAGAGGGACCAGTTTTGTTTTAGGACTCACAGGACAATCTGCGCAAAGCTGAAAAAGCACACAAGGCTCCTCAGATTTCCAGTGTTTTCTGCCTTGCTTCAGGTTGACACACTACTTCTCTGACATATTTACATTGCCATATAATACTTGTTTTTTCCAGATGATAAAGAGCTAATTCTCATTTAAACAAACTGCTTTTCCTATAAATCAGGAAGCAGGCAGCATTTCCTCCAGCTGTCACTCAGCAATTACACCATTTGGAAATGGTACCCAGTGATTTGTGATAGTGTAATCCCTTTGGAATATGAAAGTAACTCCAGAGTAAGGCTTGATTAGAAATGCCCAGTTGACTGCCAGGGACACATTTCAAACAGGCTTATGCTGCATTGCTGCTATAGTTGTACACATGAATCAAACAGTCAACCATACAAATGACCCAATCTGCATTTACAAAACTAAACTGTGCAGCTCGAAACCCATTTTCTGGCCTAAAGTGTGCTACATGTCAAGTACATAACCAGAAAAACAGCTCCTCATGTGCCCTCAGAACAGTGAGCAATATTAATCCATGGAGCTCATCTGTATTTGCAGACTGTCAGCTCTAAACTCAGGGCATTATTGTACCAGGAGCACACCTCAAACATTTTGAAATTTACAGACATCAAGTGTTTTGCATACCCACAACATAAGCTCATTCAGAGGACAAAACTAGTATTTAAAACCTGTGCCAGGACACCTCAAAGTCTCTCTACTGACTTGAAATCAGGCTTTGAACTACAGGGCTTTTTTTTCCACCCTTGTTTAAAATGAGACAAAGCCCAACCAGGCTGAGGAAGTGACAACAGAAGAATCTCCTTGTATTATCACTCAAAATCTTATTTGTTATACAGCCATTTTCTTCTTAGAGGAAGAAACCTGAGAGGTATTTTTAAGACTGAAATCAAAATTGTTGCACATGTGAGCAGCTGAGAAATGAAGCAGATTCCTTGTCAGACAATTGGGCTGGGGACACTGAATCTGATGAGTGTGATTTCTCTCCTGAGTTGAACTCTGCTTTCTCAGGTGCTCTGCAGCAGAAAATCACACCAGGTGCCTTCCAAAAATCTGTGTGCAGCTGATGTAAAACCCTCTGGCCAGACACCAAAGAACACAGCTTGCTGAAAATAAACCGATTATAAGCTGCTGCTCTATCCTGGCAAGCAGCTACACAAGATACCTCTCTGCAGAGCTATAAAATTGATTGGACGTGTTTGAAAGAGGACAGTAAACTTCACCAAAATCTCACTGAAAGAACATGAGGGAGAGATGGATACAGAAATACAAATACAAAAAAATACAATTTAGAAATAAGCGTTTATTCATTTTACTTGTGCAGACATTACCTTTCTACCTCCATTAGAGGGATCAGTGTGACTGTGAAACACAGGATAAAGGAATGCTGGATGTCTTGGTCACATGTGAAATGTGGTTTTGTGCTGACCAGCAGTGATGCTGAGCCAAGGACCCTGAGCAGACTGTGTCAGTACCAAAGCTCATCTTGATGCCCAGTGTGAGCCCTTCTGCACAGGAAAGCAGCTGATTTCAAATAACTCTATGGCAGTGCACAGATACCCACAGGCCCTTTGGCTGTGGCACAGCTGTTGCTGCATGTGCTCTCGGATGACCAGGAAGGGCTGTGATCCCAGGGTCCCAATAAATATTTTGTGGTGACAAGAAATGCCTTCTAAAAGCAGGGCAGCTCTGCAGGTCCTATAGCAAACTCAGTGAGGAAAGAAAAAAAAAAAAAAAAGAATGGATTTTGCTCCATGTCATACGATAAGAAGTGCAATACATTACCACTAATAATAATGTCTTGATCACATTGAATTATTACCTTACGCCTGGCTCTAATTTCCATTTCAAGTTTTCATTTATTTTTCACTTCACTAAGTCTACAAAATTAATATGGCATCAGACACATCCATTAGAAAACTAATACTGACTCTGAGGGGAAGTGTGACAGGACTTTTGGGGGGGGGCAGGTTGAATCTCCTTAACCTTGGTCTACAGGTAAGTTGGTACCCTGTCAACTTTACTTTCAACATCATTATATGCCTGATGAGCATCGCCCTTGGAAATTGCCCCAGCTATCACACTGCCTACTCACAATTACTCATTTAGAGTAATTTCTTTGGAGACCTGACTTCTGAGTTGGCAGATATTTCAAAGGGCTGCTTTTATTCAGTCCTTCCTCTTCAAAACTGTGTTATTTTTGTTTAATCATTCTTGGAGGTAGGAGGCGAGGCAGGTTTTCCTCCTTAAAGGGTGTGTTACATGTCTGATAGAGCAACACAAGGGCCCTGGGTTGAGTTATTCCAGGGTGAGTCAGGTTAATCAAAAAAGAAATTTCCTTTGTGGAGGTGAAAGAGGTATTTGTAATCCATTAGGATGCTAGTTATGATTACTATATGAAACAAGTAATCTTTTCTGACAGAGCTTCAAACAATGTGCTGGGCAGCCCAGACCTTAGTGTTGGGAAAGTTGGATGTATGTCTTCACATGCAAATGAACTTTGTGTCCCTTTTGATGAAGCTCCTCATATTTTCATCTCAAATCCCTTTTCAGAGGTGCAATTATTCAGGGCCTTGTTTACAAAGTTCCTTACCTGAAACAAGCAACAGCTTTGCCAAGAATGTTCTCTCTCTCACCTCCACATCAGGACGATTTGGTCTTTCCCTGCTGAGCCACAGCGAGTTTTCCAGGGACTTTTCATGGAAGGTAGCATGGGTCCAACCCCAAGGGCAGTTCTGTTGAAAACGTGTATTATGTACAACATGGAAGTCACTCATCTTTGAGGAATCGAGCCCAACCCAGCTTCCTCTCAGGCTGCTATTTAGTGATGAACAAAAGCAAAGCTCAGACTTCTCTGCCCCACAGTATGCAGGTCAGGACCACATACCACTTCCAGTCCTGCTCAGGCTTGAAACCTGGAGCTGGATGCATCATTTGCACATGTCCTGAAACCATAATAGATAAACATCTTCCTGATACTGCATAGCAGAGGCACTACATCAGAGGGGCCTTGAAACCTCTCAAACTGAAAAAAGGGAGAATATTTACTCAGATTTTATGCATAGAGAATGTCAGCCCTTTTGCACATTCCACCTACAAACACATCTCAGATTGGAGCTGCCACCGGATGGAGAGGTATCACAGCTGCAGGACTGATCTCTTACATTTCTCCTTGCAAACAAGAGATGTTATTCTGCTTTTTTTACTGCTAAAATTTATGGCCCAGTTAAAGAGATCACCTTCCGAGAACCCTTACACTTGGACTGAAGTGAGCACAGATGAAATAAAGAAAGGAATTTTGCTTGTATGGCAAGTGATTTTTTGTTCTGGCTTGCTTTTTGATTTATCTACCTATTCCTGCTTTACATTTTCATTCCCTTTCTTTCCTTTTCCATGTGTTTCTCCTCACTCTTCCTTATCACTTTGGTAGCAGTCCCTTTCTATAGATTTTCAGGTTAAATTTAATTCCTTAAACACAAACACAAGTAACCATGGATTCCTCCTGGTCTTGATACTACTTGAAGTAGACTGGAGCTGCTTCTTGTTCCTCAGGGTTTCAGCTTCCCTCTGCTTTGCTTGAGCAGGATGTTGGTGAGGAAGAGAAGAACCAGCAGCAGCTGATGGTACTGCTGTGGTCACAGCACACAGCTGAAGCTATGTTGAAGTAGAGTCAATGTGGGAACACTTTTTGGCATGTGCTTCAAGGTGTTTCTAGTTGTCATGTTCAATTAATCTAGCTTTATTTATTGTTATTGCTCATTTTGCCTACAATGTATTCTGATTAGCTAATTAAATGACTGGGCAGACAAAATTACATCCTAAATTAAACACAGCTGACCTTCCCACATACACTCACACAAAGTCACTTTCCCACCTTGCCCAGGTCTTGCTGAATATGGGCAGTAGCAATCCAAGGGAAAAGAGAAGAGCAGACCTCTCACGGCTAGAACCTCTTTTTCCTATGCCCTGGGGAGGGAACCGTAGAGCCACAGATAACTGCTCACTGCACAGCACACTGATTTCCAGAGACTTGGTGGAAGCAGTGAGCAAAAGGTTCAGGTACAAGCACTTAGCTGGTGCTCAGAGCTAGAAAAACCTCTTTTCCCTGTAACTCTGTCCCCAGTGCCTAGCCCTCCAGCAGGAGCAAAGTTCCACAGGTACACTGGGATGTGTCAGCACGAGGAAAAGGAGATGTAGAGGAACAATACTAGCTCAGACACACATTGCTTCAGGGCACGTGCAGCCAAACGGGAGCACTGGAGGGGACTGCAGAACCCAGCCTATCCTAGGGCTTCACCCCTGCCTGCCTACCCTTGCTGTTCCTGTACAGCTCCTAAAACAGCTCCAAGAACAGGATGCTGGTGATGCTCAGGTTATTTAACCCCTAGCATGGCACTTCAGATGCCAGAGCCACAGACCACTGGTGTAGCCCACAGGTGTGAAGTTTGGTGACACCCGCTCTCCTGCCAGCACGCCCCACCCCCGGGCCACACCAGACACCTGTCCTCCTCTCAGCTGGCAGGCAGCAAGGCACTGCAGTGCAGCCTGCCTTCAGCACTTGGGTGCAGCTGAAACCTTTCTTGTTTCAGTTTACACACCTCACACCTCCAGAAATCTACTTGCTAGTTGGTATAGACTGTTTTTACAGCTTCAAAACCTCAAGTTGCAACTGCTCTGAACCTATTGGCTTCAAAGGGTTTCCTGATCTCAAGTCAAAACCATGTGAAAGTGCTGAACTTTGTCAGGTCCCTCCAAACAAAAAAACCCAAAAAATCAACAAACAACAACAACAACCAAAAAAAAAAAAAAAAAAAACAAAAAACCAAAAAATAACCCCAAAATAAAACCCCCCAAACCCAAAACAAAATAAAAAGCATAACCCAGATTTCTATTTCATTAGTGAACAGAGTTTAAACCAAAATTAATAAATTTTATTGTGAAACTTGAATGAGATTACTTTCTCATGGGTTCATTCAAAAATATCTGTACAGCACCAATTACTTGTAGCTGTTCTCTAAAGCACATCTTTATACTTTTGATATATGTGCTGCTGAGTGAAGAGTATATGAAATAAAACTGTACTATTAAGACTAGTTTTTAAATATCTTCTTAGAAATTTAGCTACTCATTATAGATTTTTGGACAAGTAGGATAAGGAAGAACAACAACAGCAAAAGAGGCAGCTGGCAGCTGCCTGGGGTGGAGCTGCAAAGCTGGGAAGAGCATTAATGAAAGTCAGGGCGAAGAGTGAAGGGCCAGACTTCACCAGGAGAAGACAAGGGAAGATTAAAATGCAGGATGGTGCTACACAGTAACCTTTGACCAGACAAAAGCCAAAACTCTTCTGCATCTAGCACAAAAGACAAGCTGGAAGATTTTCTTTCTGCACTTCTAATGAAATCAGTGATTCCTTCATTCAGTTGAAAGAAAAGACACAGCAGGATTAAGAGTGTAAATGAAATGTTATCCTGCAGAACCTCAGCAGCTTCATTATTCATCACTTTACACACTGCTTTCCATGAAAAACATGGCCAGTGGCTCAATTTTTATTGAGCCAACTCTGTAAATGGAGGTCACCATGAAAGGAGAAATCTCCTGATGGAACCAGAAGCATTTTAGATGACAGGATCTTCCTTCATTTTGAGTGAGAGGCATTGTAAAGGATTGGAGGCTTTCTTCTTGCTCATGTAACATTTGTTGATCCTGCAGTGGAGGGTATCCTGTGCAGCAGTACGTCACCAAGGGGTACTATTCAGAAACACAACAGAAATGTTTTTGGCAAAAAGCAGAAAGGGATTGGTTCGTGGTGCCTGTTCCTTTTCCTGGTCTGACCGTGTGCCTCACTGTGCCGTGTTCAAGCTGCTTGGCAGAGAGGCTGCTGTACAGCAAGGGAGGAGGGGGCGAGAAGACATGATGCTGATGTGGAGTCTGCTTTCCAAGCAGCAGAGCTGGAACCTGGAGGCAGTGATCAGGACTGTGGGAGCTGCATTGGTGCCACCTGGTTACACTGACATGAAAGGAACCATGCCACTGTGTGCAGTTCCCTCTGTGGAGGCAACCCATGAGATTCCCCTCATATGAGAACAGGCAGAAGTTTCACCTCAGCAGGCACAGCCCTGTATGTGTTTCTGAGGCCTGAAGGCTGTGCCAGGCTCTCAGTTGCTTTTCCATGCCTTCACAGCCAGCTCCAGCCAGCAGCTCCATTTGCCCAGATGGCACTTGCTGTGCTGCAGCCCCGCTAGCCAGATGTTAGCTTTTAAGAGGTGTCCTGGAAGACAGCCATGCTCTGTCTTGCATGCAGTGGAGGGATCAACACGCCTTTCTACAGGCGTGCACAGGGAGTGTGATTTTGCGGGAGATGTGTGCCCTGCCAGCTCGCTCTCCACCAGCAGTGCTGTGCCATGACCCTCCTCCACTCAGGCTCCAGGGAAAGGCAGGAGACATGAGAAACTCCCAGAGGATGAACACAGAAATGCAGACTCTTCTATGGCTTTAAGTTGGCACTGACTATCAGGGGCCATAAGCAAGACAGAGTTCTGGGCTGTGCAGAGTCCTACAGGCAGGGTAAAGGCAACCCCCAAATGCCTGGCAGTGACACAGCTGAATTTTTGGCAATGGTTTCCTGTATAAACTTGTGTTTCATCTCAGACACAGCCAGATAGGAGAGCACAGTGGCAAGTGTGCCTAACCCAAGAAGGCACGCTCCTCATTTGAGACCTCACACAGACAGACACACACTGACCTCTAGCCCCTGCTCCTCTGCCAGCATGGCTTGTGCCACCACAGGCACAGTGTTTCTGCTGGGCCACTGCTAAGCACTAGAAATGTTCTTGCATGCATACTCTACATCCATGCCACAGGTGTAAAAGCCTCCCTCTGCCCTGCTCCCAGCTGCTGCAGATCAAAAATATCCTATGAACACTCAGGATCTAGTTCAATATGTGCCAGGTAATGCAAGGCAGCTCTGTCAGCCCCGTGTCCACACCAGAAGTCACCACCAAGGTGGCTGGATTGGTGCTGACATGTGCTGTCAGTGGTCTCAAGGGTATCCAGTTTGCTGGATATGGGGTCTTGGGACACTACCACCCATGCAGCAGCAGGCACCCATTCGGTTTCCTTTTGGAGGCAAAGGATCTCTCAGTCTCATTTACAGATGCTGTCCTGAACCCATGATTGTTCAACAGTTGAACCAGGCTCTTCATTTGGCTACAAACACATGTACTCTGACCCTGCTCCCTTGAGCTCCACTTCTTCTCTTAATCTTGCAAGTTTAAGGTGCTTCTTATCCTCCTGAGTCCATATTTCTCACTCTTTACACTTCCTTACATTGCAGAGGACATGAGGAAAACATTTGTCACCTTTTCTCTGCCTGACTTGCTGTGCCCAGGCCTCCTTTGGAAGGGCACTTAGCGTGGCTTGTCTACCCTCCATTAGCCCTGCTCAGAGTGACATCTGTGCCATCCTGACAACGTACAGACAATTCAGCCCATACTGAGGCACAGGATGGCAATGCTGCTCCGCTTCTTCAGCCTCCATGTGAGAGTCTTGAAGACAGGGAAGTTTCCCAAATCATTGTGGCCAATTTTAACACGGTCTTAGAGTCATAACACCTTAGAATGGTTTAAGTTGGAAAGGACTTTAAAGATAAGCTACTTTCAGCACCCCTGCCATGGGCAGACACACCTTCCACTTAGACCAGGTTGCTCACTCTTCTTTCTGTCTTCCTGCACAACCACCATCCATGGCATTTGGGAAATGCAGCAACAAGACTCATCTGGAATAACCTGTTAAGTCTTTATATGGCTCAGCTGCTCCAAAAATAGAAGCTTTCTGGAATAAGCTGCTGCCTGAACTTGATTGGCCATATCCGAGCCCTTCTAACTCATTAGCACTGAGCCGATTATGTGCTGAAAGATAAGCATTGGCCACACAAGCCAGCATCCAAACTCACTGATTTCCACACTGAAACACCAAAGCTTTATGGTCTCTAATTGATGAGTGGGAGTTCATGAAGGATGTCAAGAGTTACCTTTGTTTTACTGTGAGTCACTATCAATGTTGGCAAGCATAACGAAAGCAGAGGAATGTATTAGGCACCAAATATTGTACTTTTAGTAAAAGACACTAATCACTGGGATTGAGATGTTACGCTGTCTGTACAGACTGCTGCCCTGGCAATTTGATCACTTCACTGCTAAGTGCTGTATCTCATATGTCTCACTTGGTCATGCATTTTTGGGGGTAATATTTAGTATTACAAGTAAGAGAAACATATTGATTTTTCCACTTGCCTCCAGATGAGGATAGTAAAGCCGTACACATATATTCTGAAGGTTCTGTGTGATCAGAGGTACCTGCCTCTCTCCTCTACAGTGGTGAGCAGACTGTGGTGGTTTCCTTGTTGCAACAGAAAGCTATTCAAGGAACTTACCTCCCTAAAACGTATTTCACAACTAAATATGAGTCTTTTGCTACAACAGGGTTTTAGTCTATGACATAACTGGATTGGTGGTCTCTGGAGGGATATACAAGGCTTATGCCAAGCTCTCACCTGTGTTCAATGTAAGTCCAGCCATGCACAGCTGAACTGGCAAAACTGCTGCAGGCACAACCCCTGCACTCATTAGATGTCCTGATGACTGGGGGGGGGGTTACATGCACTTAACCACAAACAGCATTTCCTCCTAATATCTTTTTTAAAAATTTATTTCTCTGTGAGCTGAATTTGCCAGACACCTACTGACTCCCAAAGAAGACTCCGTAGTGTTTCTTTGCAAACCCTGCTTATAATGAATGTTCTTCTGCCAGGAAGCCTGACCCAACTGTCTCCCTCTGAATAGTCAGTGCTCATGCAAAATGACTAATCAGTGATTCTGTGGGTGTTTTCCACTGAGTGTAAAAAGTCCTGAACAGCTGATTGAGTAGGTTCTGCTTGTAATAATTTTTTTTCCTCATAATGGAGAGTCTAATAAGTAATAAAGCACTGAAGATAAATCATCTTCAGCCAAAGCATTAAAATTTAAGTAAATATTTTCTTTTAAAAAGGCAATGGAAGTAAGCTAGAGGTCAAATGCTTTAAAACTGTTCATTTTTAAAGGAAGAGGATGTTGCATTCAGAAAAAGAGGTGTTTTGATCAAATCATAGTCAGCTGTCAGGGGCACTTAGGGACATACAGAAGAGTTGAGGTTTGTTTTTTACATAAGCTACAAAGATTTGACATGAATAAATGAGTTGATTAAAATCCCCATGCTTTCTTTGCACACAATGGCGCTGCGCTGCCAGTACAGTGATAGTAGTTAATCCCCAGTTTACATCTATTTTAAAAGTCAATTTTAAATGTATATTCAGTGCTGATATATTTCTCTGTAGGTGTCTTTCTTTTAGCACAGTCTGTAGTTTACAGCATTTCAGCCAATTTCCCTCTGGGATATCAGTTTTCAAGCTTCTTATCTTGGTTGGCAAATTAAAACTCAAATGAACAGGCTGACATTCAGAAAACATGTCTGGATCATTTTTAGTATAACACAAACCCACGTGAAAGCACGAGCTAGACAAGGAAAAATCAAGTGCAGCTATATCCTACCTAAAAAACAGGAAAAAAATTACTTCTATTCCAAATATGTGCAAACAAGTCTGTCCTTTAACTATATATCAGAAGCCAAGTTTTTGGAGATCTGGATCCCTTTGTAGTAGTAAATCTCTTTCTGAACACAGGTAACACCTACTTGGGGAAAGATGGGAGCTAGCAGCCAGCTGGTCTTTGATTGTCCCCTCCCCATCTTCCCTTCTCTCCCTGCACCCAATTCTCAGACATTTTGACATTTGTGTGAGGGTAAGAAGGGGCAAGTCCTGGGGACAGCTCAAGTGCAAGGTCTTTTAAGATGGGTTGGAGTAGGGGATCAACACAGTAGTGTGGGAGCAGCTGGAGCTGGCTGCGAGATGGCAAGGAGTTTTTCTCCTGTCATGAATTGCTGAGTTTGCCAAGGCCAAAAAGGGTGGTGATTACCAAACTGCAGAATGGACTTCGGAGGAGCTTAGGGGGCTAGGAGCGGGACATATGTGCCCATGAAAGGCCAACAATGTGTTAAAATTGAAAGTGCCAAAACCCATGAAGCATTTCTTGAGAACCACCATCCTCATGGAGTCTCCTGTGGAATGAGAGCTGCAGACACCACAAACCAAGCATTCTGAACCTCTGTTTTCTGGCACTTAACCCAGACAGCAAGAAGCAGAGCATTAAGCAAGTTCTTAAATTCTGGATATTCTTAAAGATAGTGATATCAAGACCTTGATTTTATCTGAGCATTTCTTAAGCAACTTTTTATCAAGGCAGCTCAGTACCCTGAGCTGTGAACTACAGTTACCTAAAATAATCTTACCACCCATTTTCTATGGGTGTTACGGTTTCTACCACGCCTCTTCATTTTTACACCTTGGCTGTTTGTGTTTTACCCAGCACAACAGTTTTAGGCTGCTGCCATCTCTCTGATTAGGTTTTCATTCACATTATGTTTTGCCTAAGCAGGAGAAGAGTGATTTAATCTCCCACATATACAAGTAAATTAGATTAAAAGAAGTGAATAAATAAGACATCAATTGCAGATGATAAATCATGAATGATTCATGTTCTCAACTGTGCTCTTTGAGAAAGCCATCACAGAAGCTGTCCCATTGTACTTTCAAGTGAATCTACTCCAAAGCGGTAAACTGCTTTCCCATTAAAACACATTCATTATAAACCGAAGCCTGGTTCATTAATGTTTTTATTATTATTATCCTTTTAAGAAACAGGAATTACATTTTATACAACCCATACCAAGACAGGGAGACAAGACTGGATAACTTTTTGCTCTTTCTCAAATACTTTTGAGGATTTCCATTTTCCATTTTGATGCCTGAAAAGCTGTATTACAGTCCATGACTAGTAGTAGTTCAGCCTCCATTTTCCAGAACTACTTTAAAAGAAATTAAAAAAAAAAAATTCCTTTTTTTTCCCCCTTCATTTATTTTAAAAGAAGTCAGATGAAGATAAGATATAAATGAAGAAGAAATGCTGGTAAACCTGATATTTTTTTGTCATAAAACTAGAGAAATGGAGAAGCACATTTTTACTAGGCATGGCCCCAGAGCTGAATCAGTGTACTTGCCCTGCAAAGGACCTGCCATGTTTATGTTGTTGAGCAAATCCTTTCCTGCTTGCTATGGTTTCCCTGCCAGCATCACACTCTTGCCTATTTATTCTGTACATCCCCTGGAGCTGGGGCTCTCTCTTGTCATTTTTTTTGTGCACAGCAGGACATTTTTAAGTTCCAATAAGTGCCTTTACTTTTGATTGCGTTCTGCATTGGATCTCTGCCTGTGAAACCTCGTGACAAGGTATACATTTGCTGCCAAAATTAAAAAATAGGTTTTGCTCATCTCAAAGTTAAATTCTCATCTCAACCCATCCTTCTATCTTCAGTGTTGAAACGAGACAAATTACTAAAGCTCCTCTAAACTGTTCTTTATCTTATCTCTGCCAACCACTGTGTGTGCGACTTCTTCAGGGCTCCTTCCTGGTGTGAACAGAGGGACATGGGTTCTGGTGGGAGAGTTTATCAGAACACAGTAAAGGACCATGTAGGTGTTGTATGCACTCTACGTTTATTGTCTCGCTAGGAATGAAGTCAGGGGAGACAGATCCCAATTAATAGCTGTAGAACAACTTCTACCAATGAAACTGTTATCATTAATGGAATCCAAGCTACTACCTTTAATAGCAGGCACTTATTCAGGCAGTTCACTCAATGCCCTCCAGGTTGAGGCCCAAGCAGGGAGGCCCAACATTTCACTCAGGAGTGGTCAATCATCCTGATGTGCCACAGCTTCTGGATGGGTCTTTGAGCAACCCCTGCAGGGCTGCCCACTCACATCAGGTCTATACACAGTCTTTGCACCTTCATGGTGGTGTCCTGAGTGTGGGGTAGCCTTGGACACTGTCAGGCAGCTCTGGGTGTCCTGAGTTTCTCAGCTCTCAGAGATTAAGCAGGACCACCAGTGTGCAGAATGTTCACACCCTCCCAGGCCCACATTTTTTCTCTCCTGGACCTGCTGTTTTCTGGTGACTATTCCCCACGCACACCCACAGGTACCTACAGGTTCTCCTCACACAAGCTCACACAGAAGAGGTGTTCAGGATGCTTTATGCTTCAGTGCTTCCCCAGTTCATACAGCTGTTAAAAACTCTGAGGACCTCTAAAATGAAGTGACACACACTTTTATTTGAAGAAACACTTCTAATTTTAACTCCTTTTCTAGAAGTAGAACATGTCCTGAGGTGGAATTTATATCATAATCATTATGGTATCTTTGCTTTACCTCCTCTGGGGAATGAGATTCTGCCTACAACAGAAAGATGGAGAGAAAAGAGGAATTCTTTTGCTGTAGGAAATAAAATAATTATTATGATTTTCCCAGTCCTTCTGCAAAAAATATGGAGTGAAATTTTATATGTAACAGAGAATATGTTAGGTATTTGTAAAAAAAAGATTATATATATTTTGTTTAGTCACTTGTAATAAATGTGACCAAATGCAATCATATGAGTGTAATTTTTTTTTTAAAGCAATTTTTTTAAAAAAATTACCTTTTCCATTTAGGGTTTTTATTTAATTTCAAGTAATCCAGTTTCTGAGCATCCTGGCAACCAGAACCCTGGAAAAGTGTTATCTGTGTAAATCAAGGGTATGTGATTATAATGACAAACTTACCAGTTTTTTTACCTATTTGTGATTTTTGACCTTCCCTGGACTGTGTCTGTGGTTTACTTGCTCTTGTCCACTCTTTCCCCATCTTGTGCTCCTGGGCTGCTTATGGAGGGCAGGGCTGTAATGCCCTGTACCTGCAAGTCTTGGATTTATTTAGGAAAGTACCAAGGCAACCAAAACATTTTTCTGAAGAACAGGTGGAACTGCAGAGCTCTAGAAAATAAGGCTATATGCATGGAGCCAGTGCCAGCAACACACACACTCACAATCCATCTGTGCTAGAAAGAGAAGATCCCCACACTGTCTTGATGTCCCAGTGAGAGGTCTCCACAGCACTGCTTAGCTCCCAGGGCTCTGCTTTCCTCACTGCTTTTTCATTCCCCTGCTTTGGCCCTTCTCAGAAGAGCCTCTATCCATAGCCACTCAGGGAAGCATGAAGGGGATGGCAAAAAAGTATTTGTATTAGCCATCCTGACTCATGTGTTCCACCAGAGGCTTGTTATTCCAAAATGAGGAATAACTAGGAGTAGTATCACACAGGAATGATCATAAGAAGAATAGAAAGAAATGGCAATTCTCATAGATGGACATTTTTTATGGTGGTGACTTCACAGCGGGCACTTTTTTCCCCTTTCAGACCTAGTCATGGGGAAAAGAGATATGCTAACAATAATAGGGGATTTATTTGTATCAGATTAATTTAGGAAATCATCAGTGACTTGGAAGTGTGACTCATAATGATGCCCAGCAACTACTGTCAACAGAAGATCATCATCTTCAAAAACAAGTGGGTCAAAAATATACTCATTTTTGCTGGGCAATTTCCCTCAGGCTTTCCCATCTGAAATTTTGAAGTATAGAAGTTTCTACTACGTAACTGAAGAGAAGAGCATATGAAACTATATATGCTTATATGGAAAGAGAGAATATGCTACAATGAAAGGAAGAAAAAGGCTACCCAGATTCTCCTAAAAGCAGGAACAGGACTGTAAATTCAAGTGTTTGTTGAGTATCAACAAAATTATTCATTAGGCTGACAAATTAGAAATAATTAGTGCATATGGACATCCAGGTGCAGAGGTCTTGGTTTCACAAAACTCTTGCTTACATTGGAGAGATAAAGACTATGTAGAGAAAGTATAAATCAAGAAAATATAGAAAATGTAAAGGAATTCTGCCAAGATGACTCTTAATACTCAGATGTTTATGGGGCTTTCCAGTAGCATCATGTTCTGGGCTGAAGCTATTAATTTGCTTGAATTTAAGCACATGTTAAAGTCCTTGCCAAGTGAAGGTCTAAATAGCATTGACTCAATATTGCTTGGGGCTTAAAAACTCTTGTCTATGTGGAAAAACTTCCTGAGCCTCTCTTTCTCCCTTTTCCCTTCGTGTAACCAGTGTTGGCTATAGAGAGCCCTGAGTCTGAAAACCCATTGGCTGACCACAATAAATAGGCTGTGTGCATCACTGGGTCTCTCTGCAGGTTTTTATTCATCCCCAGAAAGAGCTTTGCAGCTCAATTGCTATTGATAAGTAATCACCAGACTCACTGATAAATGGGAGGTGGATAGCTTTACAGCCACTGCAAAGCATTACAGTACATGATATTTCTATAAGCCATTATTTCCTTTTTAATGGTGTGCTCAATGTTTTATCACAATGAAAAGGTTCACCACTCAGTAGTAATGAGATCTAACTGACTCTTGTTACTAGTGTGGCATAGACTATAAATATATATTATAATATATTATATTGTGCAATGTCCAGGCCTTTCTAGACAACAAGCAGATGTAGAGATTTGAGCTGGATGAAATACTGTTTCTACCTCTGATTGCATTAGTTTAAAGACCTGGAGGATGTATTGCAGATGTGCTATGCTAATAGGGTTATTTCATAAAAGTGCAGACAGATTTTAGGAGCAACACCCTGATTAAGCAGCTTGCAGTTTCCATGAAGCTTTTAAAAAAAAATTCCATCTGGATTAATGGTTCTTTGCTCTTACATTAATTTCAGTCAGTTGTCATAGATCATAAGAGAGTTGTCATTTACTGACAAGTGGTCAGTTACTCTTTTAGATTTCCAGGCCTCCTTATGCTGATTCAAAGGAAACATGATGAATGCTTTAGGTGGAATCTTGGTACACTCAGTGAGGATTATTTATAAATTAGCATGTCAAAAGTGCCCAATGCAGTTTGCAACTCCAAATTTTCACATGTGTACACATATATACAAATGCATTTTAATATATTTGTGATTTATGTGTGCATGCATTTTTATAACTGCAAAGAACAGGTTAATATTAAAGATTCAGAATAAAGTTGAACATTGTAAAGGCTGACAATTCTTGTTTATACTTCATTTTAAAGCTGATGGCTGAATGAGCATGATTTTTCCTTTTAGTTTGTATTTATCCCCAAAGCATATTAAAAGAATTTGCCTTCATTTCTACTTTGAGTGTATCTGGTGCCCTCAAGTGAAACCACTGACTCATGCTCCTTCAAAAGCCCCCTGGTGATCATTAATTCAGGAAACTAGACATAAGAGAAAATACTTGGCTTTGCTGTCTTGGAGCAAGTTAATATAAAAATCCTCAGCCACAGGACTGGCTTACAAGGACTGACTTTCTTTCTTTATTGGTTGGCCTTTAACATGTTGTAGACAAATACCTTTCTCTATGTCTACTTTGTGGAATTACGACAAAGCTGCTGTTTCTTGCACACCACATCAAACCCACAACTCAGTGGTGGGTGCTGCAAAGCACTTCTGCAGGGAAGCCAGACCGACCATGTCTTCCGAGTCATACTTGCCTTTCATAATCCAAGATTACTCTAAGACAAAAGAAAAAAGACAGGAAATTAAAATCATAGAAGCATAGAACATGCTGAATTAGAAAAGATCCATCAGGATCATTGAGTCCAACCCCTGGCCCTATGCATGGCACCCCGAGAGTCACACCAGGTGTCTGAGAACATTGTCCAAACACTTCTTGGTCTCTGTCAGGCTTGGGGCTGTGACCACTTCCCTGGCAAGCCTGTTCCAGTGCCCAACCACCCTAAGGGTGAAAAACCTTTTACTGATATCCAACCTAAACCTCCCCTGACAGTTTCATACTGTTTCCTTGAATTCTGTCCCTGGTCACAGGAGTGAAGAGATGGTACCTGCTCCTCTGCTTTCCCTTGTGAGGAAGTTGCAGATGGCAATGAGGTATCGCCTCAGTCTCCTCCAGCATGAACACACCAAATGACCTCAGCTGCTCCTCATACAGCTTTTCCTCAAGGCCCTTCACCATCCTCATGGCTCTTCTTTGGACACTCTCCAATAGCTTTTTATCTTTTTGATACTGTGGCTCCCAAAACTGCCCCAAGGACTCAGGGTGAGACCGCACCAATGCAGACCAAAACAGGACAATCCCCTCCCTTGACTGGCTGCTAGGGGACACTGCAGATTCATATGGAAGTACAATGAAATTAGTTTATTAAATTCCTATTTTTTATACTAGCCGCAATCCCATGGTGGTTTAAGTGTTGCAGTGGCTTTCACAGTGATCTGTGGTTTTCAGTTTGTCTTGTCCTTCTGTATATGAAAAAAAGAGATTAACAAGGAACAACCAAGAATTATCCTTCAAAGTTTTTTGCCCATCATTTTCATGAAAGACTTCCTTCAGTGCCAGAACCAGAATTAGAAGAAGCTTTCCCATATAAATTCTGCACCACTCACTACTTACTGGTGACAGAAGCACCTTATCCTCTCCTGCTTAGGCCAGTAATATAAATGTGGCAATTCAGAATTCCCTCCTAAACTAAAATCCCTGATTATCCCATCCTATGTATTATCACTTGAAAGTTTGTTAAAAAAAAAAAACAAACACAGAACAGCTTGGATTAAAAAAAAGGTTTTATTTTTTTTTCTTCCCCCCCCCCTTTTTTTTTTTAATTGCATGTATTTGTTGAACTTCAGTACCTAGACAGTTATGCATATGTTGGCTGATCCTTCAGGGAGAGCTGACAGAAAACCAGCAATTTAACTCATTATTTTTAATTCAATTAATATAAACCAGACATCAGGCTTGAAGTATCCCTTCTGCCTTTCATCATGAAAATAAGTGTCTAAAACAGAGATGGGCCATTATATATTCTCTATGCGTAGAATAGAATGCCAAAAAATACCTTGAATAGAAAATCATAATTGGAAAGCCTTTTTTTTTTCAGGCTATGATTGTTTATTGGATAACAACTCTCTCTGTAGAGTAGCTTGCTGAAATAAAATATACACAGTCCATAAGCCCTAAAACAAGACCAGTAAAAATGAACCTTGTTAGTTGTCAGGGCATAGACACAGCAGTATGCAGCAAAGGCCTCTACAACCTACACCTTAAATATTTAAGACACAGGATTTCAGAGAGTGTAAGTAGAATAACCAGCACAGTCATCACAACAATGCTAATTTCAAAATTTTTTATTCATTTACTATTTTTACTCAAATAATATTCCAGTTTTTCTTCATTTATTCCTTCCCTCATGACTGAGCCCTGATTAAACCTAAGGTTTTGTCTTAAAACATTGTGTGAGTTGGGCTTACATTGCTTGACTTTGAGACACTGATAATCAAGATGTGAACAGCTGACCTTCTTAACCCAGGTCCTTCATGCTCCAGTGACAGAAGAAGGCACATTTTAGGGAGCTATTCATTAGCCCTATTTTAAGCATTTGCTTTAGGGTAGGTGAATCAAACATTCACATGGGTGGCAGTTTTTCTCCAGAGGGAACCTAAATTACAAACTCCAATGGAAATGTCTATACTGATGCAGTTATTTCTCTCTGTTGGCATCTGCTGCTGTGAAAATACCCAGTCTTGGGTCGGATCCCCTTTGGTCTGATGCAGAAGGGACATTCCTCTCTTTTGGGTGGCTCCTGGGCAGGGAGCTCAAGCATGGACTCGTGACAGAGACACAGCATGTGTTACTTGATCCATTTTCTGCTAACCAGAAAAATGGTTTGGGTGGAGAGAGGATTAGCTAAAATGAGAGTCAGGGGAGGTCGTGGGTGAAGGAGAAACAAGCTGGTGGTGTCTACCTTGTGTTTTTCTCTAGAAATTCAGACTTGTCATGTTTGTCTCCCTAGGCTACCTTGATTGTTGGAGAAGAGATTACAAAATAAACAGTGAAACAACTGGAACTATCCATGAAACAGATGCAATGACAACAGTGGGTTACTTCCCAAGGGCTACTTGGGAAATGCAAAGGAAAACCTTGTATTGCACTGTCAAATCTAGCAGAACACTTCTATGAGACTGAAGACACAATAGCTTACCCTGGTCATGTAATCACATCCTTCCCTTCACTTACTCTTATTACACTAGCTATGGATTTGATTATTCTGTCAGCAAATTCCCTATATCCTTGAAATGGATGAGTATGACATGTTTGGAAATATGGAGAACCAATAGGTTAAACATAATTCACATAAAGCTAATAAAAAGAAGAAAAATAATTTACATATTAATCACAGAGTTCCAATCTTCCAGAAGACAGTTGGAAAATTGATCTCTCATGAGTATAAACTGAGAAAGTAGGTTGAAGAGGGAATTAAGCTTAAAGACAGGACGTGGCATGACTTTCATCGCAGGCAGCCTGAATTTAAAAGCTACCAATTTGGTAGAGAGAAATCCATTATTCACAGTGCATCAACTTGTGCCGAGCACATGGGGATTCTGCTGTTGCTCTGAAGAAATTCACATTGGTGGGACAAAGAGCTGCTTATACCCCGGTAAGCATGAGAAATCCCATATAACCTTAGTGAGATAGACACACATTTTAAAAATTACTAGATAAATTACAGAGTGAGAAGTTAAAGAGCAGCTCAGAAATACTTGTTGATCTTGTTTGTGGGCTTAATGGTTATTGTGTTCTGTTCTTAAAACAGTTGTCAACTCAGACACACAGTTCTGGCAGCTGAACATTTTGTTTGTGTATGTGTGTTTGCATACATGTACATACACTGGAAAAGAGATGAAATGAAATTACTAACTTTGTTTCCGAAATTAAAACTCTAGGGAGGCTAATTACAACATACCATTGCTAGTAAGAAGGTATGACACATAGAAGTATACACAGAAGTATAGTTAATACACCAACACACCAATACAAACGGATATGTGCCATGCATGGCTCTGCAGATTATTTAGGCCTGATTGTGGAGAGATTCAGTCTATCAGTAGAATATTAATTGCACCATCATTTCAAGAAAAAGGAGGAATCCTTAGTTCACAAAAGACTGGAACTGGCTGTGAAATCTGCCCCACACAAATTCCCCTAATGCCAACAAGTGTCCAGCAATTTGTCTTCTGAAATCTTAACTATTGCATCAGATCCTGCCCTTGAAAACTCCTTACTGTATCATTCGACCATATGCTGTTACTAGCTTATGAACCTCACCTGGGTTTTTAGCTGAAGTTTTCCATGTAGGTTTGTGTAACAAACCACACAGCCTCTTGTTTTATAACATCTATTGAGAACAGTCTGGCTGTTTTTGAGAGAAGGGGTTAAAATAGGGACCTTTGCTTATTTCAGGGGGAAAGAAAAAAGATTAGGATGACTTTTTCAAAGTGGGTCCATGCCGTGTAGAAGACTGTGAAACTCAGCAAGGTGACACTTCCCCCCCAGATTTAAGCATATGCAATTTTAAAACTTAGGGGCTTTGTATGGTTACCACTAAGATTCTTTTTTTTGACAGAAGTATGATTCCAGCCTATCACTGAAATGAAAATATAAAAATAAAATAAGGCAACAGTCAGCCAAGGAAAAATGAGTCTACTTTTGTTTTCCTTTGTCCAAGCATGCATTGCACAAGCAAGTGGTCTCTGGGTAGGAGCAGCCAGTACACCAGGAAGCAAAGAAGATGCTGAGAAGAGGCAAACCCTACAACAAATCCAATACTCTTAGTATAAACATCTAGATCCTCTGGTATAAGCAGTGTACAAAGGTAGAAATTAGAGCTTTTATTTTGCATTGACTAATACAACTAATTATTTTTCTAGCCATCTCAGAGACTTGAGATGCCCAGAGAGCTGGCCTTTTCATCTGAATGCCTGCTATTTACAAACACAACCTATGATACATGCAATACACATTTTTATTTTTAGCAGACTTTTGAGGCACATCTACTATTGTCCCAGGTCCAGTCATAGTAACAAAGAGGCACTTTAAAACCATTTTAAAAGCCAATCCTGATGATTCTTTCCTGGTATTTCTTCACCTGATCAAATAGCAGCAAATGGGAGTCTGGAAGACTCACTTTCTGTTTATCATACACAGGAGTAGGCTGGGACCCCACACATAATGAAAGGGGGTTTTATAAGGTCTACAGATGTTGACACGTACAGATGGGGGTTAGAAAACAACATGTATTTCTTTTGTTGCCTGCACAATGCCTAAGCAAATGCATACACTGGCAGAGATCAAAGGAGACTATTACAGATCCACTTGCACTGTAATGGGATGTATTTTACAGGAAGAGGTTCAGTTAAAGCTCTCCAGATTTATTCAGGCTTCCTCATGTGAAGAATGTCACACTGGCAGGTTTTCTCCTGCCTCCTTCTGTGGTCTGTAATTTGAACCTATAATACATGATAAGCCATGGTACTTCTATTTACCATATTGAAAATAGGAACTGCTTCAGGCACTGTAGACAGAGATAACTGTGAGGCAGCATGAGCTTTATTTAGTCAAATTAGGTCTGCCTGATGCTGCATAAAATCCCATTGAGACAGTTTATTCAGCATAAGGCAGGTGAGTGACTTTGGTTAAACATGTACAAGGAAGGTAACAGCAGAAAAGATCAAGGTGCATCAAAACCCAGAGGTTACATCCAGGACTGGTTGTTTATGGACATTTAGAAAAGAGTTTAAAAACCAACTTGGTCAAGGTGATCCTTTCCCTAAAATATCTTTCAGCCTAAGCAGTCAGCCACTTCTTGAGCCAAGATGAGGCTTGAAATTGCAGAACCAAAGCTTGCAACATTGCACTGTAATTGAGATGTCTAAGAGATCAATGTTCTTCTAAGAAGGTGGACACAATGCTGCAGCTATGGAAATACTTACATTTCACTACAATTTACTTAACTCTCTTTAGGGCAGGGCTTACCATACAATTTTAAACTACTACCAAATTAAGCGCCTGAAGTAAATTTTTTTATCACTTAGACCAATTAAAAACACATGTTCTAATACTTCCCAACTCTGTGGTAACAGTCTCTTAGAAGACCTGAAGGTGGGAAGAATTGTGGCTAGGAAATAGCCTAGGAAATAGTTTATTCCCCCAAAATGTAGACAAACAGTTTGTATCAACACTGATGCAGCCTAGCAAGGGATGAAGACTGTCTTTTTGTGCCTGTGGAGCACAAAAAGTGGAGTGTGAGGCTATTTAGCATCAAGGGGGCAAATGGTTCAGCTCTTTAGGAAATCTCTTGATCTCAACACATCTCCAAGGCTAATCTCTCCAAACTGACTCCTCTGTCAGTCAGCAAACTGGCCAGTGAAAGCCACCAGGTCTCTGAAACTGCCTGGGGAGCAGAGAGATTGTTTCAAAGGAAGAAAGCTCGATGGTGTTTGTGTTGTGTTGACTGTGGGATCTAGTTACTCAGCACTAGAGACATTGGTGCTGAGTCTAGAAGAGCTGGTGGTGAGAAGGCAGGAAGATGAATGGACACACCTGACATTTCTCTTGAAAGAGCTGAACTAGAAAGAGACTTACCATAAGCAATCCGATATCTTTTTATGCCACTCTCTGAGCATTTGTCTTATAGACCAATGCAGCTCTCAGGCAGGGTCAGCCAAGGCAGGTTCTGTTTCTGGAAACAGGAAAGGCATGCTCTGCTTCTCCAAAGACTTCTCTACAGCTGTCACTCATGGGGGATGCAAGGAGCCAACTTGCACCAGGCACTAGAGATTTTTTGGATAGTTTTTCAACAGCTGGTGGTTTCTGTTCACAGTCAGGCTGCCAGAGCTGGTCTATTTCAGGTCTATATTTGCCCCGAGTCTGACTCTGGTGGACTCTCAAACAGGGAGTTCAGTTCTGCCCACATGTCTTTGAAGTCAGGAGAAACATGTTTCCAAACCAACCAGGAAATGGAGCAATTAGTCAAACGGAATAATCTTCTATTACACCGCTCTTCCCTGAAAACAATCACCTGGAGATTCCTCAGGGTCATCTCTGAGCCCTGTCCTATTTTCAGGACCTGTACTTGGAGCTCGTTTGTTCATGACTGAAAAGCTCAGCAGAATTCAAGTGTTATAAATTTCACCTCAATGAGTAAAACAGAAACAAGAATTGACTGAACTTTCCTCTTCCTTTCCACCCTGGTCTGCAGGTAAAAGTTACTCCCTCCCTGTGATTTTATGTTGGCTTTGGCTGCCAACTATGGGAAAGCAGGGTTGATGCTCAATCCTACAAAAACAAGAGCTATTTTGACATTTCTGAAAAAGATAAAGCACATTTCTGAGTAATTTTGAACTTATTTAGTTGGAGATTTGTCTATTTGAAGTCTGGTCTTATCCTTTCAGCTCTGCTTCTTTTGAACAGTTGAACCTTTAACAAGCCCTTGTACAGGCAAGAGTGAAGCACAAGCCTGCAGTTTGCATGGAATTACACAGCAGACAGCTGCAGCTTGCTTTGGCTGTATGAGTGCCTTAAAATCTGAGATGGGAACATGAAATAAGTCTCAGGCAGCATACACAATTGTTGCAGTCTAAACTGGGGTGATTCATTTCCAGAGATGAATAGGTTTGATTTAATTTGACAGGGCTCTTTTTCAATACCAGTAGCTTTATCTTTCTAAACTTAACAGAATGATACTGACAATGTCTGAACTAGGGTTTTCTGAGAACATCTGGGGCTATCATTATTTCTATCATGTTTCCTTGCCAAATGTCGTGGTTTGACACCAAACAAGAAGTTTTCTTCTGCAAATAAATACAGGAGCTCTAGCCAAGGGGATACCAGGTGGGGAGAGGTCAAGCCTCAGCCCAGCCTTGTGGAGCTGCAGAGAAGCCAGATTACAGCTCTAGTCAGCCACCCCACGTGCCAGGAGCTGTGGAGATGATGGGACCTGCAGGAGACAGGTCATGTTCCTCTCCCCTCAGCTTCCATGGGGCCCTCAAGCAATGCAGGCCACGGCCATACTGGGGGCTCAGACCTTGAGGTGACTCCTCCTTTCCTGCTCTGAGCAGGACTTAGCCACAGCCAGGTGCTGGGCTTTGGCCCCAGGGACTGGCATGTGTGATATGTATCAATTGCCACATAAGATGTTTTAAGAAAGGCAGTCTCCTGTAGGAAGCTTTTGCCCTAGGGCAGGAACACTTCTGATTTTGTGTCTGTTTGGTTCACACCATGACACCTGTGTATTGTACAGCGTATAAGGCTATGGGGCATAATGGTTCCCATCTGCTCTCTATTCCTGAGCCTAACAGCTTTCTCCCTGACCCTCACATCTCAAGAGTGGATGCAGCTATGACAGCACTGCTGTGGTGACCAAGCTCCACCTCCAAATCTGACAACAGATGGACAGAGGCATGCAGGCTTAGGAAGGTGATAAAATGGCTGGTGTCTGCCTACTCTGCTAGCCTTTTCCTGTCTCCCTTTTGCTTGGACAGCTTAGATGGCATTGAATCACTTATTTGTTACTTCACAATTTTCCTGGCTACCGGCACCAAAGAACTGACCCATGTCGTGCTCTGCCAGGACGTCTGGGGAAGCACACATCTGAAGATGGGACTTAAAGAAACGCAGGTGGGTGCTGCCATTGAGATTTCTAACCTAAACCTACATAACAAGATGTAGAAAACTATATTTATTATTCTACAAAGACAGTGAGACAATTCAATGTTTATGGCCCCTGGTAGACAGGAGTCAGAAGGCCGGCCAGGTAGGGATGCAGAAGAGGCTAGAAGCTCCAGCCCCAGACCAGCATTTGCCAGGAAGGAGGTGTCTGAGGAACTGGAAATTGGATCACCTTCTTTTGGTAACCTAGGAGGCCCAAGAATTGAGTTCAGCTGTTACTAGAAGAGGTGTAGGAAGCTGCTGGCCCTTCTCCAGCTGACCTAAGCCAGGCCTTTGTACTAGGGTAGCAGTTTTAAAAACAAATCATTCTGATCAAGGACATAGTCATACAAAAAATGTGCAAGACCTGGCAACATTGTGTGCATGTTTCTTATAAAACTCAAATAAAATCCCTAAGAGATCATCTGAGAAACCTGTCTGGTACTTCAAAATAGCATGTCTGAGTACTTATGGCTGTGGGTCATCCTGGAGAAGCTCCCCTCCTGGCAGCATCCCTCCCACCTTGGGGCAGAAGACAGAGCAGCACCACTTGCCATGTCCTCCAAGCGAGGCAGTGGTGTGGACAGGCAGCCATCCTCCTCCTGAGCTGTTGCTAAGGGAACATAGGGAGATGAGCTGTAATTATACCAATAAATTGTGAGAGACAGACAGAGAGAAGAAGACATGAAATGGATATTTGTGATGGTTCCCTCTTTAGTTTTATTCCACTTATTGCTTTGTAAATCACCAACAGAAGGCATGCAAAACACTTCATGTGTCAGCAAATGACTAAAATTTAAGTAAGGTCTTTTGACCAGTACTGTCAGCATCTTATTAAACAAAAGGGGATGAGCAAAAGTGGTAAACTGCAAAATTTAACCCAGTCACCAGTACCTCTCCCTAGCTGAAATTCACAGAATTAGAGCATTTAAATAATAAGGGAGGAAGGTATGGAAAGTTCATGGAATATAGCATTATTTAAAGCTAAGCTGCCTTTTGGGGAAGGGAAGTCCCCTACTCTGTCAGCTTGTGCAGCTTGGCAGTGGGAATCACACTGTTTCAGCCAGGGGTTTCCTAGGGAGAAAAATGGCAAAGCAGTCTGGAGATGCTGTAGCTCTTCCCACCCCTCTGTGACAGTTCCCCATTTAGTGAAGGCAACTCATCCTCCCCTGGCTATGGGAGCCTGGGACAATCTCACACCATGGCCCTGGCTGGTGCTTAGACTTTAGGGGAAAGAAAGCAATTGCATCACAGCACAGTGCCTCAGCCTGTTGCCAGGGAATCCAGCACAGCCTTCCACTTCATTGAATAAACAGTTAATTTTCTGATGGTTTTAATTCAACAGTCTTTACAATAACATGCTTATCCTTTGACTTAAAACACATCCTTTCTGGAAGAATACAGACTGTTACTGTAAGTCTCACCCTTCTGAACCACTAAATGCAAGTTACAGGGAGATGCTCAATCCAGGAGCAAACTGAGCAACTCCCATGTGGGTAGGTGCCTGGGTTAGTTGGACAGTAGCAAAGAATGTACTAAAGGAAGGGAGAAAAAAGAGGGAGAGAAAGGTTAGAAGGTAATTACAGCTATTTAACAATTAGCAGGTTCAGTAGAAGTTGCTGACTCAGAAGGCATTTCACCTCACAGAAGTGATGGTGTGATCTGCACATCAGGAGGGACAAGGAAGCACTTGCAGGGTTTTAAAGCCAAGCACAATCCCCCACTCTATTTGTACCTGCAAGGAAGGGAACAGACCACCACAATGCTTATTCCCTGTACCCAGAAGTGGGTAAGAGCCAGTTAATGCTGCTCATATGGTGTGAGATCTGCTCCAGCCCAGACTGTGTACAAGGACAGCCTGGAACAGCCAGTCTTCTGTGTGCAGCAAAGGGCAATGCCTACAGTCCATCAAAATTATTGTCTGGCACACACTTTTTTGCATGCACATTTTTCCATAAATTTTGTTTGGTTTGCATTGGTAAAATAGATATACTTTATCAGTACCATTCTGATGCTACTAGGGAGAGGGCAACGTCAGGGTATAGTTACAGTTAGGAAAAATTAAAAAATAAGTATATACACACACACTCATGTTATTCTGAAATATCTATTGAATATCTGGCCAGATCAAATCTTAGATGAACAGACATAGCACTGCTGACTGCACCCAAACTGTAGATAGCTGTGCAACGTTGCAGTATGGCACTGTGCTCAGTATAAGCGTATATGTCTGCCATCACTACAGGAAACAACAAAAGGGCAGCTCTGCTCTAACTCTGCCAAAGTAGGCAGCACTGCAGTGAGGAATTTGGCCCTACATGGCCACACACCCCTGGGAGCCAGGGTGCTTGCTACCATCCCTTGCTCTTACTGTCTTATATGTGCTAGTGCACACACATTACTTAATTACTGACCTTAATGTAACATGTCAGTACAATGCAGTTCTCTCATGCTGAATGGTTGAGGTGAAGCTATTCTAAACAGTTTGCATAATTTCATATGTGCCATTCCCAAGAAACACTATGCATTTTGAACAATATGAACGGGCCACAGCACTAATGAAGTTAAATGAAGCTGGCAAATGATAGTGAACTGGACATGATTTAGCAAATATGTCCTGAAAGGACAATATTTATAAAGGCAAAAATCTAACTGTGTGCTGAGGGAAAACTTTCTGCAAAAAGATTACTGTGGTTCCCAGGATTTCAGCTATTAATCATGCCTCTCAAAAAAAAGACCTTTCCCCCTGGATTATTCCTCTACACTTTCAGTCCTAAAACTTCCCATCTCAACATGCAGGATATTGAAGAATCCCAGTGAAAACTTATGCAACCTCCACAGGAAACAAAATTTTTAGCCTCATTTGTCATTTCTGAACAGTTCACATCCACTCAAGTGCATGTGATGCAAAATCACCTTTTTTTCTCTGGCAAGTCCTGCTTCTCTTCCCCTTGTCCTCAACCTCCATGTTTTTTACAGATCAGTAGTTTCTCAAAACCCTTAATTTTCGCTGGGAATCCAGATCCCACCTTAATACTCACCAGCTTGAATTTTCCAAACCAGTTTGATTTTTCAACATGTTGCTGCTCAAAGCAATACAAGCAGCCCATGGCTGAACAAATGAATATCCACCCTGGAGCCAGACCAAGTTCTGGGTGAGGCAGGTTTTTTTTACATTTGGAGCAAACTTTCGCTATGGTGGTTTTGTGAGCAGGTGCCTGTGCCACTCTGCACACCCCTGTTCAGCAAGGGGGAGATAATTGCTCTCAAGGAAAACCCATGGGAGACTGTCAAAGAGATTATTTAACTTGACAGAAGACAAACACAGAAGAGCTATTGAGTGTTTCTCATACTTTCACATGCAAAACTTGTGAGCAGGCTTAATTCAAATGCAGTCGGTGAAACAATGGAGTTGCAGGCTGCCTAATGAGATGTCTGTGGACTGCAGTTTTCAGGCCTGGCCTAGAAACCCTGGAACAGCTGGAATAGGACTGCAAGCAAAGAAAACTCTGTCAGGGTGCCAAGGCATGGTTAAATGCCAGGAGCATTTAACTGCATAAGTGTAATATCAAGCCAGGCATGAGGAAGACTGACGTAGAGGGGGACTAAGGGGAGGACATTACCTCCCTGCCACCCTAGAGATTGTTCAGGAATGGAGAACCCTACATAGGAAAAAAGAACCAAATGTTTTTAGTGTTTTATCTAGACCTAAAGACTTCTTGTGCCTGCTAGAGCAGCTGGGTTTATTTGCTTTACTCTTCATGCTCTCTGGGATAGATTATAGAAGCATCATTCATCAATGAAACTGGGGATGATAAACCTTGAGTGCCTTCTTAGTTGCTGATGAAAGGCGTGTATATTGTATCTTTCAGACCAGATACAGAGGGGGAAACTCCCATGTTTTCCAACATGAAACTTACAGCCTGAAGCCCACTGGAAATAATAACTTTCCCTCAATCTCACAGTTTTTCTAAAATAAATGGCCAAGAATAGTGTCTCAAAGTCTTCTATTTTCTCAGCAAGTATTTCCATTATCTATCTTCCCAGTCACAAATACAATAAAATGTACTACATGAAGACTGGTTTCAAGGATACTGAGCCATTTTGAGCAAAGTAAGACTAACATCAATTGAAAAAAGTCATAGAGGAGAATGATCAGTGATGTACAATTCTCTCAGCGCAAAGAAGCATTCCTGCCTGAAGTGGAAGTGACCATTGTTCAGGATGGCCCTTTCCAACTGTTCTTTCAGTGGCAGTCATCAGACAAAGGGAGAAATTTTAGATTTTATTTCCTTGGAAGAGAGATGGAAGTTGTCATTATGTTTGTTCATTTACCAGTATGGATAATATCAATGGAAGTGATACAGGAACCCAGACAGATACAGATGGAGATCAGAAGTACAGCTGGATACCTGACACAAATAAATGCCTCTGAACAGTGCAATTTCTGATTTTTTTGAGTCAATACTCTGAGGAAAAGGACAGCTGAACAGTGACAAAGGAAGGAAACATTTCTAACAGCACAGAAACATCCTTCCCTAACTTTCATATCTCACTGATTAAGGCCTCCGAACTAGTAAATCACCCTGTGCCAACTTAAGCATTTCCCTGCTCAGGAAATTGTTATGCCTCTGTTATGTTATGTCAGGTAGATAGTTATGTTCAGTCAGGTGGATCAACACAGTTATTTTACAAGTCAGCTTAACATGATGGTTAGACTTTCGAGACTGCTAGAAGTGTTCATCATTCCATCCATTTGTGTTTCCAGTTACAGGCAATCAACAGATATGGGACACCAACAATGAGCTAAGCAGAATGACCCAGTCACAGGAAAACAGAAAGATAGTGATTTCCTTCACAAAGTGATTTGCTCCTTGCTTTTAGGTTATTTTAAGTATTTGTTCTTATAGTGCATAACAGCTGCATTCAGACACTGTTTTAAAATCACCTGCAGTACTGAGGTGAAGAGAAGGGGCTGCACCTATATATCTGCACTGAATATAGCTGCACTAATCCTGTGTGTGGCACTGTGTTCTGCTAGAGACGGCTTACTCAGGATCCATCCATCTGCCCAGATCTGTTGACTCCAAAGGGTGAGCCCCCACTGTGGGGAGGTGGCTCTTGAGCAGCAGTGAACCCTGCCACAGAGTGTGCAAGTGCATCTCTGTGGTACACACCCATGGGCAAGAGCTACTAATTATTGCTGGACCTCAAAGACCCAGGATGTAAGCTCGTGGCATGACTCACCCTCTGCAGCCTCCCACTTCCTACCCCTGCTGCGCATTCATTCTAGAGGTCTGGCTGTTAACAACTGTATTTGATACTTGCTAAATAACCATAAACTAAAGATAAACACCTGCTTGCCTACCATGACGCACGTGTTGGAGACCTGTGGATGGAGAGGGCAGCGTTTACTGAGTGCTTTAGTGCATCACAGCCTCTATTTTGAGGCAGGGAGATCCAGAATCCCCAGATTCCCTGTGTCAGGCAATGCTGTTTGTATCCCAGACAGAGACACACTGATTTGGCAACAGTGTGAAAAATTTCAGGACACTCTCTGGATGTATATTGCATATTTACAAACTGTACCAATCATTGTTTATCTGTACACACAATATGCATCCTGTTATTCACAGAGTGCTGTGTGATTTGGGGAAAAAAAACTAATTAATGGAAAAAAGCGTAATTTTCTGTGCTGTATTCCTCAGCAGCAGCTCAGACAGAAAGTGGATGACTTCTCATAAGGAAAATGAAACATTAATGAAACTCCTTAGATACTGACTTATGCCGAGTCAAAGGCCAGCAATTGAGGTAACTCCCTTTGAAGCTGTGGTGTCTCCTCATTGTTTTGCTGTATTTATGTTCTGGTTTTTAGAAAAACTCCATGCTGATATAGCAGTATGTACATGAAATGTCCGTCAAGTAGTGGAGGAAACCAGAGAAAGGAATTTACATTAGAACAAAACTAGTTTTCCATCATAAAGCCGGAGCATCTGTTATAAATAGATGGACAAAGAGAGTCCAATAAAAAAGCAGGAACTTCTCCTGTAGTGGTTCTGGACCCCGGAGTTAATCATTGCACTTCCAAGAGTGGATGGGAAGTACCATAATTTCCAGTCATTTCCAAATGACTGTAATTCTGTATGCCTCAGGAGGCAGGTTTTCATGCATTACCTAAGCTGTGCTGTACATTTCTGCCTGCAGGAGGCTGAGCTGGAATGCTTCTTGGCATTGCAGGTTTGGGTCACAGTGTCATCATGGAAATACCGCTCAGACAATACTGTTATCAAATCATATGCTCATTAAGAGGTGGGGTTTTTTAATGAAGAATGAACAAAACACAAAAATAGGCAAATCTTATCAAAGATCACTAGTGGCTATAAAGCAAGTACATATGTGGATGTGTGTGCATACCTTCAAAAGATAAAAACATATAAATCTCTATGGATTCATCAAGTATCTTGCACAGAGTAGCTCAATAGCACTAGATAATGCTAAACAAGGGCAGATAGGTTGTTTGTTTTTTTTTTTTGGAGAAAGAGTGTTCAGTCATATTCCTGTGTAGAGAGAAACTGACCAGCCCCAGAAGAAAAACAAGGAATAGTATCTGCCTTGAGCTGCATCAGGTTTTCCAGGCTCTGCCATGCTCACTGCCTACAGGGCTGGAGAGTGAAGGTGTGGCAAAGTGGGTGTAACACTACAGTGCTGCAGAGAGCCAGGGCAATTGGTTCAGCCATTCAAAACACACAGCTTGATCATAGAGCTCTGACACTCTCCTTTTTTCCTAGTTCAGACAAAAAAAACCAAAAAACCCCAACCAAACAAAAAAACTTACAAAACAAAACAAAACAAAAAACCCAAAACAAACAAACAAAAAAACAAACAAAAAACAACAAAAAAAAATCAACCCCTCCATGAGTCATTTAGTGCTAAATCTCTACCTTTCTCTGGATGCACTAAGGAAATAAATTTCTGCAAGGAGATTTAATGGAATTCCCTTCCTCAGCCTTCCTGATGGTGACTTGGCCCCACAAGCTCTTCCTGGAGATTATGTAGATGAGTGACTTGTAGATGAGTGGGAAGTAGGGGAATCCTGGTTCCATGTTTAGCTATTGACTCAGTATCTGACTGTAGAGGAGTCACTTGACCTTCACAAGACAGCACTCAGCCTATGTAGACACTGGAAAGAAAACCACAAAACATTGCTCTTTGCTGAAAACACAGAAACCTGCTTTTCTGGGTGAAGAATAGCTGTACATTTCTGTTAAAGTGTGGTTCATCAGATGCATCAGACTGCTACCACAGGAAATCCTTTATAAATTTAATAATTTAGGAGGGTATCTCTTTTTCTGTGGTCACTACATACAAGGTGGGGGTCATTTGTTTACAGCGAGGAAAGTGCACTAATTGCAAATGAAAATCTTCCTGCTCCTAACAGTACCATCTCACTTTCCTATTTGGGCATTTCAAACACAAGGTGCATCTTTTGCTCACCTTCATGGTTACATGAAAATAAGGAAAAAGAAAAAATAACCACCACAACTAAGTTGTTCACATTATAATGGCTGCCATAATTGCATTTAAATGCAATACACTTTTGCTGATTAGTTTGCGTGTGACTGAAACAAGAGGGTAAATAAACATTTAACAAGGGCTTTATTTTGCTCTGCTGTAATTGGTGTTCATCAGAACTATTGTGGTGGAGGTATACAGCAGCTAAATTGCTTTTCTTTTTACTGAAAAAAAATAGAGATATGTAATTTATTTCTGCGCAAGACCCTCTAAAGATAGCACAGTCTGAGAGTTTCCACCAAGAGTCAAGTGGATTCAAACACATTTGGGCATTCCAGCAGCCCCCTCCCACATTTAAGCTGCTATTCCCATGTGCCTGTTACTAAATATAGCAGCAGCTATTCAGATTGACAGGAGAGGTGCTGATCCAGGCTCTTGGGCCTTGCTCCATACACTCCTAATATGGTTGAGTGCTGCAGCCAAGCAAATGCTCAGGAAGGACTCCAGAGGGTAAACTGGGACCACAGGATCATCCCTCCCCATGCCATGGGAAACTGAACAGCAGCAGCAGGCACAGAGAAGCTGTGACTTAACCTTTTGGTGTCTTGGCTCCAGATCAGCTGTCAGCGAAGCCGACTGACTCCTCACAAAAGGGCACGGCTGTGCAATAACGAGTGACGCCAACCTCCAGTTGACACCAGCACTCAGAATTCCCACTTGGCCCCTCCATCTCTCACAGCAGCCAACCAGGTTACAGAAACATCTGGCTAGGGCAAGAAGGGACAAAATGCAGACAATGTGCGTTGTGAATATGTTCTAGGCTCATAAATGGACATGTAAAGCAACATGGGGGTAATTTTAGTCACGCTTCCCCCTCTAGTTTTATGAGCAAGATAAAGCTTGTATGCAGTGCTGGCATGTACATCTCTGCAGGGTATTGTGCTATGGAGGCCATGGGGATAGAACACAAGAGATTATTACAGAGAGCAATAGTTGATTTCATCTACAACTATTTGCCAATGTTTGTATTTCTAATTTAAAAACCTTTCCTGTGTGATTCTGTGAGTTTTGCAGGAGTCCCTGAAAACAGAGATCCTGTAAATCAACCAGCAGAGCAACATGGAAAAATGTGCCTCCCTGCAGAATGTCAACAGCTTTGCATGAAAAGAAGCTACAAATATGGCACACGCCTTTTTATGCCCCTCAACCTCACAATGACTATTTTTGTTCCAAAGTCTCAAGCATCTCTATTAAACACCTCTGCTCCTTTCACCATCATTCTGTAAACACCATGATACTTTAAGAATACATCATTTGGGACTTTGAGCGGCAGGCTGCGGTTTTCCAAACCATAAAAGCACCCTCTGGGCATGAAACAGAAGTGTTCATTTAGACACTTCCAGCTCTTTGGAGGTTTATAAGGACATATACATTATAAATCAGTGCTGCACAAGGGCCAGATGAAACAGAATTCATTATGGAAAAGGCATGGTGAAGGAAACTTGAAAGCAGCAACAAAGTGTAACCAGTGTAACCAGTACAAAAGTGCAGAAGAGAAGAAGGAAAATGTAAATGTACTGTTTAGAAGTGTATAATTTACAGTACATTGCATCCATTCTTAAATGGTCATGAAAACCACTCCTTGCTTTTTACTAGTGGGAGGAAGAGGAAACAATGCACAGAAAATCAAACTAATTTATTAAGATTGCAAGGTAGGAGACCAAACATCCCAAATTCTAAAATCTTAGGATAAAGGTCATCTCTAGAAGGATCTAATGCTCAGGGAAGCTTTTACATTTTGAAAACATTTCTTTGTGGCTGCTGTGGGTGGACAAGCTCCTGTAACCCCAGTAGGTAAAGGCAGATGGAAAATCCCTGCAGGAACTTCTTGCAATATGTTAAAGCTCCACTGAAGCTTATAGGAGAGGTTTCATATTTTTTTTTTTCTTTTGTCTGTGTTTCATTTCCATTTTCAGTGATGCATGAAGGAAGCTAAAACTGTAAATAAATTGAGGTTCCTGCTCCTCAGGTTCCCTCAGTACTGAAAGTGACAACCACATATTATTTATAGTCAGAACAAGCCAGTAGCTACTGTGTGTTTCTAGCACTATAAATTGAATAAACAGATTGTCCTACACCACCTTGTTAAGCCCCAATGCAGCAAACTCCTCTTTATACATTGATCTAACCTACCAGTTCATCTACAATAAATCAAAAGTGTAATCTAAAATACCTGTCTTCATAAGGCAAACAGTAGTGGGCCACCAGAAAAAAGGTACAGATTGGAGGTATTCCTCTGAAATACTGTACCAGTGGCTCTTGAAAATGCTCATTGAGGGAAGATAATAATCTCATCTTCTTCAACCTACTTTAGGTATGCATTTAGCAATTCAGAGCTCAAGAGTATGAACATCCCCTCACACCGGAGGTGTTTGTTAATCCCCATCTCAGCTGACTTGTGCTGTACATCATTAATCTTTTGATTCAAATGCCTATTTACTCAGGAAAACCTTAATTATGTGTATCTATCAAAACTGTACATATAATACATAATTTAATCTCAAAAAATCTTCATTCTGGTTTTTGAATGTTTGTCTTCTTCAGATAAGATCTCCACAAATACAAAAAATCAATTCAACCTTTTGGAATGTTTAAGCAGAAACTCTGAGTTTCCAAGAATTTCTCTTCATTCTTTCTTCCCCAAAACAAAAGTTAGGCAATTATACTACGAAAGAAAAAAATAAAAGAACAAAAAAAAAAAAAAAAAAAACAACAACAAAAAAAAAAAAAACCCAAAAAAAAAAGAAAAAAAAGAAAAGGTGGAAATCAGGGACAAAAAGTCCTCAAACCTAAACAAACAAAAATGAGGAAATAAAGTGGTGGTGCCAAATCCAAGCTTTCTCTAGAAAGGTAGAAAGGTAAAAAGTCTGCTATAAATGTTTCCATGTCCCAGACTTAGGTTGGTAAGTGCTTCAAATCGTAACTGGGACCTGCCTAAATGCCATAACAAAGTTAATGAGGTAGACTAGGTGGAATGGATTCCAGAAGCAGCTAGAAAAAAAAGAGATATTGATGATGCCCTCATCATGGCCAGGCAGCCCCTAGATTCTCTCCTAGAGGAAGCCTCACCCGGCTTGTCACAGGCAGCCACCAGGGCAGTACCTTGCAATACTCTAACCTGAAAATGAGACCAAGAAAAATCGGGGTCCCTCCTGTTGCTTGAGGTGTTGTGTAGGAAAATACTGCCTGGAATGTTCATTAGCTGGGAATCTGAAAGCCAGCAGGTTCTGGTAAATACTAAAACATGGCCAAACTCATTGGCAAAGGTGGTCGCAGTCGGGCTGTGACAGTGCACTCACAATTTGCAACTGCATCTGGGGTTGGCCCATCTCCTCACACCTTGCACCTCACACCTCCTCTTGCCAGGTTGTCTGCCAGCTGATTCTCATCCAGACATCTGTCTTGACCAGGTTCAGGGAAAAAAGGGAAATGATACCATCTGGATCTGCTTAAAAAAAGCCACAGAGCAGAATGTCACCAGCCTACTGATGGCACAGCAGCCAAACCACAGCTGCCATGTGAGCACTCAGCAGGAGCTGTGACAGAGTGGGTCTGCTGGGATGCACCTCCAAGTTTACTGACAAGGGAAAAACTGAGCTAATGATCAATTCTTGCCAGATCCTGTCAGTAGAGGAATCGTGACTCTCTGATCAGCCTCATTCAAAGTTGTTGGCAGATGAAGCAAAGTTAGCAATGCCATTTTGACTTAATCTATCACTTGTAGCAAGATGACCTGCTCAGAGAGCTGTAACACCTCTAAGTCCTTAATGTGATTGGGGGAGCACAGAAGCAGCAGCTGAGCCCTAAGCAGTGCTCTGGTTTCACAGCCTCTCTCAAGCAGGAAGCCTTGTGCTGAGGCAAGAGAGCAATTAGGGACTGATCAAGACATTTTAAGTAGATGTCAAGAGAGGGGTTGCTTAAGCATATTTCTGTAGACATCTGCAGTTCTCACCCACAGCAGACCAAGGTGTTCACAGTTATCTCTTTCTCCCTAAAGTACTCATGTACAGCCCCCAGCTCCCCTCACACCTCCATATCCAACATAAAGCAGATCTTGGCCCCAGCGTAGGCAGAGAAGCACACAGCTTGACACAACCTAAGCACCTGATGTTTCACCCACCTTCCCAAGCTCTTCAGCCTGCTACATCAGGGTCGGTTGGGTTGGGAACCTCTCCATGAGGCCATTGCAAGAAAGATGAGCACTGGGCTATTGTTAGTGAAATGGATGAATATTTTGACCTTTTAATTCCATTTCATCTCTACATCTGAGACATAAAAGGCATCCTGCAGAGGGGTTCCTGGTGGAGAGAAGACTACACAAACTCCTACATTCATACATTTGAATGTCCTGGATAGCTTTTTCCACACCAGAGACATGCTGTCCTTGAAAATTACAGTGATTTATCTCAATTCAATCTACACACAGACATTTTAAACCCACTCATTTGCCCTCCATCATACTTATACTTGCAATCACATTATAATTCTTCAAAACATAGAGTGCTCGGTTCTTTCTAGCCTCTTTGCTTACCTCCTAGAAATTTTATGTTCTCTGTATGTCCCTTTCCCTTTTAAATCTTGAAGTTCAATTACAGCAATATAATCTAAATTTAAAAAAAAAGGATTCGTATGGACTTTCTTACACTGACACAGTTTGTATGGACTTTCTTACACTGACAGACTTACACTGTCTTGATCAGTCTTGGATGTAAGCAAGGGTCCTGCCACACGGATGTGGAGCTTGGCAAATAACTTTTATACATCAGGGACTTACAGAGGGCAAATGAGCCACATTGGATATAAAGCCATCTGTTGTTCCAGACAAGAAGGATTTGACCATTATCAACCTGTGTAATCTCCCAGGGATATATGTTTAGGATGCCTTAGTCCCTCAGTTATCCTGAGTCTGGAAGATTTTTAGTTTAAAAAAAAAATGCTTCTCCTACCCCTTCATATTACCTGAGACTTCTTGCAACCATAAAAAAGCATATCAATACTGGGATAAAATTCCTCAGTTTATCCATGAGGCAGGATACTGTGATCTTCATCATCTCAGCTCTGTGCTGTCTGGAGGACCACGGAGCACAAGGAAGGCTGTGGAACTTGCCCAAGGTGATGGCCAAGCTCCTTCTGTGGCAGCCCTTGCAGGACACTTCCTCTCAGGGCATGTGGCACATCTGGACATACTCGATGAGACCCCACACCAGTGCTGGCAATGCGGTGAAGAGGGAAGGGTGCTTGGAGGGTCACTGGGAAGGTGGCACTAAGGCATTGCTGCTCTCACAAGGAAAACGTTTCTTATTAGGCAGAGATGACATCTTGTTCTCTCTAGAGCTGCCTCCCAAGATTTGCCTTCCTGAAATATATATATTAGGCATATTTTTTAACAAAGAGGAGAATTACACCAACTAAAGGAAATGCACACGCTGTCAGATGGCTCAAACATTGTGCAAACAAAGAGTGAAGCTTATCAATGCATTATTTATAATCTGCAGACTGTAATGAGGGGTTGCTCAGTCTGACCAGTGAAAGGCATGGAGAAATCCAGTTAGAGTCCTGAAAAGATGAGTTCAGGTGAAGATTCGTGAGGCAGCAAGAGAAGAGAAAGGAAATAGCATGGTGGCTAAGGAGGCTTTAGGCTGCAGGTTCAGTTATGTGATGGTTGAGAGAGGAAAGGAAGTGCTTTAACACAATAGTTCTCAGCACTATTCCAACACAGGTTTTAGTTCCTTCCCCAAGACTATGTGGACCAAAATTAACTTTCTATTAACTACAACATCTGTTGCTTCTTCCACTCTCAAATCCCTGAAGTTCATTGACAGCCATGAATGTCACTTTGATTATACCTGCATTTCTGAGCAATGCCTACCCTTGAATATGTGTGTTCTAGTGACTTTAGTTTCTCCACTATGTATCTGCCCTCCCTGTAGTATCTGGTTTCACATCCTGCACAAGCAGATCAGGTTCCTTTGTTTTGTTTCCAAGGTGCCTGGTGTTTATGTGTGCAAATATTTCCGTTGGTTCTTTGTGATCAGCACTGAATTTGGGCAACGAAAACTCAGTTGACATGGAAAACTGTTAATTTAATTTTCAAGTATGAGATGTGATTGATGAGGATAGATAATCCTACTTGAAAAAAAAGGTGCCAGTTTGTCTTGTTACCATCTTAGGGATAAGTAGTTTCCTACCCTTACACCTGGCAGTCTCGCTTCTGGAATTCACAAATGTACAGAAATCCAATGTATTTACTTCAAGGCTCAGCTGGGGGAGGCCAGGCTGAAAATTATATCAGATTACTCCAATTTCAGGCTTCAGGGTCCATGAAGAGAGTTGTTCAGGGAGTTGTATATAAAGTACATGTATGAGGAACTGACCTGTGAGTGCATGTCTGTGGGCAGTGCTGTATCTTCACTCTTCTAACAACTTGCAAGCCTTTCAGAGGTTGAAGTCTGCCAATTTACACCTAGCTAAACAGAAATGGAAGCCTAAGCAGGTCCATTCTGGTCTGTCTTTATAGATAGTGACAAAATGAAACCTTTCCCTCTTTTACTATCACTAGTAAAACACTACAATCATCAGGGTATTTTTTATGCATGTGCTCATTTTACAGCTGTATGACATTTTTATGAGGGGACTCAGGGACACCCACACGTTGATCCAGGGTAGGGAAAGCGTGGCACCAAGCAGTGCACATTTTCTTTCCCATGCCTGCCAACAGGCTTCATTTTTGTAATAGAAAAAACAGCCATGGAGATCAGGAAGCAACAACCTGACCTGCTCAGACTTTCACCCTCTGGACTCCAGCCCAAACTGTAAGACATTCATTACTGAGCTGGGGCAGGTCCCCTTCCCCCACACCCACAGTGCCATCCATTCAAAGCCTTCCTGCTGGTGAAGCTTATCACAGCAGCTGGCTGGACAAGGCACCTTCCACATTGGAGTGACTTATAATGTTATTTTTTGACAAAAAGCAGCAGATCAGGTTTGTCTCTCTCATGGATTTTGAAGCACATTGTCTTCTAACGGACCCTGCTTTTTTATTAAAAGTAGTGCAGAAGTGTATTCTTTTTGCTGTAAGAACTCCTTTCTGCATTCCTGTGGTTAGAGGGAACACAGGTAGCAGCTGTTATGTATGGCTGATATGATGCATGGTTATATGTATGAGGAGCTGAGACTCAGGGAATTTACTTACTGTTTGTTTGAGGATAGGAAAGGTGATTTAAAGTTGTTTCCCTTTTGTAATCAAGCCAGTCACCTTTGACATCCAAAATTATAACAGGAGCCTGCTGCAAAAGTTTGGATTTGCATACATACATTTCTTAAATCCAATACCAGTGAAAACCTGTCATCTTGGTACGTTTACACATTAACTTAAAGACTTAACCAGTTTGCCTCAGACCCACAAGCAAAAAGCTCCCCCCTCTCAGCAGGTTTAATACGTTCTTTACAACCAAGATAACAAAGGACTCCTCCAGCAAAGCCCACATGGGCTGGCCCTGGCAGGGGAGCAAGGATGCTCTTCCTGGCAGAGAGGCTGGAAAGGCAGCTCAGCACTGGGAGCTCTGCAATTGGCTCTCTGATTTCCTCTGAAAAGCTAAGGGCTGCTCCTCAAATCCAGTATCAAACATGTACAAAGCCTTGTGCAAACAGCGCTCGAAGGGCAGTTATGTGCATCACTGAGGGCTGGCTCCGAGGACAGCAAGGACAAGCTGGCCTGGCTCAGCTGCCGTCACGACTGTGAGCCCGGGTGACTCCACTCCCTCTTGGCACTGGCAAAGGCCCAGGAAACTAGCACCACACGTGCTCCTGCTGGGGCTGTCGGAAAAGCAAAGAAACCACTGTCCTTGGCAGTGCTGGGAAAACCTGGAAACGTGCACCCTGGGGACTCAGACCTGACACCAAAAACCCTCCAGTCATCTGTAGAGTATTGCTGCATTGCATTGGTAGTAGTGCAGCAGAGGGAAAAAAGAGTTGGAAGAGGAAAAAAGCTGGAAAGATTTTTCTGACAAAGAAAGACAAGGACAAATGTTTTTCTTACTTATGGCAAGCTTTTCTGTGTGAAATTTAATTTTCAGACTTTTTTAAGTCCCCATCAAAAGTAAACCTTATCATGGCTGTTGATATATATAAAAAAGATAAATATATAAAATTTTGGCTTATGCTCCCAGACCTATACAACTTTCATGACCGTCACAACAAACTTTTGCTTCAGAAGGAAAGGAAATAATACAACTGACATTTATTAGGGTGAGCTTGAAAGTGACTTTAATAAAAATGACTTTGAGATAAGCTTGAGGCGTTGGTATAAATGCCAGTGATGCAACTGAATGAAAAATAAAGCAGTTTGGGATTTTTGCTTATTTTATTCTTCTTCTTGATAAGAACTTGAATACAGAGCTCTTCAATACCAAGATAGAGACACGATATTTATCAGATGCAATAATTACCTCTTACCGTAAGTAAAAATATCAAGGCAACTAAGGCTATAAGAACATTATTTTTAACCTGTGTTTTAATAGATGAATTAGTATAAGTACATGGTAACCAGGGTGAATTATTTCTTTAAGCAGCAAAGGTTAATTGTTTCTTAAACCAGAAGTTTTAGCTTTCTTTTGTTCCATTTTAAATGTACATCCTTGTGTGCTTTTCACAAACCTATTAAAACTGTCCAGACTACAGTTTGTTAGATATAAACCTATTCAAATTGTTCTCCATAGACCACGTAACTTGTCCATTTTACATAAAAAAAGGCAAAAACAACTTATATTGCTACTACATCCACTAGCTGCCAGAACAAAAACAAAAAACAAAAAACAAAAAACAAAAAAACAAAAAAAAAAAACAAAAAAAAAAAAAAATTTGAGTTATTCAATGAAGATTGCCTCAGGAGGTGACAGGTGAAGTGGAAAAACTGTACTGCAGAAGGCATCTTCTAGATGGTAAAAGGTCAAACTTAAATTAAAACTTAGTTAAACATAAACCAGAGTCCAGGATCAAGTAGGAGAAGAAAAAGGAGAGCATTAGTCTAGAAGGTTTTAACTATATATTAGCCAGACCAAGATGACGTGAAGGTGAAAATGCAAGGGCTGATTGAAGAGATGGATAACTGTGATAACTGTGGATATGTGATGGTATAAAACTAGGAATAGTCAGTGAAGGATAACAATATTCAAATATCCTTGAGAATGTCCCACAGCCAGCTGGAACACATGTGTCATACCTTAGGCCAGGACATCTGATGGGTCCCCACCAATCACGCAGTCCCAGACTTCATGTGGACTCCAGGCTCCTCAAGCCAGTGAGTCACACAGGTCTTTGGGGAAGGAAGATATGGACTCACATGTGCAAACAGGATTTTTCTATAAGTACAATTACCTTCCACATTTCATAAAGAGCATTTAAGATGCTGATAAATATTGCTGAGACCCTAGCAAAGTGAGCGCATAGACACAGTGCTTTGAACCAGTCCTTTTTCTTGGATACCCAGTTTCCCTAAAATAATGCAGGGAAATAACCTTTCCTTTCCTATTTTGCAGGGTTGTCCTTTCAACAAACTGTTTTGGGACACAAGATTTCAGATACAGCAGCATGTATTGAAGATGTGCACACACACACCCACCCACCAGCACTTTAAACCCAAACTTTTAAGGTTTGGGTTTCCTTCTGATAGCAACAGCCCAGAAAAAAACCAGTGCTTTGTTTGGTAAGTAGCAAATACTAGCACAAGGGTAGAGAGCTCTAGGGAAAAACTCCCAAACAATCCCATTTTTTAATATTATTATAGAACATTTTGAACATGCAGTAATTTTGAAGCATGATTTTCCTCTTTGTGAGAACGAACTCTAACACATAGAGTCTTGTGCAGACAATCCTTGAAATTTTTTGGCTGTCTAGATGCTTTTGCATCAGAGTAAAGAGAAAACAGTGAAGAGAAGCTTCTGAATACCTAAGGACATACAGGCACTCAGAGACAGGTTCCTCCTACTTGGCTTCCTCCATGCAACAGGCATTGCCAGCATGGCTAACCTATTTTACCTACAGGGTTGTACATAGCAATTAAAATGATCTCTCCCTGCACACGATCTGGAAACCTGCTTGCCCTGCAGATATGTTATGTCCACAGCCATCTTCTCCCAGTGCCCCTCCACAATCCCCTGCCACAAGAAGGGCAGATAAATTTGGTGCATAAAGAGGGGCTCACTGAGCAGGAAGGCAAAAGGATGCTCCTGAGCACAGTGGCACAGCTGGCACTGCAGAGTGCCCATAAAGCAAAAGTCAGGTCACCTGCAGTGCTCAGGGCTTGGATTCTCATCATATTGGTTTTTAAATCTCAGGGCAAAACTTGTGACTCCTGTCCCTTGCTAATGGGTACATTACACTGGAACATGGTATTCTGTCTTCCTGCTTCTTTGCATCATGCTGCCATTCTCTGGGTGGAAAGAAAAGCTAGTCCTTTTTACACAAACAAAGCACATTTAAAACAATTTAAAAGGGAATCACAATTATAAAACAAGAAAGAACTTATCTGTTCCTCTATACATCCGGGGTTATGACTGAAAGAACATGGACACAGGTCTGGGAACCTTTTTAGCAGAAATACTTGGTAGGACGTCAAAAAAGAATAGCCCAAAATGGCAAGTGTTTGGTAGTTTTTGTTTTACTTCGTTTTATTTTTCCAAAGGGCTCCCCTTACAAAGAAAATTATTTGAAGAAAATCTCCACTTCTCCCACTCAACCTTTCAATTCTTGCCAGCTTTCTCACATACAACACAATTCTTTTTGTTGTTCATGTTCAGTAATTTTGGCTAACAAAGGTAGGCTCTAAAGTGAAGCAAGCTCAGATCAAGCTACCTGCAGACAGCACAATCCAGTCTTCAGCGATCTCAACCGTGACATGGATTTTCAGGCTTAAGTACTCACTTCAGCATTATTTCACTCAGCCTTTAGCAAGGTGCAGTTTTTAGCTGGTGTAGTACTTACTTTCCAAAGCATCCAAAGTTGTAAAAGACTGAGTATGACTGAGCTGGTAGTTTTTGCTCCCTAGAAACTGAACATCTCTTTTTGTGGCAGCATGCAAGTCACTTCAGTAATATTCAAAGCAGAAAAAAAATCAGCAGAAAATTCGAGCTTCTGTTTCTCTCATCATTGATTCTCAGCACCTAAACTGGCCCCCGACTCATTTTTTTTACCACCATTTCTACTCTGTTGCAGGCTAGTGCATTTGAGGACTTCTCATCATGGCCCACATATGTGCTTCCTTTCTTTCTCCTGTCTCCATAGTCTTTGGGTAATCCTGATGGCCTGTATCAGAAATGGTGATGTCCCCTTCACAATCCCATTTTCCCCTTCCCTTTGTTCTCTTTGATGCCCCTCTGAAGCATGTTGTACTCACAACTGACAGGACTGGGAGATGTTAAGACACATGATCTTTCGTAGAATCATTGACTCGTAGAGTGGCTTGGATTGAAAGTCTCCTTAAAGATTATTTAATTCCAGTTTCCCTGTCATGGAAACCCATGGTGGGGTGTCCTCCTGCAACATCCCAAAAAGAAAGGCTGCAGAGATAGGAATAATTCCCATTTCTTCCTCTCACACTTTCCTGCAAAGAAGCATCATGAAAGAATAGAGAACAAGCCACTAGCACTTCCATGCATGCACTGGTGTAGCTTGTTTGGTGGCTGGCTTCTATGCTAGTATCTGCACTTCACTGAGCTCACGTGCATTCAGTGATTTATGGCAAACCTCAAGTAAAGAATATAAACATGAGATGAGACAGCAATCACCCTTTTAATGGGTAGCAGATCACACAGTATTCATTTTTTGTGCCTTTATCCCTTAACCCAAGATTAGGAGTAAAACAACACTCAGAAAGGCATTTAATTGGGTGGCTTTATTTAACAGCTCACAGGAGATGAACAACCACTAAACAAAAAGTTTGTGGCACTGTTCAGTGACAGCTGTCAGAAAGAAGGGGAAAACCCTTGAGACTCTTCCCCTGCAAGTTGCTATTTGTAGCTCACTCTCTGTTTGGTCTTGCAAGCCTGTGATTAAATGTTGTGAAAGACAGGCAGTGCTAAGCAACAGAGAGGACAACACAGGGAGCCAGCCCCAGGTTGGGACAGACTTTGAGCTGTGAACTCAATATTTCCAGCTTTCGAGGAGCTTTGAATTTTCTCACACAAAGATTAGTAACCAAGCATGCTTCTTAAAATGGCTTAAAGCTAGCAAGGCTGAATCATGAAGATCTTTGATGCCTAAACAGAACCTTCCTTCCCATCCACAGCTGTGCACGTAAAAGTGATAAATTAAATTAGCTATTGTTTCTCCAACTGTTTGCCCTGACTAAGAGTATGGTTTTGGGAAAAAAACCAAACCAAAACAACTCTGGAATTTAACAATTCAACAAAACCAGTCCAATTTTTATATTTGTATACATAATCTGAAAAGAAGAATTCCCTTCCATTTGTTCATTGTTCCCTCCCTACTCCCATAACAATTAATGAATATAGCTGAATGATCAACTAGCTGAATTATCTGTTCTCCAAGATTTTTGATTTTTGGCTTAGTGCTGATATACTTGGCATGAATCTCACTAATTTAGAAGTTATTTGGATATTCTAGCTTGCCATTATTCCATTATTTTTTAAAGTGAAATCCTGAAAAATTATTACTGCTCCAAGGAGAGGCTCGGTTGCAAACAGTGAGACTGTCACATTCTGGAAAGAATAGCTCACAATGCTCTTGCCCAGAAAAAAACATGCAGATTGAAGCTGGATGGTTCATTCCTCCTTGCCAGATTCCTGGGCTGACACTGAAAGTACAAAGAAGGAAGCATCAGCTTTGCTATTTCAGAAGGAAGCATCAACTTTGCATTTCAGGGGCTCATAAGTAGCCCCTGAGTCCCAGTAAATTACTACTATAAGTCAAAGGGCTCTCCTGGGAAACAGAGGTAGAGCAGGAAAATCAAAATGCAAAGGTTCTTTAGTGAGCACAAACAGCAAGGCAGCTAAAGGCTGCAGAAGAAAGGTGCTGATGGGTTCAGTGTTCACCATTTCAGCAACAACCCTCTGCAGAAGAAGGGCTGCAAAGCAGATGACAGCTTCTCTGAATTGTGAGAGGGTGGAGGACAGTCCTTTCCCCACGGGGCTGGCCACAGAGCTACAATCCCCCACCCTTCTCCAGGAGGATTCCACACCTGTCACAAACCTTAGATACATCTCCCAGTTCAGTTTTCTTTTGCTGGGACACAAGCAGTCCTTCACTTATATTCTTGGCAGGAAGGCTTGCTTCATTAACAAGTGTTTAAAAAGAAGCAGCAGATGCTCTCCTCCTTCAGCATGTAACAACAGCAAATAGCATAATGAGGGGCTGATTACAAGACTGATTTCCACTGTCTAATTTAAGACATGGAGCAGGTAATGGCATGTACTGCAAAACATTTGCCATAGTTTGTGTGCTGATCATTCCATGCCATAAACTCCTGCAAGGCAATGCCTTTTCAACAGCATTTCTCATTTCTGAAAGGCTGTGAGAGCCAAAGTAATGTCCTTATTTTGCCTGCAACAAAATCCAAGTTCTGAACACATAATCCACAGTCCACAGGCTGAGAAGATCAGAAAAGCAAGAGGACTAGTCAAACTTGCAGGATCCATTGTGAAAATGGCAACACAACAAACAGGGTATTTAAACATAGCTCAAACAGGGTATTTAAACATAGTGATTTTATCACCCGAATGATAACCCTTATTATGCTGTGCAAACTGTGTCACAAGTTAAACTATGGCAGGAACAGAAAGGGTATCACAAAAGGAAGACAACCAAAGCTGTCCTTTAAACACTGTTCTGAGTGAAGAAATGTGAAAGACAAGGAGCAGTTTCAATGGGAAGCATCTGATGTTTCTGAATAGAAATGGACAATGAAATAATACACAAAATAAAACCTGAGCATAAGACATTTCTGGTGCAATGAATCAAACAGGGGCAAGGAGGCACATCATTTCTGAAGCTTGTCAAGCCACACTGAACAGCCATCTCATCCCTGGATTGCCACCAGCATGCCCAGCACCATCTAGCAGAGGGACCTGCAAGAAATGCATGTGATCTGCTGCAAGAAGCAGAAATTCGTTGCTTGCAACCTAGCATAGAAGCTGAGGGATGGTAACTTCACTGTGGAAGTTGAAAGGTATGGAAAAATAAATAAATGCTACTTAGAAAGAAAAGCTTTGAGGTCTTGTTATATTCTTAAACAATACAGAATTTCAATAGTTTGGGGTCCATTCCTCTGAACTTCAGCTTAATTTCACCTTCTACCACATCAAACATTTTGTCTTACCTCTCAAACCCCCTTGGGATACAATTCCTGTCTTGTTGTCATATTTAAAGGTTACTGTCACTCCATCACCAGGGGCATCCTCAGTCACCTGAATCTCCACTTCTCCCATGAGCCCATGGTTGTCCTCTCTACTTCTCTCCTTACCATCAGTAAAACCTGTTCCATCATTCATGAAAGAAACTTTCACTCACCCACCTCAAAGCGTGCTTTCCCCACGAGCCACCCAGAATGAACAATCTGAGGAAGGATGGTCATGCAGCAAGAATGTGCTTCCACTCCTACAAGAGGAAAAGAGGGCTCACACTGACCCTCTTCCTGTCTCCTTTTGTTTTGCACATCACATGTCCTGGAAGACCGAGATTATGACTTTCTACATGTGACACTGCATGGGACTCTGCCATGAGTGGCTTAACTAAGTGTCATTGAATGAAAACACTAGTAGCAGTACATTTCTAATAATGACACTTATGAAAAAACTCCCCTTGCCTTTTACAATCACTTTACTACTGGGATCTAAATTATATTAACAATTTATATTTTCTTTCACTAGAGTTTGTGAAAAACTTCAGAATTTGGAATCGCAATGAACTATGTGCCCATGACATGTGTGTATGCCCCTATACATACACACAAAGACCCTCAATGTTTAGGCTTGAAGATCCTCTTATTAAAAATTAAGATCAGTAATAAAGATTTCTCATCAGAATTCACCAATATCACGCATCAATTTTAATATTTATTTAGAACAACTGTGACCTTTCAGAGGCTCACTCAAGAGCTTATTATATTTTTCTAACCAAAATGAAATTGCTTTAATTTTAAGGCTTTATTGTTGTTACAAAGATGGGGAATGGCAGGGTACAGTCAACTATAATATGGCAGAATGCAATAAATATGGCTTAGTGTAGAGGCTGACTGAAGTGACCAACAATGCACAGCACTGAATGAAAGCAAGCATTTTCAAATGGAAAGAATAACTAGCAAAGGTCTTCCAGCAAGTGAAAGAACCAGGGAAGGTGCACTCTGAGTACTGAACTTGCCTCTATCACCTTCCAAAAGCTAAGAAAGGAGAGGAAGGGCAAAAGCTTTCATCTGAGGATCTAGTGTGGAAGCAGTACAAGAGGATGCACATGCAACCAGTTTGAGCAAGCTTTATGGTATCACCCTGGTATCAGCATGTCCCAGGTAGGTTTGTGTCAGCACTACCTAATTAGTGTATGCAATGAGGTGTTTCATTTGATGTTTTTTAAAAATTCAATTTGATTTCCTCTTTCTTTCAAAATGCAATATCCTAGGAGATCTGAGGCAGCCTGGCAGAAAGGCTGCCAGCTCTCTGGCTCTGTTTTGGCAGAGGTTTGCTGACACATTTATTCCAAACCTTTTCGTTTTCCTGCAACATTGCTGGGTGGGTCTAACAAAGAAATCCAGCTTCTTACTTTCCTTGCTACTATCCAGTGATATGCAGATCTCTATGGAAATACAGAGGGAACATACACTTATTTGAGAGAAGAGACTGAGATTATTTTTTCTGAATACTTTTTAAGGAATCTTTTCTGGAAAAAAGGCTTTTGTCCCTGGAGAAGTCTTTGTTGTTGTGGGAAGCAGGGTGGCCCTAAGCTATACCTTGACCTCACCTCTGGCTCATTTTGTCAGTGCAGCAGCTGGAGCCTCCTTCAGCCAGAGGGAACTGCTTCACTCCTGGCCTGGGGAACTGCAAGCATATTTATTTACTGAATACGAATAATCTCCATGTGTTATGCAGCTTGACTATCTAATGTCAGTACTCACTCAGCACAGAAGGTAATAACTTGAAGAGACCCATCCCTGCCAAATCTAACAATCAAAAATTCACTTCTTCTTCCATATTACAAACTAAATCCTGTATTTCAAAAAGCTCATTTGTCTATCAGGATATTTACCACATTCTGTATTCATCCTAATGGCCGCTGGGCAGTTACTTATCAAAGCATTTTTTTGTAAAGTGGTAAAGAAATATCCATTTAATTTTGACTTTTAAAGAAAGGGGGAAATGCTTAAGTGGCAGACTGGATTGCAAAAAGGACAGAGAGCCTTCCCCCTTTGGACTGCCTTCTAAAATGAGTAGCTTGTGGAGGTCTTGGGTGAGCTGAATCAAATCTGCAGCAGACAGCTGTCTGGACTGCACCAGGCAGATTGCTATGAGGGCTGTGAGAGGGTTGCAATCCATCTCTCCCTGGCTCCTTCCTGGGGATGGACTGCTCCAAACTGAGACGAGGCTGTTTGGCTTAGCTGGGCTGCACTTCTACTGCGAGGGGCAGTATCAGCCTCTGAAAAATGCAGAGTTGGGGCTACTGCACTTACTTTCCAGGGCTCAGCCTAGGGGTCAAGAAAGATCACAAAGAGAGCCTATGTGAAGGGACATAGTGAGAAGTTACTGTCAGAATTGTTATTGCTTTCTTTCATTTCAAAGCATGAGACTTAATTTCCTCCTTACACCTCTGATACAATTTTTCAGTGTTCAGCACTCTGTGGAGACTGTTGATATATAAATAACTAATTAGATAAGGTTCCATTTATCCAAGAAAGCCACAGCCTTCTGAAGGCAGGCTCACATCAGAGCAGAGACTGCAAGAGTTGTATAATGCACTCCTGGCTTTTGAAAGAAAGCCAGGCCAAGCCCTGCATCACTTTGTTGACCAAAGGCATACTTTTCCAAAAAAAAATCAAAGCTGAAGTTGGATTCCTGAGCCTGTGTTTGAGCTTCAGAAGTGCAGCTGGATTTTCAGCCTACTAATACCCTTGAAGTTAGCGTGTGTTCCAAGTACGCTGGAAATCAGAGGAGTTATGTAGGAGCCAAGGTCTGGCACCATGGCCAAGATGTCCAGAATGCTCTTCAGTGTTTCAGAGGTATGCAGGAAGCCTTAGCTAAAAATCCTAGCCAAGACATGAGCAAGCATGGTGTTTTTCTTGCCTCCCCTAATACATGAAGGATTTTGGTGAAAACAGTCCTCAGACTTTCTTGCGCCCTTGCTGCCCTGAGAATTGTCCACTGCTGGTGAATCTCATATAGGGATTGGTCTCTGTTTCAGGCTTGGTTATGTTTCAGACTCAGCCCTGGGACTTGAGGCACAGAGGGTGGGAAAGGAGAGAAATGGAAAGCATTAGCTAAAGTAAAGAATTAGAAGAAAACTCTGGCAGCTACCAAGCTAGATTTGCCTTATATTTCTCTGTCAGAGAAGGGATTAAAAAAATAAAAAACAACAAAAATCTACAAGATCAGACTTGAGAAAGCCTGTCTCCAATTATATGCCCTCTCTGTTGCCAGAAAACATTACAGTGAGTAAGAGGAGAAAATTCCCTACCCCTAAAAAGCTATTTCTTACTGAAAAAAAAAAAAAAGCTCTGATAATTTTTGAGGATTGAAGGTTGACAAGCAAGCAGCAGTCTCTTTCTTAGATCTTTGAGACAGGTCTATGACGCAGGAATGTCTGAAATCAAGGACAATTTCTGTCTCTGTCTCAGTCCTCAGCAACGAACACAAATCAAAGGGTATTAGTCTCAAACAATGTCTGCCCAGAGTGGTTTTTTAAAGGATCTGGAGGTGGGAGAGTGTCCCCAGACAACCTACAAAGACCACCTTTCAGAGAAGTTTTGAGAAAGAAGGGACATGCTTTGGTTTGCAGAAGGCCCAACAGCAAAGAGACATCCTGTGCCTTCAGTACAGAAAAGCCTGTGCTTACCTGAATCAGCTGCCCAGAATCAGGGCTTATGGGTGAGAACTTTATAGATGAGCAGATAAAGGTCCTTCTGCTGACTCTCAATTTATTCTGGTTAAGAAGGTTGTGTCTGTTAGATACACTCTTTTCTGTATAGGCACCGAACATTTACTCAGCTATGGTGACCCCCATGCCTAATGTACTGCAGTGGCTCTTGGCACACTGCTTCTCATATCCCTTGAATATCTTCTACACATTTTTTTAATTTACTTTATAATGGTATGCTACCATAATGAGGATGTTTCCTGTTTTGTATCACTTATCATTGAGAGAAAGAGTAAGGAAGTTAAAGGCCAAAGAAATGTAAACCAACACTGTCATAGCAAAATAAAAATAAAATGTGTCTAGAGCTGGACACAGCTGGACTGCAGACTCTGCACTGGTAGCTGTCACAGGGGAATCTGTAGGGATCCCATACCTCCACTTGGTCGAGGTAAAAATACTGAAATAAAGTCTGCACGAAGAAGGCAGGTCCACTCTCCAGCGATCTGCAAGATGAAGTGTGGGCAATAGTTAAAATGGGCCAAGATCTCACAGTATGTTCTTCCTGACACTCCTCAGAAGAGCAGATGAGAATATCCATTATTTGCTGCAGGTGGGCTGGTGGGCAGACAGGTTTCACACCAGCACTGCAACTGTTTTGTTCCCTTCCCCGCACAGAGGTGTGTGATGGGGTGGGGAGTGTATGGCCAACGTGGTGCTAGCTTAGGGCTAGCACCGGGCCTGATGCAAGAGACAGATGGGCTGGGAGAACGAGCCATGTCACAGAGCACCCGTTTGGCAGCAGTCACTGGAGCTTGATGAGTACAGAGAGTTATCTTCTGGTGCTCACAGGGAGTGCTGCAATGACTGCCCTGGCAAAAGGCAGCCCTCTCCTTAGCAAGACATGAAACTTGGGGCAGACTTGGATCAGCAAAGCACCAGTAGCTGCTGGCAAGTGTCCTTTAAGCCCTTCTGAAAAGAGCACATTGGGCACAAAAAGGATGGTTTTATCTGTCCTTTCAGCCCTTATCTTCTTCATTCAGTCTGCTAGAAAAGTTGACAAGTTGTTCAAATGGACTTGGCAGCTCTGTGACACAGGTGACATTACTGGACTGAGACCAACAGCTAATTTTCAAATAGTCCAAGTTACCCTGCTGTGTAAGAACTTCCAACTCCACCAGTACAGAAGCAGCTGATGGAGCCTAGTGTCACATTGCGTGGAAGTCTTACATCCAGCATGTTTGTCCAAACAGTGGATATGAGTTGCAACAAAAGAAATTCTAACTAGACATTAGGGGAAAAAAATCACTACAGGATGAACAAACACTAGACTGGGTATCCAGAGGGGCTGTAGAGCTTCCATCCTTGAAGATATTCAAAATCCAACAAAATAAATGAGCAATGTGATCTAAGTTAAACAAGGTCTGAGCAGGGGATTGGCACAGACAATCTCCCAAGGTCCATCCAACACAAATTACTGTCATTCTTCTATAATTTTTTGAAGACTCATGATAAAATTACCTAGGCCTAAAGTAAACAGCTTGGAGATATTGGGACTTCCCTACAAGAAAGCATCTCTTGAGAGTCACAGCACTGGAGAGCACTTATCCAGTCCAAAGGCACACAACAAGAAGGTCCTAGAAAGCTATTTTCTCCTGAAAGTCTGAAAGATTATGTCAGATAGAGTGCATTTTGGCACTTTTACATGAAACTTTTGCACAGACATGGCTGTTGTCAGAATCTATCCAGACAGGTTACCCCCTGTACAAAACAAGGACAAATCAGAGCCTGCAAGATGCACCACGAGTGATGCCAAACCAGTATGGCAAGTATAACAAAGCATGTAAAATTATATACAGGACTACTCACAGAATTACAGTTACTAAATGCCTTAATTACAAAACACAGCATGAACAGCCCCTAGATGATGAAATCCATTCCAGCAGATCTGTGCCAGGAGGCTGACTGGGACCTTGATCTGAGCTGTTAAAAGCAAATCACAACAGTGTTTTATTGCTCTCACCACCCTCAAAAGATCCAGCTCAGCTGCTGAAATGACTGCAGTGCTCAAAGGGTGAGAGAATTTTCTTTTCTTTTGCAATTAAGGAGTATAAAAACCAAAAGATGCTGTGTGCAATTGTCTCATTGCTACTGACACTGGATGTACTGGTCTACAGTGTATCCACCGATAAGAAGGCCTAAGTTAGGTGAAAAACAACTTTGTCAGATATATTCTGGCATAAAAATTCTGTACTTCTATACGTGTCAATAAATCAGAGAGGGTTATTGTTTTATTGGTGCTGGCTGTCTAATATTTTAAAGCACTCATGCAAAAATGTAAAGGCAGGTTGCAAGAGGGTAGTTATATAGACTGTACAAGTTATGGAAATAATTGTGCTGCATTTTACATTTGATAGCAATGAGCAACTAGATATCAGAATGATAGAAAGGTCTCTCTTGCCGTTAGACAATTATATTCCATATGATTTTTTGTACTAGCCTTACCGTCACGGTATCTTTAAAAAGTGGTTAACATCTTCCATAATGTTGCTTTCCCTTTCCTTATCCTCTCCTAAGTGAGGATTGTGTTCTCTGCCTACTGCTATGTCCAAAGGATCATTACTTCTGCTGTTGTTTTACATTTTACATTTATATTAGAGAAGCCAGTGACCTGCAACCAGGTCACCCAATTGGGTTTGGAAGGACTCAGGGAAGCTGAAGGGAAATGCTTGGGCTTGGAGAGGTGCAAGTGGAGCAAGTGGAGCCTGTGCAAGCTCCTGTGCTGTCACCCTGGGGCATTGAACACCACGACTCCAATGCTGGTGGCAGTAATACAGAGATGAAGAAGTAGGTAAGACTAATTGGATGTTACCCACTTAAAGCTTCACATGAAGCACTGTCTTTTGACATTGAAAAGGATCACATGCTGAGCATGATATCTGTGGAGGAGTCTGATTTAACAGATAAATGCTTAAAAACAGTTCAATATAAGACACAAGAGTAATGCTTTTATTACTCTGAAACATAATCCAAACCCTAAACCCTAATCAATTGCTTTGCAGAATGACATGCAAAGCCTCTCAAGTACATATCAAGCCAGCCTTGAAGAGAAGAAAAATGTAATGAAATGATGCTATTGAGGATGTGTGTGTGTATGCATGCCACAAAAGCCAGTGAGCTAGCACTCTTCATGGCACTTCAAGAACCCAGTTTCTTCAAGGCACTTCAAGAACACCATTCCAGATAAAATGTTGCACCACATTGCAATGTGGATTTTTATTGTAACAGCTTTCAGGAGCAGCAGAAAGTACTGAGAGAATCTGCAGTACAGTTAAAACTGCTCAGTATCTATTAGAGCACTTTATTAGAGCCTTTCTTAAAGGAGTATTCTGTTAAACATTTGGAATATAATGTATTGCCTTAGATAAATACGTAATACAAACTGGGAGTTACTAATGCATCATCAAAAATCTATTCCAGCAAGAGTGGTTACCTTATTAATTAGAACTAGCAATCCTGAAGACTCTGTCATTTATATGATTTTAATTTAACTCCGATTATAAACAAAAGTTTAAATATAGTTGCACCTAATTCATCCAGAGAATGAAAGGGCCCATTTAACAAAGGACATTCTGCCTTCATTAAATGATTACAAAGGGAACTAAGAATTGATGATATTTTATTATATTGTTCTAAATCACAGGGGACTTGCATCAGATATGCTCCGTAGCATTTAAGGAAACCAATTCTGGAACCCCAGTAAATGAATCCATAAATTACACTTTAATATCTCAAAGTGCTGCCTTCCTCAGATGGAATTTGTCACTCCCAGGATCAATATGGAGAGTACAAGGTTAGACAAGCTTTATGGAGAGCAATTCATGAAATTGCATCATTATACTTATCAGCATGTCACGTTGCCAATGTATTCATATCCAAGTGAGCAGACAACCCATTCTTGGAGCGAGGTCTAACTATAAAAATTTGCTACAGGTTACTCCTGTTTTTCAGCGGAAATAATGGAAATTATTTTTTTAAAAAACTTAACAAATGTGTGGAGAAAAGCCACACCCATAAAAATGATTGAAGCACTTAACACTGTAGATTGGCTGTTGTGGTCTCAGTGCAGAAAAATCAAAATGAACACCCCTATTTAGCACCAACTTAGTGAACAAATATCTGGAGAATTTGACTAGCAAAATTGCCCTCCAGTAATTTCCAGATAACATCAGCAAATGAACAGCTTATTTAAACCGCACAGAGGGAAAGGATTTGTGCCATCCCTTTGTTTTACTACCCCAGCAGCAGGAGCAGAGTGCCGTGAGGGATTTATTCATGGGGAGTATCAGGTTTGTGACAGGCGCTCTCAAACTGGGGCTCGGACACCTCAAAGGCATTCTGTGGGGGTAGTGCCATGGTAGCTTTGATGAGGACACTGGGACCTGCTGCACTGACACCGAAAGTCAGAGAGCTGAGAGCAAGGGAGACTTATATAGAAATATAAGTTAATCCTATGCTGCAGCTAGGAAGTGCCAGTATGTACCATGTGTCTGGCCCTGAAAAAGAAGAGCAGCATTTTATTTTCCCCCTACAAGTAAAGGAAAGGAGAGAGTATCAAGGTATGGAGAGGGGAAATGAGAAAAATCCTTGTTTCCCCTATTATCATTTTGTAGTGGAATTCTCCCCGTCAACAAGAGCTGTGGTCCAGCACTGAATCCTTTGCGGCTGCTGGGAATCCTTTGCTTGCATTGTAAGCATTTGGGAATTTTTACTGTGGAGTGGACATAGTCCATGTCCTCCAGGATTCCCAGCATGGGTTGGGAGATCCTGGTTGGAGGACACCTGCCTCACACTGATAATAAGGGGCATCTTTCTGCCTGCCATTTCTCACTTTAGAGGCTCTCACACTGAGGCCAGCCCATTTTCTCCTCCAACTCATGTTCCTGGCTTATTTCTGCTTGTTTTGGTTTGAGTTATTTGCAAGCAATGATTCAGTGCCTGCTTGCCTGAGGGCTCCCTGGCCAAGCTGAGGAGCAGGAGAGCAGTGTAGGTTGTGGTCAGTCTTATGGAATGGAGCTGCTAGGGGGGACCTTTACCCCTGCCCCCTCCAATGCAGGATCCTGCCACCACCCTGTGTTCCACCAGGACTGCGCTAAGCCTCATCCCTTGCTCTTCAAAGGGAGTGTGAATTAATGGGGCAGACAGCAACAGGCAGCACTGGGCGTCGCAGATGAGCAAAAGCTGGCACTGTGCTCCCCCATGGTATAAGGGCTGAAAGTTCCTATTCTTTGTCTGCATATACACCTGCAAAATTGTCAATCAGTGCTGGGTTTATTGCACAAAAAGCCTTGAGAAAAGCTCACAGGTAGGTTTCCCAGCAAGCAACTTTGTATACGCACTCTGCTACTTGCTCATCAGGAAAACATGCTCCTCTTCTTCAGCAGGTGACATTACACAGGCCTCAGCTGCTTCTTACTTTCTGAAGTAAAAAAATGGTGCAGCAGCTTTTCCTCCTTCTTTATTTTCTAGGCTATATTGCCAGGGAAGTGATGCTTACTTTACCTAGTGGATTGAATGGAGTGATCTTGAAGAATTCAGAGTAAAAATGGTGGCCTGGTTGCTCTCACTGTAGAAACAGCTTGGACACAGCTTTTAGCCATAGGCTGGTCCTATCATGTGCCACAGGCATTTATTTGTCACGTCATTGCTTCTCATCTGGCTCTGGAAATTGCATGTAACTGACAGGAGAGGCAGGATTTTTTGTCTTAAAGAGGAAAAAAAAAAAGCCTTAGAGAGTCCCTTGTGGTTTTTCAGCCTCTTTTAATGCTACCTGCACCCAGCATGAATCCAGTAATAAGAGCATTAATCCTGTGATCAGCACAATTCACCATAGTATTCTTCTGTTTATTTTTGGAAACTGGTACTTTACCACATGCACACCCTTTTCCTCTAAATCACAGCAAAATCTCTGCACACAAGAATCATATTTTAACTTGTTATCAGATCAGAAAAGAGAAATGCCTCCCTGTGAAAAGGTGCAAGCACACAAGGGGAAAAAGAGAAAGCAGCAAACTCCCTGCCTTTGACAAAGTTAGCATACAAAAAAGTAACATTTTAAGTGGTTTATTTTCTGATTCTCCTCCCCCATTTTGCTGAAAGGCAATTTTGTCTGAGTTACTCAGCTAAATAATTGAAGTAGTTAAAGCATTTCTTCTTTTACTCTCAAAGTTGCAATTTACATGTGATTATGAAGGAAAAGAAAAGTTTTTTGGTTTTTTTTCTGGGTCTGCATAGGAAGGAAACCTCTGATCTAAGACAATATTAAAGTTTACAGAAAGTAAAGTTTCACAGATTTAGACAACACAAAACTTACAGTGTGGATAACATTTTATATGTTGCAGACAGCAGTTCTCAGACAACAAAAAAATATGAATCCAGAATAGCACAAAACATGGGCTGCAATGAAGCAGATTCGCCTGGAGAAGCTATTCTGGGGACTGTGAAGTATACACACTCAAACTTGGGGGCAGGCAAGACCTCTGAAAGCCAGCCTCTGGGAGACTAAATTTGGATACACGAAATTAGAGACCATTTTTGAAAATGTAAGACTGGGTGGAAAATTCTGTACTGTACATAACAACATGCCATTTTCACAGTCTTATAACAACTCATTTCTAAGCCTGTGTTTATTCAAATATCAAGTTTGGTCTGGATGAAGTTATTTGACTAGTCAGAGTTCACAAAGTAAGGCAAACATAAAACCCAAACACATATAGTTGCAGAATTATAACCTGGTATGTGGAAAAACAGTCACCTTGTGCTAGGCAAGCTCAAAAAGAGCTTCACCAAGAAATGCTTTTAAAAGCAGTCGCAGAGAAACAGACATTACATTTGCTTAGATGAAGCACCACTGTTTTTCCTTTGGGAACTCTGAGCTGCATGGGCCATGATGGCTTTCCTCCTCCTGGAACACCAGCCTCCGAGATGCAGCTGCAGAGAGGCACCAGGTGATGCAGGGTGACTTAGCCCAGTCAGCAGGGAATGGTTTTAGCCACCCTATGGGTTAGTCCCTGGCACCTGTGGGAGCCAGAATGATGTCCCGTATCAGCACTTCTGTCCTTCCCTCACAGACAGACGTGTCCTGACTCAGACACATGGAATATTTTGGGGAGATGAATCAACTCCTAACTGTGGGCAAGTGACTGAGCTGATTACTAAGAAGATATTCTTCTACTGTGATTATATGATACATTGTACAACCATATGGACCTGTGATAACTCACTCTCCTTTGCTGTTACCCAGCACCTCTCTGGCACTGTTATCCACCACCTGTTTCAGTTATTGACTTCCTTAATATGAGACTTTTTTTACTTTCTTGTATCTCTCTTACTTTGGTTACAGGTAGTAGGAACAATGTTGTATTCTCCATTTACATTTAATTTGCCTGTATTTCCCCCCTGCATAGTTTGTCCAAAAACAATCTGTCAGTTTCTCCCTCAGAGAGTTAATACTCAGGCTGTCTTCAATTTCTTTTGACCCCTGCTATAAAATTCATTTTGATGAATTATTTATCTGTGGAGCTCCCCAAAGAATTATCATTTGTATCTTCTATAGTTTCTGCCTGTCACTGGCTATTACTGAATGACATCAGCTGGACAGCAGCTGTCAGTAACCAAACCATGTTCCTTCTCCACCCTGACTTTTTGCATCACCCAATGTACACAAACCAGCCCGCTCCTAGAAGCAGGTTGCTTTACGAGCCTGGTCCTTGCCCATTTTGAAGGCTAAAGTCAAGCTGATTTTTTTCCGATTAATCTTGGTATGAAAGGCAGCGAAAAAGAAAAAAATATATATTAAGTGGACAAATAATGTGAAAAACAAAATCTATTCTAACCTTGGACCAGAATTTAGTTGCACCTAGCTCCTAGCTATGCTCATTGTCAAGTAGAAACACATTTATTCTCCTAAACTGATTTAATCTAAACACTATCTTTGGGAAGCAAATGCACCTGCAAGCTCCCTAAGCCCTCCGTGAAAAATAAAGCAAACTCTTGGGTGTGAATATTGACTTATTCAGCAGTGGGCCTTGGTTGCCATCTCCTCTGTAATTTATGAAGCCAGACCAAATATTATCATGTTTTCCTGTCACCACACAAAGGGAATTCTTTTGGGCTTAAGGTCCTTATTGTGACATCTCAAAGCAATTAGAAACTTTAAAGAAGCCCTTTGAATGTGATTTCCAATCTATCCTGGCAATAAGAAATGTTTATGTGTATTAAGCTAAACAGACAATAAAAACCTAGTAGTATTTCAGTTTTAGTCAGATAAAACCTCTCTGTACAGAAAATCCAAATGTAGATATGCTTCATTTGTTTAACTGATTTCTTCTAGCAAATTTTCACTTTTAATCTGTTTTCTTCATTCTCCAGGTTCCTGTGGCAAAAAAAAAAAAAAAAAAAAAAAAAAAAGCAGCAAGTGCTGAAAAGGAATGAGAAAAATTGTGAAGTTGTAAAGTGCAGGAATAAAACCAAAAGAAAACTTACGATTTAAAAATTCCTGCTTTTGATAATATTTCAAAATAAATATCTAAAATGTGCTTGAAATTATTTTCCAACTTTAATTCAGTCATCCATATACTGTCTTATGCTTGCATTCACTGCATTCTCTTAGCTTGTCCAGGAAAGTTTGTATTAAAGGAAAGAGCAGAAAAAATCCCAAGCAGAAGCCTTTCTTTGCAAGAAAACTCCATTCCTAGTTCACTGTTAAACAGTATAAAGAGGACAGGCAGTGAACACCTACACTGAAGCTTCCTCCTGGTCATCAATGCGTCTTTGCTTTTTTTAGAGAAATCCCTACATTTGATGAGATGAGATGAACATAGTACAGCACAGACAGCAGTAAGGGTCAACACCATCTAAACATACCACCTGTGAAGACAAGCCTTCAAATCCTGTCTTAAACTCATTTATGAATCCTACTCAAGCCTGAAACTTGGCACAGCCAACCCATGTCACCAGCTGCAACCCTTTCTTGAATGCCATAGGAGTGGGAATTGGCAGAGGCAGGGGCCAGCCCATATGTGGCTTTCTCATGACCCATGATAGGAGCATGCATTGCAAAATTCAGCCTCATTATCAGTTCCTCACAGGCACTAAACTCACCCCAGCAACCTTAAATATTTCCTGCTTTCCATGGCTGCTTTCTTCTTCCTTCCCTGTGTCTTTCCATGGCATCTTCCTTCCCTGTGTCTTTTTAGAGTAGAAGAGTGTACCTGTGCCCTCAGCCTAAGATAATTTAATGCAAGACAGCCAGGTATGGCTCAGCAAGTCCCACCACTTCTGACTCGATGTCTCTCCATGAAGCAACTTTCAATTAGATGTGTAGAAAAACAGGATTTTTAGGTCAAATCGTACTATTTCAGATCTTCAGGTACAGCACTGAAGATTCTAAATGCTCCGAAAACCTTAGCACTATTGCTACATGCCCTGCAAATTCAGTAATCTTGGAGTTAAACCTGCTTTCTTTTTGCAATCTGTCCCTTTTAAGTTCATAGGAATTGTTCTCTGGATTTGGCATTTACAACATTCTTCTTTCTGAAACTACAAACATATCTCAGTAAAAGTTAGAAAATATAACTTGTAATAACAATTCTAGGACAGAACATTTGAGGAAAAACACCAATTGAAGTCATGAGACTTGGCAACATAATTTTTTTTTTCTGGTGTAATGACAACACCTTGATGTACCAATGTTGCTTAAAGCCAACTGCATCACATCTGAAACATATCTCTGAAAAATGAATGCTGAATATGATTATTTTTTCTTTACAGTCACATAATTTCCAATGTTTTCCTAAAAGTTCCGCTGCTCAAATTACATATACTCATGAGAATCATGAGGTTTCATTTCTCACAATAAGGCAATGAAAATCTAATTGAACAAAGCCAAGTAGATACCAGCCAAGAGAAATTTTACTGTAACTTGCATCTCATAATCTGTGTGCAGCATAAGAAAGGAGAGGCAGGGGAGCAGCCAAATAACTGAAGAATGGCCTGAATGGAGCTGCTGGCACGACACAGAGAAGAAAAATCCTGGGATGCTCTGGGTGAAGTACGGCAGTGGGCAGGGAGGGGTGTTTTTCATACTGTGCATATCCCTGGTGGGACTACCAGCAGGATGCCAACCACGGCTCTAAGAAAGCTGAACTGAAGCTAGAACAGGTGCAGACATCTAGTAAGACAAGCATGGGGAGTTAGTTTTACTGATGAGACAAATATAGCTTAATAGCACTAGCCTAGCAAAGGAAAGGCTGAGGGGGATACAATTACACTTTATAAATATATGTCCAAATACCAGCATGGTAGAAGAATCACTCAAGCCCTAAGACAATGTTGGCACAAAAACAAATAGCATGAAAAAAAATCATCAACTATTTTAAGCCAAAAGCACATTTCTAAACATCAGAGAAACAGTCTCTCAACAGAAGCAGTAGGTGCTAGTAAGCTATTACTTTTGTAGTAAACAGTACATTTAGATAAAGGATTTTATCAAATTATATCTGCTGTGACAGCAGATGCCCTTTAGGCCCTATGCTCCCAGAAAAGTTCTGCTTATCTTGGTTGGAAGATAGAAAAGAAATATACAAATGTAAAACTTTGAAAGCTGAGATCCATGAGGGAAATGAAATAGTATTCCACAGGTAATTGTGTGGAGTACTATTTTTAATCTCCTGAGTTTATGTGGCTTGTATCAGATTTTTTTTATACATAGGGCACTCATGGCTCAAGCAGGTGATTATGTTCTGGTACCAAAGTCCAATGCAATAGAGAGTTGGATGAAATCACCAAGAGGAAGAAAAGTGATCCCTTGTTTATTACTTACTGTAAATTTTTTGCAACCACCATGCTCCCTGTCTCTCCAATTTGCCCATCTACAGACAAGGTAGCTCACAAGAATTTCCTCAGCTTTGTCCAAAAGAGGGATTTGTCTGCCCAGCAGATACCTCACAGATCCACCTCAGCCAGGGGAAAACCAAACCACAAGCAACAAGGAGTTCCTGCTGCAGCTGAGGTGTGCCCAACACCTTCCTGGCTAGAATATTCCAGGTACCTGTTATGCCATAATTTCATCAGAGGAGGGGAAAAAAAACCCAACCAACCAAACAAACAAACAAACAAAAAACCCAAAACAAAACAAAACAAAAAAAAAAAAAAACCAAAACCAAAAAACAAACAAAACATTTGTATCTCCTCAAAGGAGATACAGCCATTTTTTTTCTGTTTCTAATCTTGCCCACTCCAGAACTAGATGATTTTTGGCAACCAGATCAAGTGTCTTCTACCAGGTGAGGAAAGGCTTCTGCTTTGCATCTTTCAAAGGTTGAGGCACACTTGCCTTCAGCTTCTTTTCACACAGAGTTTATTCAGGGGATCTAGCAGGTCTGCCTGCACCACTATTCCCACATCATAGACCATTAATAACTGCATAGGTAAGTAAGTATTCTGCTAATGGCCTTTGGAACAAAAACCTATAACTCCTGTAGTCATTGGCCATAAAGATAATTTGTCTGAGTCACTGTGAAGAAGGAGGAAAATTGGGGTGGCAAGGTATTTGCTTCAAGAAGGCATCAGTGCACTTTTCTGTCAGCTCTGCTGGCATTGATTTGCTGCAGGCAATTCTCATTCAACATACAAAGAGCGCTGACAGGAGCTACCTCCTAATTATAAATTGTTTAGTCAATCAAAATATAGCTCCCAAGCTACATAAAGATCTTAATTCTTCTCAGGAGCTTTATATGGACAAAACATGGAAATGCTGTAGCAGGAGGAGGGAAAAAGCTTTATTTAAAAGTGTCAAAAATGAAAGCTTCAGGATCTTGTTGTGGTGTAACTTAAAGTAACTTAGGTACTTGTCAAAGCTAATTAAGACAGGCCATCTGCAAATGCTTGTGATTTGAAGCATTCCCCCCCTGTGCCAATGGAACAGTGTGTTACAGCTTCTTCACATCCCACCCTGACAGGCGCTAAGCTGCTCTGCCTGATGCTATCAGTCCCAGGGTAGGGAGAACTTTCCTCCTCCTCCTGCAGCATGAGAGCACTCACCTAAGCATCACACTTTGGCTCTGCTATGCACCAAAGGACAGGGAAAATGCCCCTGCCTCCACACACTATTAGGGACAGGAGCACCCTAGAGGGAGCAGGGCCAGTGCCACCTCTTTACAGGTGCACAGCTGGGCCCACACTGGTGGGCTGCAGCACCCTGCCAAGTACCCTATGGCAGCAACTTCACCTTGGAAGCACCAGACCAGCTGTTCACTGCCTTTGGCAAGAAAGTTGCACACAGAGCTGTAGACAGTGATGGGCTAACTCAGGAGGAATGAGACCTGCTCATTCCCACTCCAACAGGGCACAGAGATGGGTGCTAGCAGGACTGGGAGGTATCTGTGGAGGAGCAGGTCCAGTGGGAAAGAGCAGCTCACAGGACTGAAACCCAGGCAAGGAGAGTGAGGTCTCTTGTGCAGTGTGCACGGCCCTTGAGACACAAATGTTTAGTTTCTCCTTAGCAACACTGCTCAGTGGTTTTGTCTGTGAAGTTTTCTTCGTACCTTGAGGAAGCCAGAAGTGCTGGAGGAGTGCCAGCCTCCCAGGGTAGCCAAAAGCAAAGCCATCTGTGAGTAATGTAGACAGGGCCATCAGTCAAGGGTTGTCTTGGGCAAAGCACTCTCTGCACAGACCTTCAGAAATGTCTTTTATATCTTAAAGGCCACTTTATAAGTGTCACAGTTGGATGAGAGAAGTACTAGGATGCTTAGAAACCCATTTTTAATTCCAGCTGTGGACTTTACAAAATCAGGATTTCTTTCTCAACTGAAGTTTACGAACTCAAGTCTAAGCACATGGACTCCAGCTTTAACCACAAAGGAATTATTTCAGTTGCCAAGCAGGGTAAGCTACAAACCAGCTCTCTAATTGATGAAGGTCCACTTCAGAAAATGTGACAGGACCACCTGTCATGGGGGTGACACCTGACTGCTGCTCACTGAGCACCCTCTGCTTCCAGCAGGAAAGCTGAGGTTCACTGTGTGCACCCCCATGGTGAAACAAGAACAGCAGTGAGAAATGGCTTTGATGTGTGTGTAATGCAAAAATGTTTGGCTTACACTGAAACTTCAAAGAGGCAAAGGGAAAACAAAGCTACATCTTCTTTTTTTTTTTTTGTAAAGCACTACAAAGAATGCCTGCAGAATTTTGGGGTTTGTTTTTCAAAGAGTCATATATGTGTACACACATGCATACCTATACATATACTTTGTATATACACACACATTCCTTAATTTTGGGTCCTGCTTATCCATCAGGAGCTGATATTAGAGTAGATGTCTGTACCTAGATGGTTTGAGGAAAGCATATTTGTAGTCTCTGCAAGAACCCACAGTTGGGGGAAAAATAATTAAATGTGAAATTTTTACTGCCGCATTGAAGCTGAAATAAAAAATATTATTATTAAGTCTTTATTCAGACCACTTATATTAAATTAAAGAGGTAGTCTTACATTAACCAGTAGGATGCTTGAAACCTGGTCAAAAGTCTTTATAAAACAATTGTCAATTGCTTTTCTGCTTTGTGGACATTTCTCTCCCATTCTGTGTTGAATCACGGTTTAACAGTTCACAGCAATGCTTTGCATTTAGACAAACGGATTTTGCATTTAGTCTTAAATGGACTTTGAATACTACAACGTCAGGTCAGACAATCTCGTCTCTGAATGAGAATCTTTGGATTTCCTAGTGTCCATGTTAGTGATAATATAATATTTCACTGTTCACAGCTGCTCCAGACAATATATTTAGGTACCTAAGGTATGCATAGCTACATGCAGCTTGCAGATAACCAAACCACAGTAAAGAAAACAGTCTGCAAAACAGAGGAAACAGTTTCCACTCTTTTAGCAGGAACACTGTATTGCCACTTCCCATGGTGTTATGCAGAGCTTCCAGTACAAGAATTTCTTAACAAAACCTTCCCTAGCTCCATCCCTATCCTGAATATTCTCAAAAAAGATGTCATGACCTTCCATTGTAGTCTCATTTTCCCCCTTAAAGTGATGGACACAAGCCATTTCATTCTGCAGCACCTGGCATTTTCACCAAACTTCATGTAGAAACTAAACAAGAAGATTAACAGTCAGTGTGGATCCAGCAGCTGGAGGTGAACGTGCTTTCCCTGTCTTAAGAGTTTGGTACTGAGCTAGACTTTCTGTTTATTGTTGGGAAATAGCTAAAGAACTGTTATTTTTGCAGTATTCCCTAACCTAATGCGTTTGATAATTGGCAAGACTCTCCACAGCCAGAGGCTGGAAAGCACTTCTTAAGAACAAACAAATGAACAAGCAAGTAAACAGCAGACAAAATCAAAGAGGGAAAACGACACAGTGAAACTCCAGTTCCAGGAGTGGCAGATTTCTGCCAAGGAACAGAAACCAGTTCTACCAATGCCACTTTTGCTCTGATACAGCGTATCTGATGGCTGAGAGATTTCTAGTATCATGCACTCAAGAAAAAGACAAGGAATCTTCTTCCTCTCAAGAACAATAAAATACAAAACATAAGATTATGCTAGCAGCATAACAGGACTATAAATTACATTTCGAAAATAAATTTATAATAATGTTTATAAAGTTCTAGCTACAGAAAAGATTATTTAATGCTATCCTTTAATTATTAGCATAGAGTTTAAATAACAGGCTTTCAAAATAATGTTTTTCCACTGAATTAATAGTTTATCAATTGTTTAAGATATTGAGAAGCATTTAAGACTTCCCCATTCTCAGCCTGATACTGCTCATATTCTTAAACTTCCACGGAACCCCGGAAGGATCATGCTTACCCAAAACTTGGCTTATTTGTCTTACCAGTGCCTTTTTTCCCTCTCCATACCAACTCCTGAACACAGGCAGACCTATACAGACACATTCCATAGTACCTTTTTCATTTCTTAAGTTTTGAGCAAGAGTAAAATTCCTGCTGGATCTTTCAATAAGCAGATTTTTAAAAACTGTCACAAGATAGCATTTTGAAGAGAAGCAACAGCATCTGTAAGTGAACAACACAGTACCTGATGATTATTATGCTTCTTGCATTCTTTACTGAGTTTTCTGTAAAAACAAGAGATGCACAGCTGATATCCAAAGGGAAACAGGTTTTTCATAAAAGGAAGCACTGTGGAGATAATAGCAACTACAGACTGTCATTCAGGGTGGTATTCCAAGGGTTCCATTTTAGGGAGAGATCTGAGCTCTTAAAGACTAGAAAGGAAGTGCTGGCAGAGGGCAACACAAATTCCCCACCAGCTATTGGGAGCCTCAGCAAATGGCACAGGCCAAAAGCCAACCTCCAGACAACTGAAAAGAAGCAAGATGGCCCTGACCCTTCTTCAAAGGAAAAAACAAAGGTGATAAAAGAGTGCAAAAGCTAGCAAGAGGATTAGATAGCTGGAGTTAGTTAAACTTTTTTCAACAAAACAGTTTAACTAAAACCAAAGAAAGGCCTTTGTCCTCAGAAGAACATAATTACAAACAAATAGGCCACAAAGATGTAATTTCTGGCTCACTGCTTTTTGGGGCTGTAAACTGTATTTATCTATATTTAATATTGATGGGGTTTGTGCTCTAAAATCTCCCTACGATGCTGAATAGGAAACACTAAAAAAGTCCAATTAAAATCCTTTGATTTCAGCCTGGGCTCACCTGAACCAGAAAGCTTTTCAGAGAAACTGCTCTGGGTGCAGGTGCACATGGACATTACCAAGCAGAGAATGTGGCCAATCACCTACGAGGCAGCTCTGCGCTAAATGGTGAAATTACTCTGAATGTATTCATGGACAGATCTTAGCTCAGTCTACCCTGTTTAATATGTTTTCATTATCCTGGGACTTTACAAAGTCTGACAAGCTCTGAAAACTCAGTCTGACACGAACATTAGTGCAGAAATCTGGGTCTTTTTAAAGCAGATTTAAGAAAAAGAATACACACTGTACTTGTCTCAATCAAGTATTTCTTATAAAATCAGACCTCCTGTTATCTAAAAAAATCTTTCAAAAGCAGCTATAAAAACTTAGAACAGCCATGTCCACAAAATTCTTGCCAAAGATCTTTTCTCTAGAATAGGGGGCAAATAAAAATACAAAACATATTGCTTTCTAAGTCCTGACAAGAACTTTAGAAACCACAGGGCAAAAGCAGCCTTTGGGCAATATCCAAGGCTGCCAAGACACATAAAGGCAGTAGAAGAGTCATCCTCCAGCAAAGGGTGAATGCTATATACAGATACCAGCAAGCAAGCTTGGGGACAAAGGGACTGCTGCCACTGACTGAGCAGGCTAGGAGAAGGCCTTTCCACATTTAAGAAATGTCAGCATTCCAAGGGCTCTCTTTACAACTACAAAAAAACCCAAAGTACAGTGGACAGAATCAAAGTAGGACATAAAATTTTATTCTGAAATGATCTCTGGCCACAACAATAAAATGTAACAAATATTCACTAGAACAGTCTTAACTCCTGTCATCAGCTGTACAATACATACAGTATCATAAAACTGGCCACTAGGATTAAAACCCACTACAACATCTTTAATGTTAAGTGGCAACAGCAGCATCTCACAGAAAATTATACATAAATATATACACAGTCCACATTCAATCATTTTTCACATGTTTTCAGTACACACAGTTGCAGCATATTACAGTCACGTGTCTAAGTCATTGCCCAATAAAAACCCAAGCTACTGCTTAGATGCAATTGTAGCAGTTGAACTGAGTAATTACAATTTGTAGCAGAGATGTACAAGCCCCTAGAAACAATAATTCACAAATGTTATTTTATTCAAATGCTACCATAGCATTACACTGGGCAATATTCTAATCTTTGCTGACTGTAAAAAGAGTTCTTTTCATATTTATCACAAATATTACTGATGGAAAAAAAATTAACAAATGGAGAGCATTACATAATGCACACCCTTGCTTAAAGATTTTAATATTGCCCGATGCTACTTTTGTTTTTTAAGTGTTTTCAACATTCCCATGAAGTCATTTATAACTCCAAACCACCCACCAAGTTAAAAGTGGCTTAAGTGCCTTGCACCCAAATTGTAAAAATCCCTGGTCACTTTTATAAGAGCCAGGCACATATAAAAGGAATGCACTTTGGTTCATACCAAATGCCCTGGGATTAAATCACACTATAAAACTAAAGAGTTTGAGGTAAATTTTTACAAATACAGTTGATTTCTGTCTAGTGTCACTATAACAAAAAATTACTTAAAAAGAAAATCAATTTGATGTTAAAGTACAACCAATGAGGAAGGGCCATCTTTAACCCCTTAATGAGACGGTACTACAAGAACAGAGTGTCCTCTCCACCCTAGCAGTGTGATTGCCTTATTGTTTCTATTAAGGCCTCGATCATCTACAGGATGTTTTAAGACAGGTATAGCACTTAAAAACAGATTTCATCCCTACTAAGCAGTATTCCAAGGGTTAAAGAGGCCAAGATGCATTTGTAACAAAAGGCACATTGTTAACACCAAGGGCACAATCCATCCTCTATCCTTAATCTACACATCTTACATCACTCTCTTGTTCCAACATTTAAGTGGTAATGAACACACCAGTGGTGCAAGAAACTGAGCCAAGTGAGACTGCAACCAAAGACAACACTGTGCTGTTACTAAATCTGAAAATATCTCAGACATCCCCAGACAATGGTAACATGTGAGACTAAGCACTGTTTCCAAGCCAACTTCTATCAGCCTAATTATCAGAGCCCTTAGAATAAAATCACATCAAAGCAAGAGGCAACGTCCTTCCCCCCCACCCCCCCTTTTTTTTTACAGGTATAAATAAGCTACAATAAAATGCAGCTACATCACTTAAAAACCTTGATGTAGCTGCTCCTTTAGTATAGAGGAAGTTCCACTGTATCTGGGTTAAAAAAATAGCTCTTCACACTATAGTTTGGCCTTTTAAGTTTCCGGTAGCATTTATGAAGAAGGTGGATCATAAATGCATTATTGGCATTAAGAACTGGTTACATGAAAAAGAAAATTTAGTGGTTGTAGCCCATTAATGACCCATGAACATCATTAATGTTTTCACCTTAAGTTGCCACAAAAGGCAGGAACATGTATCAATGTCTGCTTTAAAAAATATCAAGGGAGATGATTCTTCTTTCACCCTTAACATCAGCATCCCTATTTCCCAACTTTTGCAGGAAGTTAAGGTAGAAAGGAGTGGTAAAGCCAAGCAGGTGGTGGAGGAAGTAAAGAGTCCCTGTTACTGTAGAAAAATACACAGTATTGTATTCCCACAGTCACGAGTTAGTTAATTTTACATTAAAATTAATATATCTCTTTTCCAGACTTAGAATTTACTGACCATAATTTACTGGATATTAATATTCTAAACCCCACTTTTCTTAGAAGTATTATATTTAATTTTTAACATGATTTCATACATGTTTACATATTGCACTTACACATATTGTATAAAGTTGTGAACAATTAACATGAAATAATTTGACTAGAGGCAAGAAATTATCTTTTTATTTTAAAAAGTAAGAAAAATGGTTGATTGACAGTCTAATTTTTACATTTATCAATCAACAAATAACATCCTCTACTCAGAAATTATTTTGGAGCTTCTTTAGATGTTGACTTTTTGGCAAGAAGTTCAGCGATATGTTTCCTGAGAATTCGGTCATTTTTTTCTTTATATCCCTCCCCCAGTCTTACATTAAATTAAAAAATAAAACAAACCAACAAACAAAACTTAGGCTGTAAGTGGTAAATTAACCAATATGAAGGAGAACTTAACCGGAAACTTTCTTGGCCTCTCAGGGGACCATGCTTTAAGTAATTTTCATAATTTGTACAAGTAACTCAGTAAAATCTGTGCATATAAATGTTGTTTATAAGTAAAGTTACTGAGGTTTAATGCAATCCATTCTAGTATGTCTTGTTCTAACATCCATAAACCTTACGGATTGTTCTACTTTGTTTAAAATTCCCTTTTCATATGTTTTATACATCCAATGTAGACCACAGCCATTGTAAGCATTAAAATACTGATCTCAGATTTCAGACTGTTCCTGTTGAAAACATGCTACAACATGTGAATACCTCTCTCGTAGAGCTAGATACTATTCTTTAGTAGACCATCTTTCTTCCATGAATGCAGTTAAAAGTAAAAAAGAAAAACCAAGCATTAGCACACACACACGTGAACAAATCTACATATATCTCATATAATTGTTCTTTCAGAGTTAATTTTCATCTACAAATGCCAAAGATTAAATCAAATTCCAAGCGCTTAGCTTTCCTTTGATAATCTTCCCTTATTAGAAACTATCTAGGATGGTGTCTTCTAACTGAAAACCTTTCCACTGAGGCTCTTTCCTTCTACAGTTAAGCTGTCTAAGGTGAAGTACTCCTCTACAGGAAGCAATATAGTAACATCATGTTTGCCCCTACATGCAGATTTGATCTGAAGTGTAAATGTACCACAGAAGTCACAGTCGCTCAAACATTGTCAGAGGAAATAAAAGCAACCTTGAAATCCATGTAGTTTAACAGTCTGGAAGTTACAGTATAAAACTGACAGAATGAGCACTTCTGCCTATGTGATTTTGGGAGATCAAGCTGCACATTAGAAAAAAAACAGAAGAGATGGTGGAAAAAAAGAAAAAAGGAGAACTTGTGTGAATGCTCAATGTTACAGATGTGAAATGAAGTTCAGAACAATTTTGCTTTACCAACTAATCAGCCACTTTCAAATTCAGAGAAACAGACAAATTGCCATTTTCATGCTTTCCAAGACTACCCGTTCCTCTCACTCTACCACATGGCATGCAACATAAGAGTCATTTTAGCCCTGGTGTTATTTTTTGCGTTATGTTTAAATGATCATTTTAATCAAAGCCCATAACTTTTAAATAGAGAAACTATTCTATAGGAGGTGACAGTACATTTAGTGATATCATGACTTTCTCTGGGCTGCCACATAAAAAATGACAATAGAACGTGCTATGGCTCCACTTCAAACTACAAGTTTACAAGTGCTTAACTGTATTCTTTGAGTATTCTCTCGGGAGTCCAGTCAGTCATAGATGCGAGTGTGCACAGAATCCAGACCAAACCCATAAAATCCAAAAGGTAGTCTTTCAAATTTACCCCAGGTTAAAACTAATATGAACCATGGAAGAGAAAGGTTAATACCTTTGATACCACGCTGTAATGCATGACAGTCATGTTGTAACCAGTGGCCTGCCACTGATGTTTATTACTATGTCACACTAGTTACAGTAAGGCTAATTGTACTGTAGAAGACAAACATTTTAAAAAATAAGTATAAAAACTTAAAGCATTGTCCCCGTATTTTTATAAAAACAAAATTAACATTTAAAATTACATTTAAAATGAGTGCTGAAAGATACAAATTAATAGATTTATTGAGCAAATAAAAATGCATATCTGAGCTAATTTTTCATACAAATAAGGCTCAGCCACATTGTATCTCTCATATTAACAGCATTGGGTTTTTCAAACTCAGCTAACGAGTTTTGGCAACACTGTTCTTTGCTGAATATTCCCATTGGCATCTGTCATCTGTGCCAAATTAGTCCTCAGTTTTGAAGCTGAGCTTGAAGTCGGAGGTAATTTGGAAATTGAAGTTATAGCACCAGTACTCTCTGAAATTCTCTTTGCTGAGGCCTTTTCCCCAGTCGGAGGTTTTGGCAACCGTCTCCTTAGCCAGGGATGCCGCAAAGCCTGGCTGGGTGTCATACGGACAGCGGGATCCCATTCTAAACACTGTTTTAAGAAGTCAAGGAAGAGGGGATCATCACACCCCTTTAATGCATTACCCCACTCTCTGCTCTCTGGTGGGCCACGCAGTTTTCCCCTCCGAGAGCGTCCACCATTAAGTACTACAGAGCCATCAGACAAGGTTGTGATGCTGCAATAGCGGGGATAACCCTTAGAGCTCACAAAGTTTTTCGCTCGCTTGGATGTATCTAAGAGTTTTGGAGAAGGCATGCCCAATAGTTCAATCATACAAGCCAGCTGATCTCCTTCATCTTCTCCGGGTAAAAGTGGATAACCGGTCAGAAGCTCTGCCAGGATACAGCCCAAGCTCCACATATCTATGGGCATCCCATAACGAGCACCAAGGATGACTTCAGGTGCACGATAAAACCGTGACTGAATGTAAGTGTAGACACGCTGATGCTCGTAACAACTTGAGCCAAAATCAATCACTTTAATACCACTTCTACCCTGTTGTTTCAACAGAATGTTCTCAGGTTTAAGGTCACAGTGAATTATTCTGTTTTTGTGCAAAGCATCCAAGCACTGTAAAATGGAGTGGGCAAACTTCCGAACCAAAGGTAGGCTGAAGCCCTGAAACTTGTTTTTCTTTATTAATTCATACAGGTTCATGCTCAGCAACTCAAATGTCATGCAGATATGGCTGCGGAATGTGAAGTTTTCCAACATGTGAATAACATTCATGTTGTTATCCTTATCTTGTTTCCGAAGGTGTTCCAGGATCTTAATTTCTTCCGCAGCTTGGCGGTGGAAACGTTTCTCATTTCTCACCATTTTTAGTGCCACATGCTGATGCATCTTGTGATCGTAGGCCTTCACCACCTGCCCAAAGCTTCCCTTCCCTATAACTTTCAGGACTTCATATCTGTATGCAATATGATCATGGGGCACTTGAATGTAAGACCCTTGGTCATCATCATACCCACAGTTGTTTGAACCACCAATCACACCTTGCCGCTTCTTTGCATTTGGACCCAAGAAGTATATTTCAGGGTAGCTAAAAATCTCATGATGCTCAAAAGCTGTTAATTTTTGCATGTATTGCTTCATTGCTTGCTCTGGTGTGATAACAGAGGCTTTCACCTTTCCTGTTCCATCTGTAGATTTTAAAGAGCTAGAGCTCCCTTGTCGCCTGTGGGCACTCTCTGTCTGTCTGTCCTGAACCACTGGCAATCCAGATTTGCCTAGTGTTGCAAGTCCATTTGGCTGCGTTGTCAGAACTGTTCTCTTGTTACTATTATCTTCAAAGAGCTGCTGAACCTGGATTTGTCCATGGCTACCAACATGTAGGTGCTCATTCATTGTGTGCTTACTGCTTCCAACCTAAAATTGAAAATAAATACATACCCAGTTAACAAGACAGACATGAACACCATGCTTCAACATTCACTCTGCAACCCTCCATTCTGCTTAAATCACCTCAAAATTAAGCGTCTTCTTGGATGTCAATTGTTTACAGAGAATCTAAAAAATACAGCACGTATACTGTGATACTGCTGGATGCTATTAAATTTACTGATTCTTGTTTCTCAAATGCTATTTTCATGACTCTCCAAAATGTCTACAACACGGCAATCACAAGTGTGCTACCATGAGAAGCTAACAATATTTCCAAGGAATATTCAAGGCAGCAGACCTGTAACATCAAGATGCATGCTTGAGGGACATCAGACTTCATGAAAAATAGTAACAGTTTTACAGATGCTGAATATAACATACAATGCCTGTAAGAACTTACATGGTTTATGCTCTCATCACCTGTTCTCAGAAATCCAGATTTTAACTTGTTCATAAATTTGCTGTGTATTAAAGGTTACAGATACATTTTTAAGCAATAAGAAATGTGCTGTGACATGCACAAAGAGGAAAAGAACCCACACATTTCTGAAGTACAAGAATGTAACTTACTGCTTGCAATTGAGACAGTCACAAGTCAGCAAAACATTCCGATCAATGAAGAATAAGCATATCCTACAGCACTTTCCCAAACCAGTCTAACAATAACTTTTAACCAAAATGAGATTTGGGGCCTTATGCAGACTTGAGTAGAGAGCAAATCTTTGCCTTAAGGAACATACAGTAACTTTATTCTATAGAAATGAAAAAAAAAAAACCATTAATAGATTTTAGAAATTAGATTTGTTCTTGACAGTATATACATGGGAATAAACAACAACATTCAGCATTTTCAAGCAAACAAACAGCAAAGTACTGGGATGTGAAAACAGCTATTGCTCCAAACCTGTTATTTTTAAGAAGAAACAAGAAACTTACAAGCACACCTGCCACTAAAATAGCTGTCTTTAGAATTTCTCATTTGCTCTCAAGTAGAGGATAATTAGTTTGTCTTCCGCCTGGTCTTACACAAATGTGGGAAGAACTCCCCTGCTGTCTCTCCAGCTGATTCACCAGTCTTAATATTTATGTCAAATTACTAACGAAAAGTTCACCGATACTGTCAGACAGATGATCAAGCCAGGGCTGAGAACACTTTTCATCTGAACTGTATTTTTTCTAGGCAGCTAAGGATAACACATCCCTTGTTCACTTAAGGTTGCTGAAATGAAATCAGAAAATGACAGTTGTGTGCTGTGATATGAGGCAATGAAATCTGTGCTGCAACAGCAGAAGTGCTTCCTAATGAGAAAACCCAGACATGCAAGCAGACTCGAGCATATTTTGTGCTTCTGTTAAGGCATCAGTCTGATATGGCAGAAGCATATTTTTTGTAAATTCAGTAACTTGTTCCCAAAGACTTGCCAGCTGGACACTAGCTTCACCTTTGAACAGTATATTGAAATTTGTAGCTCTGAAACTCACATAATGTAAGAACAACAGCTCGCGGGGACTGCTTCTGCCAAGTTGACTGCTCTTCTGATTCCATTTTGACTGATGTTCATTCATCATTGCTGTTTCATGTGTATGTTTGTTTGCAGAGAAATTTAGGCTCACACTACCAAATCTGATCAATCTCGTAGAAAGCATTACCACAAAATCACAATTCAGAGCAAAGACATTTTTAACATTTAAGCACAATGAAGATATACAGGAAATCAACAAAAACTCCCTTCCTTGTTTGATGTCTCAAAAGCACCAGAAATTAAATCATTAAGACGACTTCTCATGCCTACAGGCAATTCCTTCAGGTCAAGTTTGAGGCACACTGCAGTAGCAGTTTCCTGAAGTTGCACTGATCCTGTATATAAACAGCAGTTACTGCAAAGAAAAAAAATTGCCCCAAGAGCTGCTAAATAATCTATTTCAGAAGAACCAGATCTAGTTAGTAAGATGTGTCATAGGTTCAGCACATACAGCACTGGAGAGCTGTGCAAGAAAAGGCATAATGAAGCGTCAGAGTAAACATACAATTCCAAAGACTCAAGTTTGGAAACTATAGGTACAAAAACTTATTCTCTGACACTAACTGAAGAAAAGCAGAACATATCTACACAAACCCCGAGTAGGCAATACTAATGTAAACAATGATGAAGAAAGAGTAATGCTGCAAAAGTAAATCTTTAAGAACTTTTTAACCCAAGCACTCATTGCCACAGCTCACATCTTGAGTTTTTTTCCCCCTCAAGTAACCTGTTTTCACAGTTAACTATTTTCCACTCTTCCTAAGCACTGCTTGCTTCAATATATGTACTGAGAAGTTCTTCAGGGCTTGGAAAAAATCCCATATATTTATTCCACCTCAACATGGACTAAAATGTTTTTTTTTCTAAAACTGTGTTTGTGAACACATTTTAAAGTGCAAACCATGCAGCTCTGCTTCCTGCATCTTCAGGTATCTTCATCGTTTTTCTTCTGGTTTTTCAAGCAGCAGAATGAAATCACCAGCATTATTCTAACTTCAACCCAAATCCTAAGTGACTGGTTTTGCCAGTTTCAGTCAGCTGTTTGGGAATGCAAATGCAGATGCAGACAGTAGCACTCGTTTTCTTTGTAGAAAATATCATATTATCACAGGCTCTATTCCAAAAGCTGCGCAGGAGAAGAGAGCCCACTTTTCTTTCAAAAAAGCCCAACAGGAGTTTTAGCGCAGACACAACGCATCACAAAGTCCATATCAAAAATGGACTTTCCTCATCCATTCCCAACCTGGATGAGGACTGGATTTGCACCAGTCCCTTTGCTCTGCCTATCTACTTCTGGCTACTTGGGTGTCTGAGATTGCACTGCTCACAAGCTCCACAGGCTTCACCTGTAACACTGTAAGTTCCTGAATCACAACAAATGGACTTGGCAAGCTACAAAAGACCACAGCCTTCTTAGTCCAGTACCAAACTCTTCTGAGTACGCAAAAGCTCCATCAGCCTTTCAACCGAAACCACAAGCCTGAGAGGTTTATAACATCTCCATTTTGCTTCTGCAGATGGACCCGTAAATTCCAGAACCAACAACCTACATAACTGATCACCTGCATGCACTTATGAAGCTTACTGATTATATATTGTGATGTCTGTGCTCAAACCCATCCACACCTTCTAAGTTTTACATAGTTTTGTAGCACACATAATCAAAAACCTACTGTTGTAAGTCTATAAAATATATTGAAATAACTGGTGAGCTTGAACCCATCTTCCTGAATCTTCTGAAACTATAAATTACATAACAGCAAATGTTACAATGCGGTGTTCCTTCTCTTTCTTAGTAGTTTCTCACACCTTCAAAATCACCATTAAGATCTTATTTTTACTTTGGTATGTTCATTTTATGGAAGTTGATGACTATGCCGAAAACACTCACCTAATCTTTGAAGTAGAAACACCACAAAAACAAAACAAAACTACAGCCTAAACTATGATCAATAAATAAATTAAAAAGCAACAAAACTTTAATTTGAGGGTGGTATTATTTGGGTTTCTTTTGCCTTCACAAATGGATTTAGGAACAGAAGTAGAACCGTAACTTACTAAGGTTACAGACCCGTAACAACAGGGAAGTAGCATAAAAATAAATCCAGCCTGCTAACAAGGTGGCAAACCCATTTGCAATTCCTTTGCAGTAGTCTCACCCCTTGATCTGTTTCAAGACCTTTTACAAGACTACTTATAGGACTGAACCCCACAGAAGCATATACCTCTTCTCAACTTTATCCTCCAAATGCATCAAGATATTATGTAATTGCATCATATTTCATCTTTGTAACAGTCACTTCTTGTGATTATTAGCACCCTGTAAAACTATCCAAGACAGACACATGATTCAGCTATATCTTATTATTTTATTTGGAGCAAAATCACAGAAAAAAGATTTTGCTGTCAATCAAAATCTAAAAAGGTTTGTAAAATTAATCTTAATAATAGAGCAATCATGATGGCCCGCTGAAATACTGCACAGGAATAAGATGCCATTATCTGCTATTACTTCGCACAAAGGAGGACAAAGGGAGAAACAGTGTTCTAAAGTAGAAACTTAATTAAAGAATAATTGTTACACTATATAGCCCTTTCTTCACAGTATTTCAGGGCGTGCCAGTTTCAGCCCTACTGTGTCAAACACACAAGAGGCATATGGTATCTGGTGCAGCATGCTTCACTGCCTATTTTGTTGACTACAAAACAAAAGTCTGAGCAAATGTACAAAAGGTCATCTTTTTCCTTGATAAACTAATTCAGCAACATTCCTCCGTTCAGAACTAAAAATACTTGCTAATTAGTACACTGATAATAATACAGGATTATCCCTAATGGTTTTATCATGAGTATAGGTTTTATACACCAAAAAAGACTAAGTCTTTGTTGAGCTTGTGGCTCAATAAGTGTGGTAGAAGGAACACACCATTCAGATTTCTACTGTTGTTGTATCTGGTCCATATAAGCTTTTTTTTTGAAAAGTTAAACATAACTTCATATAGCAAATATTTTCACAGACTGTACTATGCCTCAAGAGTGATACTGATTCTTAAATTTTTTAATTCTGTTATGGGTGCAGTGAGTTTGAATACTTCTGGGACATGCTGCATTTATTACACATGATGAAACTCAGAAGGATAGCCAATGTACACTAAATTTAGCCCCTTGGGTTAGGTGAGCTATACAAATATGAGAGATGTGCTCAAAAGTACTGCAGTCCCTACAGCACCACCGTCACCGTCAGCTGGAACCCAAATTTCACAGCCGACCCCCATAGCCCTTGAAAGCTAAGATAGCCTCATATTCCCCCCAGATACAAATTTTAAATAGAGGAAGAAACACCTGAAGAAAACAAGATGTAGCAAAATCCAGGTCATGACTGCATAGCTATTTCCACTCAAATGTGACAGCATTTCTGTGGCAATTTAATACATGAAAGCACCACAATAAGAAGGTATTTGCTTTGGTTTTACCTGCTTTAAAGCAGATGACAACAGCAAAAACTGGCAGCATGTGATCTACCAGGTCTTTGTATTAACAGAGTCCAGGAATCTCTGTTCCATTATAATATAAGTCAATTTAAAAAAATTAAATTTAAAGAAATCAAGACTAATACAGTGACTGATGCAAAAGTATATGGATAACCATTCAATGCTGGTGGCAAAAGAAAATAGGCTTGCTGTACAGAAGTCTTAGAAAGGGCTTGAGGAGGGAGGGCACTGAATCATGCATTGTAAATGGCTTGTTTCACAGTACTAGATAGGAGGATGAAAACATTAATACTGGTATACTGCAAGAGAAACAGAAACAGTGCAGAATGAAGGAATACATGCCAAGTAAGAAAGAACAGAGATAGAGCTAGGCAGAAGACAGAGATGAGTCTGGAAGAGGAACTCACAGACAGGTTGGGATTTATACAAGCAGAGCAGCAGGCAAGCAAGATAATCTCTACTGCAGCATGTCAAATGGATGTTACAACACCATAATAAAATAGGAGAGAGTGAATGGAAAAAGGTTCCAATCATCACAGCAAGAACTTAAGGCTTCCAAAGAGAAAGCACTGACTTTGGAAAGGAAAATGAAGAGGACAAGAGGTTGGAAATAGGTTCATGTTTTCCACCACGATGCAAAAAAGACAGCCAGGGATGGAAGCATGCACAAATAAGCCTAGGATGAAGGCACATTAAAAAAAAAAAAAAAACACCTTTCCCTAGTAGAACACACAACCCCGCCTGCTTAGCAACAAAGGCTGCTGTGCTTGCAAAGACTGCCACCAAAACCTCTGTCCCATTTTATGAAGCTTGTGTAAAACATCATCTTCTCCCCTTCTACCCATGCTATTTATAATCAACCAAACAAATTTCACTTGACAGTAGGAGACCACAGTTTCAGTAGAGGCTGGATCACACAAGCAAGAAAATGACAGGTAGTTGACTTCTTCCCTGTCTGCATTAAAAGAAAAACCCTTCAGCTTAAACAAAACGTAACTTCTACTTCAGTTTCTCTCACAATTAGTATACATACTACGCACACTTATATATAAACACCAGCAGTTCACCCACTTAAGCACACCATACCTTCTGAAAGTCTGAAACACAAAAACAGAAATACACTGTTTTTAGCTATTACAGAAGCTACATAGATACAACAGAGATGAAAACAGGATAAGCAAATGGACAGAAGAAGGAAAATAATTTAAGAAAACTGAAAGGACCCATTTTAAACAGGTCTGATTGGAGGAAGTGGTGGGATACAAAACCAGTGGTTTCAATCTGTCAGTGTCAGCTGAGGTCAGTAGGCCTAAGTTTACAGAACAGATGCTGCCACTATTTTTTTTTTTTTCAGGTTAAAATCGAGCATTCTGGTGTCATATCTGATCCTTACCACAAAAAGTTATGTTAGTGAACCACAAAATAACCACCTACAAAGGCAGTATGAGGCATTTCTGTAATAGCACTGACAGCTAAAAAAAACACTGTAGAGTAGGCTCTTTCTCACAAAGGAAAGACAGACTTCAAAACAGTCAGAATCTAGAGGGACATGATCCATACCCATAAAATGCTTGATCATTCCTGAGTGCTTCCGTAAGTACACATATAAACATAAGCACACATACACAATCACATACTTGTAAAGATACTTGGAACACAGAAATGTAACACCTGAACACCCCTTGAATGATGCAGTCTTTTATAAAGACTGCATCTTCATGTATATACATATATATATACACACACACACAGACACTATATACAATACATATACACAAAATCTTTGTGTAAGAATTCCACAATTCTGTACTTCCAAAATAAGTAAGTAGTCACAGAAAAACAGCTGGACCACCATGCTTTCACAAATCCTAAATTAAGTCTGGGCTCTGTTACATGTAAGCTCTACCCTAAGTGCACTTGCATGATTGGTGCCCAGGCTGTTTGTACTATGTTCCTTCTTCTATGATTTTATTTAAACAAACCCCTAAGCTGTTGCCCCAACTCTAAAATCAAGCAGCACTTAACTGGTATACAAATGTGAAAAAAACTGGCCTTTTATACTAACAAAAAATTCAGACATGTACTCTAGCTACATAAATATACAATGAAGTTGATCTCAAGTATGCAGCTCCATCCTGAATTTGCGGAATATTCCTCACTCCTTTTGAGAATACCCTATATATATATACACACACACACTGATTTTTTATTTAATTTAAGACAATTCTTGCCATAAATGGATTTGAATAATATGTTTTACCCTTGAAGTTACATAGAAAGTCACTGAAACACTAATATCTAAATGCACAGTTTCACCTTCCACTAGCTCATAATCACATCACTATTTAAAGCTCTGCCATGTTTACAAAGATAGTATGTAAGCCTCCACGAAGAGCTCATTAATTCTATGAAAAGTATGCCATCAATGCCTTTCAGGTCAGTATGAAATCTTTCAGAATTTAAAAGGAAATGTATGCAATAAAAAATTCAGATACTTAGTGTTAACATGACAGTGTATAGATCCCTCTCTCTACTCTGCCATGCCTTCAGGACAGAAGGCACTCTTACCCATATATAGTGGCATACTTGGGAAGTTTCATTCCTAGTGGATTAACTAGGAGTGGGAGATAATGTGCGATATCACAGAACCAGAAAATAACACTCTTTTCATGCCGTCAGCGGTTATTTCTTTATAGGTAAACTACTGCAGCAATAAAGGCAGATTCATCCAATCATCGTCCCTGAGCACAGCGATAGCTATCTCTAGGGAAGACTGCAATCGGCCTGAGCTGATCAAACATATGAATGGGAGAGCAGCCTTCATTTTTCACCGCAGTTCATACGACATTTTAATCATAGTGACTAACCTCATCTCAAAAAATGTGTTCACCAGAACATCTCCTCTATGTGAATGTGAAGTATCGAATTTGTCTCTAAAAATGAGACACAAACCCAGTCTGAAGTGGGGGGGAAGGGGGAGGGAGAAAGCAATGTGTGCAGTTACAGTGTCTCAGCCTCACAACAAGCATGCACATTTCATCGGAGCCCGCAGAAATCAACCAGACGTTGCTCCAGCACCACACGCCTCGGGGGGCTCATGCGCGCTCGGTCCTGCCACTGGGGACACCCGGCGAGCAGCGCCGCGACACCCCGGGGTCAGATGCCCCTTCCCCGAACCCCGTCCACACCCTCCCCTACCCCGGCTCACCGTGTGGGAAGCGTTGCTGGCCCTGAGCGGCGGCAATGCGAGGGGCGACGGCGGGCCGGTCCCAGCTCCTGCCCGGGAGACCCCGGCTCCGGTGCCCGGGGAAGACGGCAGCGGGCGGCCGCTGTCCCCTGCCCTGCCTGCGGAGAGCAGAGGGGTGAGCGCGGCGGGCAGCTGCGGCCCCTCGGGCAGCGAGCCCTTCGGGGCGGCGGCGGCCCCAGCGCTCGGCCGGCACCGCCGCCCGTCTTGCTTCAGGCAGAAGCCATTAAAAGCTAATCGCCGCCGCGGCGCACACACGCACCGATCCGGCTAATAGCGCGGGCGGGCCGTCCTCGCCCGGCTAAACCCTTCATCTGAGATTAACTCGCCACCGGCAGGCGCCTAACCGGGCGAACGAGCCGGCTGTGCTCCGCAAATGCCTCGGGGCTGGACGGCTGCCCGCGCCTCCCGCCTCCCCCCGAGCCGTCTGGCCCGGCGAAATCCCGGCGCCGCCGGGGACCCGCCAGGAGTTCACAAGTCTGCCGTAGGAAGCGGCGGCGAGCACCGCTGCCCCTTGTCAAACATAGCCGCTCCGGCACTCGCGGCGATCCCCAGTTCTCCTTGGGTCGTTTCCTTACGTGACTTCTCTCGGCCCCCCGCTCACCCCGCCCCGCTCCCCCGAGGCGAACTCGCCATCCCGCACAACAGCGGCTCGCCGGAGCCCAGCGCGCAGCCCACGACGGCCCCCCGGACTCGGCTGCCGCGGGGGGAGGGCAGATCATTGTTCGACACACACGGCACCTCTGCGGCTGCGGCCGCTGGGCCCCTGAGCCCCCCCGCCTCCGTCCCCCGCAGCCCGGCCCAGCGGCGGCGGTCGCGGCGGCCCTCGCTCGCTCTCCTTACCGGCTGGGTAGGCAGCACCAGCGGCGGCGCTAGCCGAGGGTTTTCTGGTTAACATGGCCGCTGGAGAGGAGGGAGAGGAAAAGGCATGTCAGGGTGGCTCTCCTCCGCTGCTCCTCGGCCTCTCCGGGCGGCGTCTGCCTCTCTTCTCCGATCAGCTACACCCAGACCCAGACACGTCCTGCGCTGCATCCCCCTGGCCCCGGGCCGGCCGGACAGACTCTCCAACGGCCCGCCGTCGCCTCCCGCCGCAGCCGCAGCAGCCGCAGCCGCGCCGCCGCCGCAGCCCCCGGCCCAAGCTCATCACCTTCCCCGCCCCCGCCCCGGTCGCCCCGGTCCCCTCGCACGGAGGAGGAGGCAACAGCAGGCGGCCGGACAGGACCCTCCTCCTCGCGCGGCGGAGCGGGGACAAACAGCGCACAGGCTTGGCAGTCCCCGCCCCGTCGACCGCGTGCCCTCCTTCCGTCCCTCCCCGCCGCTCCCTCCTTTTCCCTACCGCTCCGCCGCCGCGCAGGCGGCGCGGCCCGGCCCGCGGCTCCCCCTGAGTGCCGCACGTCCGCCCTCCCGCCCGCCCGCACAACGGCCGCTCCGGCCGCACAACGGCCCCGCCGCGCGGGCCGCGGGGCCGGGGCGCGCCCGGCCGTTGGGCACCGCGGCCGCACAGCCATGTTGGCCCCGGGCAGGGCGGCGCGGGCGCGGCGACGGGCACGGGCACCGGCTCCGGCCGCCCGGCAGCCCCCGGCCTGGCAGCGCCCGTGTGCGCGAAGGGAAATCGGGGTGTGTGGGGGCAGAGAGCCGGGGGATAGCCAGCTCGTCAGGGCGGTGGGGACATCTCTGTCAGACCGGAAAGACAAAGGTGGCCCCGTGGGACGAGGAATAAATAACTTGAAACGCATAGTGTTTAAGTGAAAACTTTAAAAAAGGGGGAAAAAAGCTTTTGGGACTGTCCTGGAGGCGTGTCTCAGCCTAGAATGAGAGTGCGAGGAGCGTTATTGGCCTTGTTTTCCAAACTGCACGATGTGCTTTGTGGAGTACAATGCTTTTGAATTCGTGGTTTGTCAGCTCGAACGTCATGACTGCCAAAAATAGAAGACTAAACATTTGCCCCGCTTGGAACAGCGTTGAAGCGAACTGTCCTACCTATGCTCAGCCCTTTTTGAAGTCCATGCAGACCTCGCAGGTTTTTCTTTTTGAAACAGCTGGTAGATGTATAGACAGACCTCCCTTCATCCCTGTTCACAGAAAAGACAGAAAAATTAATCTACCCTTTCCCTACGTCTAAGCAAAAAAAACAAAAAAAAAAAAAAAAACAAAAAAAAAAAAAAAAAACACAACAACAAAAAACCCTAAATAAATCCATGCCTTTGCCTCTTCTAGTGCCATAGATACATGCGTAAGCAAAGACGTTTCCTGTACTGATACAAAGAAATAAACAATTTCCCTAACCCCTCCTGTCACATAGAGAAAACAATCATACCTTCTCTGTCCACACCCACCTAATCTTTTCCCTCCACTGTAGCTGAAAGAAAGCTTTGTCTTCCTCAATATCCCCCCCAGATGTCCACAGGCACTCCCAATGTCCCTTCCCATCGGCTGCCAGGTGTATAAATGGTGTTTTTTGATCACTTTCTGTATTTTCTCATCATTTTCACAAGCAGTGCATGCACATCAAAGGTATCTGCATATCAAATACTCTGATAACATTAGTCTTCTGAGATACTTTAAATGTTTCAGGAATGGCAGACAAAAAAAAAAAAAAAAAAAAAAAACCACCAAAAAAAGATACCTTCCTAGTTAGTCCAGGGAGGGGTTCAGGAGAAGCTTGTTCATGCTCAGGCTAGATAAAAAAACTGGAATTGATACCAATTATCTTTTTGTAGGGCTTGCGGGAGTTCTTTATCTTCAATGATGTGTCTGTTCTGACTGTCAGTGTCGCAGATGGTTTCATGCATGTTCAGAGGTTACTTGCACTTACACACTGAGATAGGACAAAGCCCTCTCAATTGTCCTGTTTCAACTCTTTTCCAGTCGAGTACACCATCCACAGTATGCTTTCCACAGTTTATTCAATCACTCTTGGACTGCTATGAAGACTATGTAAAAAATGGAGCTAGTCTATCACATAGCAAATAGTATTTGAATTAACTCAGTGGGAGCATGTTACAGTGGTGCCTGTCCATCTATTCTGTTTCTAAGACTGTGTGCACTGTAAACATTAGTCTTGAATCCTGTCAGTGGCCTTGGGCCTGCTTGGATGCCTTTCTTTCTCTGTCTCTTTCTCCATCTGCAGCCCATCCTGACATTTGCTGTCAAGGATAGTACCTGATGGAGTCTGAATTGCAGCTCAAGGGCAAGCCCATCTTGATTTTTTCTGAATGCAGTGCAATAAACTTCAGTTTAAAAGCCCCTTTCATGCAGAATTTAGATTGATAAAGAGGAGGAACCTGGTAATATAATTGCAAAATACCATGGCTGCAAATAGCAATGCCTTAACAGCTCTCTTTAAAATCATGGAGGCAGATACACAAAGAAAAGAAGAAAGCAAACCCTAAATACTCAAAGCAAAGGTTAATTATTTCATGGCCAAGCCTTACACTCAGAAATCTGAACTATTTCCTGTTGAGTGTCCACAAGACTTTCTTCTTTGTGATACTGGCATACAGAGCATATCAGCACTTTCCAGACCAGTGCTGCATAGGATGAGATCAACAGGCTTCAGTCCCCAGGACAGAAATAAGTGTTAGGCACCTGACAGTAGAAAGGGTACAGTGCTCAGAAATTAGAGAGTAAAATGAGTCAGGATTTTATTGATCCTTTTTCCTGCTCACTCAGCTTTTATTACCCAAAGGTTTGAACTAACTGTAATGATAGAAGATTAGTCTTCCCTTTCTTGCAAACAAATCCACTGAGTATTCATGAGTGACAGACTACTTAGAATCATAGAGTAGTGTAGGTTGGAAGGGACTTTTAAAGGCATCTAGTCCAACCCCCTGCAATGAGCAGGGACAGTTTCAACTAGATCAGGTTGCTCAGAGCCCTATCCAACCTGACCTTGAATGTTTTCAGGGATGGAGCATCCTCACATCTTTAGTGGTACCAACTGTGCCAGTGTTTCATCACCCTTGTAAAAGATTTCTTCCTCATATCTAGTCTAAATCTATCCCTGTTGAGTATAAAAATTGTACCCCTTGTCCTGTTACAACAGGTCCTACCAAAAAGGTCATCCCCATCATTCTTATAAGTCCCCTTTAAGTGTCAAAAGGCCACAATAAGGTTTCCCTGGAGCCTTTTCTTCTCCAGGCTGAACAGCCCTGCCTGTATCAGCCTGTCTTCACAGTGGAGGTGCTCCAATCCTCTGGTCATCTTTGTGGCCTTCCTCTGGACCCACTCTGACAGGTTCAACTGGTACTTGCAAGGGACTTGTAAGGTAGCGTCATCAAAGCAGTTGTTTTTAAGAGAAATATCTGATAATTTTATTTCCAGACAGGTATCCAAAGAGGCCTGTTGACTGGAAAGTGCTAGCTCATTCGGACAAAGGCAGTAACTGGTTCTGTACCACAGTGGGCACCTAAGGAAGAAGGTGAAGGGGCAGTTGGAAGTGCTGGGGACAATCAGAAGGCTGCTTGCCACAGCTGTCTTGGAGAGGTTTAGGTTGGTCTGTTACAGACATCATCCTCCCATGATAAACTGCACCAAGTTCCAGTACAAAAACTAACAACTATTTGGTAAAAATAAAAAGTGGCAAAATCACAACCACTAAATGACAAAATTAAAATTCATTAAAAAAAAAAAAAAAAACCAACGGGACCAGGTAATTCTAGAATAAAACCTGCTAACTGTAATTCCTTGTCTTAAAGTGTTCCTGCCCACACAGAACATTAAAATGCATTATTAAAGATATTATTCTAGTAGTGTGGAGAGACACAGAGTATGCTGTGTTTCTTGAGCCATTCAGTCAGGCCCTTGTGAGCAAGACACATATTAATTCTAAGCAGACTGTGAGGGGTTGCTGCGGTCTGTTTGTCAGACTGCCTGGGGACCCAGTTCATATCTAGTTGCCTTGTTGGAGCACTGAACCTCCTTAGCAGCCCTGTGAGATCTCCCATGCCAGTCCACTTGCCTCTTCAGTGTAGATGGGTTAGGGTTTAATTAAATGGGCCTTTGGTATGTAGTTGTAGGGCAAGCAAGGCTGGCTGGTCAGTCACAAAGAATCTCTGCCACTGTGGTATTAGCAAATGCTTATGTGGTCAGGCATCAGGGAATTCCTGAGAAGCCATGCATGTCCAAAGCTGCGGTGATGACACTGTGGGGCTCCCACAGTGGCAGCTGCAATGATTGCTCAGCACCTTCCTATGCTTTGTCCTTTCTCACCAGGCACAGCAAACTATTTTGGCGGTAGATAAATTACACTAGGTAAAGCAAACATGAGGCTGCTCAAGCATCAGGGGGTTGAAGGACATGGCACTTAGTGACATGGCTTAGTGATAGACTTGAAAGTGTTAGGTTAGCTTTTGGATTTGATTAACTTAAGGGTCTTTTGCAACCTAAATGATTCTGTGATTCTATGAAAAGTAGAGGTCAGACAAGCCTAGAACACAGAAAGTAAAAATGTGGTTTTCTGCCACCTTTTAATCATCCCCTCCTACTAATCATATTTGCATGAAGGGGGATCTTTACTAATTCTCAACATCTTTTAAAAGGTTCTTGTGAAGCAGACCTTAAATGCTGAGCTGGAGACATTAAAACACTTAGAATATGTCTCACCATTAATTAAACATGGGAACAAGCCTGTTGTCTCAGCCAGTAATATGTATTTTAAAAGTAAACCCTTAAGCCCAGTAAATGGTTGCTTCAGGATGGCCTGAACACAATCAGCACCAGGTTTTTGTTAATTTGTTGTGGATAATTTAGGCATGAGCAGGATTGTGTATACTACTGTGTTGTCTTTCAGCAGATCATTCTGAGAGCAGTGTAGGCACTTTAAAATACAGCAGCCTACAAATACTAGCACTGCAAATGGAAAGCACACCAGTCAGGACTCGACTAGCTCTCAAACACGCACTTCACTATGTGGTACACATGTAAGATTTGCAACTACATCCTCTCTCTGCTGTTCCCAGAAACAAAAAATTCCCAGCAGAACATCTTCAACTTAGAATAAAATTGTATTTCAATGCAGTTATAAAAGGCAAACTTATGTATTCAGAGCAAGAGTGCAGAGAGTTACTGCCACAAGTCAACTTGCTAGTACATATTCATACTGACATGAGAGTATATGAAGCTAAACTGGCTTGCCAGGTTCAGATATTTGTTGGCCTTCATTCCAGTGTGTGTCCTGTTGAGGTTAAACTTCATTCTGTGTTCAAGGGTTTAAGAACTGCTGTTTAAGAACACATAATTCACAATTTCTATTACAGTACAAAGACACAACAAAGGATGTTTTAGTGGTCAGTGAGTACACTCTGAAAAGAAACTCTGAGAGTCTGTAAATCTGCAAGCATACAAATAATTTTTACTCTTCTGCTATTACAGCTATTTTGTGGGAGATTATCTCACAATATATTTGTATTTTAGTACTGTCAAATTGCATATTAAGTAAAATGCTTTTCCTTTTCACCAGACTATGCCAATGTTTCTAAATTTCTGTATTATATATTTCCTATATAACTTCTGGATTCTTATAGTATTAATATCATTAGAACATTAGAGTTACTCCTTTGTGTATACTCCCAGCATGTCTAATGGGAGGAGAAAGATTCCTGTTTTCCTGTCTCATCCAGCAGAAGCAATTCTGATGGAATCATTTGAGTACCATTAATATATAATCTCAGGGAAAAAGCCTAATGCTGGTTGAATCTTTTCAGCTGATGCACACCCTTCTTTATGTACTTAGTAGAAAAGTGAATCTCTGGGAGAAGAAAAGAAAAATTATGTGTCTTTGGCTCTTCTGTGGACCCTTCCCACCATGTTGTGAAGCTTCTATGTTCCCCCAGCTACACAAATAAAGAAGATAATTGCAGACATAAATTAAAACTACTGTCTCTCCTGTCATTTGAATGTTAGTCTTTGCTAAGAAGGTCCTATAAAACAACTGTTACTGCAAGTTTAGTTTGCAGATGATACCTAGGATTTCTACCAAACTTTTTCAGAGAGAAACCACAAACTTGTTAAATGTAATTTCTGAATTCAGTTTCCTATTTTAACCACCTTGAAAATCAATACAGAAGCTCTGTGTAATCTTTCCTGCACTCATTGTGTGGGCTACTCTGTTTCAAAACCAGCTGTTCACACATGGGGTTAGTCCCAGCTGTTGAAACACTGGTAACCTTTGCTCATCCAATTCCACACGTGAAATGAAACAGACTTAACTTTAAAGGGTTTGTGGGACTCAGCTACTCTTCACAGTAATGTTTCATAGAAGCTGGGATTTAATTCTGTCAGGTGCTGAGAAGTTTCAGCTCCCCTGAGTCAGGGAGCCTAATATCTCATAGGGGGTACTGAAATTGAGAAATTACATATCTCACTCACTTGTACTGACACTCATTAAAATTATTAAAATCACTGCCCTATGAAAGCACAAAACTGAGGCATAATTAAAAGATAATGGGTCGGAGAAACTCAGAATCCAGAAGGAACTCTGACAAGTTATTTTCTTCATCCAGGCTTTCTCTGGGCAGAATTTATTTATAATAAAAGGAAAATTAATCATTAAGTCCCAGGGTCTGAGCATTATATTATTAACTAGTATAATCTACTGTCAGGATTTACATGGTGACTTTTGAGCTAGACCATGAGCCACCTGCTGAAAAGCAAAATTAAGGCTACATGCTGGGAAAGCACTTTCTCATTAAAATATAATCAAGGCTTGTTAGGGCAACAAAAAAAAAAAGTACCAGCCTGATGTGCTGAATTAAACTGAGTGAGAACTGAAGGTATCAGACAACTGTGAAGGGTTCTTCAGCTCCCTCTTTTGCAGGATGTAAGCCCTACATGGGCTAACCATGGGAAACACAGACTGAATCTCTTGAATGTATGTAAAAGAAGCCCTTGGCTATGTTTCCTAAGAACAGTATGTGTTACACATGTGGTACTTTGTCTTCTGTAATGAGCCTCCTTACCTTTCTCCACTGATCGCAGAGGTGTACAGAAGAATTTCAAGTGAGCATGGTCAGGCTGATACTTGAGTAACAAGAGGGGATATGCAGCTATATATTTATAGTGTGGAGGGAAAGTTAAGAGGGATCTTCTCTGTTTTCCCTCAGTACCTTACTGCTGTTTCTTTGGTGTGGAAGTACCCTAAGCTGTCCAGCCTCTCATTTACACTGCTGTGTGAATGCTTGGAGGATGTGTGTATTCAGGTGTGAAGGGTGGGAAAAAAAGAATAAAAAATACATGATGTGAAAATGAAACAGAGGCTTTAATTTATTATCATCATTTCTAATCTCCTTCAAAACGAATAAATGTGCATATTAACACACAAATAGTTCACAATAAATTGAGAAAATTGAAACTTAAAATAATTGTATAATTTGGAAAATTAAGTAAACAAAGGAAAATTCCTGCAGGCATTCTACAGATAAAGAGAAAAGAGGCCCAAGGGGACACTTCAGTAGGTGTGCTATTTTATTAGTAAAATGAATCCCAGTGATTTCAAAAAGACCATTCACAGAGTTCCACCTTTAATTAGGATTCCAGCTTTAAATTATAGAACATTTTTTTTTTTTTTTTGCTTAGCTGAGATATTAATTCTAATTTGCAGAAAAGCAGAGGTTGCGACCTACAGGTAACTCCCTATAAATAGATTTAGTTGTGTATGAAACGGGTAACATTAACATGAGAGGCTAGGACTAATAAGTGGGCAGCTCATAGAAGGAAATCATGTATGGCAGAAATGATAGGTGCCAATGCCCATTCTAGTGCCTGGCAAAGTGCGCTGGGGTGTCAAAGCAGAGACAGAAACACAAATACACGGGAGATTTCCCCCTGTATGAGCTGGCCAATTCAAGAACATCTGAAAGTTCTTTAGAGAAAAAGAGTCACTGTCATCACAGAGTCCTCTTCTGTACAGTAAAATAATGGCAAAAGCACTCATTTGGCAAAGTTCAGTGCATTGGACCTTCAGCCTCTGAAGGTGTGCAAACAAACTACAAGCTGCTGAATCTGGAAACAGGAATTCATGACTCATTGGGTCAGAGAGAGAAAATGCTTCAAAGAGAAATTAAAGACGAGAAAGACTACTGCTGTGAGGTTAGCCTTTAGAAGTATGTTTTTAATGTTGCATAAAGGACAGTAATATTCTGTCTCCCCAGTCCAGTCATGCAATATGCAAAGTTTTGGTGAGTTTTTGAATCAGGTGGATATTTTCAAATAGTATTTAACTTCAGTTGTAAAGGCTAATGATCTGTTTCTGTAAACACAAAACACACTGAAAAACAGGCAGTAAAAAGCCAAGAGGCAAGAAAGGAAGAAAACGAGGGTAAGAAAGGTAACATGGAAAAGATTATGAAAAGCCACATATAAAAAGAAAAGAGGGTGAAGTAAAGCAGCAAAACACAATCATCTTTTATTTTCTGACATTAGCTTCCTGGTAGTGTGACCTTTGCCTTTTTCTGTCTCTCCATTCAGTGCTGTTTCCATTTGTGCTCTCCTCTTTTAATTCAACGTTTCATCTCCTTCTGGTCTTTGTTTGCTCTCCTAGCATTGTCTTTCTGTCAGTGAGGAGGCTGCAGATGGGCCACAGCTGTCTCTCAAGAAGTGATGCCATTACAGGGCTGGGTGAAGACTGGAGTCCTGCTGTTTGCAGGGCATCAGCTAAGGAAAAGGAGAGCTGAAAGTGCGAGAGAATGACTAGACAGTGTTTGTGGTCTTAAGAGTGCTGAGCAAAGTTTCAGGGGGTTTTTCCTGAATGAAAATAACCTGCCTCTTCAGTTTCTTTCCTGAGGACTCTGTGCTAGTCCTACCCCTGGAACTGAAGAATTTGTGTGTGGGGCATTTACCATGAGAGTTGCTGCAGCACAAGGGAGCACAGGGGAATGGGAACAGTGACAGCCTGTTGGCAAGGGAGTTGGGGCTCTGATAGGTAAATTAAAAAAAAAAAAAAAAAGTAAATTTAAATTTTCTAATTAATTGATTTACTGAAAGCTCTTCAGGTCAGTCAATTTTTGCTGAATCTGTATTTTGTTTTACTCTATTGTCCATTTTTCTCTGGGTGCTTCCTTCCCTTGCACCCAACTTAATAAATTTATCCAGTCTGCAATTGTAGGGTTGAGTTCTTCCCACATGCTCAAGTCCTCTGCTTCCACTGCTATGCTTTTTGTTGGCATGAAGGACTATAAAATGAATGTAACCCTGACAGCTGGGTGTCCATTGTTGCAATGACATCTTCCCAGTTAGCCTTCTGGATAAGATTTTCACCTTGCACTTCAATTGCTCTGCTCAGTAACGCACAGCAAGCTTCTTGTCACTGTGAGATAAGCAGGATAGCATTAAGGATTCCACATTCCCAAGAAACACTTTTTGCAAATTGACAACAAATCAGAGCATCTCAAAATGGCATAGTCAAAGAAATTAATTCCTGAACCACTATATACATTAAGATTCATTCAGACAGCAAAAAGATGTCTTCTCCTTCTGGAAGTTTTATATGGGGTGCTAGACTGGTAACTTACCTAAACTGTAGCTTCAAGAGTATGTACTAAATGGTCTGTTTCTGAGATGTAACACAGGCTGTGCAATGTGAGGATACAACAAATGTCTAACTAAGACATCTTCAGTACCTGGGGAGTGCCACTGGACAGAGAGGTAATATATATATTCTGCTAAAATTAAAGTGAAAACATCTTTTTTAATAGCAAGTGCTCCTCTCTGGCTTTTTAATGAAGTATTTCAGTATCGATATTTGCCACTAACTTTTTCTTTTTTTTTTTTTTTTCATTTTAGAGATGAAAGTCTCTGTTGGCAAACTGCCAGAATCACAGGAAGCAAACCAGAGGACCAGAGGCATAGAAGCTGATAGAAGGGAAGCACAAATCTCCCAAGGATAGATGATTTTTATTATAATGTATTTTTAAAAATAATTTTCCTCTTTTGGCTTTTAGCCAAACTTGTTTGCTGCCTCCAAGACATAAAATGGAAACTCCATACTGCTCCACAGTTTTTCCCAACCCCTGTAAGAATGCAAAATTTGTACATTTCCTAAGGCATTCATTTCAGAAGAGCTTTCCCTTTTCAGACTTAAAGTTGGAGTACAAAGAGGTATGCACGCTGCTTCATATATGTGCATATTTATTTTTTTTAATTGAAAGATGAGTGATCAAAATGTGTTGATCCCTTGAGAAATAAGGTTTCTGAGTAAATATTCGACTGTCATACCATTAGATGTGCTGAAACAGCACCAGTTGAATATAACTCTCTCTGCTCATTTTGAGGGAGTGTCATGGTTGGACACTGGCGCAATGCCAGCGTCCCCATGAAAATGCACCTTCCCTAAATAAATGCTGTGAGATGTTATCAGGAACAGAGCAGAGCAGGCCCAAGCTTAATAACAAAGGAAAAAAACTTTATTAAACTACTACTAATACAGAAAACACATAAACTAAATCCAGGATGAAGACCCTTTAAAACACCCCTCCTCCTCCCAATTTCCAAAAACACTCAGCCATGAAACATCACCCGGGATTCCTGATCAGATTACCACCCTTTAGATAACCAATACTCAAACCATCAAGGGAGAGAGAAGTCTCTCTTGCACCACAGACCCCCCAGGAAACACAGTTGCCACACCCTGTGTTTCCCTGTCACACATGGCAACCGCCCGGAGAAAATCTGCCAGTGTGACACTCTCCTTTCCATGTCACAGTGCTCTCACCACCGTGCATGGACAGACTGCTCATAGGGCCCCTTTAAGGATGCTTTGCCAGGGACCCAAAGATACAACAGTTCAGTTTCTCATCCTGGGACTACAGTCCCCCCCATTTTCCCCTGGGGCCGAGGGGTCCAAACAGGACTCATCTTCTTCCCGAAGACAGAGGGTATCACCATTCCTTCTTCAACTTTCTTTGTTTCTCGCCATTCTTGTGCTGTTCAAAGCTGAAACAGGTCTCCCTGGGTCACCACTGCATCCCCCTAAAATGCAGTCTCTATTGCAGGAGATTTTGGTTCAGTCCATGGCTAACAAGAAAAGTCCAGCCAAAAGCTACTTCATCATCTCCTCCCACCTAAATATTTCTTCTTCTAACATCTCAGGTCCCGGACTATCTCTCTTCCACTACAAATCAAGGAGGAGTAATACTTTTAAAAAGCCCTCATTTCCTGGAAAGGGTTAAACGTTCAAACTCCTTGGACGGCTGATATCTCGGTCCGGTGTTCCGCCTCCCACGCTGGGCACCATCCCCCCCCCCCTTTCTCCTTCTCCTCTGCCGGCAAATTTCCAGGTGCCGCCAGGCTCTCTGTCTCTTTCCCTCTTGGGGGGGGGGGGGCAAAGGCATCTCCGCTTCTCTCCACCCTTCCGTCCACAGGAGCTGGCTCGGTTCCAGACCCTCAGCCCCTCGGCCTACCTGGACAAGGCCGCGTGGCTTCCCCTCCCCCACCCAGCCCATGGCTGGGCAGGGGAGAGCCTGCACTCTCTGACAACCGGAACCAAAAAAGGGAGTTCTCCTGGGAGTTCTTGCTTTTAACCCCCTGTGTTCTCAGAGGCGTGTCCATACTTTCAGTGGTCACTCTAGGTGCCAATATCCAAACCTGACCACTGATTGGTTTGACCCAACTTCCTGGAAAAAATTCACTTCCATGTCAAACCACGACAGGGAGTTAATAGCAGTGGAGAGGAACTTGTTTGACAAGAAGGCCATTCATAGTGGCCATCAATATCAGGCAGGACACCTGACTGCTTCATGGTCTTTACTAGAGAAAGACAGAAATGTTTAGAAGTTTTGCTTTGCAGATTAGTACGGAGAAAAGAAACTTCCTATATTTATTTTCACCTATCTGAAAATTTGAACCCTTTGCCATTGTGGAGCAAAATCCTCCATGAGAGGGTAACTGAGGATCAACAGAATATCTCAGCCATGAAACATGACATCCTTTGAACACATCCCCAGGAAACATTTGCTTGGGGAAAAAAACCAACAGTTAACCTCAAGGAGCAGATCTCGCAGAAGGAGGCCTTTTTATTTCCCATGTTGCCCAAGCACTGTGATGTGAAGTCTTTGAAATGACAGTAGCTACAAATGACAGGAGCTCAGGCAAAGAACATGCCCTAAGGGACATGTTGTGGCTCTAGCAGCTGTAAGGAAGACATCAGCTTAGAAAACAGCACCCAACACAGCACCTCTGCCACAGGCATCAAATGGAAGAAGGCAAGCCTAATTCCCAAAAAGCCAAGCCATCTACAATCAATGCACTTACTAGTAACTTGTGGAAGAATGTCTGTTAGTGGTCTAAATGCTGTTCATACAACTCACTGACTAAAAGAAAATTGCTTTGACCACTCATATAAAAGCTTAAGGCATCGGGATATCAGATGCCTCACTGAACTCTGGACTTCGCATATTTGTTCTCAAACATTGCCCTTTCTTTTGAGTGTTGTGTATTTTATCCAGAAAATAACACTGAGGTCCAGTTTTCTTTAAGAGCATATTTAGAATATGACAACTTTTGCTTTTGAAAGAAGATTGCTTTAGACACCTCTGGGTCTTGCTCTAAATATAAATCACCCATGCAGTATGCTTGTCAACTTGGGCCAGACATGTCATACAAGGGTTGGTTGCATTTGGGATTTTTTTCTTTTTTTCACCTAGATATAAGCAAACCTTAATGTAGCAACTTGAAAAGCAACCAGGCTACTGTCATCTTCAGTTGAGAGACAGAAACAGAAGCACTCTGCTTGAGTTCTTCTTTCCCATATGGCTCATAATAAGTCAAAATTGCCATTTTCTTCTCCTCAAGTTATTTTGAAGGTATTTTCTATTTTGGTACAGATCCTGGAGGAATAGATAGAACGTCCTGGCATTGCTTTTTTCATAGCAGAAGAATGACCTGTTATGACACTGACTTATATGTACCAGACATCATGGCAAAGATGGAATCCTCTGTGCCCTGAAAGGGAATGTCCAATACCAGCACGGTTCTGGTAGAGCTTTAGATAAATGTGCTCTCCATCCAGGTCTAATTAGGAAACACAGCTTTGCTGTGCTGTCCCCAGTGATACCAGACCAGATCAACAGAACTACATTTCTACAGTGTGCATCTTTAAAACCTGTTTCTAACCAGTGATTTGATGCTTCTTATTCATTGGTTCATAGCACATACAGTTAGTGCTTGTAAAAAATTTAGCTTTGTGTCTTTCAGGGTTGCATGTTTCCTTTGAGACTGACACTAATTTTAGCAGAGCCCTAGGCAAGAATAACTTGAATGCTGCAAGCCTGCATTGGGCTTTCTCCTCAACAGTGCTGTGGAGGGAAGATGTTTGCACATCCATGACAAGCCCTAACCTTTCCTCCCACTCTCAGCTTCTGTGACTTTGCCCCCTCAGGCTATGATTGCCCCATCTCTTCATTTTTGAGGCTTTGCAGACTTTGATGCTGTTGCTGACAGTGCTGAAAGCCAGGAACAGAGGAAGGATGTGGTAAGGAAGAACGATGTGTTGAGATTGAGAGGGAAACCAGGGAATTCAGTATTTGACATGGCCTGTCAGTATCAAGTGAGTGCACAGCATGGATAAGGAGGTGTGGACTGGAGGAATAGCTGGAAATACTTGTGGAGCAGAGCTCTGGGAAGATGGATCTCTCCATGAATAAACAGAATGAATAAACTGCATGAATAAACTGAACACCACAGTTAAGGTTGCCTATTCCATTTAGCAATACCAAGGCATCTTTGTCAGCTCCTGAAGACTTTTTCACAACATATTGGGTGCCCTTTACATATGCCAAATGAAAGAATCTGGCAGGCACAAACAAATTTGTCAGAAAGAAATTATTACTTTGTGGAAGAATGGATTGATACCCTAAACACAATGAGCTGTGAGAATGGGTCAGTAAGACTCATTCTCACTTTTGGTGTGAAGGAAACAAACTACTTGGATCTCCAGGAATCTCCAGTCACACTCAAGTGACACAAAAAGTTGACAGCTCTCTTCGGTAATTTAGATCCTCCTGTAGGTATTGTCTTTCTAGCCCATCTGTCAAAAAGATACAAAACCCACATACATATCTAACAAGATGGTGAAGTGGGAGCAGTTAAAGCTGTAGACAAGAATTAGTCAAGTGTGTGCTACCTGCTGACTTTCTCCTTTCTGCTACCTATTCTTTTGCTTAGCAAGCTTTCCTAATCAATGCTCTTTTATCAGTCTTGTCCTTGTTCTGTGTTTGAAAATCAACTGAGATATCCTTCGTGTAACCAATCTATCAGCCAGATCTAGAACAACCATTCTATTTTCAGCCCATAGGCATTTTTCTTGTTAGACATCTGCATCTAGATCGTCTCTTCAAAGTTCACCTTGTACAACAGCCTCTGAATGGCGAGCAAGAGAAAAGGATACAAGAAAATGTAGCTATTGTCAGAAATGGAGACAACTGCAAAAGTGGGTCAAGAGAGTATTATCCAGCAGAAGCTCTAAATCTATGAAATGGGTCAAAATGTAAATTAACCTAGAACTCTCAGCATCTACCTGGGACAAGTGTCCATCAGCACATGGATTTCAAAGCTGTTTCAAGATGCAGTTTCATGGATTTTGAATTCTTCATAAGCCTTGTGTGTTGAACTTCAGTGACTAGCCTCATTTGCACAATAATTTGACTTTATTTCTGAATTTGTCTAACTTCAACTTCCAGCTATTAGTTCTCATTTGAAGCACTTTGTGTCTGATTTGAGTTCCCTGTATTACCAAAATTCAGCTCCCCACCTAGATTATCAAAGGCTTCTCTTACATTTGTATTGCAAACCATTTTTGTGAGCTAAGTAGACAAAGTAAGATTTATTATGCATACATTCAATAAAAAAAAAATATTTCAAGACCAAAAAATAAAATACTCCAGGATATATTTATTTTTTTTTGGAATGAACATTAACAGTCCTCACTCCTTACTGCACAGGTCAGATTTTGCTTGCTGACAGTAATTTGTGCTCTGATTGCTACTCTTTAGAGCAATCTAACATTCTTTCTATTGATTGCAAAAATCAGGTTGCTTCGATTCTTGAGAAAAATTACTTAAGCTAAGAATGCAAAAAAAAACAAGCCAAAAACCTCATATATTTGTCTGACTGCTAGATTATATTTCACCATCCAAGACAGAAAATAAATATGTAACTCAGAAAGTAACAAGTGACAGAAATCTTGCCTCAATAGCTATTAGCCATTTAGTTGCGAGCATAACCTCATTTATTTTTGTAACCCTTAATTTGATTTCAAAAGAAATGTATGATGCTGTAGCTAATTTCACCCTGATACAAAAGCTAAATTATCTTGCCTTTACATGCAGCATCACGTACCTGGAAAGATTATTTTATTTGGATAGAGTTATGCAAAAGTGCTCATTTTATTCTGCATGTATACAGGGTGTTTTCCCCTGCAACTTAGAACCAGTTGATTCCATTCTGTGCCTCCCTTTTTTCAGGTCTGAGCCTAATGCATTTTATTCTAACAATAGCAACATTGGAGGTTTTACATTAAAAAACTCTCAAACAAGGGAAATAAAATCCTTATTTGTAAAAAATAAAGTTATTTGTTTAGTAGTTACTTTATATTTAATATACCACATTCAGACCAAAATAATGCTGAGAGTAAAGGTGTAAAATATGTGATATACATTATATAATTATGTAATTGGATAGTGTACATTCAAAAAATTCCAGCCAATGAGAGGAAATGAAATCTTTCCAAAGAACACATAAACGACACAAGCATCTTTCCAACACCAGAACATAAATCAAGAACAGCCTTTAAGGACTATGTTAAGTATTATATTTTTGTTTTCCACTGCTTCTAGAAAATCTTTATGTAATACTGAGGTAGTTTTAGGTAAACAAAAGTCTATCCTCCATGCTTCCAGAAGCTTTTTTAATGCAGAATAAAAGAAGGATGAAATTCAAAACGAAGTGCTTAACAGGTGAAAAATATATTAACACACCACAATTGCTTGATAGTGTTTGTGGACATGAATGGGACCAGACAGACACACCGAGACCACTTTGTGTGACTTCACACAACTGTGAGAAACAACTCACAGAGGCTATAAGCATTATTTATTACTTTACTGAGACCTGTCTTCACAGTCAGGGGAGAGATTAGTATCAATGGGAGTTAGGCTTGCAAGTATCCAGAGGGTATACTGGGAAATACAAATTGAAATAAGATATTTGAAGGAGAGGAACAAATTTGTGTACTACAAAGCATTTCAGATCAGACAGTTACAAATTAATAACATGGTATTGGCTATTCAGGCATTTACTGAGAAATAAAGAGAAACCACAGTCTCCCAATTGCTCAGGCCTCTCCTCTTCAAGTCAATAGTTTGCATCAGCAAACCCCTGGACCCAGAAAGGCACCATCATCTGTTTGGCTTCCTGAAAGAGCTTCTCACACTTTGGGGAAAGGCTAAGAGCAGGAACAGAGCAGAATGCATGCTAACACACCAACAGGGCACTTGTTGCATGAGAAAAAGATCCAGACATCTCCTGAGGGAGTCTCACACTTTTTCTTAAAGGGTTGGAGTGCTTCTGATTGAGCTTGGCCTAGTCTAACCAGGCTTGGCAGGGGCATAGAGCAGGGCTGTTGAGCCTTCTGGAGGCCCTGGAAGCAGTCTGTCAGATGGACACAGAAACTCACGTGGGTCATGGGCTCTGAGAGTTGATATTCCAAAAGCATGTTCTGTGCTTCTGTCATTTTGACTGCTGGAGATGGACAGGAAGACTTCTGCTTATCATTGCGTTAGTCTTTGGGGCTTTGGCCCAGCAGAAGTAGATGAAGTGTGGTCCTAAGATTAGAGAATCATAGGCTAGACATCAGAATATTATACTTCTAAATTAGGAGCATCATTAGGGCTATTGATAGCAGTGACTACCAAGGAGATCCCTTCCATTTTATTTGTTATTAAATTTGTTTCACATCTAGAACCTAGCCTTAGGAAAATAAAATCTGCCTGATTAAGCTATCTCAGGTACATATACAGCAATTATGGTTCAGCTTCAGGCTATGTCTATCAAATCTGAAGTTTTTTCTCCAAGTGTTGACTATGGAATTTCTTTTTCCTTGGATCTTCTGGTACCAAAGTCTGTCAAGGTCAATCAACACAAAGTGGCACTGCTTGAAGAACCAGCATGACTAACTGGAGCATGGCAGTAGTATGTGTATCACTGGTCACGTAATTGAAACTAGTATAAAGCAAAAATGTTTGCCAGTATTTAGTATAAAAAGTTGGGTATGGCGAAATTCAGCTTTGTGACTTTATGCAGCCACTTTCTGGGAATGTCACAGCTACAGGCTGTTGTAAGCACCATCTATTGAAAACCATGTCCTCTCCAGAATCTTCTTCAGGAAATAATTTTATTTTGATTGCTTCTGTTTTGTTGACCAACAATGTAAACTTTTGCATGGAATATATCCTGTATCTTCCTGATACAAAGATGGGAGATCTGGAGTTTCTCTGCCAACATTAGCCGTCTTAAAGTTTGGTTCCCAGTATAAGTTAAACTTTTTTTTTTTTTTTCTTTTTACTTATCAAGAAAGAGATACAGATACCTCTAGAGGACCTCACCAGTACCTATGTTTTGTTCTCATTTAAAAAAGATTATCTAAAAGTGTCTGGCTCCGCAGGTATAATGAATCAGGAAATTCCAAACAGCAGTTTCGGGGAAAAGGTTGTATCTTTATGGGTGACCATATAAAATAGTCTGCAAATCAAAAATATTTCCAAATATAGCTGTGCTGTTGGCTTGGAGAGAGGCTGTAACACTAGAAAATGACACTGCTTCTATTACTATATGGGGGACATAGAGAAATGTCTTACTAAAAGGTAGCAGTTCCCCACAGAATTAAATATCCAAGATTAAAACTAATTTAGCAATTCATTTTGTAGCATAAAGCAGTTCTTAGCATACAGATAAAATTGTACATTTTTAAAACTAATAATAGGTTTTCAGGAGGCTGGCTGGGGAGTTTCATATCACAATATATATTTAGCTCGATGAATTTTCTTCAGTAAAACTGCCAGTTTGTAAACGAGACCTATGTTCGTGAACCAGCAATCATTTGTTAAAACTTTAACTTTCTATTTTTGCACATGAAGATTCCGACAAAGTATTTGAAGTCTGTTTTGTTTCTCATCTGTGTTTTTCAGGTTAGGCATATTGCATCTGAATTCTGAGATTTTCTGGGACAAGCTATCTGGGACATTTAATTTTATTTAAACTTACTCTTCCAGTCCTATTGTCTCAGTACAGTAAATGCTTGATAATTGTTCTATACGCATAAGCAAGACAATATCAGCCATTTCCCCGGTACAATATCAATTTTGTAAAAGACTTAAAATTCTCCAGGCTGTTTAGCCTGGGATCAGTATTTAAATGTACTCTGATTGTGGACTGCTATACACATCCATCACTTCTGTGCACTGCTTCCACACATAGAGCTGTTACTGCTTCAGAGCAGCTGGTCATGCATGATTATAAGCAGATCTAGCTCTACTTTCATCTTGTCTAAAATCTTGACGTATCTGTCCTCTGCTGAAAGCGAGTGACGCAGCTCCATGACAATTCAAGTGTCATCATGCTGGGTTAACAAGGCCTTCATATCAGAATCAGGAGGGAATGTGTTGACACCTTGTTTACAACCATTCTCTGTGGACAACCAGAACCTACTTGCCTTTCACTCACATCTATTTTACATTGGCACAATTCCGTTGGGTTTACAGGTACTTTTCTTGATAGCCATCTGAGATGAGAGCCAGATTCTCAATTCTCTGGTTTTGCTCATTCTGTAGTTGAATGTCAGTTTAAGGTCTCAGACTTGCAAAATGCTTTGAATGACTTTGTGTAAAGTTGTTTTAAACATGAAAGTGTAAATATAATAGTGTAGTTTTAAATTTTAAAAATAATGTTTAAACATGAAACTGTAAACATAATAAGGCATATGCCTGAAAATCATGTGAACCATATTTTTTTTTATCCTAGAGTGCTGAAGGTTAGCAGTTTGATCCAGCCTTTTCATATGGACTAGTGATTTCAATTTTAAGTCCCTGATATTTGATAGGATTAGGACTGAAGAGAAATTACAGGTTTGTTTTTTTTTCTCAGTGATTAAAATCTGTTCTATTTTTAAAGTTTTATCATGTGGGTGAGGTGCATCTAGAAATAAGCAGCAAAAAAAATACAGATTCCTCTGTACCTGTGGTGCCACTGCTATCATAATATCTGGCTTCAGAAGCTTCAGCACCCATCAAGACATTCCCACTACCTGTTAGTGGTCTGCTTGTTGTCTTTTACGTTCCAATTGATCCCAAACAGACCAGTAGTACTCACTTAAGTGCCTTAATACCACTCTTGCTACAGTTTTTGGGGTTTCTGTCTTTCTTCTTTCAGATGTTGTGTTTGCCAGTCACAGAAATCTATGATTTCACTGCTGCAAGTATCCTTCTCTTTCTCTCATGTTGCCTTTCCACATTCCCCCTGCCCTTCTGACACCTTCATTCTTCTTTCATAAGGTCTGTTCCTTTGTGCATTTTTTTCACTCCTCTCTTTTTTTGTTTTTTTTTCTTTTCTTTTATCACAGTCATCCATATTATTGCTGCAGTATGGCTTTGGACCCATTACTTCACTCCTCCCTATAGGATTGTCTTGATTCTTTTGATAAAAGAAATTAGAGAGGAGGAAGGAATGGGCACCTGAACTACATTGTCCACTAGCATGAGTTCATTGTCCTTGTCTTTTCTGCATTGCAATACCTCTGTTAATCTCTTCTGACTCATATAAACCATGCCTGGTAATATCTTCCTTCTGCATCTTGCCAACCCCATCATACCCTCAGTATGACCCTGGCTGTGAGTTTCCATGTCCTTGCATTTCACCAGAAAAAAAGCTCTCTGCCCGTGCTTCATTTTGCCTCTTCTCTCATTACTATAGTGGCATAGTCAAAAAGAAATCAAGTCCAGCAGTTTCAACTTCGGGCAAAAAAAAAGTGTTTTTCCACTTCTCCCTGCCCAGACAGGAATGCAGGCAAGGAATTTGCACAGCTCTGGCTGCAGCCTCCTACTCCTGTCCCCAGCAGCTGCTGCTGCGCCTTTGCCAGCTCCTTCTCCAGCAGCCAGCTTTGCCAGGCTCCTCCTGCCTTTGAAACTCACCGATGCCCTCAGGCATCGCAACCAGTAATTCACTTACAGCTCAGGGGACTGAAAATATCTACTTACTTATAAATATGTACACTGGCACACGCTTACACATATAAATGTGTGCATAATATTTTTTTCCTGTGTGTTCATATGCATGTATACATGTCTACATTCTCACATGGAAGCCAGTGACATCCTGGTTCTCTCATTTCTGTCCATAGGGCATGTAAGCAGGCTTTTTAGAAGTGCAGGCATGGCACACCAGTTTTACCTCCTGGTTTCAAATCTATTTCGGAGAAAAATTATACCTTTGCATGTGAGTATATATGTTTGCATGATATGCATCACTTGGCTGTAGCAGATTTTTCCAAACCCTTTTCATGTCCTGTATTTCCCTCAGTCATTGCATTTTTTGAGGCAGGGCTTGGCTTTTCATACCTGTGGGCAGACCAGAGAGGCTCCAAACCCTACTTGTGCTGGCAAAGTATGTTTTAAAAATAAATTATTTCTAAAAATATAACTTTCAAGAAGAATTAATGCAGATAGCTTCTGAGGTCCCAGGCTTTTCAGAACCCTCACTACAAGGTAGAAAAAAAACCTCAGCTGAATACATTACAAGTGTGTTAAATGCAGCTTTAAAATTGTTGTGCTGTGGCCAACATGCTATAATTTTTCACAGGCATTGCTGTGCTGTGGGAAAGAAGGAAGAACACATTTCTTTGTGCAGGAGGCTGAGTGTTTCTCAGCAGCTCTGTCCTCTAGGCTGTTCCCTTACAAGTTTGACTCTTTGCCTAAGGGTGGCAAGAGGCAAGTCTCCTTCTCTTGCTTCCTTGCTTTCTCTTCAAAATCCACTGAGGAGCTCCACCCCTGCATTCTCACGCTTCTTAATGTGGCTATAAACAGCACTTTATTTACTGCCAGATCAAGTTATCTGCATAGGTTATTTCAACCTAACTTTTGTGCCAATCCCATTTTAATTCAGCCAGAATACTGGCAGCAAGCTTTTCCTTTCCTTGGATTGCAGGAATGCTGCCAAAAAAATTATCTACTATTTCAGAAACAAGAAATGGCTTAATGTTAGAAGCCTGATCTCAAAAGGGATGACTACACTGAGGGAAAAAAAAAAGCTTGTGCTTTTCTCAACTGCACAGTCTTGAGGCTCATGTCTACTGGATCTTAATCCACTAACATCAGGGTTTCTGTGTAAAATCCCTTGTGTAGAAACAATTGATATCATGATCAGTATCTCTTTTTGTTGGCCAAAATCCCAAGGCAGACTAGTACTTGCCCAAAACAATTTATTAGAAGCCTGTGTACCAGGAGTCTTTAGCTAACAAGCCAGAAGAAGAAGTAAACATCTATTTCTATTCAACTCTCCTGGGTATAACCTAGAGCCTGCAGACAGAGCCACATCATAACTGATGGTTTCATGCATCTTCAAAAAAATCCCAGGGAATAAACTGGCTCATTCCTGTTACCTCCAAAGCAGCCCTGTCATCAGCAGAGGCACTCCCTTTTGGCAATGAGAGTCTAAAAGATTGCAGCTTCTTAACTGGGACATAGTTCTGCCCTCTTAAAACAGAACAAGAAGGGGACCCCAGGGTAAGAGGCAACTGTATACTTGATTTCCAAAGCAGCTTGTGCAGAGGACAGAAAGTTGTGTATTTGACCACTTGCAGTCCAGGCATAGACTATATAGTGCACTTATATAGTGCAAATAATTAAAGAGACTTGGATGATGAGAATTAGGGTTAGTTCAGGTGACTTTTCTGTTAATGAGTTTAAGATTTTCAAACTTTAAGGAGCCACACTTAATACCTACAATTAACTCACACAATCAGTTCTCCTTTCTCATTTCTCTACCAGCTCCACCTTTGTTACATGCTCCCCTGCTTCAAGTTCATTTCAAAGCCCCAAGGGAGGGAGAAAAAGATATATTCTCACAGGTGTTTTTAGCACTCTGATGGGAGGAGGGGATTCTGTTTATGAACAAGGTTTGTGCTCTTATAATGCAAGTCAGTTAGATAAAGCAGTACTAAGGATAATAAAGAACACTGTAACAGAGAGACACAGTGGTGATATCTGGGTGCTATTTTGGATTCGTCTTCTTGCAGGTTTGAGCAATCTGAAAGTGCCAAACATTTGCGAGGTAATAATGTAAGGTCAGGAAGGAAAATTGTGGTAAGAACTCTAATAAAACAATCTTTCCAGGAATCTTTTTGGCCTGAAGGACTCTAGGGGCAAAGACAACCCACAGCCAGGAGACCAGAGGTGTAGGCATGTCTTGTACTGTGGACAGGAAAACAATGTGTGTCCTCTGCTGGAAGCCCTTGCCCTGGGGAAGATCAGCGGAAACTGTGCACACAGATTGTCAGCGAAGAAGCAAAGGGATTAGTTATGATAGCTGTACATTTGGATTTTCTCAAGGTTTAAATATGGCAAGACTTAGATGGGCTTAATTGTTGGACCCTGACAAGCTGCTTCAGAGAGAAGCTGCCAGTATGACCTTCTCTGAACTTGCCATCTAGCCATATTGCACTCTGTGAGCTCTTGAAGTCTTTTATAGCTGTGCAGTGAGCAGGACCTGTCTGAGGCTCATTGTTCAAATGACTGATTCATTATTATATTTCAGATCTCACCAACAAACAACTTGACTACTGTTCACATTAGGGACCTGGGTGTTAGACTGTGGGATTACACTGCTGATGTTTTGGCAGTACCCTGAAGATGACAAAATTTAAGTAAAATTAAAAGAAATGCTTGTTTAACTGACTGACACAATGAATACCAACACGGGGGAAAAAGGCAACAGCAACTCAAATTGGAACAGGAAAATGACAGGTTAGAAAGTAATGGGATAAATTTCATGTGTCCAGATTGTCTTTGCCTGGTGAATTCTGCCCCAAAATAGTGATGGAGTTGGCTGAGACAGCCTTAAAGCTGCTTTCAATTGTTTCAATGAATTGTAGCAGAGCAGGGAGCATCCACAAGACTGAAAGGGGGCTAGGCTAACACCTACTCAAAGGGGAAAGCAAGTCACTGAATTGTCAGGCTGGAAAAAATGAACAATCAGTCTTTGTAACCATCTCAAAGAACACAAAGTGGTGAGTAACAGCCGAGATGGATCAGAGCAAATCTGATCTAATCCGGTCCAAACAACCTAATTTCACATAATGAAAAGTGGTCAGCTTACTGTCACTTCTCAAGTTGTTGTCAGCTGAGGCAGGCAGCATATGCTTGACTCACCCAATTTGCAAAGCAGACCTTTGTTTACAAATAAATGTATTAATTGATCTATTTTTCTTCACAATTTGTGGGAGGTAAAAAGGCACAGAGATAACATCTGTTCAGAATTTTTCTTTTTTTTTATTTAGAGAACAGAAGATTTTCCCATCAGTTGCAGCAAAGAGAAAAAGAATAATCTAATCTCCATATGTACAATTCAAAAGAAAAGAATAGTCAAAGAAATATACTTAATCTGCAAAAAGAAGATATTGCATTATATAGACCAAAACACTCTGATCTTAAGGATCATTTAGTGTTGGATTAGATTATTCAAATGCCATCATTTGTTCTCCTTAAGAACTGATGAGACAAACACCTGCTGAGAATCACATGGTTATTCCTCATACTTCCAGTTTTATTTTCTCTGGTTTTCCATGATTTAGAAAGATTTGTGATCTCTCCTAGTGCTGGTGAAACAAACAAAATTTCCTCTGTCAGAGGAGTAAGGTGCCTTGCACTCTGCAGAAACTCTAAATACCAAAACAGATACCCAGGACAGTATTTCATGGCCCTCTTTCCTAGATTCAGTTCCCAGTTACAGCCAGTTCAACTTCTCTGGCTTTCTTTGCTTTCACTTTTGCAATGTCTAAATCTGCAGTAGCTGGCAGCCCCATGCCATGCAGAACACTGTGTTTAGGGCAGCTTTCTGGTGTTTGTGTTGTGATGAATAAGGTAGAGGGATTCAGTGTACTGTAACACCTGGAGGAGGGAGCATGTTCTTATATAAGCAGTGACCTTTTTTGGATGCACAAGTATGCTCCATGGATGCTCAGCACACACTGCTTTATAAAGCACTCCCTGCCATGCAAGTGCTACTGGCAGGACAGGGCAGCTCCAAGCCGGCAGGGAGCCCTGGGCACAAGCTCCACGTTCTCATCAGGCACCTTCAGCATCAGCTTCTTTTTAAGAGAGGCTGAGAGAGCTAATGAACAACAGGTGGGTCTTGCGAAGAATAGAGCCAAGACAGCTGTAGGGGCTGGATTCAGCGATTTGTTTATCTGATACCAATTTCCCTCATCCTTTATGGACTATTTTGCCCTTCACCCCCAACTTCGGCATATTGTTTTTTAGGGAGCAACAGGTTCAGTTGGAGGTTGGAACTCTGAGCAAAAAAAATAACCAAGAAGCATGTATGGCAAAACCTTGGCCTTTAGCATCTATCCTTTATTCTGCTGGGCAAATCCTTGTAAAATCAAATCTACTCCAGGATTAGCTAGAAACAGTCTCTAGAGATGAAGTGGTTGTGTTTCCACTTCAGAAAATCCCAGCTGAGAGCCATGTAACTTCTATTCTACTAATTTCAATTGGAAATGGATTGTAAACCAAGTAATCCCTTTAAAATTAGTCTTTTTAGTCTTCCAGCAGAAAATAATAGAAGAAAGAGTAATCCACAGAGACCAGCAAAAATTCCTCTGCAGCCTGGTGGAATTCCTACTAAAAGATGATAACTGTCCTGAGTTAGCAGTTGCTGTCTTTGGCAGGGAGAAGCTCATTTTACTGGTACAGCCCTGTCAATTGCCAAACAGATCATTCAAAAAAAAGGGGTTAGTAACTGGAGTTTAGGTGAGAAGTAGTGCTGAGGAAGCTAAATGGAACTGCTTTACAGAAGGGAAATTGAAAACATGGAACAGGCTGTGCCAAGGGAAAATCCTGAAACAGGCTGTTCTGCTCAGCAGCAGGCAGAAATAATGGCTTGTAGAGAGATAGGAGATGCCAAGGAGCACATTAATTTTCCATTGCTGGAAGTGTACCTGCCAAAGACCAGGTCTTACATGTTCCCAGGTAACAGTAAACTTTCATGTCTGAACTTGCTCTTTGTCTTAGAGTTCATCCTCTTCTCTCCTTCTGCCTTTTAAATTGTATTTGAAAGGTTTCTCTGAAGGGTGCTCAGTTTGTCAGTGTCATTTATATTATCTACAGGGAAAACCAGAGTGTGAACAGCTGCTTCCACTTGTGATGCACTCCTCTCTTTAGGCCTTCTGCTGATGACCTCTATAGTACATATGCTGAAATCTAAAATATTTATCCATATGACACTGTTCTTCTAATTACTGCAAATAATGTTGCATGTCTTTCATAGCATCTCCTCTGAGACAGCTGTATGTGATCAGCTGTGGTAATAGATTTGTTTTCTTTCTTCCCTTCATTCTCTCTTTCCTCCTGCCTTGCTTGAATCTGCTTTTATTCTTGGCTGAAATCCCTTAAGTTTAGCACTGTCACATTTACTGAGTATCTCAGATTAAAATTTGATCATATTCTCTCCAGGGAACCAAGTAAATGTCTCTATAATAAGAGCATGGCTAAAGCACGAGGAATAGTACACAACCTTCAACCTTTTTAAGGTTGAGGCTGTGCTGTTGAATTTGTCTAGGATGCCAGATCTCAGTTGCTGTTCCTCCAAGTGATCTTATACAATGGTGAGCAGGTGGGTTGGAAGAAAAAGCAATGTAAGTAGTTACGTTAGGACTTGTGCTCTGGAAGGAGCTCAAAGCCCTGCGCCAGTTTGGCATTTTGTGAACTGGAGTTTGGTCTTTCTCTCTCTGGCTGTGACTCAGAACCTGTCTAAACTCTGTAATTCCAGAGAGCCTGGAGCCCTGTTCTACCTTGGGTCCTGTAAGCTCTGTGATCAGCCTTGAAAAAAAACCAGAATTGGCTCAACACTGCCACATGTCATGGGTAATACTGAATTGTTTTATAACTCTCCAGAAGGCTAAGAGAGAAAATAAGTAGATCTGAAATAGATACCATTCCAGCTGCTCACTGAAAAGTGTTTTGTAACACTTTCCTCAACACTGTGTAAATATGAAATCCTTCTGCCAGTAACCCTTAGAGGGAATTAAGCATTCTTACACTAAGATGAGTAAATTGAGGCACAGAGGAGTGAGATGTCTGGAGCAGGGCTGTGCTGGAGGAGGAATCAGCAGCCTTCCTCCATCTACCTGCTCTGAGCACCCCATGTATGTGCTCTACCTCCCGGGCCTCTGTTGGAGAACAGTTTTTGATTGGGCTGGATTTAAAGCAACTTGAGCATCTTTTCCCTGTGGCACAGCTTAGGGCAGGTGTGTCTCTATTCCTCTGGGAAGCACGGCAGCAGCTTCCCAGTGGCGTGGGAAGCCACTCCGGTGGCCAGGGTCAGGGCAGGCATGCAATGGGCAGGCATGGTACAGCAGTGAGCCAGCCCAGCTTTGCTGCTCCAGTTCAGCATTATTACGGCACAGAAGGTGCTGCTTGCTGCTTCTAGACCTTCCGTTCTGCTCTGGCAGAAGCATATGGGTGATTTGGATCTTGATTTATAGGGCAGACTTCAGCAAAGTCCATTTTAAAGGCTGCATATAATCTCACTTATTTAAGTCAGCTAGAATTTTGTGAATTTTCTCATTTCTACACTGTCTCAGCTGAAAATTTATCAGCAAATTCAGTCAACTTTTTTGTTCCTGTATTAGAATGTACTGATTGTGTTCTCATAAATTACAGCATGTGCTGTTTCACCAAGGTGAAAGTGTAGCAATGTTCTTTTTCAGGACTAATGCTTGGGCAATAATAATTTGTCGCTAGGCAATATTAAAATTTTCCTACAATCTTCTGTCTGCCTTATCTTTCTCATGAAGGCTTCTTTTGCCGGTGCTTTATTCTCCCTTTTTCCCCACCACTTCACACATGTACCTTTCAGCATCTGCATTTGGCCAGGTTGATATGAGGGTTAGGGACCGAGCCCTGGAGCACCCCACTGCCTGGCCATGCCAAGATGCTTTGGATGGCACTGGACAGGGTGAGATGTCAGGGTCTGGCTGGATTGATGGTGCTGCAGGGCTGTCTGCTGGGCTCATCAGCCATCCAGGCTGACACAGCTCATCCCCTTGCTGTTAGGGACAGCCGTCAGACTGTGCTGGCTTTTTGGTCACTGCCAGCCCAGGCCAGATTTAAGCTGATGTCCTGTGGATGGCCTTGGATGTCTCATCATCACTCCTGCAAGGGACTTTCCCTTTGTTTTTTATACTGGAGTTTATTCTGCAGGGTAGACAGTGCTGGTGCTGGCTATAACTAGGTTGCTTGAACATGGAGAGCTGGGGACTGAGCCAACCAGCTCAACATATTTTAATCTTTAGGCTTTAATCAGAGCCCAGGGTCTGCACTGATGCCTGTAAAATACAAACAGAAGGGTGTGTTCAGCAGTCACTCCAAACCACATCCCTGCTTATTCTAGTTCTGGGCTGCAAAGGTCACAAAGCACTCAGATGAAGGCTACTTCTAATTATTATCCCATTTGCAAAAAAAAAAAAAAAAAAAAAAAAAATCCCACAGTGCAGTCATCCATGAAGAAGTGTAGGGAGGGAAATACATCTTATATAAGCAGCACCTTTGGGGATTTGCTTGACTATGTGTGTGCATATATATGTGTAACATTTGGTGGATTTCTGTTGGAATGGATATTATTCATGAATATGGTTCCAGTTAAGCTAATTGCTTTTGACTTTAAAAAAAGAAGGGAAATTTCTAGTAAGCTGAAATACCTTACTTAGACATCTTTGAAATTAGGCATTTCAAATTCTTTGAAATGAAAAAGAAAAAAATTTACATGATCATCAATCTGTTTTCTTTTTTAAGAAAAAGGATTTGAGGTGAGGTAGAAGAAACTAAACAAAAAAAGGAAGCAGCTGACCTAAAACTAAATTTATCAGATATTCTAAATTTGACCATCTGACTGAATGAATCTGTCTTTCACAAAGCGCCTTCTCAGAGGAGGTGAATTGCCATCTAGCCATTCGGGATGAGCCTTTCACTCAAAAGCTGCTTGATGGAGAAGCCTCTGCATACCACAGGGAGGAAAGTAGGCCAATCTTTATCCTTTAGAGAGGCACCTGAAGCTGTATAATCATTGAGGATTAAAATGTTCTGGACTCTTGCCTCCAAGATGGACAGATGGCAACTTCATGTAATAATAAAGGCATCCTTGCAAAATAAATGAAAGACAATTAGTCACTTTATACATATCAGAAGACCCTATTGCAGACAGCAAGAATTGGGGATTTGAAAGGGATCAAACAAACTCTTAAGCTATATTTTTTCCAAGGCATATGGAGAGTAGAATTTAGGGCTGTGTAAATAATAGGAGTGTTGGGGTTTTTTTGTTCTACAACAGAATGAAAAAAAACAGAATAAGAAATTAGAAATTCGATTGAATGCTAGTTTATCACCAAAACAAGACTTAAAAAATAATTACCTGTTTCCAACAGATCCCATCTTCCTTTCAGCCATTTAAAAAGCCACACCAAGTAATAGTCCCATTAAGAAAACACTGTTAATACCTCTGTTTTATTGTGATACTAGTGATTACACTGTTGGCTCAGTATGTGGGATACCAACACTGAATACCCCACTCTACAGAAGGGTCTTTCTGTGCACTTTTCCTGGACAGGGCTCATACCCATGTGTGTTCCCTGGAACTTGCTCTGCTGACATTATTATATTTATTTTTATTTCCAAGCATATGGTGGATTTTGAGGCAGCACTCCACAGCCTCAGCAGGAGTGCAGTCCTGGGGTGACATGGAGGAGTGCTGGTCCCTCCTGTTGGTGGTGGGTAAGTCTGGGATGCCAGGGATAGTGACAACTCTGAGAGCAGGATGGAGACTTCAGCCACATGACACTGCAGCCAGGCACCTTCCAGCTCCACTTGAGTTTTGAACTGAAGCCTTCCTAGGACATTAGAAAATGCTGTCAGAAGTGCAGAGGCTTCTCCACCAGTGTGCATGTATTTGCTTTCCTTCTGGCTTTCAGAGTCAACATAATCATGTCCAGAACTTGCCTGAAAAAGCAGCCTCTCACTCCACCAAGTGCCACTACTTTGTTCCTCTGTAACATTCTCCCTTCACCATTCTCCAGCCCAGCCCACAGTGTTGGTACCAAAACTGCTTTTGTTTCACATTGCTCTGATCACATCAGACCTGTTAATTCCTTTATGTACCTAGAGATGTGTGCATCAGGTTCACTGAGTCCTTGTGTTTTCCGTAAGAAATTTCACTCCACTGTCATACCTGGTCCTCACAGCACTAGTTCAGCCCCAGAAACGTTCCTCACTCTGGCCTTTGTGTTACTTCGTACTGTTTGCCAGGCTCTGCTCATGCCACATCTCCTGCTCACATCCATCTCACTGTCTTCCAGAGTATGTGGCCACATTGCCTCCAGTGCCATCTCTTAGTATGGTTAAGGAGGCTTCTTACACTGTTCTTGCCCCAGGAAGCCATAAGCAAGTCACCTCCCAGAGGCCAGGCCCTTCCTGGGATTTGCCAGGTGCATGGCAGGGCTGGCAGAAAAATTTTGATATGTATTTCTTTCAAACCTCTACCCATTCTCACTGCATTCATCAATGCAGTGTTTCACTGACTTCCCACTTGAAAGTAGTGAGGGAGCAACTCTTTCTGCATTTCTTCCCTTCTCTGCTCCTGATTGTTCAGCCTACAAACTGGCTGGGACTGGTGTTGCTTCCCATCACTTCTTAGCACAGACTCTGGCACAAAGGGACTCTGATCTCCACAGATCTAAGCCCTGCTGTACCAATAGCTAATTAAAGTTTCTTCCATATTTAGGACCCTAATCATCCCTTTACTGACAGCTCTGTGAAATCGCAGTGACTGGAAATCAGACTCAGTGATACTAAAAAGTAACCGACCAGACTCAACACATCAAACGTTTTCTGACCTGTTTCACTTTGTCTCCCTTATCTGAACCACATGGGTGGAATTTAGCACCTCTATTTTTAAACCTTTAACTTCGGCGTTGACCTCTTTACTGCAGTCACCCTATGTTCCCTTTGCAGTCAAGGAAGAGAGAGGCACTTCTGGGGTGCAGTTTGCATGGCCTACTTTTGGGGTCTACTTTAGGGCAAGATGAAAGGGACCCCAGAAATGCCTGCTTTTTCTATTCACTGACTGTGAACAAAGTCTTCATAGTCGTGCCAGATGTTACCATGTCAATCAAAAGTCAATCTAAATACTCTGAGGTTCCCTTTAGACACCATTGTGCACACTGTTAGTTCTAAATAAACTGATTATTTATAGCATATAGAGTTTTGTATGTTACACAGGTTCTGTATTTATATACATATCGTACGAAATCCATGCATTCATATATTACTAGGAAGCTAATCAAGCATCCCTAGTTATCACTGTAACACTTTTCTTACAGCTTCTTGGATGACAACTCCACCTTCCAGCAATTCAGACCAGTATTGGTACTAGAGGAAAGTGCATGGGGTATAGATTTGCAAGGTCTGTGTCCTTGGTGATTCTTTGCCTTTCTGACAATGTGAATCCTGTGACAGCTACAAAGTCAGAGCCACACTCTGGGGAGTCTGGCTGGGGTTATTTCTTTATGTCTTATCAGGACTGCATGGCAGCTTGCTGGGGATTTTGGCTGGTACTAGTGAGTAATAGTAGCATACCCCATGATCCAATTCCTTACCTGAGCACTCCTGCCAGTGAAGCTTTTGGGAAAAAGGACTTGATGTGTTAGTGTGAGAAGCCAGGCTGTTCCCACTTTTTTCCCACATTTGACCAAAATTAGATCTGGAATTTTAAATTTATATTTGTATCTACATGTGGGTCACTTGATTCTGAGACCCACCATATGCAAAATTAATAACCCATTAGTGCCATTGGATCTGCCTGATGGATGTTGTTAGCAACCCACTGCATTGCAGCCTTCGAAAAATGGAACTGGTACTTAGAGAAAAGGATGTTTTAAAAGCGCTCAAAATGCTATAGCCTCTGAACTAACTTTGCTGCTACATTTAATGAAGTTGCAAAAGATGAGAGGATTTTTGGGGAGGCAGGCCACATATGCCTTCTTATAGATGCCTAAACAATAGGTCTGAAGTTTTCATTTTCCTGTTCAAATCACTCTGGGAGGAAGCAATTATTTGACTTATTTTTTCCCCAGTCTGCACCTAAGAAATGGTATCAGTCACAGCAGGATCGATGCACAGAGAAGGGCACACATGCTACCATACATATAAACTACATGCATGTCCTAGGACCATGTTCTGACATCACTAATTTGTTTAACCTGCCCACAAGATAATATTAAAAAATGGAAGAAAATAAGCTGCTGATATCACTTTTCAGCAACAGTAAGTCATTTGGTCTTGAGAACAAATATTGCAATAAAACCCCTTGATATAAACACCATTTTGTGACAGACAATTCCATTTATTTCCTTGAACTGGAATGCTAATTAAATCTGTCACTCGTTCTTCTGCCAAATTTCTGCTCCTACATCTGTGGGCAAAACTATATTTAAATATCCTTCCAAGACAGTAGTATTTCATTGATTTGATTTATGAAGGGAGCACAACCAGGAAAAATGTATTCTGTAATCTTCTCACCTAGGAAAACAATCTGATAAGCAGGTTCTTAAGTGGAGACCTCTTTTGGTAATGGGTTTAACTCTTTATATGGCAAACAAAAGTGTTATTAATAATACCTTAATGTTTCAGTGTATCTCTTTACAGTGATAAACTGCATTAAAAATCCATAGCAAAATATTTCCCCCTTCTTCCTAAGAGGCACTGTAGCTGTTTTCTTTTATGCTCAACGGAGCCTGCAGAAGTTATCCTTTGTGTGCAGCAATCCTGGCACTCTCACGTACCTTTCAAAGAAAAGTGGCCCAGCTGTACTGCATTTCTTATGGAAAGCCCCAGAGATCAGTATTCTCTTTCTAGCTCAAAAGGAGCCCAGACCATCAATCAATATCCCACTGCATTTAAGAAGTGGGTTTCCCTGAAGGAAGAGGACTTGATAGGCTTATTTGCATTTCCCCTTCCTATACATCTGGCTTTATGCAAAGTCTCTGAAAGATGAATAGTAGGTACTTCTACTTCAATCACGCTGCAGTACTGAACTGCAGCAATGCCTGCGCTGAGGCAGCTCCCAGACAAGGCACTCCCAACCTTTCCATGGGGTCCAGAACTGTGGACCAGGTCCCATCTTCTCCCTATGGCAACACACTGTGACATGAAGTATCTTACAGGGTGGCAAGGGATTGAGTAACTTTTCCTGGACAAGCAAAGTGGCACAGGGCATCCACACAATGACACCTTTTCTGCGAATAGAACAGTTGCAGCAGCAAGGTGTTCATGAAGGTGGATCTTGGAGGTCCCAGACATTCCGGCCCCTGTTGGTATTGTCAGGATCCCAACATGTTCAAGAAGGTGCTTGTCCTGTCACTATTACACTAAGCTATTCGTGGGGCTAAACTTGCAGGTTCTCACTGAGCTGCTTGTTTATAGAAAGGTTACTGCCATCCTGGGAGCTCATGTGGTGTTACGGGGGCTTTCTGGCTTGTACATGCACTTTGTAGCTTACAACTGCGAGCAAAGTATGTGCAGCTGGAGACTGAGGCTGACCAAGACCCTGATGTCTCTCCTGTATTTAGGATCTTCAGAATTCTGTGGGATTCTGGGAACCTGGATGTCCCCAGCGCAGCCCAAGTCTCTGGCACACTGTGACTGTTCCTCAGACATTTCCTCCTGACCCAGGCCCCCATGAGAGGCCCCTTCCTGTGAGAGGGCAGTGGGGATCCAAGGGCCACCATGGGTCCCTCTGTAGCTTCCAATGTAGCATGGGGAGCTGTGGGTGGTGTGGGCTGAGCTGAGGGAAGACACACAAGCAGAAGCACCAAACACAGCAGTACTTTGCAACATTATTTCATACTTGGAAGCGGTATTTCAGCATTACAGCAGAACATGTGTGTGAATGTGAGCCCTGAATGGCACTCTCCAGAGCAGTGGGGAGGAACAGTGCAATGGTGGCAGCTGCCTGGTGCCAGCAGCCTGCCATAAGAGGTTGTGATACAGATGCAAGACCCTCGCTGCAGCTTAGAATATTCCTGATATGTAAATTGAAAAGGTCTAATTTTTCAGGAAAATGAAAGCACACATGTCAGGTCATGCTATTTGGGACTTGCACGGAGCCACAGCAGCTCTACAGTGGATTTAAAGAGCTCTTTAGCATCTCTAACTGATGCTCAGCTTCCTCCTCCCTCCAGCTACCAAAGGATGGGGAGGCTCAGCTGCACTAGGTAAAATCTTTATGCTGAAAACCTATAGCAGATGTCTGAGGGCAGCTCCAGAGATTTCATACTGCTCAGAGACCTTGGCATCTTGCAGCATTAAGTCAGAATTATGGACCCTTAATGACCCCAAGACAGGATCCTCAGAGCAAAGGTCTGCCTTGATGGCAAGTGTGATTATTGTCCTTAGATGGCTGTCAGCAATGCAGACAGTGGATCTGTGTGTCTGGCTAGCAGCTGTTATCATGTATGGGATCAATATGTGCCTGACATAGACCAGTATTTTAAGAAGGACAAAAGAGGTGCAGAAGGCTGCATGCAATGTCTCTTCTCCATATACCGTTCTTGGTCATAGGTTAGTGGGTTATTTTAGCATCTGATGTATCTTGGCCAATCCACTGGAAATCAATCAGATCAGCTGGGAACAGGCATCCAGTGATGACAGACTGAATTAATGGTCTTTGTCACTGATTCAGTGACAAGGGTCTAATCCTGGTACTTCTGCTATGACATGCAGAACAGAGCACACATGGGAAAGCACAGACAGGGTAAGTGCAAACATGCTTTTAACTTCTCAAAGACCTGTACATATCAGTAGGCTGATGCTGGAATAAATAACTTACCCTATATTTTTAGTAGAAAGTCAGGTCCAAGCAACTAATGTTTGTATCTTCCCTCATGCCCCACTGATAGCATTACTGAATGATATGTACCTATTTCCTCATCAAGATACACGCATTTTCATTATAGAGGTGTTCCAGTGTCACTCCTACCTCCAAATATATCAAGGCTTTTAATGTTATCACATCTATCTAAATACTCGTAACGTCATACTAAGTGCTGTTGTGGTCAAAGTTTGGCGCTATTTTACATTATGTTAATTTAAATATCACTTAAACTAGATTTTTTTGCTTCAGCATTACCACCTTTCTGAAGAAAAAGAGAAATGTAATCTATATTTTCCCTTGTAGACGTCAAGGTCTGTTCCCCAAAGATCAAGAGGTAATTTTTTGAGTAATAATTGAGGATGTCTTGAATTTTGACTTTTCAAGGGAAGCTAAAAGAAGTACCCAAAACCAGAAAAAGTCACCAGTCATCTTTCAAAGACTTCAGCATGTCCACGCAGCTTTATCTGTAATTTATCATCACAGCTATTAGTTGTCTAAAAAATAGGCCTATACACATAAATATAAGAAGTATCAGTGAGACTGCTGATACAGGAAAGGTCAGCAGGATCAGACCTTAATATTTTACATGTAATCCTATGAATATTAGGTCCCATATGCCCTGCTAATTCCAGCTCTATCTCTAATATGTGGCTTATTTCTTAGGATTAGGTTTAGAACAGCAATTGGCTGTTCAAAAAACAGCACCCATCTTGCAGCTACAATTGGCTTCTTCTGCTGGGATTGTGACAAATAATTCTCCAGCTCAATATCTAAGCAATTGAATCTCTCTGTGATGAAATCTGTGCCTCCTAATGGCCCGTGTGTATGTGCAGAAGAATTCCCTGATCTGCTGGCAAGAACTACTTTGCAGCCATGGAGAAATCTGGGATGGCAATGGTTGTCTGAAAGCAATATCCAAGTCATCTATTAGACTTGCCAAAATATTTCTGCCTCTACCTCTGTGTGACTGTTGTGCTGGGGTTTGCTGTGAGCTGCAAGCCCCTCTTTGCCTTTCACCGTTACTCCCTGTCACAGCCAGGACAGGACGCAGCATCGTGCCACAACGGGTGCACAGGCTGCCCCCTTGGGTGGGAGCAGATGGTAATTTGAGCTGGATGAGCAGGGAAGTGAGCACATGAGGCTGGGAATGGTGCTGGAGGGTAGCTTAGGCACAGGGGACAGCAGCTGGGCTGTGGAGTCAAGGGCGCCTGTGCCTCCCACTGCAGAGCCCATGCTGCCTTCTGTGGGAGGCTCTTGCTACATCCAGATTTCAGGGTACTTGCTTCAGTGCCTGGGGCCAGACCCCTGAAGTGATCTCTCCAGGCTCCACATCACATCCTCACCCACACAGCGATGCAGCTCCCAGTTCCTTTTCTGAACACCTTGTAAGAGCCCATCCTAAAAATAAGCTTCTTGGCTTGTGGGCACAGTGAGACAGAGTGAGAAAACAGCAGTTAAACAAACACAGGCAAGGCATGACAGTGCATGAAGTATTAATTCACTGTCACATCATCCAGTTAGTTCATTTTGTCCTCTGTCATTTGCATCACATGCGCAGGCAGTCCTTTAAATGTTGGAGCTTTTCCTTTACCTTTGTGACTTCCAGGGTAATATTCCCTTCTGTCGGTTGGCTGGACTCACTGTCTCTTTTCCAAGGTCATGACGAGTGTGAATCTCTAGCAGTCTTGTGACCAACTTTCTGCTCTGCCACCAGCTCAAAGGTCTCTCAACTGCACACCACACAGGCCTCAGATACATCTTTCTCTCAAACATCCATCAACCTAGTGAATAAAGATGCAAAAAATGCTAGAACCAAAATTAAGACATCCATGAAAGACACTGGTTCAAATAAACCCTCCTCACCTGCCAGAAGTCTTCTAGAAGCTTTGGTTGCTCCAGTTTCAAAAGTTGATGAATGGTTGGAAATTTCAGTGCTGAAGATGTTTGTACCTGCATATATGGAACAGGTGAGCTGATGAATGGGTGCCAGAAAGACAGATAAAGCAACACATTGTTAATCTGGGGTGGGTGGCATCTCCCTTTGCTTCTGAGAAATACTGCAAGTGGCTGAGAAGCAAGGAAAAGGGGTACCTGGCCTGTGTCCCCAGTATTACCTGCAGCTTTTAAAAGACAATTTCTCATCCCTTTCCCTGTGGTCATCCCCAAGGATGGGGACCACAGAGATGTCCATCCTTTTCAGGTCTGGCATCTTGAGGTGGCCATGCAGTGCTGCAGCCCACTGCATACCACGGCTTAGCTAATGCTTGGGACAAAAAAGCAGCGTCACCCCTACCCTTTCACCTTTCTTAAAACTTAAAGGTCTCAGACCCCTGCCCACCTTCAAATTAGACTTAAACTGGCAAGAAGGTTACAAAATTCCTATTGCATTGGACTGCAGCACGCTGCTGAATCCCCATACAATCAGTGTCCTCACAGAAGACTGATTTCTTTAGGGAGCCAAACTAAAACCATTATTAATTAACAGGGCAAAGCTGCCAGGAGAGGCTGTGCCTGTGGGGTCTGGCTAGGCTGGATGCTGGCTGGAAGCTCTGAGGCATCATTATCAGAAAGCTGACCCCACACACACTCGTGTGTGCACACACACACACACCCTACACAGAGCACAAGGCCCGGCGTGGGGTGGGGTGGGGTGGGGTGGGAGCCACACTAGACAGCGTGACGTGGTTGTCACAGGGCTGCGAGGGTGCATGGACAGGACTGCAGGCTCACCCTCCACTGGCTTGGGACTGGAGATGTTGCAGAGCTTCACAAACAGCAGTTTTTGATGCACAGACAGAACAAAAGAAAAATAAAGAAATTTTGTATTCATCTCAACTTGAGCCACAAAAAGAAAGTGTTGGGGTTTTTTAATTATTCTTGTGGAGGGACAAATGCATTTCACTTATCCAAAATGCAGTGATATATTTCTTTAGGTACCAAAAAGGCAAATCTCTTGAGGGTGTAAAATGGATCCAGTCCCTCCAGCCCAATCAGAAGACTCCATGACTTTCCATACCTCTTGCAAAAAGAGGCTGCCCTCCTGAAAGAGAAACTGCTTCCCAGATGCAGAAAACCGTCAGGACACAAGCAACTACATAACCTCCACACTGTCCCTTTGTCCACCTCTGGCAGCTGTTTGGCCTCTGCTCCAAGGCTGCGGGCAGCAGCACAGGACAGCAGGCAGCGTTAGATTCATCAGCACTGCTCTGGATGGGGCTCCCATCCAGGTGAGATGCCCACAGTGTTCCAGCCCACAGAAAGCATGGGCTCATCCACTGCCTGCACAGATCTGGCCAAACCCCCAGGTAGGGTCCCCAGGTTGTTGTTTGGCTTGTTCAGCATATGTGGGTGCTGCATTGTGAAAGCACAAGCTGTTCCTCACTTCTTCCTCTGCTCTTTTTTCCCTGATTTAAAGTGGTTTGCTTCTCAGAGCAGCCAACTGGTTGAGGAAAGGCTCCAGTCTGTCACCACTGGCACGTGAGGGAGATGCAGGTATAAATAGCACCAGCCTCCACAGCTGGTGGCCAGCTGCCATGCAGAGGCTTAGCCCAGGACTAATCCTCTCCATTGCTGTCAAAATCCAGCCTGTTAGGCCATGGTCCTTCTCTACAGAGAAGAATCAGCTATCATTTTCCCAGCTTCCTGACCCTGCTCCCATGTAGGTCTGCTTCAAGCATCTCTCTGAGTGTGCAGGTGCCTTGGCAAATGTGGGAACAAGAAGCCACAAGCAGGCTGCTCACTGAGCATCCATGGAAAACCTCTTCAGTCTCAGCTGAATGGGATGGGACTGAACTGATGATTATTGTGCTTGTCAAAGTGCCTGAGTATTTATGTTCTATGACCCCATCACATAAGAGCACACAGAGTACTTGGGCTGATGGGCTAGATCTTTTTGTATTAAGCATTAATGAAAATTTCTTGCATTACTATTGGAAAAATAGGATTATGGACTTGCTGGGGTCTAATGCCAGAAGGTAGAGGTTTAACATTATTTTGTTTCCTAGACTAATATTTTATGCAGGAAAGCAAGCTATGACCTTGATACATAATGTTGCTGTTACCTGAGATTCACAAAATCCCGAGGACCATCTCAGTGCAAGCATAAATATGTATGTTGCATCAGCAGCAAATGCAGATATTTTGATGGGACATACAGGCTAAGGACTTCGCTGTGGATTTCTCTGACTAAAATTAGGACATGGGAGACAGTGTCTGAGCCCATTGCTCCAGGCCCCCTTCAAAATCAATGGGGAGGAGTAGGCACCTCTAGGGTACAATTCATCTGACGTGGATTAGACTTGCCTAACAGGAGCTCCACGGATATCTGTGTGCCTACTCTAACCATTGAGTCCATTTGGATAAGTGGCCCAGGTACAGGCCCAATGTAAGTATGTGACTTTGGTTATGTGAGTCCCATACCAGGTGAAAATGTAATCCCATACCAGGTGTCCTTACAGCACAAAACTGAGAGAAGAATGGAAGGTAGGAGGCAGGGTGAGATTCGTTAACAATCCTCTAAGCTCTCTTGCTGTTCGTTCGCTCCGCTCAGCTTGGGTCAAGCGCAAGACCCCTGCAGTGCCCTAGAAAGGAGGTACTGTCCAATGGAAGGGAAAAAGAATGGGACATGCCAAAAAGCCCCTGCCCCTTTTGTTGTCAACCCAAAATCCACTCAGCCTAGGTAGTTTTAGTGAGATTTTAAGCACAGGCAGGAAAGGTGGGTCATGAACTTGGGGAGCTGTTTGCAGACAAACTCATGCCTTACTTCAGTGGCTGCTGTTCAAGATCTTCCCACAGCTGGCTCCAGCACAATCAGTGGCCTTGGCTTTCTATGTCTCCAGTACATCTCAAGCAGTGATTACTTTCCCCCTTAGACCCAGAAGCCTTTTTCTTTAAACAATTTTTAAAAAATAAATCCTTCTCTCGGCATAACAGCTCCAGCCCAGCAGCAGGTCTTGTGAGCAGGTCTTGACCCCCGATCTCACTGTCTGAGGACAGATTCCCCCCTGCAGAATACCTGTAATTCAAGCATTTGATTTTTCCCAGTAGGGAACCATTTCTGCAAATAAAGTCTATTTGTGTAATGAAACATCAAGTAGTTCACACAGGGATACAGAACAGTCATATAGGGAAAGAGCTCTCAAATGAAATGCCATGCCAGGAAAGATTTAATTGTAGTTACTATACAATAATAAAAGAAAAGAGAGGAAAAAAACCCAGCAAAATTGCAGGAAAGGGCTGTTTTCATTTTCCAGCAATTGTACAGCAGCAAGGCTGCCTCAGCACTCAATAAGCTCCTGTTGGCATTAATTGGCACCCTTGATGGTGGGTCTGCGTGGATGAGCTGAGGTCTGAATGGCTGGCGGGGGCAGACCCCCTCCCACAGCTCTGCAGGCAGGTGGGCTGCAGAGGGGCAAGGTGCAGGCAGCTGCTCCTGCCTGTGCTTGGCAGCGGCCCCGGCCCTGGCAGCTCTCGTGACTTCTGCAAAAGAATGTCCTCAGATATGAAAAAAGCAAGTGCATGCACAGCCATGCTGATATCAGATGGGATTCCTGACAGGATTTTAAGTGTAATTAGCAACTCTGAGGTGTGCAGGGACACCTACTCCTTGGGTATAGCAAGCGTGTAGATACCTGTATAGCTCAGAGCATATGCTTCAGTGATTTCTTCCGTGAGGACCTCAAGAAGCCCAGAGTTGCTCTCTATCTTATTTACTGATAGCAACCAAGATGATCACAGGCTTTTCCCCAGCTAATATTTGCAGTGTTGTTTTCCACACTTCTTATTTCCTATGAACCTCCCCTTCTCTCTTTAGAAGTTGCCACTGCATTTGCTACCCTTGTCCCTGACAGAGTCCAGAGTTTTTCATGTGGAGGGAAAGTTTATTACTGATTCTCAAGTATATCTTCACCTAGGGTAACCCAGGTTCTTCTTTTGGCCAGAGATGAAACCAGTCCCTTCTCTGTGGTGTTTATGTACCAAATGGCAGCCTGTGCCAGAGAGGGTAGTAAGATAGCTCATACATAAAGGAGTCAATGCTAAGTCTGTCTGTAAATTTGAGTCCAGGTTGCCTTCGAACAGCAACTTGGGACTTTTGGAAGAAACTTTACTATGAACACAGAAGCACTCTGTCAAAAATGCCAAATTGTTGCCAAATATTTTGCAGCCAAATCGAGGTCTGTTTTTTCATTTGCTTGTTGGTTTGGTTTGGGTTTTCTTTTTTACAAGAAAAAAAAAAGAAATAAATGTTCCCATAGCTAAAAATTATCTCTGCAGTAGCTCTGTGTAATGGCTGGAAATGCACATTCATATATGAAGGATATCTTGCTATGCACAATAAGTAACTTTGTGAATGCATCAGCATTAAAAATGCCTGAGTTGTAACATAAAATTCTTGCAATAAGGCAGAGAAGAGGAAAATCTGATTGCCCACCAGTAAGCAATTTATTTTGTGAAATGAAAATAAGCATTTCCATCCCTAATGACTATGTAAGCAGAAGTGCCTATGACAGTTATTTTATTTCTACAATAAGTGACTTCATGGGACTGGACAGTTGGTAGAAGAGGGAAACTGCATGCATTGATATTTGTCTGCATGCCTAGTATTTTAGGTGGTCAAGAGGGAAGAGCCCTTATAAAGATGTCCCCAGTATCATAGCTGAATCATAGAATCACAGAATATGCTGAGTTGGAAAGGACCAATCAGGATTGAGTCCAACTCCTGGCCCTGCACAGGACACCCCAAGAGTGGCACCATGTGCCTGACAACATTGTCCAAATGTTTCTTGAACTCTGTCAAGTTTGGTGCTGTGACCACTACCCTGGGGAGCCTGGTCCAGTGCCCAACCACCCTCTGGGTGAAAAAGCTTTTACTGATACCAAATCTGAGCCTCCCTTACACAGCTTCATGATGTTTCCTCAAGTCCTATCACTGATCATGAGAGTGAAGAGATCTGTACCTGGGGGATGTTGAAAACCACAATGAAGTCTCTCCTCAGTCTCCTCCAGGCTGAAGAAATCAAGTACCCTCAGCCACTCCTCATAAGGCTTCCCCTCCAGACCCTTCACCCTTGTAATTCTATGATCTGTGCTTCCCTTCCCTTCCCTCCACAGGGAGGTCTGTGCTTACTCCTGGCATCAGATGGGATGGGAGGGGACAGGGTTGGGTATTCCTGCTGGTGGGGTCCAGCACTGGGGCTTGCTACCAGGTCTCTCTCCCCTGCTCTGCTACCTTATCCAGTTCCTCTGCTCCCATCCCTGCTCTGCAGTGGGGTTTCTGCCATGTCCCCTCCTGAGTCTCAGAAACAGCTGGCAGTCCCCTGTCAGTGTGTCCCACACTGGATGCTGTCTCACAGAAGATGGAACCTCAGTAATGTTGTAGCCAAGGCCAAAATTAAGCACTTCTGGAAAGGGTCAAGATCTTATCTTCACACCTCTGATTTTGAATCCCCATGCTTTAATTCAGCTGTGGTATGTGGAAAAAAATATTAATGATCAATAATTGCTTTGTAGGTAAAATAACCATGCTGCAAATCACAATTTTGTTTTAAAATTGATAATAAACACATAAGTAAAGGTAATAATGCATTACATGTCCACAGCAGTAGAGGATACCAAGCTTATTAAAACAGTATCAATCAGGCACTGAAAATGGTTTATATTTAGCACATCTCATTTTAGATTAAACAGACTACGCTCCCAATTATGCAGTAATTACCTAGAGGCATGAAAGCATGTACACAAAGCTACAGCAAAGCGACTGTGAACACTGGCTTACTTTGCTGTTGGTAAACTTCATTTTGTCAGGATTAATTGGAGAGAAGGCTGGTGATGAACACATGACAAGCACAACCCTCAATAATGCTTTAATAAAATGATGGAAGCAAATGTTTTCCATCAAACCTCTTCAGCACAGGAAATGTGATTAATTAAGCACATTCATCTAATTACTGTATGAATTCTCAGGAGGTAAATGTATACTCCAAGGCAGATACACTGAGTTGGATTCCAGAGGTTATATTCAATCTATTTTTATGTGGTGTTTTTATGTAAATATTCAATAAGGTTTTTTTTAAGGAGCGATCTTAATGGTGATCGGTTTCCAGCACTGGATCAAAGCTGATCCTACTCACCAGTGTCCTTCAGAGCTAATAGCTGGTCTTCCTTCAGAGTAACCCTCTGGCTTTTCTATTATCTCCAGTGAGACTGAGTTGTAGGAAAAATGCAACCACCAAAATGTTTGTTGGATATTGTCTATGTCTTACAAGCCTTCTGCTTTCCTTTGCATAAACATTGTTTAGGTGTTCAGGGCTGGAACTGCTTTTCTAATTAGCAGCAGCAAATGAAGGATACCAGGCTTCAAATTGTGCCTTAATGGTACTGCCTGGGCACAAGCCCCTTCAAGGGCAGGAGCTATAGTGTTGCTGTCATTAATCCAGGCACATCAACCCTACATTAGTAGCTGTGCCACTACATTAAATGCTGAGCTCCCAGCCCTTTTCTCAGCCTGGTGAGGGAAGCCCACAGGCAGGGCAGATGTGGTGACAGCGAGTGCTGGTGGCATTCCCCTCTGCCAACCACTGCCAGCCCAGTGCTGTCCTGGGGCTGCCTTCCATCCCAAAGCAAAATTTGCTTCTGCAATGGAAATCCTCATTTTGCTTGGGACAGGAGAAGCAGCAGCTGCAGGAACAGTTCAGCCAAGCGACCCAAGGGGCACTAAGACCTGCCGAATCTTCCCCTTGCCCTTGCACAGCCCTGGGCTGCTGAGGGGCTGAATTCCCTCCCCAGCTGCAGGGTGGTCCCGGCCACAAGGTCAGAGAGTGGGAGGCTGAAGGGTCTGGCATGCAGGGCACCAACAGACCTACAATCACAGCAGTGCCTTGCTGTGGCTTTCTGCAGAAACACTGAATATTTGAGGTACTGAAGCTGGGGAGAGGGATACCAAAACTAGCAGTGAGGGAAAAGCCATGGCAAATTCCCACCACTTCTGTTAACGCTGCTTCCGCTCCATCCCCCTCTCCCTTCCCCAAGGGAAAACCCATGCCTGGTGCTTGTATCCTTAAAAAGATCATTGCTGAGCTATAAATATCCAGCCATTGGTTAACTTCATAAATGCCCACTGTACAGAGAGCTGTCCTTCTGAGCTGCTAAGGTGACTAAAATCAGGGATGCTCACCATCACAGGTCCTGCCATATTTGCCTCATTAAACCTTGGACTTTACTGATGTATTTATTTTAGAGTTTTACAGCATCTAGTCCATAGTGCATTTAAAGTTAACAGAAAGACTCTGCCTGACTTCTGTGGGCTTGGATTGCTTCCAAGGGAAATATTTTCCTACTTAAGTAACTCTGAAACAAGGCAATCACACCAACCAAAAAAAAAAAAAACCCAACCCTGGAATGTTTCATTTAAAAATATGTTATTGACAACAGAAAGCAAAGAGATCCTTAGCACTGGGGATGTATTTTTAATGCTGCTTCAATCAAATGCTTCAGAATAATGAAAGACTTGCAAAATAAACCTGTTTGCATTTGTGGCCTTCCCAGCTCTGGCTGGGAGGGGATGGGGGGAAGTTCTATGAAATTCTGGTCCAAAGAAAACGACTAAGGAAAGCAAAAGCTTTCTCAGGCAGCCTGGCAGCTTGCTGGCTTCCCTGAGAGGGGCAGGGAGAGCACTGTATCTGCAGCATTGGTGTGACCTAACTCATTGTAATACCAGCTCCTGACAAAGGTCTGGAGACTTTCCAGAGCATTTCACTAAGGACACTGTACCTGGATGAACAGAAACAAGAAGGAATCCCCACAAGACAAGGCAGGGCTCTGTTTGGCTTTTGTTTGCTGACAGTAGCCCTGGGAGGATCCCACACACCCTAAATTGTTAATCACACCTTGCTGATGCACCACAGGTACACACAGCAGCAGCAGGTGAATATACCCGTGGGTAGGCAGAGATCTGAGAGGGCTCCTGGAATCATTCCTGCAGTGTAATCAGTTCTCTTCCCTATACTTAGTGCATAAGGCCTCCTTGCGTCACGCCGGCGAGATAATTGGTGCCACTTCAGCTGGGTGAGCCCAGACACACGGCATTGGAGCAGCCAGGTGACTCACCTGGGGCACGTGTTGGCTCCTGCCAGTGATAGCCAGGCAGCGTGGAGGAGGAAACACTTGCAGTACTCAATGGGAGGGCAGGGTTAGCATCTGCCAAAGTACTCAATGGTGCATCAAGATTCAAGCACCATCAAGCGAAACCCAAATCTGCAGAAGTATCAAGACGTGTAACTACTATGATAGAGAGGTGACACATGGGCACTGGAGAGCCTGCAATCATCTCTTGATTTTCAGGAAAGGAAGAGGTCTGGTGTAGATTTGTCTGCTCTATTTCATAAATCAAACTTAGGTACTGGTCCAGAGTGGTTAACCCGGTGTCTTCCATCATTGTGTGTATGTGTATATGTGTGTGTGTTTTGGCTGTGAGTTGGGACACCAGATTTCTATGTGTCCAGCTGGGGTATACAAATCCTCTGACATCTTTGTGCTAAAAATAAGCTGGAATTGCTGCTTCCCTTTCTGTGACATTTGGTTATTTTTGTCTTCTGCTCCCAGAGATGGACATTTCGCATGTGGCCAGGGCCAGTAAAATGCTTTGGGGAGGCCTGTGCACTGTGCTGTCTCAGACCTGTATCTAATTGTATGGGATACCTAAGGAGAGAGGCAGCAATCAAGCCCTCACTGGGGCATTGTGAAGGGACAAGTGAAGCTGTTAGGATGTGGGCTGCAAAGCTACAATTTTCCTTGGGTTTGGAAGAGCAATCCCACAGCTCACCTTACTGCCATGCGCTAATATGTGAAGGGCTCTTCTCTCTCAGTGTGCACTTAAGGTGTGGATATTAAGGTAACAGCACTGCCATTTGGAAAGCTAGCCATGGATTTGCTGCTTTGTGACATATCTTAGGCAGGCACTGTATGCCTAGGACATGCCCCAAGCTCTTCTCCTCCTTTGCAACACCTTTGCTTACAAGAAGTGCCACTGAACTAAGTCCCCATCATGAAAAACAAGGGGAATATAGCATCATAGTCCAAGAACTGGGTCTGTGTCTGTTGAGCACATAGTAGTAGAGGGGGTGAAATAATAGAACAAGTGCTGCAGAATTGAAAACATAAGAAACAGGGGTTGCCCTTCCCAGACCTGCAAGTGTCACCACAATGGCATGAAGGGGATGCCTGAGGAGGTGCAACTGTGGTTGCAGCCCCAGTATTTCTAAGACAGGAGGTGACCTGCAACCTCAGCCAACAGAGACCAATAGGTGTCCTGAAGCTGAGACCAGGAAAAAAGTCTCTGCAAATAAAAGGATGAAATAAGAAACATGAAGATCTGTATGAAAAGTCAAAATACAATAGAAGACATTGACTCAGGCCCCTGCTCATCTATAAAGTGATACATGGCTGGGAGAGGTACAGGGCTGGGGCTGGCAGGACATGGGCCAGATGTGGCAGCAGGAGGGTCCTGCCCTAGACTCCAGCTGAGCTCAGGTATCAACAGGAAAAGGTTTGGAGAGGAGGCACTTTGCATTCAAAACACATATTCACGTCTCTTCAGTTTGCCTCAGCCTCACTTTCCTCCCACAACTGATGGAATGGATCAGTCCTTTACAGAAAACAGCCTACACACAGTTGTGAAGGCATCCTCTCTTGTTTGTCTGTGTCCAGCTGTCACAGTTTCTTAAATATGGGCACATGGGCAAAATGCCATTTTGATGAAAGAGTGTAATATCCAAGAGAGCTGTGTACAGAAATTGAGCATGGGCTTTTGGAATAACTGGAATATCTGGACATGGAAGGATTACTAGATGCTGCTCATGCCATTTCTGAGGCTAAAGCAGCATGTTATTTCCACTGCATTGCTAAGGCATATTACTTATCAAATACATCCTACAATTTATATTCAGTGAGAAATGGCTTGAAATGTGTATGTTTTCCTAGTGCTGGTCTGAATGAAAAAAGAAGCAGATTTTCTTTAAAAAGAAGTGAGAAGTGTTTCACAATGTCTGCAGCAGATTTATCCTAGAATTAACTGTGGATGACCCAGGGCACATACTTGATTTTTATTCCCCTTTTACATGATACTGAGCAAAACAGGGCCCAGGCTTTGACAGTAGTTGTGAGATACTGCAGGAGTATAAGGAACATATGGACCATAATTTGGCTAGGATTTTGAAAAAAACATCAGGGACCCAGTGCCCAAATCCAATGGGAATTTTGAGATGACTAATCTGTATCTTTAATTCTTAAAGAATGAAAATTACAGGAGGGTGTTCATGGCTACTACAGTGCAAAGTCCACCTTACTCAAGAAGCCACTCACAGTACAGAAACTGAATAATAATATATTTCCCTGTTACAGCCAGACCGTCCTTTTGCATTTTGGGTGAATGACAGATTTCTCTAAATGCTTAATACTGCTGTCCTCAGGTTTTTATCTGGGAGACCACAAATTGCAAATCCCTTCTTGTATCTGCAATGCAGGTAATAGAAGAAGAATAGTACAGGATGCCAGGATCTGTGTAGCATGCAACTCCAGAACAATAAAAAACAGGTGCTAAATTAGAGACACTCAAGGTATAGCAAGTATTTATTTGGTAAATACTTGAGTTCAGGGTAAGAGGATAACACATACATAAGGAGAACTACTTTAAAATCCTGGAGATACTTCTGACAAAAAAAAGAGACAATGATTTTTCAGGCTTCCTGCCCAGAAGAGCAGTAACTCATTTCCAGTCCAGCAGTTCAAAGCCAAAGGTGTGCTAAGCTGGCTTCTTGACATTTGAGAACAGAAGCTGTCTGTGACCCAGCATGAGAAACAAGATTAGCCTTTCCAGATTAGAAGGAAAGTATTAGTAAAGCACCAGAGGGTTTGACATGAGGTCTATTTAATAGTGGCAGGCTGGACGATAATGATGAAAGCAAAAGTTGCCAAGTCTATAAGGCAGGATGGATGAAGTATTAATTTAGTTATTGCTTAAATGCCTCAGCTGATAGTGAAATGCTGTTCAGGATAGACTGCTATAGAACAAGGTTTCTTGGAGCAAAGTCACAATGTACAGCAAGAGTAGCTAAAATAATAAAAAGAAGGATTTTTAATCACCAATATTTCCAAAGCTTTCGGCTAAGTACATCTGCAAGAAGAATAACAAACACGAAACTGGGTGACCTTGCCCAAAGGAAAAAGGGGGACTCTATTGCTAATATCAGGTGTGCTTCACCAGGGATATAATATATAAACAAAGACTGTGTTAACATTTGCAGACCTCCTAGTAATCAGAAAATAAATTTACCTCACAGTTTAGGTGTTTTATACAGATTCAATATTTTTCTTTTTACCTACTGCCAAATTTCAAACTAACTAAGGGCAGATTTCCTATGAGACCACAGAATTATGTGTGTATTAGTCACTGGCTCTGGGATTGCACTGACCTCTTCCTTTATTTTTTTTCTTGAGTTATTTCATTAACAAGATGACCCAGCAGCAGATAGCCAGATAGTGTCCATTTTGCTATACAGGCAATGCTGAAGAATGGTGTCTCAGTACTTTTCATCTAAGTAATTTTAATTTGTTTGTTTGGCAGAGGGTGGCACAAGCCGTATGGTAGTGACTTAATCCAGCAAATGCTAATCCATCAGATCGGGGCCAGAGTGCTGTGTTCAGCTTTGACACTCTGGGTTCCCAGCACCACAGGATGTGTGTTACCAGCCCTGCTCTGTAGTGTGGGCCTCCCCATGAAACTACACCTCTGTGAGGTGCAGCTCAGCTGTGCTCCCTTCGTTGTGCTGTAGATGCATTACTTTAACATGAAATAAAATCTCATTTATGTGACAATTCCAACTGTTCATGTTGAATTAGTAAACAAGAAAAAAAATCAAATAGCTAAATATTTTTTATTTCACTGTGGTCATGAATAGCAATGTACAAACCTGCTGCAAAATAAGCAGTCCAGCTGTCCTCCTTCCAGAAGATGAACCAAATCAACATAATGCTGTGCATTTGGGCCGTCTTTTCTTCTTAGGTCAAAAATCCTGTGAAAAAATCACTGCTGGATTTGAAGTAGACTACTAATAAACTGAGTTCAAACTCTAATTAATTCCACACTGCCTTGGTGTACTCATGGACAGTCACTGATTGGTTTCCAACAGAAGCCTCACCTTGTGGTGTGTACCTCTAGTGGGCTCACAGGCTGCTAAGAGGGATGCTAAACACTGTCCATGTTCTGCACATTTTGTGTGGTCAGTAGCAGTGGGCATGGGTTTTGCTATTTGAGATTCATTAATGAAAGGCAGAATAAGAGAATGAAAACTCCTGAGTGTTGCCATGAGAAATTGCTGCCCACCAGAAGTTAAAACAAGTCATAGCGTGTGGGTACATGATGCTCACCTGAGCCCAGGCAGGCTGCCATCAGTGTGCACCATTTCTCTCAAAACCAAGCTGCATTTGTACAACTGTCTCATGCAGGGTTCTCCTGACTTAAAATCCAGGCTGCAAGAGGTACTCAGTGTTTCTCACTTGGCTGAGACAGGTAGACCCACAAGCCTGGGGACCAAGGGCACCGGTACCAGGCAGGGCAGGAGCTGAGCAGGCGGGTCAGGCTTGCCCAGGCCCAGGGTGGGCAAGTGGACACATTCTATGTCCTCCCATCTGCAGGGGAGAGCACCCACGTCTGTTTGTCCTTTTTTCTCTGACTAGCAGAGCGTTGGCAGGTGACACCACTGAAACCTCTCTGGAGTAGTCAAGGTACATGGGAACCATTCTGGTTCCCATCAGTCTGAGCTTGGGCATTGCCATGTCCATAATTCACGTGAAACATAGACTTAGCTGGTTTTGGTGAAAAGACTCCAATGTCAGAGGCTCCTTTCTCAGAATACTTTCCAGCAGTCAGTTGAGAACATCATCATTTATTGTCATGTGTGAGCAATAGCTCTGCCCTGGCAGCTGGGCTGTCTGTACCAGCCCTCTCCTTCCTTTGGGTAGCTGCCAGGCTGCCACGCTGCCTTGGCAGTGCCACAGTTTCACTCCACTTGTTGCTGAGAGTTGCTTCAGGTGTTCAGGATAAGGCTCACTTCTCAAGCTTTATACTTTCTGTGCTAGGGTAACTGACGGCTACAATAACACCTGACAGGGCACTTATTTTTCTGAGTAAGTGATTTCAGCAGAATTTCACCTATTGCCTCACAAACATAGTTATTTAACATAGCCTGGAACCTTAATCCTTCTGTTTAGTTTTTTTTTTTTACTGCCAAAAGAGGCAGTAAAAAAAAACCAATTCTTTTTTTTCTTTTTATTTTTTTCTTTTTTTTTCTTTTCTTTTTTTTTTTTTTTTTCTCTTAAGGTATCAATTCTGCTTTTTTTTAAAGATAATCAATTTACCACTTGTTATGGCAATAGTTGAGCTGTGCTCAGTTTCTCTCTTCTATCCAAACCTGGCTTTCTCCTTACTGGAGAATAACCCAGGTGTCTCCCAGCCCCAACAAGAAAACAAGATCTAGATCAACAGGTAGCAGTTCAGATATGTGGCTTGCTGACTTTCATGTTGTTTTTAACAACACTGAGAGCCTTGACTTTCTGTGCTCCCCAGCCAGGCCATGAACCCTCTGGGAGCCCGGGAAGCCACAAGCAGTAGGAGGCCAGTACAAACACAGCACCTGCCTGCAAGTTTTGATGGTGTCAGCTCTTGCAGCTATGGCTGTGTTGCTCAAAGGAATGGGAAAAAGACAGACAAAACCTTTCTGACAATATTTTCATGTCTTGCTCACAACCACAATGCCTGAAAACACCAATTCAGAATAAATTTCTTCTGAAAAGCAAAGGAAAATAAGGTATTGAGTTAAGCTTACTTTGAAAAATATATCAGGCTGGAACATTTCAATCTGACATTTTCAAATACTTTGAAATAAAAGGAAATCAAAACTATAGTTGAAAAAATGACATTATTTTGGATTATATTCTCCAATCAACAACAAATAGTCCACAATTTAAAGGTTAACAGAAACCCAAAAATTACATTTTATTATGTTTTGAATTTTTTTTAAATTTGAAAATTCTGTGGAACAGCACTAAAGCCAACAATCAGTAACCCCTTTACAAAAAATTAGGAATGCATTTCTTTTTTATTGCTTTTGATTAGTATCCCCCTTGCATGCAGAGGGTTCTTATTTTCCATGCTTCAACAGCGCATTTCAATTGTGTGTTTTTATAAGAAATCTTAGAGGTAATTTTAGATGGAGAAACAAAGTAAGAACAGGGATTTTTTTTTTCTCATTGTATTTACTTAGATTACTGAACTAATGGAAAAGGACACCCAAGGTAAAGGTACAGCATGACAACACATCTGAAGCATAGCAATTTAAAACCATCTCTAAATCACCTCCTCCTCATGGAATTTGCCTTTGTTTTCCAGCGCCTGGAGAAAAAATGAAATTCAATAACAATTGAATTTCATTCAATAAGTGGTAAAACATGATAAAATGAACTCTGCAAAAATGAACTCAAATAATATAACTTGTATATTAATAAATTTGTGGCCCTGGCCAAGCACTTCATAGCAAAACATCCTTTTCATTCTTTGTCCAGGAAGGATCTCATCTCTTTTCACCCCCAGGATGTGAGTGCAGGCACCTGCATTGATCCCAGCTGCCATGGTATGGCTGGCAATAAAATCGGTAGGCAGAAACAAAACTGGTACTTAATCATGTAATGAGAGCTGAAATTTGATGAACACTGCTCTGTGTGACCAGGTCACCAATGGGATGCTGTTATGGAGGAAGGGAACTGTACTGACTGCAAACCCTGGTAAGGAAAAGAATTCAACCACTCTGACATTTCTGTCATTTTTTCATCCTCCCTCCAGCCCATCACTCGTCTGGATTGTTGCATATGTGAGTTACCTCTGGGTGAGGAATAGAGGTGAGATGGAACACTGAGCCTCCAGACTGAAAATCTGGCTGCCTTAGGAGCTGTACACTCAAGAATGCCCCAAACCACCTTTCTCCCCTTTTTCTTATGATTCTGAAAAAGCACAGTTGGAGAAAACCAGCCCCTCCTCGTGCTTAAACACTGGCAGCTCTTCCTTCCAAGACCTTCATTCAGTGTTTTTTACTTATGGGAAGCAGACAAGGAGGGAACCCATCCTCTCTGTGCAGAAAAATAGCCCTGATAAAAATCCAAATTGTTAACATCTGAGGCCATGCAGTCAGGCTGGGTATCTTTTTTAGAAATTGTCTGATTTTAAGTCTCCAGCTTACCCCTTCCCAGTGCTGCCTGCACTGCAGCAGTGACAGCTGTTGCTCGTCCCTTCCTTGCTGGTGAGTGCAGGCAAGGAAAGCTCTCTGGGCAACCAGAGGTTATTTTTCAATGCCTTACAAACTTTGCCATCCCCCCGGAACACCAGCCACTATCTCCCAGTTTTTCTTATCCTCTCAGATCTCAGCTATTTGAATTATATCCTCCACATTGTCTTTGATTCACATCAGTAGGGGCAGGGAACAGGCTCCTGCCCAACAGAGGTTTGGTGGGTTATGAAAACCCTGGCAGTCCAAGTGGCCTCTGAGAGTTGCTGTTTCTGGTATCTCTAATGCCTATGGCAGCTCAGTCCTTGGGCATTTCACTGCCAAGGTAAAAAGCTCATTCATCACTTGATCTTAAAATGGTAAATTTTCAAATATTTAAAATATTATTGTGGAAGAACCCACCTCCATAAATAAAACCTAGTTAAAGAGATTTCATTCAAGCTTTAAAGTAAATTAATTGCTTGCTTTTTAGGCACAAAGCAAGTCTGGGAGAATTCACATGGTGGCCAAAAAAAAAAAAGGAAAAAGAAAAAAGGCTCTCTCTTTATCAGCCTGTACTCAAGTGGCTGCAGACAGCAAAAAGTTAGCAGTTTGCAAATGTTTCAGCAAGTAGATAAGTGCTCAGATCAAGTTTTTACTATGAAATGACCATTTGAAAAACCTGCTGTCATTTCTATTTCTAGATTATACACAATTTTAAAAATGTAGGAAAAAGGAGAAAAACTTTAATGGTATTTCAGCCTGCCTCTATATCAGCCTCTATATGGTTGGAAGGTCAATTACCAAATAAAAGAAATTTTTAAAATCCACCCCATTGGTCCAGTCCTTCTACCTGTGCTGTACATTCACCATGACACTTTGGTCCACAATTGATCAGTTTTGCCTTATTGCTTAAGCACAGTTTGCTTGTAACACACTAACCTGTTATTTTCTGAGTAATTTCCTCTGTGTGCCTCAGTCACACTAAACCAAGCCAAAACCAAATATTTACTGCCACTGGGGAGCACAAATAGCATTTATGACCACACAGAGGTCTTAGTGAGGTAACTGTTTAAGCCTGAGAACTACATAGGGGTTTCTAGGAGCAAAGTCTTGCACAAAATCTGGCTGTGGTTCCTTTTAAGTTTTATGTTGTGAGGTTGTGGCTGCCCATGCAGAGTCTCCGTGGGAGTTGCCATGGTGCCTCCCTCTCTCCAGTCCCCATAACACCAGCTTATACACTCCCAACCTGGTCTGGGCATCTGAGCTTCAGTTTTGGGGTGAACTATGCTGACAGGCACCGGTCAAACCAATGGCAAAGCCATGAGGTGGCTCCCCCTGTCCATTGAGATAAAACCTGTTCTTCTTCTGCACAAGTGCTCATTACCACAACTCCAGCTTGGCAGATGTGAACACCTGCATGTTTGTACCCATCTTTTTGCTAGCTTTGCTAGTGAAGCTGCCCTCTTTGCATCCCTACAGAGGTGTCACCTTTCCTATCAATGGGTGTCAGCAACAGATTTTAACCTTTGGGACCCTGCTATCCAGAGTTGTGTGAAATATAAACACATATAGGCCATGACTCCTGCTGAAGTGGAGACACATCCCAGCATTCATTTCAGACAGATTCTAAGCAAAGGCTTCAAAGATGGCTTTTGAAGTTATGCTCCTAGGAGGAGGATGGAAACTCCAATTTCTAGTCTCACTGCTGTCACATTCCATTGAATCCCTGCTTCTCCAAGCAGCACCTGCTGACACTTGAAAAGTCAGCAAATGGCATGCTTCCTCTGGGCAGCTAGATACTTAACACTGTTAAGGATCTTTAACTGTGAATCCTCTCCTGGACTGAAGTCATAGAGCTGGAATAAAGGAGACAGCAAGGGTCTTCACATCAGATAACTGGGTGACAGCAATGTGGACAGAAGTAATGGGTGGCCAGGTTCAAGTCCCACACTCTTCTTGATCTGAAGCAGGGATCCAAACCCCAGTTTCTCTGAGAAGTACTCTAGTCACTAGGTCATTGGATACCTTTTCATGAAGGATAAATTGCTCATGGTAGTTGCTCTACTGCATCTAAAAGAAATAATCACATTTTAAGCTGCAAGCAAATTCAAAAGGATTTACAGCTTGACATTTAATCCCCTCAGAGAGGACAGCACAGTGAAAGTCTTTTTCATCCTAGCTAGAAGTGTGCACTGCTAAACTGTGTGCATTTTGGGATGTGTGAAATCTCCACCCCACTCCTCCCAAACAGACACTGGCTTTGACAGCAGCTTTTCAGTTCCACCATGATAATCATTTCCCCACAACCCCATCACCAAGTGTGTGAAAAACAACTCATTTCCATCATAAATAAACAAACAAGCAAACAAATACAAAGCACTTCCTCATGTAAGTTTAACATGAAAATACTCTGCTCTTGGCAATGGCCAGCTAGAGTAACCCATTTGAGCATCATTTCGTCAGCTACTGCTGAAATAGCCAGCTTCAGAACAGAAGGACCTTTCTGAAGATCCTAATGTTGCTTACTGGCATTTCATTACTACAGTATGATTCAGTAAATACAATGAAGAGTGAAGGGTGGAAAATTCAGGAAATTTGAGTTCTTTTGTTTATTTGAATTATTCCTGTAGATTATGGTAATGCTCCTAGTAATTTTTCAGTCTCAGCTATCTGTCAAAAGTGCCCAGGGACATCACTGTGCTTTTTTTAGAACAGCCTCTATTAGGTTCAGGGCAAAACCATGCCTTTGGCTCCTGTTGCCAGCAACAGCTTCCTGCTGCCCCAAGTCAGACTCAGGCTGTGTCTCCAGTGGCACAGACCAGAGGAATGGCTGCGTGGTGCCTTGGGGAACATGCATCACCACCCTACAGTCACTTTAGGTAGACTGGCTGGTCAATGAAGGGTGACAGGCCAGAGAGCCCAAGGCCCCTGTCCAGGGGAGAGGAGGGGGCAGTGGGGGTGAAATGTGCAGAGGCAGAAATTGCTTGCTGCTCACAGGCTGATATTTCCTCAGTGACCACCAGCACTATCATGTCATTTCAAGTCCCCCAGCATCACCCCTCCTCCTTTCGGACCAATCATAGTCCAAATTCTCTTTGCAAAAACTGACCTGCTATGAGCTGTTATGAAAGCACAGCAGCCCCAGTTAAAAGAGGAGCAGTTTGAGCGTTGCTGTTCTTGGCCAGACAGATCATCATCCTGCAGACATCCAGTGAGGCAGAGCTGGGCTTGCACCACTCCACTGGTCTTCCCAGCTGGGCTGCCCCTGCCCTTTGCTCCCCAGTGGTGTGACATTACATATCCATTTGTCATTTTGGTGTCAGCTGCTTCAGCATCTCTTTCTAGCAATGTTAGCTTCCAGAGGGGAAGGATGGGCTGGGGGTGGGGGATCCTTCCTGTTTACCTTCAGACATGTCAGTTCACCAGCACCAATAATCTTCCCATATTCCTGTTTCATGGGTTTGTTTGCTTGTTTTTCCCTTTTTTCTTTAATTTGGAAAAAACCCAAAACTAAAACCAAAATACACAAAAAAAAAACCACCCAAAAAACCAAACCAACAGCAACAACAAAACCCCCCAAAAACAAAATACCTACACCTTTAAAATTTCTTTCTCTTGAAGGTGCAAAGCATAGATGATTGTACCAGATTCAGTCCAAAGGCCAACTTTCCAGTAAAATTTTCCTGTGTTTGCAGTTCCTGCAGTGACCCAGAGCAGCAAAGAACATGGCACAATGCAGCTGGTACAGCTGTCTGCTGCAAGCCAGCATCCCCATCCACTAGCCAGCAGCACAAGGAGCCCTCACAATTGTTTTAGTTGTCCATCTACTAGTGTCAAGGGTAGTGAAACCCAGTTAGGAATTCAAAAAGGCAACACAGAAAGTGTTTTCATTTAACCATTTTTCTAATATCTCAATGGAAAAGCTGTTTGTTTTGGTGAGACCAAACAATTTTACCACCAGTCCATATCTTCAGTTGGTTCTGCTGCAATGGAAAGCAGTATGTGTACAAACAAAGCAAGTGGATAAATTTGATCAAATTATCTGCCCCTTATGAAAATAGGGATGTTCTGTGCAAAACTGCAGGCTTGCAACGAAGGACATTTTTTGGCAGTCCAAAGCAGCAAGCTGTGCCACAAGCAACCATCATCTGTTTGGAGACTGAGGAAATATCAAGAAAAAAAGTGGCAAGGTGTTTTCCTCTCTGTACACAGATATATCCCAGCATCACTGTTTCCAGAACCTGGGAACCACTAGTGAATTTGTCCTTGCCAGCCCAGCTGACATCATGTTACATTAGAGGAAATCTTCCCAGGATCTGTTGAACTGGAAAATATTACTTATGTTCTAATACACACTTAAGTTTATTTATGTCTTTTAGGCAGCAAACTATCTTGTTCAAGGCTACAAAAGAAACTGTAGAAAAATCCCTGAGATGTATTCTGGTACTGGACCCCATCCTCCTAATCCTTTTTGAAAGCCCCAGATATCTGTCACAAGATAAACTGTAGTGTTTCCACTTGCAGTTTATAAATAACCTATTTTGAACTTCCAGGTACAAGTTCTAACTCAGAAAAGAGAGAATGAGCCCAGCCCCCTTCCCTGCACCACTAATGGTTTTGGACAGGGTACTCTTTATAGTTGCCTTGCTCCATGCTAACAGGTAAATAACAACATTTACCTACCTCAAAAATCATGGCAGTGGAGTCAAGACAGGATTTATAAGGCATTTCAAGGTTCTTGGAGAACAGGTATTACAGAATTACATGCTGATACAGTATCAGGCAGAACATTTATTATTTTATTTAGGATTACAAAGCAAGCTGCTCTGTCTTATAGCAATATTAAGAAGTCAGATGGAATGCTCAAAGCATGAAGTCCAGCACATTTCTCTTGTAGCAGAAGTCCCTTCATCAAAGGTTCATAAAAGGATTGATTGCTTTAACTAGTTCATGTCATAAGACAACTGTTTTGGTCATTGAGCTTAACTTAGAATTTCCCCAGATTTGTGGGTTTAAGTTGGAATTGGAATTGGAAATGCTTTTGCATGTGCTTGTGCAGAAACATGTGCACGTTGCAGAGAAAAAAAAAAAAAAAAATCAGTGAGAGCTGCCAGTAACTGGCTGAAAACCCAGCACAGGAGGTATGTTAGAATTGATTCACAGTCTTGTGCAACAACTTTGTTTTGGTTTAAAAGAGGACAGAAAAAATAAACTCCATTGAGACCATGTTATGTGAGTCCATGGACAAGGGCTTGACTTTTGATGTACATGTATTTGGCAGTCAGTACTGGAGATTTATTTACAGGGTGTCATTTGAGGTTTGCTCTGATGTGCCCCACAGGATAACCACTGGGGTTATTTTGCTTGGGGCTTGCTGTTTCCAGCTGCCTTCTTTAACTTTCTTCAGCTGCTCAGGAGACACTTCCGAAAGGCAACTTATTCCTACCTTGCACGGGCTCAAACATTTCTGGTTTTCATTCCTCCTCTGCTCCCTCTTAAACCTTGCCTGATTAAGCAAATAAACAGGAGGCCTAAATATGTCCTTAAGTATGTGCATGTCAAAGAAAATTCACATGAATTCACTCAAGGCCATACTGCCCTGCTCCTTGAGGGCCTACAGAACCTCCTAAGGGACTGTGAGATTTCCTTTGCTGAAAATCCCTGTATTGCTGCAGCATGGTCACTCCTGAGAAGAGGCCTGGGGTATTACATGTTACCCTAGGTATGCTTCAGATGATGTAAGGCAGAAAGGTTTCATTTGTGTCAGGTAAGGATCTAACTCTGGAATATGACTTGGCAGATGAAGACATTTGAAATCAGTCTCAGGTCTGATTTCAGTTCTTCATGTGAATTGTTCAGTCCTTTGTCTCACTGTGAATTATTTTATTAATTGTTATTAAATCAGTGAGTTCAAAATATGCTTACATTACACGTCTGATGAACACTAAGTTCCACTTACAATTGTGTAGCCTGTAAGAAATCAGTTGTTTTCACTTAGTGTGAGATTCCAGCAAGAGCCAGTCAGGCAAACAACATCCATCAAAAACTGTCTCTGCTGGCTGAATCAGTGCTATCAGCTATAAGGGACTACCAGAATCATCTGTCATCAGAGAGCTTCTCACAGTCACAAAACCTCTTATTTGTAAATAAAAGCTAAGCTCTATCTGGTGATGACACAGTCTGTTCCTGCCTTAGCTTCAGCATTAAATACTGCACAGAAATGTCAGCGATCCATGACAGTGACTCTGGCTTTCCCAATGGAGACAATACAGCCACAGCTTCAGCCTCTACAAATCCTCTCAAGTTTAAAAGGACCACGTCTCATAATCTGATGTGGCTGTGTGTACTCTACAAGCTCTTTCCTGTTACTTGCAACTAAAGATCACTGGCCATGGGGTCAGAGAGAAATGAAGGCAGGACTTGAACTACTGAACCCTGAGCTGCTGGAAAGGCATGCCATTTCCCTCTGCTCTCCCTTCTTCCCTGGCAGGGACTGCTGTGAATCTATTTGTTGGCTAGTGTGGCCAAGCAGGGGACCTCTCCAGATGGGAAACACCTCCCTGGGAGGTTAGCATGGTATGTCTGTCTCTGAGGGAAGCACCTGGACCCTGGCACAGTCACAAGGAATGGGGCCAGCAGCAGCAATGACGGGCACGAGAAGGACCAGTGCCAGCAGAAGGAGAACAAAAATGGCCTTACAACTACTGCCTGTAGCATGAGAGGCAGGCAACTCCAGGGCTCCTGTGAGCTAGTTTCTGTTCCCGAATTACTGCTCTCAAGCATTACCATTCTTTTAATGTAGCTTGAGAATATTAAAGAGCATACTAAAAAAGTTTCTACAAACTTGCATGTGCAGTTTTTTTTACCAGCTTCTTCTGGGTCTTCAATGGTAAAAGCAATTATTTCTGACCACTCTAACAACATTTATTCACATTTCAATAACCCTTTTCACATGAGCATGTCACCTCTCAGTCCACAATTGAAGGTGAAGACCACTCCCACTTACCAGCTGATGATCAGCAAAGGAAATGGGCCTGATCTGATCTGTTAGAGAGAGACAGATCCAACATTTTAGTAGAACTTATCTCTATAAAGCATCCATATTCTGCCCAGTTACTGACTGAGAGAGACAGCATTTATTCAATGGAAAAAGGGATTCATTTATATTGATTGGACTTTCCCTCCCACCATGCACATTGTGTAACATCAGGGTACACTTATTCCACATCAGTAACTCTCAGCCCTGCTGCAGTCTAAGTGCTCTCACATTAAATTATTCAGGATGTCAGCATGGGCAACAAGCCTAAAAAGAAAATTCAGAATGATCTAAAAAGAAAAGAAGGTTTTTGTCTTGTAAAAAAAAAAAAAACAAACAAAAAAAAAAAATCTACCCACAAACCCCAAACCAGGAACTATCATGTTATTTTTACTTACAAAGATCTAATTATGGCACTATTAACTTACTTGTTTCACTAGACAGAAGCCTATAAAAGAAATCAGTGTCATCAACATATAGGCTAATGCTAATTTTTTCTTTAGAAATCAGACCTTCTTGCTGTAACTGAGGTTAAAAACAGAAGTGTGAACTACACATTATTTTAATGTGTGAGAACGGAAGTGAAGGATGGGCTGGAACAATAAATGAATTGCTTGCTTGAAAAATAACAGTGGAGGATCACTGTCTTTGTGTCCTGGCCACATAATCTGGTGGTTGTTTTAAACAAATTAAAGCAGACTGCTTTCTTTTTGTGCGTTCGAGTAAAACAGAGTTTTCAGCCAGCAGATATTCAATTTTCCTGGCTAGTTTTTGGATGCAGGCCATGTGTGATTCGTGACCTATTTTCACTGCAATGAGATCAGCTGTGTTTGTAGGATCCTGAATCAGCAGATCTGTCCTTATTCCTGGCTCTGTCTGTCAGAGCACTGAGCCAGGCCCGTTGTCAAACATACTGACCTGCCATAGATCCGTAGCAAAGGGTGCTTGGTCATAAAAGACGTGTGCTGAAACCTAACAGGCCAGGACCATCAGGATCTATGGTGCACAATCTGCTGGTGGTGCTGAACTTGAAATTTTATTTGACTAATTGAAAGGGCCTAGGAATAGAAGAAACCTGTGCTGTTTATAGGAATTATAATTCTTCCTGGATAACAGTGCTATTAAAAAAAAAGAGAAGGGGCAGAAGCAAGCGTCAGAGAAAGATTCTAGGGCTTTAGCTTTAGATCTGAATAGTTTTGGTCACAAACGCCTGTGGCAGACTATTGTCTTTGGAAAAGTGCAGCATATCCCACAGTTTGAGAGTACTGCCTGAATTATCATGTCCAAATGCAATTTTGAGGTCAGCTACAAAGTATTCTGCTGCTGTTTGCCACCAAAACTCAGTACAGCATCTGTGGAAGCTTGGTGGTGCTACTTGGACTGAGCTCTACAGAAATGATTGAAGCCTCATAGGAAAATTTAGGTTTGAGGGAACTCTGCAGTGGTCATGAAGTCCAACTCTCCACTCAAAGCAGGGACAGCTGAGATTGGGTTACTTGGAGACCTCTCACTTGAGTTTTGATGACTCAGAATTAAGTACACTACGTCCAGGATCTGCTTTTCTGGAATGAACCTCATTTGGATTAATATAATTGAAGAAGGTTTTGAAAGAAATTATTATTCATATAGGGCTGCACTGAAGACCAGAAGTCAGACTGCTTTTCACTTAGCCCCACAGCTGCCAGTGCCAGCAGCACCAGGCCTCAGCTGTCAGGGAGGAGATGAGCTGGTGGCAAACAGGCAGTGGTCAAAACCTGTCCCCACTGATCAGCCAAGATCAAGGAAAGAGAAGGAAATAAAGACAGACAGATTTTCCTCCTAGCAGGCAGGAAAGCGAAGGCAATGGTTCACATCCTGCCTTCACTTACCTCATATCCTGTGGCTGTTGGCAAAAAGAGTTGCTGTGTCAGGATGAGAGTATTGATTCTTGTCTTCATTTCCCAGTGGACCACCTCTGGGATGAAGTGATGTAAGAAGGGATTAATTTGGTCTCATGGTCACCCATGAAAACTATTGCTATGCATCACCTGAAATATCCTCACAGTGCTGATAAAGACTGAACCATCACCAGCAACACTGGGGGTTTTGTGAGGTGCGATGAGGGGCTTCCTGGTAATGGAGCCTCCATACAGTCCTCTGAGGGAAAAATAATTGAATCTATTGGCAGAAGTCAAAACCATCTCTGGTGAGTGTTATGTACCTGACTGCCTTTTACTGGACTCAAATGGCGAGTAAAAACCACTGACTTCTGTGCATTTTATTCAAAAATACATATCATTTTTGTGACAATCATCTGACATGCTGCCTTCTTTCATTCTCCTCTGTAGTTCAGACTACAGTACTTCCCTGGTAACCTTTCTTTACCACCATCACCCCTGTGTGATCCCGAGAGGCCATTAAAATGCCAAAGATACAAGTGTGACATGAAGAGGGCTGGCGTCTCTGCCAGCACAGCTTCATGGACGCCAGTACCCTGGGGAGTTGAGCTATGCGAGGGAAGCATCAAAGATTTTAAATGTGAGCAGTGTCCCCTTTGTGGAGTAGATATCCTCTTCTTGCATTCACGAGGAATGACAAGTTGAAATGCCTGCCCTTAGGCGTGTGGCAGCAGCATGGGATCCCAGGAAAAGCCAAGTTCCTTCTGAAACACGGGGAATGATTTCATTAGGTTAAAATCTCCGAGGACTCTGGGCAGATGCAGAAGTGAGAATGACAAAAGCCATTACATGGGAGCCGCGCTGTGGACAGCAGATAGAGCTGCAGCTGGGCAGGTGAATACAGCATGGGTTAGAGCATTGTGATCTCCTGTGCCAGGTCACCTTCCTGCTGCCACAGACTAGAGGAATTTACATACATTTTACAAATAGCTTTGCTGTGACTAAAGTGCTGAGGCTTTCCTTTTGGATAGGCAGCATCTCTGCGTTTTAGCCATTTCTTTGTTGTTTGCTGCCTCCAACAGGATTACTGGGAAAATTTTCTCCAGTCGGTGACAATAGACCTGCAATAAGAGCAGCTGCCTTTGATACTCACAGAGGAGGGCAGAATGGTCCTGAGAGACAAGCAAGAGATTTGCAGCGAAGTCAAGAAATGCCAGCTAGAAATTAGCACAACTCCAGATTAAAAAGAGAGCTCTTCATGGTAGTTTAAGTAGTAATGAAGCCACTGTTTAAAAGCCTATGAATAACAACAGATTTAAAAATCAATTCCTTTTTGGAAAAGAAACTAAGACAATTCCTCCAGTGTTGCTCTTGGAGGTTTTATGTCTGTGAAAGGGCAGAGAAAATAGAAGATTGCTGTGGGCCACCTCAAGCCACCCCTTCAGATGATACCTAAGCTGCCTCTATATTCTTACACACCTGCTAGCACTGGATCTTTGAACCCAAGTGCAAAGTCTTGGTTCATTAGGATTAATGAAACTTGAGCTTAAGTCCAAAGTTTCAAGAAAGGTCAAACAGATTGCTGTGTGCTAGAAAAAGATAAGAATGCTGCTTGACTTGCAGGAGTGCTACTGCTAAACACAAACTGAAGTGTAGGTTAACAAGCGTGTGTGTGCTTGCAGATCTGCACACACACACATGAAAAGGAAAGGGGAAAGAGGAAAAACATGGCGGGGGGGGGGGGGCGGACATGCAATACCCATGTTCCTTGCAGAAGATAAGGCAAAGAGATAAAGGGGATTTCTCAGAAGTGCAATATGTGCAATATGAGTGCAGAGTGGCCCCTGGATGGATGGGTGAGGCAACCTGCAAGTCTTAGCCTGAACCACAGCAATCCCTACCTCCCAGAAGCTCAACTCGCTGGTCCATCAGACCCATCAGTCACCACAATGATTTTCTTACCAAAAAGGTGTTACATGACGAAAAACAAAATCAGCAAGGTAAAGAACTTCTTCATTTCTGCTTTAACTGTGATTTTTCCATTGTGTAAGCAAGCTTGAACCTGGGGAGACATACAGATCTCAGTATTAAGGTGCTTGAGAGCTGTGTGTTTATACAAAGCCGTATTTAGTTTAAACTCTATGACCTCTTAACATACGCAAGTCTAAAAATAACATTAAGCACATGTTTTTTATCATGGTTAAAGCTGTTGCAATAAACCCCATCCAACATCACACCCAGCTATTTGCTGTTATGCTGCATAGTAACAGTATTTGGCAAAAACAAAAACAACTTTTGGTCAAATGAGATGGGAAATGAAGGTCTGATGATAGTAGCTCCAAAAGCTCCATGAAGCCCTTGAAAGAAGATACACAGTGGATGCTGTGGGATTTAATCTGATGAGGGAGACACAGGAAAGAGGCAAATGCAAACTAGAGACCAAGCCTAGTGCCATGACGCCCAGTCAGGAAATGGGATGGGTTAGGAACACATTTTCCTGAGAATTCAGCAAACATTTTTCAGACCCAAAGGCAAGAAAAAGACACAGCAAGGCTGCAGCATCCTTCCCCCTGGCTGTGCTCTGATCCATCTTGCTGGGAGCTGGGAACCAGCAGAGAAGTCCTTATTTCAGGCCACTCAGTGGGAAGGAAGAGGAGCAGGTTATGTGCCCTCTTAAGCACATCTTCATGCAATTGAAACAGCATGAAATTAAATTAGTGCAATGAAGAATCCATCCACAGACACAAAAGCATCAAATACCACCTCTGTGATGAGCTGTGATGATTGGTTTGTTTTCAGTATGGCCCAGCTCATGCCCCTAAGTCTAGTCACATCCAAACTTTCAAATTCAGCTTTTGCTGTATGGAAAAAAGGATTAACTCAGATACACTCCAAAATACCTTCAGTGACATGAACTTCAGCATCTGATGTACTTTTCTGAAACTCAGCCAACACTTCTCTTCAGTTACAAGGAGCAGAAAAACACTGTTTCACACATCTTTCTGTTCAGCTGAGAGGCAACTTGGCACTTTGTCAGTCAAGAAAAAAAATGAGTTTATAAAGAAAATGCTGACACAAACACTGGCAGGGCATCCCTGTCATAATGGTGAAGAACACAAGCTGTTAGTGCAACTGAATTCACCCTAGGGAAGACTTGCTGCCTATGGCCACATGTGAGGGACACTGGTGCTGTCTTTGTGCTGCTATCAGCTTTGGGAAGGCTGCTGACCATACGTTTGATCTTTGTTGATCCTGAGTTAGAAGCTAAACAGAAGAAACCTAAGGGTTTGTGGGAATGAAGTCTTCACAACTCATCGCTGCCAAGGCACAACTCCCTGCTTTAAGGCAGAGGTGGTTTTACATCTTTGCCAAACTGCTGAATGTCATTGGTGTGCCACTAACAGTCCTCAAGTGATTGTTTAAAACCAGCGGGTGAAAGTCAAGGAGCATCCCTCCAAATGAAGGATTTTCTTCAGTCCAGAATTTGCTTTATCCTTCCCTTGTCACCTCTTTATCACAGCTCCATTTTGTTCCTGGCCTCCAACTTGCTTCTCTCCATTTCCCTCAGTTTGCCATATAGCAACCGCTTTGTCTACCTATATCCTCCCAGAAAAAGCTGGGGAAATAACATTGCCTTTGCCACTGTCCTGTGATCCACTTCACTTGTCTGCATCTTCCCAACCCTCTGTATGTCTTGTCGTTGCACAAGCTACAGGACAGGAAATGCCTGCTGCCCTCTGCTTTGACAGAGAGTGCATGCCCAGCTGCTCATGTTGTCATACACAGAATAGGCTTTTTACCACTACTGGGGCTAGATTAGTGGCTTGAGAAACATCATTCAGGACAGTCAGCTATTTCTGTTTCTTTTTTTTTCTTGCAGTTCATAGGAATTCCAGCCCACCCATCAAAGATCTAGTTTGTTGCACAGCTTCCCACACTAGTCAGAGGTGGTCACTGATTCCTGGATTGTGTGGGCAGAAGATGTGCTGGAAATGACACACTCTCTTTGCACCTGATTTTGTTTTTCCTGAGAAAGAAGCCACAAATTTTGGTAATTTCTGCACATACACAGAGCAGGCAGGAGAGTAAAATGAAATTAAATTACTCAAAACCATCCAGAAATGGGGTAGAGCTGCTGCCTGCTTAGGAGCTGTTTCTACATCTGTGTGTAAAGATTTCAGTGTGGTTTTGTCCCATATGCCATCACGTTTGGAGGGGTGAGTGGGAGCCAGGAGAGTAGAGGAAGATGCTGGAGAGATTATGAGCTCCACTGGTGCAGAGGCCCCTGAGAGCAGCTCCAGGCAGAAGCTGCAGGTCCTGCTGCCTGACAGAACTCCTCATGGCCTCTATATATTTGTCTATTATTTGTTAGGTATTTTTCTCTGTGAATTCAGCCTTTGCTTTCCCAAGGAATGGCACAGCACTTTCTCTTCCCCCCTGTTTCTGGGAGCACATAACACCGAATTATCCAAGATCTGTGTGAAACACTACCCTGTGTGTGATACTTTCTTAAAGCTGCTGGAAAAAACAGCCCTGACTTGTTTGGGACAAAGAGGTGGGGTGGGGCACCTCCATCTTCCACCACTCAGAGATGTGGCCATCCATCCTGCAGAGAGGGCAACTCTTTACCCACACCATGCTCTACTGCAAAGCCAAGGAGGCAACTTGAGCCAGATCCCAAAACTAGGATCTGTTCATGCTGTTGGTTCCCTTAAGGCCCTTGTGCCCATGGCTGTGCCTGGTAAGAGGGTGAGCCCCTGCCTCCAGAGCCTCAGGGACGACATGGAGAGGGCTGCTGCCATGCCCATGGCTTCTCCCACACCCCACACTCCGGTCTTGCTGCCCTTCAGACCCTTCAAGTCTCCCACATGAGATGTATGTCTCACCACACATCTGCTTGGTCTCACATCTTTGTGGGGCAGTGCCACACTGTCCCCTTGGATCTACGACCCAACATCTCATGCCCCACAGCCCATCCCACCTGTGACTCACCAACTTGCTGAACCAGGCAAATGGGGCCCCAAAATTGGAAAGCAGCTGTCAGATTTCAAAAGCAGGTTATTTTCTACCAGTGAAAACACCACTGCTCAGCAGTGCCCATGGGGCCAGGGGTCCTGTGCCCAGGAGGGTGGGGTGTCTGTTGACAGGTTCCCAGCCTGTCTTAGCTTGCTGTCTGTGGGACAGAAACCTCCCTGCTGAGAGCCTGGGCATCCTCCATCAGCTCATTTCACATAAGGCACAAACAATTTCCCCTGGGAACACAGACTTGCTGTCGTTTTGCTTGGTTTCTAATCACCCGTCTGCATTTGAAACACTCAGTAGATTTTATTTCCTATGGAAACACCACCAATTCAAATTTTAAGATGTTAAACATCAGCACAATCCTGTACTAGGCCCTTCTAATTAAGAGACATTTTCAGAGAAGGGGTGAGGCAAATGAGAACAGTAATTAACTGAGAAACAACTTAAGTTGTTCTCTCAATTCCCTATGCACCAGGCTGAAATGATATTATGGCTTCCTACAAAATTACATGTACCACATCAAAAATAAACACTTAATCTAATATTCTAATTGTGGGTTTAGATAAACATCACAGTTATAAATCATTTTAATGAGTATATAAAAAAGAAGCAAATACCACATTAAGTTTTCATTACCTTTTTAGCGTCCCCCATGGATAATGCAATTCATTTATGGGAATAACAGCCCCCTCTACTATATGCTATAGATACACAGAGGAGTTAAATAGTGTTGCTCTGGGGGTGGTTAAGGTGTTTTAGAGTAAGAAATGGCTATGACTTGCTCATGCCTGCTCGTAAAAATAAAGGTTATGCATTTTAACAAAGAAGTCTGGGATGGAAACATGGATAATTTGATCCAGTAATTAAAAAGAAGAGTTTTCTTAATAGCTGACCCTATAGAAAAAGGGTTCTTAATCAAAGTAAAAGCGAACAGTGGAAAACTCTGAGGGAAGTCAACTTTTCTTGACAAGCTGTTAATCTAAAGACTCTCCAGTTACAGTCATGTCATCAAATATATCCCTAAAAAAACATAGTTAAGGCAAACTAAGCATCCCAATGGGTGGCAAATTCTTTGCAATAGTAATTTAACTGCTTTCAGAAGTGTAGCCACATGTGTCAGTGAAGAACAGAAACATCTGGGGAAAAATCATGCTGTTCTGTAACTCAGCAGAATTTCAGCATTGACTTCAAATGTGATCAGGCATTGGGAGGCGTTTTCAGTGCTCTCTTTTAGGGAAAAGTCCCTCTTTAGGTCATTTGGCTGATAGTAATAGCTTAAGAACATGAAACTTTGGTTATCTGAGCAAAAGCAGTATGGAATTCCTATTTCTTTGAAACAATATAAGCAAATATACCATGAAGCCTTCCTACAGCAGTACCGCTTTTGTTTCTGATCTCACATAATTTCTTTTTGTCTTACTCTAAAATTTATGTTGTAATATTTGTACAGGCAATAGAATTTCACACAGATCTTTGCAGTAGCTGAATCAAATGACAGCAATGATGAAGAAAATAAATTCTTTCACTGTATCATAATTTATTACCCTTGACTAGAATGGTTTAGAGGCATCTCTGAGCCACACAGCCAGTAATTCTCTGTTTCATGGACAGGACATGTTTTCCTAGATTTAAACTAAATTATTTATATAATGCATAGAGCACATGAACCATCCATTACCTGATACCCTCAAAACAATGGGATGGAGAGAAGCCAGTATTAATTGATCATCCAACTGTCCAGTTACTCTGTGTGGGCAATTTATGCCAGATGTTATATAACCACACTTTGAAACATTTTCCACAAGTAAATCTTTCTTATAGAGGGAGGTGGTTGTCTTTGGAAAAGCTATTTATGAGCAGTGATTTGCCAGCTGCAGCACTTGGGTAGGACATGAGCCAAGCTCCTGTCCGTGCTGAACAGCAGGGCTGGCACTCACATCCAAACACACCTTATGGAAGGGCTGAGTCAACAGTGCACTGTGTAATTCTTCTAAGGCAGGTTTCTGTGAGGTGTCAGAGGCAGTTTGGCCTGGCTCAGAGGAATCAGTTATTAAAATTATTTCAAACCGGTGTTAAGAAAACCACCTTTGACAGGCTCCCCCAATGCCACTGGCTCAGCAGGGCCGGGCAGGCAGGTAGACTTGCTGGTCTGTTCCCCAGAGCTGGTGGTCACCAACTGAGCAGCAGCTGGCTCATGTGGCTGAACCAGGCACCCTGGGACAGAGACAGCTCCAGCTCTGGGGCACTGCTGGGCACAAAGCCCGGGTTAAACAAACCAGCAAGGGCAGTGTGCCCCTGTGCACCGGCTCGCACAGAGCCACACTGGCTGGTCCATAGGGAGGCCTCATGTGAATGTCACCCAGAGCATCTGGGCACAATCAGCTCCCATAGCATCAAAGCATCACCTTCCTATCCTGTATCAGCATGGGCTATTTCATCCCATGCAAACATGGTGATTAATCAATTCATCAAACAGCAAATTATTCTGGCCAATAAAAATGTCAACAAACTCTTTTTCTTTCTCTGATTGAGCTACTAGTTCTGAGAAACTTTCTGCTCTACTAGTACTCTCCATTCGATTTCATGCCCCACGTGAATACTTGAGAAAGATTTAATTTCTAATCTTGACTTTCTATTCCTCCAAAGCAAATATATTTACATCCAAGACCATCTGCCTATTAAGTTTGCAGCCTTCATCTGGTTGGGTTTTTTCATTTCACAAGAGTTCTTCCTTTGGAAAAATCAACCTTGGGACATTCCTCAAGCTACAAGGTGATAAGATGCTCTACACAACTCAAATCAGGGTGTCAGAGCAACCTGGTATGTTTTAATAGACATTTAATAGGCATTTACAGCATGTCCATAAAGAAATTCTGTTTTATCTGGTAAGATATTATACATAGTATTTTTTAATTGCATATGGAGGAATACTGAAAAATCTAATTCATTACGACAGTGTAAATCTTCATGCAGCCTCAGCAGGAGTGCCTGTGGGGCAGACAGAAACCCTGTAATGCATGAAAAATAATTGCCTTTCTTCATCTTTTCCTTGCTGCTCCACAAGACCTGATAACAGGTAACCTTGATAGTCTGAGCAATTCACAGCTAAGCCTTTGCAATGACAAACTTGTCTTTCCCTGTGTGCTGCGAGTCCCAGTTTCCCCAGAAGTACCAGGCTGGGTGTCAAAGATTTCAGATGCAAACCATTTGGGATGTTCCACTGCCACCTACAAAGCAAAGCCAGCTGGTGTGCATGGGCCCTCCTGCTCTGGGAGAGATTTCTTTCATTTTTAATGTATCCTACAGTTGCTCTGTCCTTTCTTTCCATTTGCAAATCAGTCCACCTTTTCCTTTCTTCCTGACTCTCTCTTACTCTTGTTTTCCCAAGTCTTTCTATGCCTACATTTGTAATTTTTTCCTCATCTAAACTGACATTCTGTTCACTTCTTCCTTCATACACCTAAAATTCACTCCCTGCAATGCAATACTGATCCCCAGGAGAGGAGGTGGCGGTGGCAGGACCATGTTGTTCCTCCAAGACGTCTCTTCCACCTACCCCTCTTCCCCATGAAAGACATTTTAATTCTACAGAAAATGATTACAGAGATTATGGGTAAAATATGACAGTATCCCTTTCCCCCCGTAAGTTAATTTAAATGGATGATTCAACTTAGTAAAGGTTTTGCTAAGGTACAGGAAACCCCCTACTTTTTCTGGACTTCCCAAGCAGAAAAGATTGCCCTATACAAAATTATAGTCCCTCAGATCCGAGGATACACAACTGTTTAATATGGCTGTTTATAAGAAACGCCACTTAAATCAATAGCTGGGGTCTGAAGACGTTTGCAGTGAACATGAGATCAGACCTGTCCACACAGATGTGTCTGAGTACTTGAGCTCCTTCTTCCCCCTGGCACAAACACTCAAATTCCCTATATGGATTTACCATGCATGGAGCTCACCATGCTGGGAGGCAATGTTCTGGAGTTAACCCGCTTCCCCATTTCCTGCCATCTCTGTCACAAACTGACAAGTCCTCCAGTGATGCTTAAAAGCAGAGGTGAAATACAGCTGTTGACCAACTAGTTTTTAACAGAACGGTTCAGGGTTTTTGATCACTATTGAAATACAAATTGAGGCTCATGTGGCAAGGAAAGTCCCCAGCTGACCCCTCTCAGTCTGCAAGAACACTCAATAGGTGAGAGCATGGTGCTGATAACCCTGAAGTTGTGGATTCAACCCCCATTTGGGCCATTCACTTAAGAGCTGGACTTGATCCTTGCGGGCCCCTTCCAACTCCAAATATTCTGTGAATCTGTGACCAAAAAGCACAGCCAATTTCCCACCAAGCAAACCTGACCAGCCATCTCCCTGAGACATCTGAGTCTTTAGCAAAAGGCAGGCAAAGGCTCATCCCTCTAGTGGGTGCAGGGAAGCTTCTGGTCCAAGCCCAGACTTCCAGCCTGCCATAGGAATGGATCTGCAGACCACATTCAAAGTGTGCTCTCACTGGCTCCAGCTCCAAGAGAGCCAAGTGCAAAGCTGGTTAAACTGCTGATGCATGGGGGAAACCCTACACACCAAGAAGAAAGGGGGTAAGGGGTTAGCTTTGCTCTTCACTTCATTGCTTAGACCTTTCTTTTGATGTCTGCTTGGCTGGTCCCAGAGAGCTCTAGAAAATCACAGAAAGGAGCTGCCAAACTACATAGCCTAGATTTGATCCAAGATTCTCTCTAAAATTTGTTTTCTTCATAGTCTTTTCTACAAAAGGGGAATTTACATACTTTTACTGAGCCTTCTTATCTTTGCAGGACAGCCTAACTAGCAAAATATAGGGCCATAACAGGATAACAACTGTTTAACTGCTTATCTTAATTTATTCTCTAACGAAGGAGGCATATAGCTGTGAAATCGGAATTTATTTACAGTTCATGCCTGACCTTTTTAATGTCTGGTAAAATCATGTTATGGAACTGTTTGAAAATTTATTGTCCCCATTTAACAATGCTGACATTTTGTGATTATTGGCTCTGGAAAATCTACTGGCACTGTCAGGCAGAGAAAGTTCAGAAATTGCTTCCAGGGAACTACAAAGCTCTGTTTTTTAGAGTGCTGAACACTAACAGATCCTTTTTATTGCATATTTTTAATGTACACCAATAAGGAAAAACAAGATGCAAAGCAAAGCTAAAAAAGGAAAAGAGAGAAGTACTCTTGATTAAATGCAAATTAGAACAGGGCTTCACTCCCAGCTGTCTGAAGTCTGTGCTAAAAAGCATTGTTACTTCAAAGCAAAAACGATCAGGTCCAGGGACACTCCAAGACTGATTCTGTGCCAGTTGGGGCTGACGACAGGTGGAAAACAGCTCAGCACAGTCCAGCTGGCAGCAAAGCAGCCACCCAGGAGCCTCAGACTGTGGGGGGCTGCAGGCAAGGAGCCTCAGCAATTAGTGCTGGTGCAACTTTCCAAGTGCCCCGGCCACACAGGCAGGACTGAGGGTGGTCCCACCAGAGTCTGCAAGTCACCAGGGGCAAATTACAGCTTTTGTATATGGCCCAAGGTGGTGCCCCTCAGCAGGTAGTCTGGCACACAGCAGTGGTGAGGGTGAGGTGCTGCACGAGTAAAGCCTCCATAAAATTGTCAGTAAGTAGAAGCCTGACACGGTGCTTGGGGTGGTGTTGAAAAAATCTTTGCCAGGATACTTCAGGATACATGTATTCATGTACAGCAGCAAAACATTACTGCAGAATGACCACTTGCAAGCTTTGTTAGAAGATATCATGGTTTTCCTGACCTTTCGTTCTCAGTGACCTTCCTTTTCAAAATTCTACTTTATCCCTTTACATTTTTTCACCTAATGCTACAGAAAAATAGCATTATATTTGTAGAAACCAATCACTTTTTGTACAGCAGTAAAAAACTACCTGCTCTGTCAAAGTGTTCTTAAAATTCAGAGTGATATTGATTTACAAAAGCTTTCCCATTGCCGAGATGAGGCAGCAGACTTCAGCTATGGCAAAATGTACAGTTAGCTGACCAGTTTACCACTGGGGGACAGGGATTTTCCAACATGCTTAGCTTGCTACAAAATCTTTAATGGAACCAGATAAAAAAATAATTCAGTATTGCAGCTACAAAGAGAACCAAGAAATAGGAAGATTTACAGCCTTTCAAATATTCCATTTCCAGTGTGCCATCACATCTGCAAATTCTGTAAGAGGAAGTGGCCTCCCTGTTGCACCAGGGGAGGTTTAGGTGGGATATTAGGAAAAAACTCTTCACTGAAAGGGTGGCCAAATATTGGAACATGCTGCCCAGGCATTCTCCATCCCAGGATATGTTCAAAAGGCACGTGGGTGTGTCAGTTAGAGACATTGTTTAGTGGTGAACATGGAAGTGATGGGTTAACAGCTGGATTTGGGATTTTAGCAGTCTTTACCAACCTAAATATTTCTGTGATTCTCCTAAACAAAACCACAGGATATAGCAGAGACTGTAGCAGTGTGTGACAAGAAATATGTAAAACTCTACAAGTGAAAATTGTGAAAATTGTGTTTATGGGGTTTTTTGTTATGATAGTTCTCAACCACTGTTATTTAGAACCAGCTGAGCATTACACTGATTTCCTTGAAGTATAATGGTCTTTACAACTGTTCCTCTAAATGTAGTGACTGATCCAACAGTAAGTTCAATGGAAATAATTCAACTACTTTTCAATAAAATACAGAATTTGCACTTTTGGAAAAAGCACTTTCACTTGAAGCACACTACAATTCGATAAATGCAATTATATACCTAAATGAGTTTTTCTTCATTCATGGTAGTATCAGATCTATTCTCTCTGTTCTTAATGTTCCAAAGTTATTAATCAAAATCTCATATTAAAACATCTAAGAGAAATTTTGACTCAGCTACTCTAAAGGTCTGGGTTGCAACATGGATCACTGTGCACTGCTGCAGTCATTTATACTACAATAGAAATCTTTGATTATATTCTACTATCCTGCTTTATCTGCTGCAGTACAGAATCCCCATGGCTTTGCCAACACTTGAATTAATTTTAACAATAGCTTTTGACTTGATGCAGCACCTCAAGAAGCTGTTAATTATAGGACATTTTCAGGCTCTTTCAGCAGATATAAAAGTTGTGTTGTCTGGTCATATTTTTCATAGTACCAGTTCTTCATTCTTTCTGCAAAATGCACATCTTAAAATTAATTGCTCCATTATGAAGGCTTGGAGAAGCAAAGTAAAATAATGAAACCATTATCCCAATCCCAGTAATTGTAACAGGATTAAACTCAGCAGAAGGAACACAGATAACTTTTGTGTAACTGAACATTGAGATCAAAATGTTTATAAGAGTGACTGTTGTAAGAATTTGCCCCATTTTGTGGTGGAAGTGATACCAGTTTGGATCAGCCTACACTTTTCTTTATCTAACTGTTGTCAGCCCCCCATGTAAGTGATGTGGCCTCTGTGCCTGGCTGGCAAGAAGACAATTTTCAAATAAAATGTGACAGAGTCCCCAAAGCTAAAGTATGAAAGGAGCAACCTTCTTGCCTAAGACAGACACAAACATTGCTGGAAACGATGCAACAGCTTCTTTCTGCAAAGAGCCAGCAATGACCACAGTATTCCTGGAGCATTCATGTTAACCTGTGGGCTAGCTATTATTTCAAGTGAAATTAATGAAGTTTAGGGGTGTAGTGAAGCTGCTGTTGGCCATAAGGAGCACTGGTGGAGTGTGGAAAGCCCTCCCGCCCACACATCCTGCTTCAGGAGTCCGGCATGCCTGACCCAGCATCCTCAAGGAAATACACTTTTTCTGGCATTTTTACCTAAACAAGAGCATTTAAACAAAGTGGAACAGCTCTAATAAGGCACCTTGAGGGAAACTTACCTCAGATTAATCTACAGTTTCATTCTAGACTAGTGAAAGTTAAAGAAAGAACAAAACCACACTAGAGCTCCACAAGATGAAGTTGATTCTCTCACTAGTGCCTGCAATCTCTTTTTTGGAAATTAAGAGAGCAGAGAAAAACTTAGCAAGGAAAAGTGCAGCAGTATCTCGACTAATCAATATTTCCATTTACATTGAAGAACAAATTGTTATCTTTGATTTTGGCATAGAACATGATTCTTTCAGTTTTGCCATTACTTGCACAGAATTTAATTCTGGACAGGGCAGCCCATTTTCACTTCTAACCACATAAAGGGAAACATTGCCAGAAAAGTTCCTGTGTGTGCTGATGGACACCAAGCTGAGCAGGAGGCAGCAATGTGCCCTGGTGGCCAAGAAGGCCAACAGCCTCCTGGGCTGCATCAGGCACAGCCCTGCCAGCTGGGTGGGGGCTTCCCTTCTGCCCATCCTGGTTGAGACACACCTGGAGTGCCGCATCCAGTCCCGAGCTCCCCAGTGTGAGGGAGACATGGACAGACATGGCAGGTCTGGTATTTACTTTTCCTATTGGTAGAGCAATGGAGCTGAAAGCCTGTAAATGTACAACCAAACCAGCCCTTGTGTTTATTCCATTCAGCTCCTAGCTGAATTGCAGTCTATTGTAGTGGTCTAACCAGCGGCACCAAACTGTTTCCCACTGAATTTCAATCATGAGATAAAAATTTAAATCTCAAACATTTTCTTCTCATTGACTTTTAACATTACATGAACTTAGTGAGTTGTTGCTTTGTCAGCTAGATACAGGGGGGTTTTAAATGGACAATTTATCCTTACTCCAATATTTGCCATATCATATTGGACCTCCACACACAGGGGTACATTTGAGGCCTGAAAAAAAGCTCCTCATTGCTTGCTTGTACATCTAAAATTACCCATTCACTTCTTGATAGCTGAGAGCACTCAAGCATGTCAGTTTTATGACATTCTCTGCAGTTTTATATGCTTTGGTTCTTCCAGAAACTGCATACACATGCTAATTAGCACAAAACTGTTCCATAATAAGTACTGAGTAGTCAAGTAGTGTATGCTTTAAAAAATATCTTTCTCCTTTTTGAAATTTCTCAAGCCTCAGGATGTTCCAGTTTTCCTTTCCAGTTAAGGCATGTCTGGGAGCAGTGGGGGCACCCCTTGCCTCCCTCATCTTCTGACAAAGGGATGATATTTAGAGCATCACTTTATGAATGAGAAAAAGACAGTTCTGTCAAACTGACTTTAATTTTGTTTTAACTAAGATAAAATTTCAGTTGGTGTTTTTTACTCTGAGAGCACTGTAAGAGTCATCCTTGACAAGGTGTTAATACAAAAAGAATTGTCACCATCTTAGTAAATTCATATAATTTTGATGCTTTAAATCGAGGCTGTTCCTGTAAGGCAAAACTTGTAGTTGAAACTAGGTTCTGGAAAAACCAGCAAGTTCTGAGGGCAGCTTAAACAATTGGAGCATTAGCACATCCAGGCAGCAGGTCAACTTAAGAGTGTATTTATAACTTGAGTTTTGAAATGCATACAAAAGCTAGTTTTCCTTTCCTTTTTTTCCCCTCAGGTACCCAAGCTGCCATTTTCTTCAGCAGTTTTTCAGCTGTAGTGTTTGGGCAGATTAGCACTGAGTTTTATTACATTTAGTCCCTAAGCAAACACACAGAGCCTGGTTTCCATACACATGAGAATAAACAAATTTTTAACTGTATCATCTTCAAAATCTTCACAAATTTTGTTTCAGTTTCATTCTAAAGCTGTTTTTCAGAGACAGAAGTTGAAGTTGCTCCCTGCATTGTACTTGGCAGGAGAAACCACTCAGTGAATGAAACCCTCAATTTAGGTGAAATTCAGAAAAACTAGGTAGATCAGAGACACATCCTATCAGATGAGGAAACTCTGCTGATCTGCCACAGAGGCCAAGACACCATGTACTTCTGCTTAGAACATTGTAAAGGAATACCAGCGACAGTTCTGGGCTCAAAGAGACTGAGTCAGCAGAAGAGTGACGAATTTAGATCCTGCTGAGGGAAGGAATCCCTCTGCAGGGGAACAGCTGTGAACAAACAGTGCTGAACTGAACAGGAAGTTCCAAACAAAACCAGGAGGCTGATGGCATATTGTATGCTCTGAGCATCACGGGGGAAGCCACGGAGGAGCACAGGCTTGTTGAGCTTAAGCAATTGTGCAAAATAGCAAGGAGAGCTGGATGAGTTAGAAAATCAGAATCTACTTCAACTCACCAAATGAGTCCTTTTTGGTATGAGACCTTCTCTCTCAAGATCTCCTTGACTGAGAAGGAACGAACTCCTTCAAGATACTGGGAAACTAATAATGAAACTGTGATGGGAAGGGGCAAAATGTACTCAGGACCCTAGCTGGGAATAGGCAGTGAGAAGTGAGTCCACAGCCATGTCTCTGCAGTTTTCCCTGACAGCTGAGTTCAATGCCCAATACTCTGCCTTTTTTCCCCATTAACAGGACCCTAACCAGAACTCCTTTAGAACACCAATGCAGTGTGATGATAGACATTGTACTATCCTTGGACAAAACATACTCCTCAGTGAGACAATAAAGGCATCCAGGATTTTTAATTGGTCTGGTGCTGGTGTGAGCAGTAGGCACCTAAGAGAAAAGCTCTGCTCTGAGGGCTTGAGGACCAGGATAATGGCTGAAATTAAAAGTAAAGAAATAAAACAAAACCCCCTGCAACACTGGAAATACAAAAATGGTTACAAGTGAGATAAAACGAGTGCCAGCTAGACATCCAAATTCTGCTATCTCTCATAGCAGTGGCTGAGAAGAACACCTGCAAGGATGTGTTTTGGTCAGTGTTTGTGCTCACTGGATTTGACAGCTTTCTTTCTGCCTCTACTGCTGCCTGGAGCAGAAAGCAAGACTCCATCTTCAGTAATTTCTGCTCAGTTACTGCAGTATGGACAGATCATTTAAAACACTAATCACTTCCTTTTCAGTGTTCAGCAGCAAGTACAGAGATTTATAGGTTCTATCAGATTTTTGTTTGGTTTTTTTAATCCACACATTTGTATTTGTATATTTCAAATAAAATAATTTTATGTTTTGACTTTTGTAGAATCCTATCCCTAAGAGCATCTGATACAGCAGCATTTATTTCAGGACTTGCAGCATGAAGTGCAGGTCTGCCAAAACCACCTCAAAAGAGTTTGCGAGGTCCTGAAGCTGCTGTGGGCTTGCACAGACAACTCCAGGGACAACTGCTGGGCAGTTACCTTCCCCAGCTTTTCTTAGAATTATGGTACAAGTTGTGGTTCATTAGAATCACATATAGTTGGTACTAGATTACTCGTTTTCCTCCCTTTTGGTCAGTTTTTCTGAAACAGAAACCCCAGTTCAGTATTCTAAAAAAGTATTACCTTTGGAATTGGGGTCTTGTTGCATATTTTGCTTCATTTATGGTCAAATTGTAAAACAGTATTTTAAAATTTAATTTAAAAAAAATTGAAAATTTAAAAATTACAAAAAAAAGGTTTTGGTTACCAGGGCAACTTAGATTAGAAATATAAATTAAAAATCCTCTCTTTTTTCAACTCCAGATGTGCAAAGTAAGTCAGTGTGCTGTTGCCCAAACACTTAAATTTTGCCACTTAAGAAGTGAATGCACTCATTCAGGGGAAGGCAATCACTACTGACACATCCATCTGCTCACCAGAATCCAAAACCTAGTTTTGTGAGGTCGCTCATGTTGAGAGTCACCATTCCATTACAGCTGACTGCTGAAAGCCTGTAAGAAGGGAAATCATTAGCAAGGTAGAAAGAAAATATGGAACCATGCTACGAAATCTGCTTTTTCAGCCATGTAACTCAGCTAGAGGGGCCCAGGGATTTACTGCACTCCTTGCAGCAGTAGCCAGCTATCCAGTCTGGAGCACCAGCAAACATCAGGCTACAGGAGCGTTGCCTGGTGGCCATACACCTGCACAAACTTTGACAAAATTTACACTACAGAAGTGAACCTTAGAAATAGCTTGCAAAGGATTGAACTTTGAAGCAAGCCAGTCTGAGTCTTAACGGCTCAGAAAGCTTCAGTAGCTTGTCAAGAAAAATAAAATTCACTAGATCCATTTCAAATCCATTCTTCAAATACCTGCAATTTTTCATCTGTGAAGAAATCTCGCTGGTTCTCCCCCAGATTGATTGGTGTTTGCTAATGAGGTTACAGCGCCATCTCCTGGAAAAACACAACTTGTTGCAACTGCTCCTGAAATCTTCCATTTCACTGTGCCCACAGAACCAGCTTACACAATAGATTCTGCCAGTGCGCCTACCTGAAGCAACTGGATAGGCAAAATAAGAAACTGCTGACCTTTTTTTTCTTAGTAGCTATACTGCAATAATGAGCACTGGGAAGGAATGGAGAGGTTGATTTTAGCTCATACTCCACTTTTAAGAGGCAACACGAGATTTATTCTTATAGAATCAGCACTAGAAGAGCACAAGCCTGCTCAAACAGATCTGGCCATTCACTGGTTCAAATAAAAATGAAAGGGTTTCTGGTCCAAGAGGTACATATGCCTTTTGGTCAGAGGGCATAAAACCCAAGGTCCAAAAGTTTAATAACACCCCATGATGAAATCAAAATACCTCCAACATTTTTTTTTTTAGATTTGTGTTTCACTGCTTTACAAAAACACTGCGAAACTATTACCAATAAAACCACTTTCACATAAAAAAAAGGCCATTGTCAGAGTTAATTTTAGCTTTTTAAAAAAATAAAACATTACTAAATGGTTTAACACTTAGCATTGGAAAAATACCAAATAATTGTCCTTTTAATCAGATGATTGATGTAATTTCTACAAATGCAATGCTGATCTTCTGGGGGGAACAGTAACTTCAAAAAATTAAAACACTGAAAGATGGAACCCCCAGAAAGACTCATTCATTCTCAGATATATGTGCACACATATGTACAGATACTTAGTGGAGATTTTAAAGTGTTAGAGAGCCACTTGAACAAACAGAAGACATTAATCAAGAATTACTAGCAAGCAGGTATTTTAATCTTGCAGCTATAAGTGCTATTAATAGTCTTAGGCACTCTGCTATATTAATGGAGCTTCTGAAAACATCGTTATAGGGCATAAAGCATATACTTTATCAGCCTGGGGTTACTACTGGCATTATCAAGAAGAAATAATAGTTGTTTCCAGCACAGAAGAAACAATAAAACCTCTTAGTTACTTAAAACACTTTTCTTTCATTAAAAGGCTTCAGGGCTTGATATTTAAGGCTCTTTATGAAAAAATGCAAAAAGAAAAAAATATAGTGATTTTTATGATCTAAGCAATGTAATACAATATTCTTGGGCATCATGGCTCCCTGCAGAAAAATACCAGTGCACTTAGATTTTATTCAAAAACCCCAGTCAAAAGGGTAACTTGGGGTTACAGGAATACCCTATACACAACACATCATCTTGCTTTTGAGCACAAAAAAAACCTACAGCACTGTGCTGCATTCATCAGCATAGGATAGCATATTTACTGGCGCAGGCAGGCAGAAACAGCTGGATCTTCCTTTGGCAAAGGCCACTGATGAGCTGTGCAGAGAGCCTTCACAGTGAATAGCCTTTTCTTCAGCCACACGATCAAGCAGCTGTAAGAACAGATTTATCAAAGAAGCTTCTGATGTTGTTCTCAGATACTGTACTTTTAATAAACCTATTTCCACTACTTTGTCAAAGAAATAGCTGGTCTTCAAAATGGAGTGCATTACATATGACATCTTTGTAGTCAAACATACTATTCTGCATGCAGACCTCAGATATTTCCTAGGGCTTCTGTGTTTCTCTAACATCTGTTCATGTCAGAATGTGCTTTTATTGCTATAGGCTGAAATCTGAACAAAACTGCAGAAAAGTATGCAAGATTTAAACAAGGCAAGCAACACTGGGTTTTGTAGTGACCTAAAGCAAACAAACATTGACAATAAGAGACATAATCTGTTTACAATCCTAAAGTGCATGTGTTGGAACATTTCTCTTGTAAACAAACAGTACAGAAGCTCAGAAAAAACATTGTGACATTTAAGGCTAACTCTGCAAATGAATACTTAAATCTTGTATTATATTTTTTGCTTTTTCAAAGCACTATCCAGAAAGATTGCTCCTTGATAAGTTCCAAGCATTGCTGTACTTTAAAAAACTGGCAGGTAACTTTCCGAAATGAGAGAAGTGGTGTCCTTTGAAGCTAACTGAAACAGGTTGCTAAGTAAGTCTGCAAATAGTGTATTTTTTATTTAAAAAAAGCAGTATAAGCATTCTTGATTTAAAATAATATTTATTCACTAGACCATGCTGAAACTCAAATAAAGGAGATGAACATAGACAAATACTCTCCCACTTTCTCTCCAGCACTTCTGAAGGTGGGAGATAGGAAGAAAATCTGACTTGATTACTGCAGAATCTTTCAGCTGACCCTGAAAACTGTGCATTATGGTTGTTTGCTTTACTTCATTAGATGCTATAGCAGCATTTTAAGGTTCCTCCTTGGAAATAGATTTATTTGAATTATTAAAAATATTAAATCCTAGTTTCAGCTACTAATTGCTGCCAGAGGAATTTTTAAAAATTATAATGAGGTGAATTCTTCAAAAGAAGATCCATGAAGCTAATTTTTAGGACAAACCTTCTCTTGGAATGCAATTGTGCACTTAATAAAATTACAATTAAAAATACATGTAAAAAAGTAGAGTATTGCACCCTTGCAACGAACTGGACAGACCTGCAAATGAGCATTACTCTGCTACCTCAAGCAAAACAAAGCTTCTGTACTTCCGCTTAATGACCCATTGAAATATGAACTGAATGATGACATGACAGACTTTTTCTCCACCACATCATCCCCATTTCACAACAGCATATTCTGCTCAGCATTCACACTACACACAACTATGGGCCCTCACTGCACCCGGGCTCGGAAGCACACTGTGAAATAAGCTCCCAAGTTCTCTTCCTTCTGCAGTACGGAACATACCTCTCCTACATGATGTAGCTAAAAGCATATGAAATAACATCCATATTGCAATGGCAACCTTTGGGGATTCTTTCCAACAGGTCTGATTCTCTTCTGTGAGTTTCCAGGAGACACTTGTTCTCTCAGCTGGGAGGTCTGATCTCACAGATGCGCAGGATATTACCAGGTCTATTTGGCCAGTCATATTAGAATTTGTTTGTTCCTGGTATGCACTTCAGGACAGCAAACAAAGAATACTTTGACCAAAGAATGCTCATTATACTCTGCAGTGCTCTTCCTGAACTCCATCTATAGAAGTACCTGAACCTGCCAACGGACCTTTTATTTTCTCACCCTTCCATGTGCTGACATACAACAAAAAAATCCCAGCCTGTTGCCAAACTGTTTTTGCACTCTGTCCAATCCCTGTGACAGACAACTTGGGTTACATGTCAATTATTGTGTTGACAGCTAAGCTATGCAGTTTTGCAACAATAAATGCCTAGTGACACCAGTATTAAGAAAAATAGACCAACAAATACAAAACATTTGCCAAACAGCACTAGAATGCAGATTCACCTTTTTATGTAATAGCCTGCCTTCGTCCTCATTTTAAGTTTCCTGAACCAGCCATGTTCAGCCACCTAACAGGCCTGAAAAAAGTAATTCATAGACAATCAGAAATTTTTACTATTTCAGAAAATTTTTTGTCTTTACATGGCCCTTGATGAATCCAACTGTTTCAACTTTAATACAAGTGTTCAAACCATTCAAACGTTTTCTCCATGTAGAAATAACCTGTCTATTTATCTGGTACAACCATAGAATGACTGGATACACCAGGCTGAAAGCCACTCAAATGAATTCACATTCAGAAATCAAATACCAACACCACTACAAAATTACACAATTGTGGGTTTTTTTCTCTTTTTTTCAAAAGTTCGGAGTGAAGAACTGCAAAAATAATTAGTCATCTCCCTAGAAAATTACCTACAGCTAAGGCAAGGTCACTGTCAGAACAGTGTATAATCTTCCATGTCAAACGCCTTTTTAATCTTTATATTGGCTACCTGGAGATACACATATTCTACGATTTTATTAGAGTTGAATTCAACCCACTTTATATGCCCAAACTGGTACCAAAAGCAAAAGCAGCAGAGTTTCATATTTCATTTTGGCTGCCCCCTGCCAAGGTATTAAAATCAACCATTGCTGTCCATCTGCATCTTCTGTTCCTCACTTTAATTTTGATTATAAGATGGTTTTTGCAAACAAGTCACATTTCAAACCAGAGTCATGGATTTTCAGCCTACTGTATTAGGACAAACAAGAACTCCGTAGAACTCAGTAACTTTAGTTTAGAATATTCCTCTTTAAAGAGATTCATTTGATCATCTCCATATTTGGAAAAAAATATGGTAATGTTCTTAGACTTTGAAAAGGAGTTGATGATGGGAAATCCAAATTTTTTTTCCCCTTCTGTCAAATGTGACTAACACTTCAAAGTTGCCAGCTGTGGAGAGAAAAGAATCGAAGTAGCCCCTACCATACATTCCATCAGTAGGCAGAATTCAGCTGTTACAATTCAAAACACCTTACTGGCAAGCTGGGCTAGAGCTTTAGATCATTCAATACAGTGTGAGCATTTTGAAACTGAAGGGCAGGAGAAAGATTTCCATGAAGCCACATTCCATGGAATTCTGTGGAATACCTAATTTTGTTTTGTCCCTAGATAGTGTTAGGCATTTTCACTGCTCATGGAAGATTAATTTACTTCATTACTCTTAAGAACTCTCTCCCCAAACTCAAATACAATGAAAAATTATAAATGGATACTGATGAAGAAGGTGGATTTTAATGTGAGAGTTATATACCCAAGAGCTCTTCTAGGGCAGGGAGCAACACTTTCTGCCAGAATTTCTACCTGCTCATGTTCAGTAGTGCAGCACTCAAATCTTCCCATCTCATAGCAAGGAGGAATCAAAGAGGGGAAAAAAAAAAGTAATAAACTGACTAGTATTTTTCATTTTTTCAGAATTAATTTTAAGAACAGCAACAACAAAATAGACATTTTATCTGAAGTTTAGAGCAACAGGGAAATAAAACCCAGAGGCTGCAAGTTTGACTGTTTGGCAGAAACAAATATTATTTCAGTCAGAATGATCAGGACTCACAAAATAAAAACAACCCACACACACACATCCAAGGCCACATTTAAAAGTGGAGGTAATGGACAAGAAGTACCAGTAAGTATGAGAACAGTTGCTAAATCCCTACTACTAAGTCCACCAGTGCAGGGTGAACTTGTTCCAAGCCTCATTATTGGGAACATCTGTTAAAGCAAATACAACAGAAGCAGATATGGATTTTTAATTCCTATTTTCGAGTTGATGAAATTTAAATATAATCCTTCATTTGAGGGAAGCAATGCTGTTTACATGGCTATGTGCTGCTTTGTACACCTCATAAAAATACAACTGGAAGTAGTACAGCTCTCTTTATTTTGTCAACTGCTATATTAGATGCCATACTTTGAAGGAAAATCATATAAAAAATAAATTTACATGATTGAAGTGCAGCATTCTTGAAGTATTCGTAGGTTTCAATTTATAATTTTAGAAAAAAACTCTTATAAGGATGGCGAGTTCTTTCACGGAAAAACAGAGCATGAAGTATTTTTGAGATACAAAAATATTTTAACCCAAAAACCTACAATGTGAGGACTGGCCAACCATTTTTCTATTATGCACAAGCTTGTTAATTGGTCTCAATTGTCTGTGTGCAAAGTGATGAAAAATACTAGAGAAAGTTCTAATTTTACCAAACATCCTATGAGCAGCCTTTCAGAATGTTGGTTTTGTTTTAGTGAGAGAAATTTCCTATTTCACTTTCAAATACTTAGCATTTAAAAAACAGCTACAGGTATTCCTGACATCTTCTTTAACAGAATTACATGAATCTAATTGATCTAAAAGCATAAACACACCAGATTTATACCAGTACTTGGATATACAGACGGAAAACCAAAGAAAACTTTCAATCTAGTGATCCAGTGAAATTGAGTGGAATTTCAAAACCTAACATGGCTAGATTTTGGTACACGGATAAATTATCTCAGTAATTATGGTGTAGCTACAATCTTTATGAGTTAGTCTTCCCACATCACCAAAATAACTATCTGCTACATGGAGACAATCACACTCAGAATTTTTGCAATTTACAGGGAAGACTTAGTTCTTATGTTCCCACCTGCTTTGTCAGTGGTCAAAGTGAAGATTACTCTTCTGCAAGAAAGCATTCACAATGTAACAGAGCTCAACTTTCCCTTCTGTCCTTAAGCTTGATCCACTGTAAAGTACTGTAAAACAAAGTGAAGATGATCTGCCTCCACCACATCAGGTGTTTGTTATGGTAGTGCATAAGCACACACAGATCTCTCAACTACAAATATTCTGTTCACTTACCATTGTCACCTATTCCCTTTTCCAATTTTAGCCTCACAGTTCATGTTTATCATACCATTCTCACATCTAACTTTAGATCTATAAAACATTTTAATGTACTTTGAAAAGTTAACGCAAAAAGTTCAAAGATTAGTATGACAACTAATTAGAACAACAGATTCTTAATTAGGAGGCCTGTATATTGCTCCAATTAAAGTAGATGATTTATACAGTAAGATAACATATACCTAATTCACAGTGCTTCTTCTACTGTATGGTTTCTCTCTAGTCATCCCAATCCTTTTCATGACATTTAGATATGTTGGTATGTTTAATCTCATTTATTTCTACTTCTAGAAGACAATTGTTACATTAGTATGAAGACTTTGGAGACAGAGAAAGCTACATTTTCAAAAATTTCTACAGCATTAGAATTGTTACTATTGAATGAGTTCATAGACTTCTTTGTTCAGGTCCTTCTATTAAAGTAAAATGTACCAGTATGTCCTTTGCTTTTCCCAAGCTGCAAGCATGTAAGGTGAAGATTTTGCCCCCAAGCCCCAATGCTCACGGGAAACTGTCTCTAAGGTCATAAAAATGAATGCTTTTTCAGTCCCGTAGGAGCTTATGCCACGTACCCACGTAACAGGTTTCCAAAATATCAAACTAGCTAAAAAAGACCAGTTAACTAAAAAAATTCAAATTCGTATCTGACTTCAGAAAAAAAAAAAAAAGACAACTAAGCAGTTGCATTAAACAAGAAATGAGGCAGTGGTCCCTGATCTTTTTGTTATTAAATTCCCAAATCCAGTTCATTGTGGGACTGCCAGCTATCCACTTCTGGTCCATTTCTAAATTACCTCAGCATATCCACAGAAGAATGGTTTCTTCTGTTTGATCTCTATCTCTCTCCAGCCTTTTGGCCATTTCCTGTCTCATCAGAATACTGTATGGCACTTGAAGTATTGCAGCCTCCTGGTGGTGCCACATGCCAGAACAAAATGATGGTCTGGCAACACCTGTCTAGGTAACACCGTACATTAGTGCCTTAACAAAAGCTGTCAGGTGAAGAATAGGAGAAAGAATTCACTGAAGAAACTTCTTTCACACTTTTATAATAAAAGCAAAGTTGAGTGCTGAGTTCAGGAACCACTGAGCAACTCTTGTTTTCTCTGCTTATTTTACCTCTATCTTGTTTCCTTCCAATTTTACGGTTTGTCCCCCTTAATTCCAGTGGATTCAGTCTTTGGTAATCAAAACCCATGAAAACTGCAGAAATCATGATGTTTACTGTAATAATATCTGCAGGGTCATATTACTGGCATTTTAAAAAGCCAGGTTACGACAACAAACCTTCATTCATCCCTTCCTGTATGAATGGCCTGTATGTCAAAATACCTGAAAACTGCACTGATACAGTAGAACTTATTTTAACTTGCATTACGAATAAACTGCACATGCTGTTTTACAGACAATATATATTTGTAAACTTGCTCATGCAAAATTAGTGTGCACAACAGGGATATTGGTTTTCTAATCCCCACATCTGTAAAAATGACATTTATGTCTGCTCTTTTTGAACTGTGCCCAAACTCTCTTTTTAATGTAATAAATCTTACACATAATTAATCTGCCAGCCAAACCAATTTATGAAGCTGAAACAAAAAAAGAATAAAAAGTTATACAAAAAACATGGTGCACCTGGACACTTGATTCCCACCTCCCCCCATTTTGTTTACAAGTAGAAAGAATGACTAAAAGAAAAAAAAATCATGGTCACAAAATTTCGACATTTTAATCCTAAACATTACAGGGCAAATGGATGTTGGAATTTATTTCCACACACCATGAGTCAACTTTTTAATTCCCAAATGTGGCCAAATCCACTAAAACAAGAGTGGTTAAACTCTGGACTATGGAAATACATTTCTGGAATAAATGCTAGAAAAGCAATTATGGGAAAAGCCAACTGTCTCCATAAAGGTAAATAAAGTGGAACAATGTGTAGATTAGATACTTTTTCTGTTTCTTACTCATAACCTGTCAATTCAGTGCATCATATGGTTCAACATAATGGTCCCCATTAGACAAACATCTAACTAGTGTCCATTGATTCCAAGTTAGTGGATGATGAATCTTTTTGGATACTTTCAAAGATGGCTGCCAGCTCAGGGTTAGAGCTTATCTGTGACTGAAATTCACTCATTAATGGACTCTTCTCTGCTTCTGGAATGGTTAGAAGTGCTGCTACAGCTCTCATAGCAGATCGTTTTAGTTCATCTTGCTTTTCAAACTCCTGTTTCACTGAGTTTGCCTTTACCTACGGAAAAAATGAAAATATGTTTGAAATTTTACTCAACTCTCCCTCTATAGCAATCTTAAAAAAAGTACCTTTAAAAAAACCTATTTCCTCTCAAAATTATCTACGCTTTTAAAAAAAACAGCCAAACAAAAAATACCCCCAAATATCTTTTTAGCAGAATTTTTACCAGCAGTTTACAAATGGATTGAAGCTTCAACACGGCAAGGTAAGCAGAAAAAAGTTGTAAGCTGCCAAGTCAATCACCAAATCAAAGCAACTACAGCTGCCAACCTTTAGCTAGCAAGGTCAATAAGTAACTTTAAACTACTAATATCACAGTACTCCCATCTTCCAGAGAACAGAACTTTTTGAAGAAGCTGACCTTCATTAGAATAACTGCTTAACCTTCTGTTATTATTCTCAATGATATTTCAGTGCTACAAACATAAATTATAATTAAAGGCAGTCAATTTTCATGATGTGAAATATAGCAGACTAGAGTAATGGAAAAGCAAGGTAAATCAGGCAATAAATGACTTTAAGAGCATGCAGGTGAATCAAGACCAAGCAGGAATGGAAGGAGACTAAACTACAAAGATCCAATAATCCTCTAATATAAATGAAGAAGAGGTAGGGTAAATGACAAAAACTAACAGAAGTCTAGACAAAAAGTCTAACAAAACAAGGACTACTTTACACTGCCTTCATCAGCCAAATGCTTCTCTGAAACAACATCATCATCAGAAGTCAGAAAAACTCTCAGTATTCCAGTTTCACTATTTATAATGAAGTGAGATTTACAAATTGCCCAAGTGCCAGCTGAATTTTTAAGGAACAAAAGAAAATGCATCAAAGATCAGAGGATTTTAAAAAGAAGCTTAAAAATCTACCTCTCCATCTGTAATTTAAATAAATTTAACACTTGTACAAAGATCCATTCATTTCTGATCTAATTATCCTGCTTACTACAGCTTATCAACTGTAACTCAGGAAACACTGCAGCAGGACAGAGGTATTCTTTAAACAGAAGCTCATTCATATTTCTATAAGAAAACACAAAATAACGAACTTAAATAAGCTGAAATACCTTAGTTGTACATGTAGCACGCAAAGGTTCAACAAGCCTGTCCAATCTCTGCAGCACCGCGCTCGGACAAAGGGTAGACAGTCTCACCAGCATTAAAAAGGTCAGCATCTAAGATGAGATAAAAACCCAATTCAACAACAGTTATGCCTGGCACATATATGGAGATATATTTCCCACCATGCTGTGTAACCTTTTGAACAGTCACACTTTAATGAAAATGGCAAATGTAGTGAAGTACTTAAGCATATGAAGTAATATTTTTACCATTTCAAGTCTATTCACCATTTGAAATATTTTAACGAAGTCACTGCTTTCACAGAGAAAAATGACAGCTAACCTTGATATCATAGTGATCCTTCAGACCATCTTCAACATGGTTTAAGAATTCAAATATATCTAGTCTATCCAAACAGCTATCCAATAGAGTATACATGCACTCAAAAGCTGCCTTCCTTATGTCCAACCCATCATCAACTGTGTGCTTAAATGGTCCCATTTCCACCTGTCAGTGAATAAAAAAAAAAAAAGTTGATACACTTCTTTTTAAAAATAACCTACTTACACATTTAGCATTGTCTTCTCAGTTCACTTACCTCTCTGATTAATTCCTTTCTGACTTTTGTTTCATTGTAAAGATGAGGAAGCACAGTATCTAAGAGGTCCCTTATCAAAGATGGTTTATTGTGGGCAGCTGAATTAAATGTCACTAGGGCTACTCTCCTGACATTGAGATCTGGGTCCTCCAAAGTTTTCAGAAAATCACCTGCAATCACATTCAGAAAGAAAGCAACCTATGAGGATCTTTTACATTTGCAATTTTTAAAATATTTTTGCTTAGTTTTAAACTTTCAAAATGACAAATTTAGTGCAGGAGTTATTTTAATGTAACAGACACCTGCTATTTCAACATGATTACAGAAATAGAGGATTAATTATCATCATAAGAAAATTATTAATATAATTGTTATATAGTACTTCATATAATGAAACATTATCACCATCAAAATAAACGGCCATCACAATGACATATAAAGTTTCTTTTCATATAAATTAATGAAAATTACATTTAACCTTTCATTTTCTCCATTTATTAAAATTCTCTCAAAATATGCACTAGTAAACCAATTTCAATTTCTGCAGGTCAGGAGTTCCAGAACACCTCTTAAGGAAACTACCGACATACTGATTTTTTAACCCTCAAATTGGCATATTCTGAAAATACCTAAATTACTATAAAATTGGCCTACTCAGTATATATTAACATAGCACCACCTCTCCCACGGCCCCCTACCTTTGGGCATTTTTAAATTAGATTTTTCTATACTTCTATAACACAACCTTGTTAAAATAAATGACTGCATGAAAATATCCTCAATGTTTGTGAAGTTGTTGCAGCAACTTCCATGAGGAATGGACATTTTCTAAGGAGAAAACCAACAAGGTATAAAAACAAAGTGACTCTTACACCCACCAAAAAGCTGGGTAACAACACTCAAAATGACTGAGATTATTTTAAAGTACTAGGTTCTGATAGCTTTTTGATTGAATAATCAAGAAATATTTCCAGAAACCAAAGGGGCAAGGCAGCTTCAGTGGGAGGGGGGAAAAGCCTACAAGCATCATTCTTGAATATATTACTTAAAAACCAAAAAAGCTTAGTGATGAAAATAACACACAGTAAACTGACTTCATTTCCCTATAAATAAAAACCTTGCTCTTTACAAAACTTCATGCTTTTAAACATAAATCTTTCCCCTCCTATTAGGTTAAGAAGCATAGACAATTTTTGCAGATCTTTAGACGCGTAATTAACCAAGCATAAAATATACATATCATCTTAAAAAAAATCTACAATACTTTATTATAAAATATGAAATTTAAAAAAGCTACAGCATTGCAAAAGTCTTTGTCATACTGATGTTACACTGAATGTGCCGATTACCTTATTCCTGTATAAAAATACATAAAATTCCAAATGCTTTCAGACTACAAGCATTACATAATCATAACAACCTATATTTACAATTCAAAACGTGGTAAGACTCAGAATAATTCACACAAACATACAGGTTTTAAGTGACTGAATGTCAAATCTTTCCAAGACCACACTTCTTGGTAAATATAGTACATCTTACTACATTAAAATGATATAATTTGGCAAAAACATGGGAAAGGAAATCAGCTTTTGGATCCCATCCTAGTAAAAACAATATCTTCTTGTATTGCCCATCACAAAGTCAATACATAGAATTTTTAATTACACAATTTTTACTGGTCAGAATTCAAATAAATTAGTGTTAATAGAAATAATGGGATACTATGGAAATATCCTGTAACTCTTCCAACAGTTATCATTAGCAGATAATTCTAGTATCTTCAAAATATTTATTTCTGGTAACACAAGGAACAAATTTTAAATGTAACTCTCTTGCCTGAAAACATAGAAGCTGTCAGTATAAGTGGAATACTTACCTATGCAGTTCTTCAAGAGTGGGTCTATGGGTTGAGGATGATCAGAAATAGTGAACTTAACAGCAGTAACCACTGAGCTTCGAGCATATGAGGACCCTAATATGAAACAAAAGTGTGAACGTGCAAGATAGAACAACAACAGAATCTAAATCATGCTCAATGCTACTCATTCCTCTTAGACATCTAATACTCTTAAGAACAGCAAACAAGAAATGCTTGTTGCATTATTGCTAGCAATGCAATACGTAACTCAAATAAGCCTACGGATAGAACATTTTAAATAGGGGAAACATACCATAACATTGTAATAAGCATGTAATGTTATCTCCTTATAATGTGAGCAATAAGCCTATTAAAACAGATTATTTATGATCACACATCGGTCTACAAAAAAATTCTCCCCTTTACAGCAGCAGCACGTGAAGAAAACACATTGAATACAGTTCTTGATATGAGACTGATTTTTGAATTATCCACAAAGATCTTTCCTAGTTCTTAAAAACTTCAGAATCCTTATCTGAAAATTAGGAATATAGTAATTTACACCAAAAGGTCAAAATGTTGCAATTGGTTTGTTAATTTGTCCCTTAGTCGCCCATGCTCCTTCCCCTTCAAGTTTATAGCTCTGTCTTAAACATAAAACATAACATCTGAAATATAATTTCTGAAAGTAGAACAGAAGTAATTCTTGTTGTGTATGCCTAACAACTTCTAGTAAACACAAAAAACCTTAACCTTCCATTGTTGGAGGAGAGGAGCAAAACTTCAAGACACAACATTTAAGCAAGTAATTTGAAAAACTAGATCCATTTATTAACAGGTATCATAAAACCATCTGGTTCAACACATACATGCATTACAACTCCTCACCTGATGCCAAGTACCCCTTGAGTCGTGGAAGCAGAGTCTCTGGGTCTATCAACGTAAGCTTGCCCAAGCATTCAGCAACAACATTCCTTGTACCCTCTTCTGCACATTCACAGTGTTTCAGGAGTAAGGCCCAGATGTTCTCAACATATGGTTTGAGACCAATCACTGATGCAGAGCTAATTATTTCTTTCAAGGAATGCAGAAGAAGGTATTGCCTCTTAGGCTGACTGGTTATTTCTTGTAGGACAAATGGCAGATACTCGGGAAGATTGCCAACACTAATACTGCCTAAGGCGTATGATGCCGCTGACTTGACTTCTTCACTAGGAGAAGAGAATGCTTCCAGTATTACAGACTTCAGCTCGATTTGTCCACTTAAGTCAATGTGATGCCCAACTTCCCCAAGAGAAAGCAAAGCCAAAAGACGAATAGAATCGGTGGACCTCGAGTTCTTAACATCTTGAATGAACTGACCTACAACAGCTGGTCCTTCCTTAGGGCAGGCTCGAGTAAGGGCAGCAACACATTTGGCAATAGAATAGTAAGACTGCTTGTGAGTAAGTGCTGTGCTCTGTGAGTACACTGGACCTGTTAACATGCGCAGTAAATCCATATAGCCTAAATTGTTTGTACCAGTCACAACCAAAGCTTGGAAAAATTCTAGCATGGCACTAAGTGCTCCACCCTGAAGTAGGGGTGATCTTACCAGCCCAATAAGTTCATTGAGAATGGAGCCACTAATCTTTGACAGAGAGGAAGGATATACTTTAGCCAGCGTTGTCAGAAAACTGATGGCCATCTGTGATACGTGCATGTCACTTTCGCTAATCAGAGGCGGAAGCTCATCCAGGACTGCATCAATCATGGCAGCTGTCAAGCTGTCACTGTAATTCTTAATTAAAATATCTAGTGCAGAAAGAGTGCCCAACTTCAAAGCTCGCTGGTTCTTTCTCAAAAAAGAAGCAAGAATAGGAACTCCTTCCCCAAGGATTGGTCTCAAATCTATCTTCAAAGGAGAACCAGCAATCAATGTCATTGCCTTCACAGTAGTTAACCGAGTGATCTCATTCTTCAGTCTCTCTAGAAAGATCTGAAGTGTACTAGGCAGGTCAGTGCCTAGACTGTCACCAAGGCTACAAATTATTTGACCCATGCAAGATATTGCCCTTTCTTTCACCTCCTGATCAATGTCAGCAGCCTTTAATCTCTTGATTGTACAAGTAAACAAATCTTTGATGTAAGGAGTAGCATCAAAGGAAGTAGGCTGGTCTAAAGGACGAATAACCTTTACAAGTTGTTGGGTAACCAAAAGTGCCTCTGATGTTATCTTGTAAAATGGGTCACCAACACAAGCTACAACTGGAGGTACCAATGCTTGAACATGAGGATGAAAGACTTGGGGAGAATGATTGCAGAGGATCACATACAAACAGGACAAAGCATCTATCTTCAGATTTGAAGAACTTGATTTGTCATTCAGTGAAAAGATTATTCCTGGAAGAAACCAAAAAAATGTATTTTTAGGGCAGGTATTTATAGTCTGCTAGAACACAAAATTTCCAAAGGAAGGCAGCTATACTGAATTTACGCCTTCTGGCTCCCCATCTTTCTGAATGCTCCCAAACTCCTTTCATGACTTTATTCAACCAATTAGCTTTTAAGCTTCCTCCATCAAAAGACATGGGACATTCAATGGTTTATGATGTATTTTCTTAATTATAAAGAAATTCTGAACCTTTAACACTTCCAGCCTTACTTTTCACCATTACTTCAAATTTCAACATTTTAAGTTTTAAAAGCTAAACTATGGAAAATATTTTTCTCTGTTCAGATGGAAAAGAAGGCAGTTTGATTTTGTAATTAAGAATCAAATCAACTTATTTTGTTTAATAAAGAAGAAAAAATCTTTAATCTTCTTTTCAAAATTAATGTAAATATATGACTAAAATATTTATATGGATATACATAATAGCTGATTATTTTGCTATTTTCTTTCAACAGAAGCCACACTTCAAAGCTTTTGCAAAAAGCACCGTCAGGACTTCAATATTTTGATGTTTCAGAACTTCCCATACCATTTATTAGTAAGTATTTAAGTTAATGCTGTGTTTCTCATACCTGGTACAAGTACAGGAACATGCTGTGTTAGAGCTCCAGGTAACACATTTACTAGCTCAGTCAGCATGTTAAAGCAGCACTGACGAGTCTTAACACTTTTCTCCTTCATCTGTTTGTGCAAGGCTTTAACTATGTTGGGAACCTGTAATCATCACAAATCTGTTAACTGATTCAATAGCTGGCATTTCTTTCATTATTGATCACTGGGGGGATATAAAGAAATACGTGCATCCTAACACCGATTTCTCTACAGAACTAGAGAAGTTGTAGAAACATTGGGGAATGAAGTTTCAAAGTAACTGCTTTACAAAAAAAAATTATTTCGCTTTGAAAGGTGATTTGCATTAATAAAACTATAGAGAGCAACAACTGAAAAGTCACCTAAATAATTCACTTTGATTAAGTTTATTGGCATTATCCTTTCTATTCTGCAAATAAAATATGTTGCAGCAGATCAAGTTTTATCTTGATCATTAGTGCTTATGTCTGGATACAGAACGCACAAAGTAACTTTTGCTTTGGCAATTTGGCTAAATGCCATAGGACATGCAACTTTTACAGGTGAGTAAACAACTGAAATTAAATAAGCACACTTGTATGAATCAATTTCAGTTTTTAAGACTGCTGCATTTTTTTCGGCCAGTTTACCCAGCTTGCCCTCTATGTTAGTACTACAGGAATAAACTGTAACCTGTGTATGAAGAAGCATGATAAAGCACATTGAATGAACTATCCTTATGAACAGGGTGCAATTTCAACATGTCTTCTCAAAGATAACAAAAATCTTTACAAATAACCTGACTCTGAAGCATTGTCAAAGGTGTCTCTCCTTGTTCCATTGCATCAGGATCACAAAGCCAACTTTGCACAGGTCGAGTTTGTTTTAAAAGAGAAAGATATGCATGAAAAACATCTGCTTTAACATTCTCTTCACGTTCTTTGAATCTGGCTATTAAAGCAGGAGATACAGTTTTGTAGAATTCTGGAAGCATTTCGTGTCGTGTGCTAACCACAGCATCCAGACATTTAGCAGCTGCACGCCTCACTTTCCAGCTCATGTCATCATCATCACTATATTCATCATCACTCCCTTGAAAAAATAAATTATGCACATGTTCAAATCTAGACAAGCAAAGCATCAACTTTTATTTTAAACAATTAAAAAGAACACACTTTTTAAACAATTAAAAAGTTGGGTTCTTTGCATAAGACAGAGGAAGAAATAGGTTCAGAATTACGTTAAAAACCATACATATAAAAAGCCTTCTAAACAGCTCAACTTGTAATTCTCAGCCAATTTTTTCACACTAGTTTCCCACACATATTAATTTAAATTGAAAATAGGAAAAGGAGCTCCCCATCATATTTCCAGCCTGACTACTGATTTAAAGCATATTCTTCTTTATTCATGACATAAACAACAAAGCAACAGTAAATACTAGCTGATCAAGATTCAATAAATTATTCTGTCTGCTTCTTTCTAGAAGTAAATCAAACTATACAGCCTCCCCCAAAAAACCCAAAAAGTATAAAATAAGCAATATAGATTTTTCAGGTCTTAAAGCAATTATGCGGCTCACCCTTAAGTAATGAGAATTTTACGCCTTCAGTTCAGATTACTTGTGTGTCCAAGTTTTCACAAAGCTTGCATCTGGCAATGCTTGCCACCATATTAACAATAAAATACCTTATGCCTTTCAGTCTGAAACACTTCTATCCTACCGAAAAATACTGAGTCATTTTCAATCTATTCTGATTTTATGCATTACGTACCAATATATTATAGTGGAAAGTAGTGAGAAGCCTTTCCCATGCTGTATATGTATTATCAATTCATTAACTGATGTTCTCAGTTTAGTTATGTCATGCAACATGCTTCTGCCTTTTTCCACCTTTCAGGTATTTTAAAATATTTGTCTTGTATTTTATGTTCATTCTCAGAATTAGTCATCAACATCCTATACTTTTACTCTAGGAAGTGAGTTCATTAGCCATGTTTAAAAGAAGTACAAAATTTGAATGAAAGTACACAAGTCAGTCAAATGCTGGTACTCAGGAGTATTACCACCCATACCAATTTTCTCAGATGGGTGCAGGATCAAAAGCTCATCCTCTCCCCCAAACAAAAAAGGGAAAATACCTTGATCATCATCATCACCGCCATCAGCATCCATAGCATTTTCATCTTCATCTTCATCATCATAATTGTAATTAGGATCATAAGTAAGATATTTAAGACAAATGTTTATAATAGTAGATACATGAGGATAAACTTCTTTAGGACACCTGTGTAGTATAAAAATACAATCACTGTCAAATTACTTTGAAGTACTAAAATATTCTTAAAAGATTTCATGTTGCATACTGTACTTTGGAGAGAGTAGCCAAGACAACATCAAGGCATACCTCTGAACTATAGAAATTCAAAGGGAAGGTTAGAAAGGGCAATGCCATTTTGTAACAGGATCTACAAGATTGGAAGGTTGCAAAGGACTTTTATGCCTTTGGATACCAATTTTTTACCACCACTATTGGAGACAAGTATTACTAGAATGCTTCCCACCTCTTGTTTGCACAAGTAGCAATGGCACAGTAGAAAGTTTGTAGAGTACAGACATAACACAGTGCTTAAGAGTTAAGTTACAAGACAGAGTTATAGAAACTGTTCCAGCTCAAAGCTTGCAAGAGTATTTTGTGTGAAGGAGGCTGTCTCTTGACAGCTTACAACCAAATGGCACACTATTAGATCTTAACAAAGCCTGAAATAGGTACCCATGAATGACTTACCTCCTAACAAAAGATTCAAAGGCTTGAATGCAGTATTCTCGTAGTTCATCATCATCTACATTACAAAACTTTACAACCAAAGGAATTATTTTCTCAAGATATTCGCCTGGTAAGAGAAAAAAATTAGCTGAGTAATTACTCTCACAGAAAAACTTCTAAGTAAAAGATAATTTATATTTTTTTCTTACCTATTCTATGACCTGCTTGCCTACTGATAGCAGCAATACACTGTATATAGGTCCTAGTTGTTGACATGGAATCATTTTTAGACAGCTCTGTCAACAGATGTTCAATGAGGTCAACAAAAACCATATTGCCACAACTCATAACCAGGTGACCAAGAGCAATGATGGTTCTTTTCCTCACAGCAAGTCTTGGGCTGGTCAGCTGGGGGAGCAGACAGGTCAGAATTGAAGGATGGAAGTTAACAAGCAGTCCTCCTTGCCTTAAAACAGACAAAACACAAACTCAAAACCAATTGAATCTAGATAACTTTGTTCATATACTGTAAAATAATCCTTCAAATATTCCCCAAACATCACAAAGATTCCAATCAAATCTTTAAAATTTCATGTTTTAGAATTTGTTAAAAGAAGAAATGAGTTTAAAATATACCTTCAAAACAATAAGCACTAAAATAAGCTTAAAACTACAGTTCTCAGAAAATTAAATAGTAACTGATCAACCAATTATCTTCAATATATTCACTTTTTTTTTCCTAAATTAAGTTTCATGTACATGTAATATTACCATATTATTTCATATCACTTTGAATAATGTAATTTTAACATTTGGAAAACTGAAGTCCAAGCTTTAAGTAGTATTTATGAGCATTCATCAATATATTAAAATTACCTGCTCAGCATATCAGCCATGATATCCAGTGCCTCCAGTTGAACAGACACATCTTCCTGCTTGGCTATAGCACTAGTGAGACGCCCTGTGATCTTTTTGCAAACATTAGCTGCTAAGGCAGAACCTGAAAGCACAACAAAACCTCAGCATTTCCATAATATTAAAAAGAATACAGCTTTTAAAACCAGGGATGATGTTTGTGACGACGGAAAGCAACCGAATCTACAAAAAGAAGATTTTTCCAACCAACAAAACAAGCTTAAGCAGCCACTCGACTGATGTCATGTATGCTCTGCATTAGAGCTGTAAAGACTATCTATGTACAAATATACTAAGCAGGAGGGATTCTTGTCCCAGAAGGTATACACAACAGAACACTGCTTTTGGAAGAGCAAGCAATGGAAAAGTGAAAGCCACAAGTCTACAGCAATAAATGAAAGGACTATAGGTAAAAATGAATGTATAAACCATATGGTAAGGAAAAGCACAGAAGCAGATGGAGCTACTCCTAATGGCAAAAAAAGCAAAATAAAATTATTTTGCACAAGAAGCTACTTAAAAACTAAGTAGCAGAAATACTAGTGAAACATTTGAGAAAGGGAGGAAAATTTCTATTTTCTAATACTTAAAATACTTCTATTTGAAGTATTTTACAACACAAGTAAAAATGTCTTTATTACAACTTCATAGTTCCCCTTTCCTCTAATTGTCTAACATTGTTTCAAGTAATTATGAGAAGGAACTCCTGTCATGGTAATGACTGCCCAGTAGTTAGTACTCATGTACACCTGCATGAAATTCTTTGAGTCACATTTTGCAAATTTCAATGTGAAATTAATACCATTCCAACCTATAGTAAATCTAGTTTATATATATATATATAATGGCTCATTCTTAAGTACAATTAAAATTAAAACATAACAAGTGGACAGTCTAATGTGTTATCATGGAGGCTAAGAAAAAGAGAAGAATCTGTGTTTGAGTTGGGAGCAAGAAATAGCATGTTGTTTATTTTTATATTAGCAATATTAATTATATTGAAAGACTTGCCTACATTTTTGTTTGAGCTTTACCTCCACCCAAAAATCTTCTTTTGTTTTGTGTAAGCAAACAAAGGAGTAAAAGCTTAAAACAACTTACTTAAAATTAGTTATTTATGTAAGGCTTATGCATGTCACTGCTGCTTGATAGAAGCAAGATTTACATGTCAATTTTCAAACAGGAAATTAAAATCAGGGTTTTTTTTTAATTCAAGGGACCTCACTCTCTAAAAATGTAATTTCCAAAGCCTTTTTAATTACTATCTAGTCTCATTCATATCCTACACTATGATATGTGAAAAGCACTTGAGTAAAAAAGTAATGCTATTAACTGAGCTGTTCAACATTAGTGTCTCTTTTAGAGGAAAGACTGTCTTCATTTAAACCTGCAGGTAAGATTTTCACTAATTTAACAGGCAACTGTCAGAAATACAAGGTACTTCCCAAAACAATTTCTAGAAAGTGAGACAAGAAATCAGATGGTTATAGAAAAATACAGGAGTTGTAATCAATTTTAAAGTGTATTATCAACCAAAGACCAAGATGAGATTTAGCTATTACTGCAACCTAGATGTGCTCCACCAGGCAATTATTAAAATAGAAGCTTTTACAACTTGTTATACTGAAGTTCATATTCTCTAAGTTTGTATTCCACATTAATGCAATCCTTCAGTAAAAAAAAAAAAAAGAAGTTGTTCAACTAGTAAAATTTGGCAATATAGTCAGAGAAACTGAAAGGGTATTTGTGCCATGTTTTTACCCTAACTGAAACTAGTTCCAATGCTAAATTAACTGAATCCTCTTCCCTAAAACTCCCAACTTTATTTTTTTTTAAATAGTAAATGATAAAACTACATAAAGTCTTTAGTACAAAATGCCTTACCACTGGAAGCTGGGGGAAGTTCTCCAATCACTGTTTTAAGACCAATGCTTGAAATGTCACGTAACTGTTCTTTATCTGAAAGCATGTTTGTACAAAGGGTATCTACAATGGTCTCCACTTGATACTCCTTCACTTTACTCACCAGAGGTCCCAGGCTGTATAAACAAGAGAAGAGTATTAAATTGGCAAAAATATTATTTCAGTATTTTGCATTCAAGTCATAAACTTCAGGTCGGTTTTGGTAGCAACACAAAGCAGAATTTTAAAAACTGAAAACCTTCATCTGGTTGGACTGATAACTTACCTCCATAAATCTAGTAATAAAACACTCGCTTAGTACATCTTTTTTATTTGGAGCTGGAAATTCGTTTTGTATGGCTGTTCTGCTTCAGTCTCAAAACCACAGTCCTTCTTACTTTTCAATTCACAGTAAGATTTATAACAAAAATTAACTTAGCCAGAGCCATCAGTTTACAAGCTTGACCATCAGTGCCTGCGTAATTCACAGACAAGTAAACAATATTCTTAATTACTGCATCTTTATTCTATACAACATTTGGATTCAGTGACAGCTCTATGAAACAATCCAAAACACATCTTCCATCCCGAAATCTGTTGTATCTACCCCACTGCTGCTACTCTTTTTTCCCCACATCCAAGAATTTACAGGGGCAAGACCTAATTATTGTAAAAAAATGCCCAGCAGAAGCAAAAGGCACAAACCAAGAGCAAAGAGGAGGAGGACATAGACAAGCAAGCCCTTGCACTCAAGCACTATGTGTGACTTACTGCACGATAGTAACCAGAGTAAGGTTCAAAGTTTTGGCATCAGTGGTCTGTCACCATGTTAGGCAATCCTGGAGCTTCTCTTTTGATGGCTATGCTCACAACGCCTTACCTCCCATGAACTCAGAACAGTGTTTGCACTTGAGGCACAACGCTTAGATTAACACCCAGGAATATGCAATTCCCACGGCAATCACACCTAGCACTTTCCATGCCTTCCTTCACAAACCATGACCTGCTTGGTTTCTTTCTCTCCTTCCCCCTCATGTGTGTACTCATGTGGTAAAACCTGAAAATACATGTGGGGGGCGCAGGCAGGGGAAGGGTGGGTGGAGAGGCAGCAAAGGCAAAACATATTTGCCAAAAACAGACACTGAAGAATCACTTGCAACTAACTCCATTTTGTTAATACACAGAACTTGGAACTAATTTGAGATTAATCAAACTAGGGCACAAACATCTGAAACTGATGCTTTATAATCACATCAATGCCACAAATTCAGAAAGATTGCAATTTATTCAATTTGTGGAGTATTTAATGGAGATTTACATATAAGCTTTAAATAAATACACAAGATCAACTTTGGGGTTACGTTTTTAGAAAATACAGCATACAGATAATCTCAAGAGAACTGTTAATTGAGATATTGACTGGTATCTGATCAAAGGCATAAAAAGAAGCCCTTTAAGTGCCCAGAAATGAAGACATAATGGATGGTTTCTCATTTGCTTCAGCAGCTTCTGCAGAAATTAACAGTTCTGACAGAGACCCCTTCCTTAAAAGCAGTCAGACTTCATGCCCTAACCTGACATTGCCCTTTAATTTAGGGAAAGGGCACTGTACTGGATTCTTTAGATTCAATTAAACTATCTCTACAGCCACTAAACCCCTGAGACTAGGGAGGGGTTTAGAGGACCATATCCACAATCTAATCTGGTAATTTTACTGCTTCAATTATGTTAAATTAATAATGCATTATTAAAATAATTTCTGAACACTAATACTGGTAAAGACTTTTTGCCTCTAACTTAAAAACTCCTCCTGATAAATCTGTACACAAACATCTGCAAACACAGATTATTACCAATAATTATCTGAGACACAAATACAGCAAGCCATCCCTGGCTGCAGCTGAAACATTTTCTCCAGTTGCTGGAAAAGCTCACAGTTTTCTTCACAACTTGATTTGACTCTTCAGTCAAGCTTCCTTCACCATGATTCATTGACACATCTATATATAGAGTTTCTCTTCAAATACACACCACTGCCAGTCAGTGGCTACTCACGGCACTGTTGCATGCATATACTCTTGGTGCATAGTAAATTGTTTTGCGAGCAACACAAGCACAAATCAACTCAAACAGAAACCAATAGGATTCCAAGGTACAATGATGCCATGGTAGTCCAGAGAAATTATATTCCCTGTGCGTTTCAGTCAACAGACTACGGTACACAAGGTTAAAAACCCCTTGTTTTAAACCTGAACTGTTGAACAACTACTGAATTATTTTGATTTAAATATGCTTATTTTTCAAATGCAACCTCTGAGTAATTATAATAATAACAGCAAAGACCAGTCAATCAGATTCATCTCAGCTAAGAATCGGAAACACTTTTTTGTTAATGTTTTAAAGATGACCAAACTACTGGATTGATATTAACAAACACTATAAATTACAGTTTCTGGAAAGTATTAAGCCAGATTTTACCTGAATCAGCATCTTCAGTCCTATTTATTCAGCAAAGCAGACATAACAATTGTGAAGTAAATTTTACGAAATATTATCTCAAGCTTTTCTGGTCTTCAGAATCAGTAAATATCACTTATAGACCTTATTATTAGTCCCAGATTACAAACCAATCTTATCAGAAAGTGAAAATAAACTATAACCTTCTTGCATCAAATCAGTTCTGACTACAAAGCTTTTGCAATTAAGCATGTATTTTACACATTTGAAGGCCATTTTGGATAGTTTTAAGTGCTCTTCGATCTTTTCCCTTTCACTAGCCAATAATTTGTGTCTAGGTTCTCTCAAAGTAAAAAGCTCATTCAGCTGCCTATGGAAATAAACAGCAACACACAATATCCTTTAAGTTACACACATTTGGAAATAAAGGTGTTCATAGCATAGCTCCATATTACGAAGCTGAACACCAACAAATAATCAATTATAATCTCCAACTGGCATATTTTAACAGCTATGGAATAAGCACATTTATTTACAAGGAAGAATTAAAATTCACAAATTAAAAAAACCCCACATTATTCACAACTTGATTTGTTGTATAATCACTAGTATAGCATGATGTGCAGTAGTGTATTACCAAAGCATACAAAACGCTTTAAAGCTGCTGAACTGGATCAGCCACACAGCAGCCAATACATGCCCATCCTGTTCACACTAATGACTCAGACTCACAGCGTCAGGGAGAGCTCCCTACATTGAACTACTGCCCAGAGAAGCTGGCTGATAAATGCAGAGAAACTACAGTACCACAGGGAGGAATCACTGAAAGTGCTTGCTTTAATCCCATCTATTTTTTTTCACTCTAGATAGATTTGAGTATGTTGGGCTTCTAACTGGTTTCAGGAAAGATTTCACAGTGTGAATTAATAAAAATTTCTATGTGTAGGTTTAAATGGCAGAATATCAAAGTCTTCAAAATAAGAAACAGTTCATCCTTAAACTGCAACACTGAACACATGAAACAATGTGCAATTTGTGCCAAAAGAGCATTACCAAGATTATCAGCAATGAGGAACAAGCAATACCAACACAATACCTACGCTTAGACAAATCACACTGCTTGACTACACCTGATGCACATAATCTTAATCAGGCCACAGGTAGTGCAACTACTGCTGCCATAAGGTGCACAGGATACCATGCTGGACTACACTTACAGCTATAAACTAAGGATATGCTGTAAGAATAGCCTTTTCCACACTGGCTGATGGTAAAACAGCCTATGACTATCAGGTAAATCATAAACCATTCCTTCAAAAAAATGGAGACAACAAAAAGACATTTAATATTTTGCATGCAGTTAAGAAAAACAAGGTAAACAACCTGTTGTTACTGACATAGGTTTCATCTACTACCTGTAGTAAAAAACTTAACAAATAAAACTCAGTTCCCTTCTGTAGGGTCAAAGATTACAGCAGGCCAACTTTTACTTCAAGACTACTAATGCAGCTCATTAATTTTAATTTTTATTCAGAAATGAACTGGACAACCATTTTGCAAGGTAGCTACCCAAATAGCCACGAACCCAAAAACTGACTTCTGCTTTGCTTTTACATGGTTTATCCTGCCCCAAACCAGCATACTGTAATTGAAAGGAGCAAGAACAAAATCACCAGTGTGCTCTGTAGAGATAATAAGAAAAATGTTCATCAGCATTTTAAGCAATAGAGCTCCTCTTACTCAAGTGCAAAAGCGGATAAGGCAAACCCAGGAACACTGCTCACTTGTTGCTATACTTGCCTAAAAATAAATACTGTTTTACAGTTGCTCCGAGTTGTTTCAAATCTGCTGTGTTCAATGACCTCGAGAATCAAATCTTCAAAGAGTGACTCTTATGCAAGAGTTTTATTCAGAGCATTTCTTTTGATCTACCTGTAGAAGAAGGTCCCCTAACAAACTGCAAAACTTTTCTCCCTTCCTCAAGGAAAAATCTAACTCCAAACTTGAAAGAGATTCAGTCACATTAGTTAAATCCAAGAGTTTTACCAATATACCAAAGTAAACTTTAAAAATTGAAGAACTGTTAATAGGAAGAGGACATGTGCACACACAGAAGTCATCTATTTTCTTATTCTCTCTCCTTTGCAATCTTTAATGTTTTAGTAAGCATTACTTGTACTTTAGATCCTAAATTTTAACACTGCCATTAAAGATTGTGATATATGTGTCTATGTGCATTAATCTAATCTTCACAACTTTAGGATGTACATTAGAAATTAGTATTGCATGTATGCTAAAATGTAACTTTTCCACAAAATGCTATTGCACACAAAGACAATTCTAAGCCTGAGCCAAGCTTCACAACAATATGCTCTTCTGATGGAGTATAAGCAATCTGTTTCAAAGACATGAAACCATAAGGAACTCAGACATTCCAGAAGTTTGAATTAAAAAGAAACAGGATATTTTGTGTTGTTATGAAAAGGAGATGAGTAAGACATTTTAACAACACTGCATCCCTAGTGACAGCAGGGAAAAAGTAGTGACAATTATAGTGCTAATACATCTCATATTGCTAATATCTGGCTTGAAATTTGACGTTCCTACACCAATTTGTCTGTACAAAGTTTTGGTTACCATCACTTATAACACTTCAGAAGCTGAAGCAAACACTGCTTGTAAGTACATAAGCAGAGGTACACACAGGCTTTTTCTGCTTTGCTAGTCTGACAGGGCAAACTACAAAGAATAACAAGCTAAAACAAACCTGGCTAGTCACAATGTGAAACTTCTCAAGCTCTTGCATACCAAGTTTACTTCAATCCATACCTCATGGAATATAAGTAGTGTATACGGAGTATTAAAAAAAAACCTAAGCTCACAAACAAGAAACATTCTCAGTAACACTATATGCCTCTTAAGAGAGGCCCTCTTTAAAGCACACAAAAAGTCAGAATGGCCAAGAACAAAAAGTCGTAAGAAATGTACCACCTCTTCATAGGGTGCTCTGGAAAAGTCATACCATATGTAAAGCTCAATAAAGGAGGAAGAGAGGGCAGTGAAGCAACAGAAGTTTCTGCAATGCAAGTAAACGCACCCTGATCCCATAAAACATTTACAGTTCCTGTAAAGCTTGTAAAACCATTAACTCAGTATTCTGAATGTTACTGAGGAGGTAAGTTCCACGTTTGATAACCAAGGCCATATCCTTACCATTTCATCTTTTCACGTCTGCTTGAAAACAATTCTAATACTACAATTTTTCCCCTGCACATCATCTAAGGTCTAACCATCAAGTATCAATGTGGAAACTACCACTGAATTAGAAGCTTTTTACATCTATTTAGCAATCAAGAGTTATCACCAAAGAACAAGTGCATCACTCAAATACTTCCAGCAAGGACTGCATGTGCTACTTGGTGCTTGAAACCCCAAATATTAATCCCCAATGTCAACAAAATACAGTTTTTTGCAACAATTAAAGTGAGTAGTCTACAAGAATAAGTGTTCCTTTGGGGACATCAATTTCAAAATTATTTTGTGTAGCAGTGGTCATTTGAGTTTTTGAAAGTGCTTTATATTGTTCAGTCATTATACAATTCTTTACATCATAGAAAAGGAATACCTACCATTTGACAGCTAAGTTTTGCACCTCACCATTTTTATCTTCCAATAATTTCAAAATCATCTTCACCACCTTTCTTTCACTGTCATCATCCAGCTTGATAGAATCTTTCTGTAGTTCTGTCATCAAGTCATTAGTAGCCATAAACCTGACAAAAGATGTGAGATAATTATTGCTAAAGGGATATGGGTTATTCACAGTGCTCAGGATTCAAGAGTCTCAGTTTCCATAATTTGTTATCAAACAGATCACATTTAACATTGAGTTATTGTTGTCTGTTTTGTGATGCAAGTAGCCTTTATAAAACAGAAAGGAAGAAAAACTGTGTTTGAAAAGGATAATAAATGAGTTAGGCATCACCTTTCTGAGAACAGCTACATATTTTACTTCCAGCATTTACATTATATTCCACATGATTTCCATAATCTCCACAAAGAAAAACTGACACTTTCACAGATTTTAAATAGTCCTTCCATAAGCTATGCTGATGCAGTAAAAAACAAGTTGGTTTTTTTTTTTTAATGTTGTTAAAAAAATTATCTCTGCTCTTAAATTATTTTAAAACAAGTTTTAAGCAAGAAGAAAAATGTAGTTTCTCAAACATCCTCCCAATTCACAAAATTCACAAAAGCCTAACTTTAATTAATGAAGGGAGAAATAAAATTTAAGCTTATGTTCCATGTGCTTTTCATTTTCTTGCCTTGTACAGACTAGCCTGTTTACAGCCCAGAAAACAGAGCTGATCAGTTATCCAGCCCTCAATACAGGGTGCCACAGTAAAGAACAAAATTAATTACTGAGAGATCAAGCAAATAAAATCATCTTTCATATCAATTAGTTTACTATTTAATAACAGTCATATAGAAGAACATACTGAAAAATTACTTTCCAAAAATATTGCCTTTATGCTTTCTGTTTCTTTTCCTTCTGAAGTCTGTTTCACAATCCATTTTTCTTTTGTAAGTACCATCTCTTCTCAGAAGCAGCAATACAGATGTATTACTCAATTACAAATCCCACGGGCTTTGGTACTGACACCAACCCCCATTCAAAACTCCAAACAAGGGTTTGTAGTTAAACAGCTAAGGGTGACATTAAGGCACATCAGCCTCGAGCAGACATCACTTTAGCTCAGGCTATGCTTGGAAGGTTATCTCTGCAGCTTGACATGCCAGATACTACTTTTTACTGAAAATGAAAGCCAAGACTCTGCATAATCTTAATACGCATCACAAATGCCATATGCCTAACCTCACATAATGGACCTCAACTTGTCCTGTCTTTTAATAATTCCAGTCTAATGGTCTCAAGGTGTTTCTAAGGTAAGACCACACCCCGTTTTCATTCACTCCAACAGTCCCACTGAAGCAAGCCTGCAGTCTGACAGAAATCAGATGTGCACAAAAACAGGCTGTGGATGCAAAGCATCAGCTTTTAAGCACAGTAATGAAAAAGGCTACTTGGTAAGTAAAGGTAACAGATAAGACCTAACTTAAGGACATACAAGAAGTCACACAGTACTAGAACACTCAAAAACTGTCTCCAAGTTACTGCTGTATTTACCTCCTTTTCCTAAAAACTGAATAGCCTCCTCTCACTTCCTTGGCCAATAGCTCCTATTTCCTAGCCTTAGAAGATCATGTCCACTAATCACCTACTTGTCAGTTCCTAAACTAAGCAGAGCATGCACATCCTTGGTGCACCAGCAGCCTCTGCACTCAACTACAACATTCTCCTGGTAGACTCCTCCACTGAAACAAGCAAACCAAGCCAAACACCTAGTCACAACTCCCCTTGCCTGCACATCAATCTTTACCTGCTGCAAAGCAGGCAGCTGTACTCAGAGCAGTCATTCTCCTGCTGCAGTGAGGACACTCCTTCTCCCACAGCCAGACTGTAACCTGCCACCTTACCTGAGTGCCCATTTTAGAACTTAAGCCCAAGCTTCCATGTGGACAATCATATTCCAGTTCTGCATCAGACAGGTCAGTTTATCCAAAAAATAAGGGATTACTTTTTACAGTAGACTGCTTACTGGAACAGTTGCTTTACACTCTGCTCCCTGATATCAACACGATAACTACACTGTCCCTATTCAAACAGTTGTGATCTAAGAACAAATGCACTTACAATTACTGGAACTAAATACTATTTTATCCATTATGCAAATACACAATACACATAAAGTTTCATAAAATGTTACTCCATAACAGCCAATTGGTAAAGGTCTATCAACACTCATTTTTTATGTTTGTAACATTAGATTTTAATCTATGTTAAGATCTTTTTTTTTTTTGAGAATTTCAAAGTTGTTCAAAGCTCCTAGAACAGAATTTCTGAAATGTAGTCTATTAAAGGAACTACACAAGAAGTTTTAATTACACACACCTGGGAGGAAAAAAAAGTGTTTGCTACAATTGCACTAGACAGGTATAACCTATCCCTTCTATACAGAAAGTTTTTAACTCATAAAAATCAGTAATTCTTACAAATCCACTGGAACTTACTGTAAGTCATCCTCCCCATAAGTACAAAATGGAAATTTCACTTAATCACAGAAACAAATTAGTATGAAAACAGTAAAAAATCTTGTAACATTTAGAAGAAAAAATGTTTCAGTCTAGTTTCAGAACAATTTAAAGAAATCAGGCAACTTTACTTTGTCTCTTTTTAGATTAATCAGTATTTTTTTATTTCCAAAATTTCTAGTCTGAACTCTCCAGGTAATATAATTCTATTAAAATCTGAAAGAAATTGACACAAAAATTCCATATCAAATTTGTATCCAATACTAAAACACTTTGTCAAAACCTAACAAGATTATTCAAAACCCAACTCCATATATCACCACCTCTGTTTTCCTTTAAACTAAGCACTGTGATGCTGCTGCAAAGCAACAAAAAACAAGTGTATTTTATGCCTTTTCCCTGTCAGTATTGATAAATTCTCATTGACAGGTAAAGCCTTCCAACATTCCTGGCTGCACTCAGTACCAAGACAATGTAATTCTTTTAAACCTAATGCTTTGCCAGAGGTACTGTGTAAATGTATTATCTCTGCTGGTTTTTAACAGTTTACTTGTATTATTTCATTTTCTGATATTTTACATTTTATCTGCTATTAATTTATTACAAAGCAAGGAAATGATCCAATGAAAAGTAGTGCTCCTGTGACAGATCCTGAACTCAAAATTAAATTCCTGTAAGACTTAACTGGACTTCTCTCTCTGGATGCACAGGGGCAGTACCAAACTACATGAGGAGCACAAAACCCCACTGTCTAAAAGATGCAGCATCCAGAAGGATGTGACCTTAGGATCACAGAATCATTTGTGTTGGAAGGGAGCTCTGCAGGTCATCCAGTCCAACCCCTCTGTGAAGACAGGGTCACCTAGGGCAGGTGACACAGGAACATGTCCAGGTGGGGTCTGAAAGACTCCAGAGAGGGAGACCCCATGACTTCCCTGGGCAGCCTGTTCCAGTGCTCTGCCACCCTCAGTGTAACAAAGATCTTCCTGACGTTGAGACGAAGCTTATTGTGGTTTACTTTATGGCCATTCCTCTGAATCCTGTCAGTAGGCACCACTGAAAAGCGTCTGGCACCATCCTCTTGGCACCCACCTTTGAAATAACGATATGCATTAATGAGGCCTCCTCTCTTCTCTAGACTAAACACACCCAGCTCCCTCAGTCCCTCCTCATAAGGGGGATGCTCCAGTCCCTTTATCATCGTGGCCCTCCACTGCACCCTCCTGAGTCTGCCGTCCTGGCTATCCCTTCCTGCTTCTAGTCATGGAATCACAGGGTCCATGTTTTTTGAAGCTGGGAAGAGACGAGGGAGGTCACCTCATCCGACCTCTGCTGCTCAAGGCAGGGTCAGCGACAGCTGGCTGCTCAGGGTTTCGTCCCTTCGGCTTCCGAGCATCTGCGAGGTCAGGAATTCAGACCTCCACCCTCGCCTGTCCCCACGCGAGCCAGCAAGCCTGGCGGCCGCTCGGCTTCTCCCGGCTGCTGGAGATCTCTGCCCACGATGCGTGGAGGCCGCGGCGATGCCCGCACCGCCGCGGCCCGTCCTTCACGGGCAGAGAGGAGAGGGCCTCTCTTCACAGGAACTTTCTTCCCGGGGTAGCACCAGCAGATTCGCGCCCAGCCCCTTAGCCGCGGCGCGGACAGCCCGGGCCCGCGGCACCGGCCCCGCCGCCGGGCACCTGCCCCCGACCGGGCCACCGCGGCTCCAGGCCCGGGGCCGGCGCGCAGATGGCCGCAGGGGTAGCGCGGGCGCGGGGCCGGCGGAGGACGCGGAGGGGCGGCGGCGGCGGATCTCACCTGAAGTCCTTGTCGCTGGATGTCATTTTCTCCAGCAGGTTGGAGATGTGGTACGAGGCGCTCGCCATGTTGACGGACCCGGCCGGGGCGCGGGGGGAAGGGAGAGGAGGAGAGCAGAAGGCGGCGGCGGCGGCGGCGTCTTCCCGGCCTCGCCGGCTCCACTTCGCCCGCGGCTGCAGGGGCCGGGCCGGGCCGGGCCGGGGGCGGCGGGGCGGGGGCGGCAGCTGCGGCGGACGCGGCGGGAGGGGCGGGGAGGCGCGCGCGGCCGCTCGCGCTCGGCGCCGGGTCGAAGGCCGGCGCTGTTGACTGGGTCCGCGGGCGGGCGGGAGGCGCGTGCAGCCCTGTGACACCATGTGACGTCAGAGCGTACGTGGCGCAGAGCCTGCGCGGGAAGTTCAGGCGCCGCGGGAGAGTGGCGGGAAGGGGGGTGTCGGTGAGGCCGGCCAGGACTGCGTGTCCCAGCGTGCACCGCGCTCGCGCCCAGCCGGGACGACTGGCGGTGCACGCCGGGACGTGTAGTTTGGAGTGTGGCGGGTGTCCCGCGCCGCGGTGGCTGCCGGGATGCGGAGCCTGGTTGTGGCGCGGAGGAGGCGGCGGGGAGGCGGGCGTTCCTGAGGGAGAGCGGCTGGGATGGGGCTGGCAGCGAACCCCGGCAGCCAGCCCAGGCAGCCTCGGTGCTGTCCGCATCGAGAGCGTGCGGCTGCGGTAGGGCTGCTTTGCAGCGCTCTGCGTGCCCGTTACAAGCCCGCCACATACGCTAATGTTACAGGGGCCGCAGCTCCTGGCAGGCCCCCTTAGAGGTGTACAGTGGGTCTCGTCGAAGCTGAGCACGCTCAGAAAAATGTCAGATGAGAGCTGAAAATACCGTGAAAAATAATTTTCTTGGTAGATAATGGCATGCTTCCATTGGTCGTGGTTTGCTGAAAGCAGTTTGAAAATGTGAGTGCTTTCAGAGGCCTTGGAAGCCAAAGGACATTTCACAGAATGTGGCTTTTTGTGTACACCATTACTGTTCATGTCAGTCTCATTACTTTCCTGGGCCTAATTTATGATTTGTCTATGCATAGGTAAATGATGTGGAGCATTAGGAGAACTGGGGAAATAGTTGCACATTACATCTTCCTCAAGGTTCATATTAAAAGTTCAAGGGCACAAATAAATAGCCTTAATCCTCAGTTACATGTGTGTACAGCAAAACTGAAGAAGTTGCTTTTGAGCCTATTATTAAAAATAAAGAGTTGACCTATAAAGATAATTTCTTTAGGCATTTATTAACTGCAGCTTGCAGGCAGCCTTGCGCAGTGGCTAATGGAAAATGTGCTCTTTACTCAGTTGGTAAACTGTGTCACCACCACAGCCTGTCGCCCTGCCCCAGTATACAGACAGCTGTCTTGGAAGATGCTCATGCTGCTGATTTTCTGGTGGCTGTGCTATTTTCAAATAGGCCATTCACTCCTTTGAATTTACAATACTTAATTTAGTGGTTACCTTTTAGAGAGGGAAATTCTTTACTTCATTTTGCTTGAATGCTTGTGTTTGATATTTAATGAAGCCAGCTGGAACAGTACAGGTGAAGATAGACTCAATCTTGACTTGGTTGTGACAGCTGAAAATGGTTTGTGAATGATATTTTACACACAGGAAAACTGTGTAGCTCCTCTTCAAAGTACTGAGGCATGAAAAGTTGAAGTACAAATGTCTGAGATTTGTCACACTGATTCGTATTTTGCCATGGCAAGGATAGCACTATTCTAAAACATTTTGGTGACTGTGACTTTTGAGCATCTTACAACTTGTTTCTGGGACATTAGTGTCCCAGAGTTGACACATAGTGCAGGAAAAGAATGTTGTAACCTGGATTATTTGCATTCATGACTTTGGTACTAAATGGGGCTTGGGTGGTGAAAGATCATCTGTTCCAAAAACATTCTGCCCACATGGTTACCATGCTGCACAAGCATGGTTACCACTAAACTACAGAAGCATGCTAAAACCAGCCAGACAAAAGAAAATCCTTCATGGCAGTTAGGGTTGTTTTGTTGATTGCTCTCGTAGAATAAAGCATTTGCCAGTGGTCCCTGTGAACCACTGTTGGGATTTACCTTTTTAAATCCTTACCATTTTCAATTAGACACTAAACCAAGTTATTTCCCTCTTTGGGTATCCTACATGCATCTACTTTTAATAAGAGATCGTAGAAGAGGAAAAAAAAATCAGAACAATTCTGCTCTGGTCTGCTAGACAACCTTGAACACTTTTAAAATTTTTCTTAAATCCTCTGACATTATCCTCCCTTGCTAGTTCCCATACCACAGCCACCTTATCATGCCACTGCTCAAACCCAATTACTGCCAGAAACACAGGCCATCGCAGAAGAAGAAAGTATTTTTTTGTTCAAATATATTTATTATGATTGGGATTCAGCTATAGGAGATGTAATGTTCCAAATGAAGTCAAACACAGGGAGAGACTAATTGTGTTGAGATTTTTTCCAGCTGATAGCAAACAACTTCACAGAAGGAGTGGTACTCCTGCTCTGTTCCCTGTAGACATGCATATTAGATGCTCTTCAGTTCATTCACAAAGATAGCTGAAAGCTTAATTAAATGCTGGAACCTGAAAGGATTTATCTTGCTTTACACTTGCAAATAACATTCCCCAAATGTTGAAGAAGAGGGAGTTAGAGATGCATTTGCAGCCCTAGAATTTGTCTCGCTTCACAGGGGAGCTGTGAGGCCACTGATGGACAGAGAGTATCGGGAATGTGCTGCATCTCAGTCTCAGTCCCACTGTGGAAAGAGTTGTACCACACAGCTGTACTCAACTTAAAGGCAATCCTTTTGGATGACAAGTTAAAGCTGGTTATCATTTTTTACAGCTGGTTTTGGGGTAATAAAAGGAAAATTGCTGCTCTAATTCAAAAGCTGCTCACTGCTGCAAGCAGATATTTGAACCAGAGAACCTTAAAGTTGTGGTTTATCACTTAGATACATGGCTGACTTTGAACATATGAACTCTGAATTTTCACAAAGATGCCTGGAAAGAGAGTTTTACAAATTTATTGACTGGTTTTATTAACAAACCACAGATGGTTTTAAAGTTGTGATCTAGATTTAAATATGAAAGAAATAAAAAGGAATAGTATAAATCATAATCTACACTGGAATCATATCATAATCATATCATAATCTACACTGGAATGGTCTCATAGGTAAATGTGTGTTCCAAGACATTAAGGCTATTATTGTATTGCATTATATAAACTCTCATGTTCCAAGACATGAAGGTGAATTAACTGTAGAACTTTAATCTTGGCTTTGGAATCTTAATCCTAACCATACTCTGCCATGGGTGGGTCTTTTTTCCCCCCCTTACTTTCTGTTTTGTCAAGTTAGATGGTATTTCATAGCAAATGATAGCAATTTCTAAAGTAGGACACATTTAGAACTAAATAAATCATTGGCTGCCTTTAACCTCATAAGCCAACGCTTTAGTTAAGGTTTTATTTCTTCCTAAAACAGAAAATTTGTTGATGTGCAGGAGTCCCAAAGCATCTTTCCAAATGGTGCTAATCTACTGATTTTCACTTAAGATTGTTTCATTTATGGACAATTGAAGGTACTGTTGGCTTCATAGGAGATATTTCTACACACTTACTAAGAAGAATAAACAATATCTAGAGCTGTGAACTGCCTTCCTTAGCTAGATAATCCACTTCTGAAAAGCAAAGCAAGACAAAGTGTTTGAGTATCTGGTTCCATCAGCTTTAAAAGGAGAAAGATAGGAAAACAGTGCTGAAAAGAATGTATTCATCTGGGTAAGTAATGGACTGAAACAACTGTCACATGAGCTCAAATTGTCTCTCTAAAAGACAGAGTTCCAATGGCACCCTCATCATAAGATTAAGTTTCAGGAAACATAATATCTTAAAGGAAAAAATATAACAGTGTTTTAATTAAAAGGTTACAAAATTTAAAACTTCTACAATAATGCTAAAAGAAATTTCCCTTCTTATTGCTTAACACTGCACAGCTTTTTGCAGCATGTGTAGTCATTTTCAAATACTTACCACAACAACCCAAAAATAAAAATGCTCTGCTCTGGTCTGCTAGACAACCTTGAACACTTTTAAAATTTTTCTTAAATCCTCTGACATCATCCTCCCTTGCTAGTTCCCATTCCACAGCCACCTTATCATGCCACTGCTCAAACCCAATTACTGCCAGAAATACAGACCATCACAGAAGAAGAAAGTATTTTTTTGTTCAAGTATATTTATTATGATTGGGATTCAGCTATATTTTATATATATATATATATATATATATATATATATATATATATATATATGAAATTTGATTTGAAATATGACCCAGAAATTTAGATTCAATTATTTTTATCATTGTATTATTTTCATGCCAAATGAACTTGGTTTACAGAGCAAAAGGGTTTTTTCTCCTTCAGTAACTAACCTGAAAATCAGTCCAGGTTGATTTTCTTTTTGCTTGAGCATTTGCATTTTCATGCCTTATCACAACTTGAAATTTATAATTCCTTCAGAGCCAATTATGTTTCCCTTTATGTCAGCATACCCAAATTTGTTTATATAATGATCTCAGCAATGCTTGTACTCGAGACACTTGTCTTCAATAAACTTAAAAGCACTTGCTTAATTGGAACTTCTGTTATTGAACAATATTCTCTGTGTTTCAGAAGTTGTAAAAATACCAATTAAGTGTTTGCACTATTCAGGCTTATTAGAATCAGAGGTAACTGTACTATGGATTTTCTTTATTCTGGATCCTATATTTCAAGAAAGCCTTCATCATACCTGCAATTTAGACATTTCAGTGTTAGTACATTGGCTAATTACAATATGAGTCAGTGTTTGTCAAAGTAGACATAAGGGCTAATCTGTTTTGTTTTCCTTACACAACAACTGAATTCTGTTAATTCTTGCCTTAGAAACGCTTCACTTCAGGCCACAGAATGTGCTATCTCGGGCACTTATGAGACTCAGTAATTGTAAAGTTGAAAAAATACAAATACAATTATTCTGCCATGCATCCGTGTGAACAGAGAGGGCTAAAATTAAATTGGAATTAATGAATCGAGGGAATGGAGTGTCACTTTGCAGAGTCTGATTTCTTGGAGCAAAATTGATTCATTTGCAGGATCGTCCAAGGTAAAGTAACTCAGTGAGTACTCTTGGAGCAAGTGATGCCTGTTGTCAGTTTACCATGACTTGAACAAGAAACACAGTCCACTGCCTGTCAAGATATGTCCCTGTTGACTGCCACAAACTGACTCATGTTTTGATCTTTTCCATACTCTGTGACTGTTCTGCTGAAGGGCTTTATTAATGTTTAACTCATATGTTGAAGCTGAATGGCTCTTAATATATGATGTATACTTTTCTTTTAAATTTGCTATTTGAGAAATAAATTCATAGTAATTACTCAATATACACTGTCATCCACTTTCTCAGGCAGGAGGGTTATTTTATAAATATGCTCTGCAGGAGATGCTGCTCCAGGCATCCCTATGTAATTGACTGCAGTTTTTAGACTGTTGTCGCAGGGCGTCCCCAAAGGGGTAATAATTGCCATTGACTCCATGATTCTCAGAAGGCTGATCAATCACTTTATTATACTATACTTTTTAAGAAACTCTTCACTCGTACAGACAGTCATGGTACAGGTGGACCCAATTGGTCCTTCAATCTAAACACTATCACCATTGGCCAATTAAGAAACCACTCTCTGGTAAATAAATCTCCATAACACATTCCACATGTTCACAACAATAGGTGCAGCAAGTGAATATAAGAATTGTTTATCATTCTTTTCTCTGATCTTCTCACAGCCTTCTCCAGGTTAATGCCTGGGAAAGTTGTGCGTTGCTCTCTGTGGCCAGAGAGCTGCTGGCACATTGGACCTGCCATGTAATACCTGTAGTGCTCAGGTCATCTTGAGCAGGAACACACTTGCTGGTCTTTATTAGAGACTCTGCTGGGACTGAGGACTCTACATTCAATCAGCTCAAAAGTTCTTTGATTTGTTTTTTTCGTTTTTTTTTAGTGAAGTATTTTTGACACATAGTAAGCGTTTATTATGCACAAAACCTTGTCAGAGGAGTAATAAATTCAAGTACTGATTAGAGTGTGTCTATTTTCCTCTTGTTACTTAGTTTTGCAAAGAGAACAGTACTATGCACAGAAACAGACTAGAAAGCTGCAGTAGGATTGCTTTTGCTGTTTGTACTGGCAGAACTGCCATTTCTCCCTTCCAAATCGTTAAGTGCTTTGAATTGAAACCTTACAAAAGACAGAAGTCAAGATCCAACCCCCAGAATTTATGAATCTGCTAATATGTGAAAAAGGTCTGGTAACTCCTTGTCCACATTAAAGTTTTACCTAAACATAGCTAACTCATTGCTCATTTATGCCAAGACCTTTTTTACACTTTTCCCAGGAGGCAGGACTGCTGAAGGGGCTGGGGTCTCTGGGGTCTTTCGATTTTCTGGCTGTCTTGCAGGGAGGTGGTGGCACCAAATTAGGGATGACCAACAACTGGTCTCTTCAGCTCAGCACTGAAGGTCTTTGTGGGTGTCAACTACCATTTCAACAGAAACAAGAATTAATTTATATTGCAGAAAAGTCCCACCATAACCTGTTGAACTCTGGGGCTTAAAGATTTTGTTCATTCCTGTAAATCATTAACCACATGTTTGTTTGCTAAAATTAGTTAACATGGATTCATAAGTGTAAAAGTTGTTTACATATATATATTATTAACCTATTCATATAATTCTAGGATTAGTAACCTAGATAGCAAGGTGTAGTCTAAGTTTAGGAGATCTATGCTATTGCATATGTTTGAACATGTCAGAGTCACCATTAGAATTTTTAAGCCCTCTGGGTTTGTAAAATTTCTCTTCATAATAAATATGTATTAAACTGAGGACTGCCAAATATAGGTGGCTTATTTGTGAATTTATGTATCTGAGAGGCAAATATGAAACAAAGAATCAAAAGAAGCAAGAATACAAGTCAAGAATCTGATATATCTCATGTGCATTATTCAAGCAAGAGGGGACTCCCAAACAAAAACATCTACAATTAGTTATAATTCTTTTGAAATATTTACATGCCAGGAAGAAAACCATATTTCAATTTTTAACAATCAATTTTAAACAACATGATTAAATTTCAAAACAGGCTTAAGAAATGCCTTCCAATATTTTGTTATCTCTTGGGGGGTTAATGATGCCAGTAGCTCTCACTGAGAGATCTGGTATTTTTTAATAACTTCCATCACAAAAGTCAACCCACATGGTACACTCTGATGCAGACGACTGTTATTTTCAAAACAAAAATAGTTTTCCAAAACTTCTTAGTCTTTTCATTCATTGGAAATTGAGTCATACTACTTATGCTAGAAACATAACATATGCTTGCCTGCCACAGTCAAGGTGACATATGATTTTTGATTTTTTTACCACGTTTGTGATACTGGCAGTGTAAGGATGTCATTTTATCTCTGTATTCAGCTATAATGGTACGAGATCTGGGCTTTGTTCTGTTATCATCTTGTAGAGGCCAAAATTAGTCATTTTTCTAAAATTTTTGCATTACTAGCCAGTGCTTCAGAGAGACTGGAACAAATATATTGTAGAAGCAATGTCATTTGGAAGGATGAGATACAGAGAGACAATTGTCTGCTCACATATTGCAAGATGAAAATGATTTTGTCTCCCAACAATTTGTAAGAATGCCCTTGAAGTCCATTGCTACAGTGTTTCTGGAGGCAGTGCTTTCTGTAACAGTAGAAATAAATAAGCTTCTTTCTTTGTTTTCCCTTACCTGATGTCATCATTTATGCCAGCATGTAGTCAGTGTGAAAAAGCTGCTCTGATGGCATTTTACAGTCACTCTGCCCTGCTATGAGTATTGACACCCTGTGCAGTTGTGATGGGCATGGGTGGAGAGAAGGTGCAGTTTTTCAGCCTTATCTTCCATCAGGAGGTCATCAAAGTGTGTGCCCAGACAGAGCTACTGTCAGACCAGTGGATCTAGTGTCCCTCAACTCTCTCTAGAAACCTATGCTGCCAAAGTCCAGAGAACTAGATGGAAAAACACCTACTTTATTCTGCCATTCTTGTGTATGGCCAAGTTTTTTTCTTGTGAGATACAGATTTATTCCACGAATAAACCACATAAACTCATTGTTCTCAGATCCGTGATATGTGTTGCTTTCTTTCTTGACCACTCTGCTTTTCTATGTGGTGTTGACAGGGTCATTCTGAGAACTCATCAAAGGCTGAGAACCGTGTGAGATTTGTAGTATGTTAAATTTACACAGCATGAGCACCTAGGGCTGAAAGAGAATTTTCATTACCCCTGAACAGTGTATAGTCTGAGGCATCTAGCTGAGAAGCTATGATACCATCCTGAAGGAATAGTTTGTACGTTTCAAGGTCAGTTTGTAAATACAGGTATTTTATTTCATTTGAAAGATCCCATTTTAGTCAATGTTCATGAGCAAGACCTTACTAGAAGAAGAATACTTACAGGAGTAATTTTTTTTTTCTGTTCAGAACTATTTGTCCACAACTGATGCAAAGGGTTTTTTGTTTCAAGAAGTCAACTCCAAAATTTCTTTGAGATGATTCATGTGGTGGTGCAGTAGTGCCCCTGCAAGGCAGTCAGAGGAGGTTGGCAGTGGTCCATGGTATTTCAGGCTTTAGTGAATTATGGAACATGGTTGGCTTCTGTGAGCCATCTTGGTTGATTCAAGGCTGGTTTAAACAGAATGGAGCACTTAAGCACATTGCTGAATTTTAAACCAGAGTGGTGTCTTATGGCTTCACATCTGCTTATGCACTGTGTTGGGAAAAAAGATGTTACTGTGTATGGCAGGTGTATCAAGCAGGGAAAAAAATCTTTATCATAATATAAGTTCTGAGACTGAAGTCACTCTTTAGTTCCTGTATTTAAATCATGTGCTTCAGGTGTCAAGAAAAAAAATAGATTTTGTAATTTCCTTAATGAATACCCAGCTTGTCAAAGTTCTTAGCTCAAGTTAGCACTTTACAATGTGAATCCCATTTTCAGCATCAAGCAGCATAAAACCCTGACACATTTGCAAAACCAGTGAAGTCTGAGATAGCAAAAACATTTCCAGTACTGTGGAAAGTAATTGAAGGCAGCATTAAATCTACTGGATTCTCTTCCATTAGCAATCACCTAGGTGTCCAGATAGGTAATTCAGAACAAATGTGTTCCTTTGAGTGATTGTAAACAACTGGAATGAAAATCCATTTTCACATCAATTGCTAAACACTGACCAAAGGGACAAATAATGATGCTGAGCCATGTTCTAGTCTGGGGGAGGTATAGAAGTCTGTCTGTCTATCTATCTATCTATCTATCTATCTATCTATCTATCTATCTACCTATCATCTATCTTTTTCAAGATAAAGCACTGGGTCATGTATGATCCACTGTTGGAAGACAAAAGGAAAAAGAGCTACATGTCACAATTATTTCTGCATTTCCCACCAACTAAAACATCTCCTGTAAAATTGTCCTGTTTGAGGTTTCTGCCTTAAGATGACTTTTGCACCTGCTGTTCAAAGATTAAAATGCGTCTGTTGAGAACTGCCATTTGGGGTCAAATATGTTATCAAACAATATTTTTTATTTATTTGTGCAGCCAGGGCTCCTGAATTAGGAAATCTTGCTCTTCATTTTGAGTTTTACAGTGGATCTTCTTCATAAAATATTTGTTTTGAGACAGTGAAAACACTAAGGCTCTCAGTTTTATAGCAGGAAATAAAAGAAAAAAGGATGTCAATTCTTCCTGGATTTCTCTACAGTAATATATCTGTATTATTAATATTTCAGTTGCAAAAATAATTCTATACACATCCAAAAAACACTCAGGTACCCCAAAAAGTTATAGATTTTCATTATTAATTACTTGATTCTTTCACTGTCATCTCTTGTAAGTACTATCCTCCATGCCATCCTCACACCTTTGAATGACATTGTTGTCAAAGTAATCTTTATGCCAAGCACCAATTCAGCATCCTTCTTGATGTGTGCAGAATATGGCATAAGAGCAATAAGAAAGTAAGAGCAGTGTCTGTTACTTAAAAAAATAAGCTTTATGTATGGAGATGTTCCCACCATATAGTCTTAAAGAATTTTTGCAGAAAGCTTTTAATGTGGTTAGTCCTAATGTAAAGTAATATTCCTCCAGAAAAGTTATTTGATGACAGCTATAGTTCTTTATCTTTGCACAAGTCTTTGTGCAGCTATTCTAGAATGACTTCTTTATGTACACAAGCTCAGTAGCAATCAACATTAGTAAACTACGATTATCTACATTCATTGTTTTTAATATAGAAAAGCTGAATAGTTAGCACTTGACAAAGAAGTAGAGGAGAAATGGCTGAAAATACACCACTGTTTTTAACGAAGTGGTAGGAATTGTTCACTCCCTCCGTGTTGCCCCCTAAATGTTGCTTTCTCTTTTGCCAAGATCATTTACTCAAGCTGCCTCTTTTGGCACATACAGTTTGTGGCCCATACAGTCATGTAAACCCCAGGTTTTCATCCCTTTTCCAGTCAGGAATTAAAATTTCTATGTAAACAGAATCAGGTGATGATACAAAATGGAAGCTAGTAATTCCATTTTCTATGCTCATAGATCTTGTAGTGTTGGTATACATTCATAGTTACTTCCAATTGAAATCTACCTCATGCCTATTTATTTTGTTTACCAACAGTTCCCAGGACAAACTAGTTTAAGAGGTTTAAAATGTATTTACCATTGTCCACATCTCATCTTAAGAGTTATCATCATTTATGCTCAATGTAAATGCCTAAAGAGCAAGACTGTATTTCTAGGAATTGGAGCAAAATAAGGGCTTCAGCAAAAAAAATACTCTCTGGTTGGGTTATCAAGTGGTATAAGATTGTCCAGGGTTTTAGCAGTGATTAAGGAATGCAAATGAAGTGCAAAAGAAATGCGTGTTGTCCTAAGCGCTGAATGATATCAAGAACTAATGGAGCAATCAGCCCCTTTTATCCAAAGAGTCATTTTACAGTAGAGGGAGAAAAATGTGGTAATCACAACCTATAATGTGATGATGGAAGATACAGTGAGAGTGATAGTCCTTTAAAGTTCATATTACATTTTTCACTAAAGATCAACAAGTTCAACAGTAACTGAAGTCAGATTTCTATAGGCAGTTATTGTTTCAGCTGTCATTACCTCTTCATTACTTGCCATCAATGAAAGTTTTCAAGCAGCAGATCCAGTCTTTGGCTTAGCTGTGCTCAACTGATGCACCAAAACACACTCAGAAAGGAAATACTGCAAGATTATTTGATACACAGTGACTTAAATATGAGGAAGAATTGAAGGAAATAATAAAACCAGTGTGCACTGAATCACAAAAAGGAAATAATTTCTTTTTGCTAATAGTGCTACATAAAAGTAAAAATAAAGCAGTGGATGTGTTTCAGGTCCAATTGATGCTGACAAAATTAAGGTTCCTGATATTTAAGATTGAGTCACACTGTGTGGCAGTCATGGTAGATTTTCTCTTGGCTATAAAAAAAACCTGATTCCAATAATAAAAACAGTTTCACTCAAATTCTGCAGCTTAATTCTTTTCCCTTCAAACCAAACCCAAGGAGCTGATGACACAGAAGATATGAGAATTATATATCACATCAGTGCCGAATGATCTAATTTGCTCTGATGCAAAAGTCCTAAAGAAATATGCTGCTGAGGCGATCCAATCAGGCAGGGTTTCTTCTTTTCCTGTTCTAGTTTAGAAAGCAAAAAAACTGATCTGAAAACTAAAGCTATGCCCTCCAGAGAGTTACCTTATCACAAAATCAGTCACACATGAAATGCATAAATCTTGCAGGGAAGATAGACATCAAATCTAACGTGGTGGTGTTATTGTCATTTTAGAGCTTCAGTAATGATATTTCAGAGAAATTTATAATGAACCCACAAAAAGAAAGAAGTCTGGAAAATTCACTTTCATTTCATACATGAATTAAAACAACGGCTCCCAGACTGAGATAGTTCTCTCTAATCATAGTAAGCAAACCTACGCCTAAAGAACTGTCAAAAAAATCTTGCTAACATAAGTAGAGTGTACCAGAATGTCTTCAGAGTTTATTTAGCCAAATACAAAGGTACTGAAGTGTGATGTCTTTTTCTGCTACTGATAATACAACCAAGTGTGATGATCTAGAAGGCTCAGTGCGCTTACAATTGTTCTCCTTTGTATCTAGGGTGGAAATTCAAATCCTAAAATAAAGGAAGGTGGTGAATTCTGTTGCCCTATCTGCTCTAAGGGAATTGGTCAGAGTTCCTGGTAAATTGGTATTAATCACATACAAAATGTTTCATGATAAATTGTTGCCCTCTTAATCCTCAGAGAAAGAAATAAAATAGACTGAAGCAGGCAGGAAGAACAAAATTCTCACTAGTTCTGTAGGTTGTTCCCCTTTGGGCAACAGATTTGCATTGAGGAATTGAGCCAGGAACAGCAAAAGAAATCTTGTAACGCTTCCCACCTACATCTTCTAGTACCAGCATTATGCTTAGCCAAACTTGGTCAATTTTGTTTCAAAATTCTTCATGAAAGGCATTTTCAGGTCTACATTGAACCACTAAATGACAGCTAGAAAAATAACCAACAGCAACTAAGGAAGTTAAAGCAACTTTTTTTTTTTCACTGGGGAAAGCGCATTTCAGATTTGCATTCTACTCATTCTCTCTCAGTAGTAATTTATTCTTTAGTCTTGTGCAACAGGTCATTAACCTGCTTAACAACCCTAAATTTAGATGTTTTCCCTTTAGAGAAATGTAGTGAAAATACCAAATCTTTCTTCCACTTCATTTTCTTTGATAGTTTACAGGAATGCATGAACTGGGATTTTTCTTTCACAGTGGCAAACAGTAGTTTAGCTGTTAACTACGTGGGATCTAGATTTGGGTCTGTATGTCTGTGTACAGTCTTTTTATCTGCTGAGTCTGATTATATTCAGATCAGTATTATCTAATGACTGTTATTACTGGTAGGATATTTCAAGGATATTTCAACTTCCACCACCATTTGACAGTAGGCAAATGTTAATAACCCAAGTTATTTGGTCATCTTGATCTTTTTTTTTCTAATCAGAAACAAGATGAAAATCCCTGAGAGAATAATTTAAAGTTTTCATCCACATCCCCCATATCTTACCTGCACCAAAAGGCACATGACATGTTTATAACACAAATCATAAGAAGAAAGCAGAAGCTAGAGCTATTCCTGAAAGTATAGTGACAGTTCAAGCCCCCTCCTGGGTTTTGCCTCTCTCTCATTGGAATTGGTGGACAGAAGTTGCTATTCTGAAGTTATATTTAGATTTCCTGTGTTTCCTTTGATGTGTTCAGTCTTGTTCTCACCCATATCGATGTTCTTTTCCAATGTATAACCTGTAGGCAGAGACCAAAACCTCTCTAGCTTAGAAGCAAATGTATACTTGTTTTTCTTGAAGGATTATAAAACCTCATCATCTCTCTGCCAGAGATGTTCACTGAGAGAGACGCCAGCCAATATGTTGTTCCAGGATTAATTAAAGAGTTTGTCTGCCAGACATTCTTTAAGTCTGCTATTTCCCATTTTATTTTTACTTTTTGGCATGTAATAGTATTTCCATACTTATTATATCCTGACTGATAATTATATGCAAAAGAGCAATTAGCAGCAGACAATTTAGTGGCAAAGAATTTATAATTTGAACTGTTTACCATTCAGAGATGACTGAAAGTGATATCAACTGCATCAAATGAAACTTAATCAGTGATATTGTTCCAGTGGAGGTTCCACCTGGGGTGCTCTCTATTTCTTCAGTCTATCTTTGCATTAAGCATAAAATCAAACCTGTAAGTAGACAGTTACTGGAATATCCTGCAGTATATCAGGTGTTTCTAAAATCAAAACCTCATTTCATTATTGAGCACGGTGTGTTTTGAGCGACCTGTCCATGTGTCCTATTCTTATTACAAAGCCCAAATGTCACGAGTTAGCATAAATGCAATTTCCTATTCAAAGAATCCCTGATTGAGTGATTGAGATCTACAGAGGTCTTCTCTGCTTGTTTTCCATACCTATTTTAATAGAAGCTTTACTTTTCTGTTTGCAGGAGCATAGATTCTGTGTTCCAAAAATAAAGTGTTATTTCAAGCACAATCACTAGGCCAGCAAATGCAGAACCCTTATCAATCAGTTCATATCTGAAAAAAGGAAAAGATTTGTAAATCTTTTGTAAAGATTTGTAAATCTTTTACAAATCTTTTGTAAGATTTGTAAATCTTATAAACATTTGTAAATCAGAAAGAGATGATTAGTAAAAAAAAGCTCATTCTGAATGAGACATTGAGAGCAAGGATTTGAACACCTCTGATCATGAACTAAGCAGGAACCAAAATGTCTCACCATTTTGGCAGCCCTTTGAGCTTGAAGTGTTTCAGTCCATTTATGTATGGGCAAGAATATGCACAGGCATTACCAGTTTTGTAGGAATAATTATCAACTTTCTCTGGTTCTTCTGACACTTCAGAGAAAAGATTTGAAAATAGTGCTGGATAACCTAAAAGAAGAAGAATGTCTGGAAAAGAGAACACACCCCCTCCCCTCAGATTTCAAGGCTTGATTTCTTTCTAGTATTTGCATGCTTTAGTCTGTTGCTCTTCTCCCTGAAGTTACACTGCACTCCAATTCATACTGCAGTTATCCAAGATTGCTTCTCCTGTGTAAACCTTGCTTTCAATTGTCACTTTTTATGGTCAGCCATTCCGTAAGAAACTGAATAGAAAACTCAGTGCATTTATGATTCATCATGTCAAAGGAATTTGGGACCAGTTTATTAAGCAATACTAAGAAAGAAAAAGCTGAGATGAGGACCCAAGTTCATAGATCCCTTTAAGATGGGCAGGTAGCAGAGTATAGTTGTGTCAGTTTTAATGCCCTTGAACCTCTAAAAATCCATTTTGATGGGTTGTCCCTGGCTGGATGCTAGGTGCCCACCAAAGCCACTCTATCATGCCCCTTCTCAGCTGGGCAGGGGAGAGAAAATGTTAGGAAAGTCTGTCTGGTTGAGATAAGAACAGGGAGAAATCGCTCACCAGTTACTGTGACAGGCAATACAGACTAAACTTGAAGACATCAGTCTGATTTGTTGCCAATCAAATTCAAGTAGGATAATGATAAATAAAACCTAATCTTAAAATACCTTCCACACCTCCCTCTCCCTTTTTCCAGACTCAAGTTTACTCACACATTTTCTATTCCTCCCCTGAAGCAGCATAGCAGAAAGAGGTACGGGGGCTATGGTCAGTTCACCATATCTTGTCTCTGCTGCTGCTTCCTTCTCAGGGGGAGGACACCTTACATTCTTCCCCTGCTCCAGTGTGGGTCCTCCCCACATGAGACAGTCTTCCACAGTCTTCTCCAATGTGAGTCCTTCCCACAGGCTGCAGTTCTTCACAAACGGCTCAAGCATGGGTCCCTTCTATGGGGTGCTGTCCTTCACAGACTGTTCTAGCACTGGTCTCCCATAGGATTACAAGACCTGCCAGCAAGCCTCTCTCTATGGGGCCTGGGCCCTGCTCCAGTATGGGCTTCCCACAAGGACACAGCCTCCTTCCAGCATCCCCCTGCTCTGGCATGGAGTCCTCCATGGGCTGCAGATGGATCCCTGTGGACCTCGATGGGCTGAAGAGGGACAGCCTGTCTCACTATAGTCTGCACTACAAGTTGCAGAGGAATCTCTGCTCCAGCACCTGCAGCACCTCCTGCAGCTACTGCACTGACCTTGGTGTCTGCAGAGCTGTTGCTCTCACATATTCTCACTCCTCTCTTCCAACTGCATCTGTGCAGGTTTTGTTTCCCCTTCCTAAATCTGTTATTTCAGAGGCACTTGCCACTGTCACTGATGGGCTCAGCCTTGACCAGCAGAGGGTCCATCCTGGAGCTGTCTGCCATTGTCTGTTGGACGTGGTGGCAGACTTCTTACAGAAGTCACCCCTGTAGCCCCTCTGCTACCAAAACCTTGCCACACAAACCCAATAGTCACGTAGATCTTAGCTCTCTATGTTGACCTGGAGACTTGTGGTGGCAATAGCACCCTTTCAAATACTCATACAGAGTATGAGTATACTCATACATGTATGAGTATAAGGCTCATACAGAAGAGCTGCTGCTATCTATTGGTGAATGTTTCCTTCCTGATTCACCTGCTATGTGTTTCCAACCAAGTATTGACCTAATCAAAGCTCATTTAGCTTGTGAGATCTGATGTGACTGCAGACTGGTGGTTATGATTTGGAATATTTCAGAACTCAGCAGAAGAAAACATATCCACTTCGTATTGCAAACATCCAACCCTGAGCATGCATTTTAATTCATTATGAAAAGGTACACTGATGCTCTTAATAGGAAAGCAGTGAGGATCAGTTTTGAAGCTGTGTTATTTTTTAGATTTATTTGCATGTGTAAGTAATGTGTAACTTCTTCAATCTAACTGACATAACAGGAAACTCTTGTTTGCTTTACAGTTGAAGGGTAAATGTAATGAAAAGAATCCTTCAGCATCTACCATGAATATACACAACTGTGGCTCCATAATGACGTTTCAAGCCAAAATGAGAGAGCCTGGGAAAGCTTTGGTGTGGATATACTTGTTGCATCAAAGTACTTGACGCCCTTGCCTGCATTGTGCTTACCAGCAGTTTGAAAGCACCACAAGAGTTTGTAGCCTCCACATGTATGATCTATTGCAGAATGACAACTGCATTATACTTGGTTTAATTCCTCTGAAATGAATGTTCACTTTTACTTTGCTAACCCTAAGTCAAAACAGATAAATCCAGCAAACTATTAAGACAATATTGTTTTTAAGACAAAGGGTGTGTTTCTTTAATAAACCAAGAGACTACCATGCAATAAGACATTAAAACATTTACACCTACAAAGAGGCAAGTAAGCATAGTTAGCCAGGCAATATTACTTAATTATATTGTAATAGAGTCTGCTGCTCTACTGGATGGAGGGTTCTTTATGGAGGAGATCCTCATAAAGGATTCCATTTGTGTATACAAAGAGGACACAAAACTTTCCAAAATAACAAAGGATTATTCAGGCATTGAGTTGTTATAATTTCTCTGTCCTAGTCTGGGAAAAAACCCAGTCTTGATGGTAGATTGCAGGAGTCCATCTGGTCGGGAGGGGTGTGGTGTGTGTACCAGTCCTTTCCCCCTTCAGTGGGGAGATGTCTGTCTTTCCACAGAGCCCATTCTTCCCTGCCTGGCTGCCTGCGCACTAATAACAGGGAACAGAATCCATTCAGTGATTGATACCAGCTTATGCTAAACAATTTCCCCTCCTGTTCCCAATAAACATGGCTGTTCAAATAGATTATAGTGTCTCAGAGCGTTCACATCCCCTCGAATCCACCTCCCCGCTTCCCCCTCCCGCCTTCGACGTCCTTTAGCTGCTTTTTTGTGATGGTAATGAAGCTAAACAGCATTTCAAAGAGGGCTTTGATTAGCATGATAACCGTGTAGTGGCTTGATGGGCAGCATGGAATGGTTGTCTAGCCTTCCAGCACCAACAGCTTCGAAGAGAAGTTATACAACTAGTTAAAATGCATGCATGGATGTAGATATGAATGTATGTGTGTTTGCATTCACGTAAATGAGGTATCAATAAAACCTGACAAGGTCCATTCATTGATACTCCCTGTTGGAACAGCGTTTTCTTGATGCACAGGCTAATTGCAGCAATTTGCCAAAACTTGCCTGGGTAATCCGTATCATTTAAAGAGGGAACAGGAGGTAGAACTGCGGTAGAGCTCCGTAATTACTCATCATGCACAGCGTCACCACATTGCTGCTACTCAAGCCACTGTGCATTGCTAGAGATTGGACTTCTGGAAATGGCATACAGTGGAAAGACTGCAGAAAACTCTGTGTCTCAAGACCTATGTAACAGTGTCAACATGCACACTGGGGGTGAAACTAAAATGCCGTGGCACCACCAATATAGTCTCCCAAATCAGATCATTTATGTTAAGAGTTTATGCTGAGAGAATGCCCTGTATCCCTTGTGATATTTATTCATTTTTCTGAAAATTAAGTGCAAGACAAAAGTTTTTTCCTCGACTTGTTATCTGACACACATTATGGTTCTAAAGGGTTAGAGCCACACAATGGGATGGGGCAAGCAGAAGCCCGTTGGCTGTTTCACAGTAGTTAGACTTTATGGGACATTACTGACTCCTCTGGTTTCGTTTGTTCTTGAGTTTCAGCTTTCAGCCTCCCCGTTGTAATTATTTGAAGCACAACCATGAAAAACTGCCTTGTGTGCACAACATCATGCCATGTGTAGTGGAGATGGCTGGGAACACGCCCAGCTGTGTCAGTAGGAGCACCATGACCAAGAGATTATCACCCGTCTCTCAGCACTCATTAGAGCACAGCAGGAATTCTGCATCCAGTTTTGGGTCCTGCAGTACAAGAAGGACATCAATAAACTGGAGTGAATGCAGTGAAGGGCTACCCTTGATGGACAAATCTCGGGCACTTGCCCTTAAAGGAGATACCGAGGCACCAGGGAATGAATCTTCAGTTTGGGAAAGGGATGGCTCTGGGGGAACCTTACAGCAGTACCTACTAACTAGTACTAACTAGCAGTTATCAAAGAGCACCCGTGCCTTACTGAGAAGCTGGAACAGGGTCCTCCTGGCAGTGCACGGCAGCAAGACAAAGGACAATGGCCATGAAGAGCTGAATGACAGATATGACTGGGTATGAAGGAAAATATTTTGTCGATGAGACTAAAAAAAATATTGGAACAAGGAGATTGTTCAGTTTCTACCCATGGAGGTTTTCAATGTCTAGCTGGATAGAGCCCTGAACAACTTAATCTGATCTCATAGCCGACTCTGTTTTGAGCAGGAGGCTGGACTACAGCCATCTTGAGGTCCCTTCCAGCCTGAATTACCCAGGGATCCTGTGTTTCACACAACTCATAGCAAAGCTGTACAACTTTGCTGCAGGATGCTGCAGACACTGTGGGTGTCAATGTAGGTTTCAGACGCTAGCCAGGGTCACCAAAGGGAAATGCACTGATGTTTTGGGTCTGGACCCCAAACACATGGAGAATGGAAAATGTTCAGAGGAAATACTAATGTAGGCTTGCCATAATCTCATATTCTTCCTCATGCAGCTGCTTATGGCCACTGTATGAGTTGAGGACTGACTGTCCATTTCCCAAACCAGTACAGCTCTTTTTGTCTTTTTATTTCTATAAAACACACCATCAGCATGATCTACTGTTTCAAACCTAAAATTTTGCAGAGCTTTTAATTACAGGGAAGCAGAGCTTTTAGAACGTCATCCTACCCTTGGAAGGAATAGTAAAATAATGAGGCTTTTCAGACTACATTTTTTTTCCAGTCAATTTTCATAATGACAGTATTTGGGGGGAAATTGAAGATTGTAGCATATTACCAAAAAGTACCAGAAATGTTGTAGAGAGATCTATTTTTATTTAATTTTTTTTTTACTTTTTCAGAAGTTCAACAAGTTCATTGCAATCTGCCTTTCAAGGTCATCCATCTGAATCAATGATCTTAGCTCCACCAGTTCTGATTTTTTGAATAAAATTGTAATTACCATCCTTTTAAGCACCAGCTGTTCTATTGAAACATGATACTGGTGGTATACTCAGTCCTAGTGGAAAAATATCTGTGAGCTGCTCTTCACTGAAGCCTCAGAGCTGATTGCAAGAAGCATTTATAGCATTTATTAAAGGGGCCACAACCAGATCCTTTATGGATACAGTTCCTTCTCCTTTTGTGCATTACCCTGTTCAAACATGCATTTGAACTTCCACTGTACTCGTTCCTTAAAAATAAGGAGAAAAGGGAAAGTACAATAACATGCAGTGGAATGTGCAAAGGAATAATCTATGAGCTTGTCCACATGATGAGCCATATGAGAGCAATGCACAGAAACAGAAACATTTTGGGGAAATGTTTCTCTGCCATTCTTTAGCAGCACCCATGTTTTAGCAGTGTATACCATCTTTATCAACAGGAAACCAAAGTTAATAATTTAAGAAGGAGGCTATAATCTATGTACAGTAGGATACTGTACTAAAGAAGAAATCAGTGATGAAAAGAGAAGCAGAAGTGCTTTTCTAGCAGGATTTGCAGGAGAATTGAAAGCCTGATTGGCACAGGAAGTGGCATGGGAAAATAAAAGCAAGAGGTAGAATTTGTCTTGGCAGGAAAGTGATGTTCTACTATTAGAAATGCCTGCGGGCCAAAAAGAAAATAAAAAACCTGTGCAGAGATTTTAAAAGGATTTTCCAACTGCTTTAAAGCTCAGATAAATATCTTCCTAAAGCACATAGAATTTCTGCACAGAGAAGTGCAGAAGCTTTTGGTCATGTTCAGAGAAGCCAGAAACCAGTGAGTATTTCTCCTCTCAGACTGGGATAGTGACAGTTTCTATGCAGACAGGCAAGGTGCAAGGAGCAGCCAGGCACTGTGGTGCACCTGCCAACTGCTTCATCCCTGCCTTCCCTCCTTCCCCCTAAAAGATTTTTTTCTTTACATATTATATGGTAGTGCATTTTCCTTTTTTTCTTCTATTTTTATAAGAAATGAGGATGGTGGTAGTTTAGCAACATGTCTGAACAGTAGCTCCTGCCAGGTCAGGGTGCTACCAGAGGGCACTTGGGCCTGAGGACGCAGGGGGGGAATTTGCCTCGTCAGCCGCAAAATCTGAGGCACTGCAGTTCTGCTGACTGATTAGGCATTGCTATATTTTTCTCTATTAATTACATGGCCTTTTCTCTTTCCAAAGCCAGGAAAATGTCCACGCTGTCAGAAGCCTTTACCTACGAGAACACTCATCCCTCTGCAGTGTGCTATCAGGAATCAGAGTGCCTGGCGAGCCCCTGCTCTCTGTAAGTCTTTCCCTTACACAACAGACCTTGAGCAGTATTCCTGTGCTCAGTGCTCCTGACCATTAACTCATAAGGCCCCAGTTCAAGAAGGCTTTAATGCACATAATGACATATCTCTTTTTCTAAAGATTGCACATAGCATGCAATCATTATCCCTAAACTTCGCCTGAAGAAGTATTTCTTCCTGAGTCAGAGATGAGTAAATATCTGGAATGAAAAGGCAGTACACAAGGAACAGTGAAGGGACACAATACTAAGTTTTTTCTTATTTATTTAACAGAAATAAATACGGAAAAGGGGAAGAGCAATACCAAGAGCATACTGAAAATACCAGTACTATTGAATGGACATAACAAGATTATTTCATTTGTGACATCCCTGTCTATCCCTATTGCAGATATTTGGCATGGAGATTATATTTTACTGCTTTTGTGTACAGCAGCTTTTGCCAGAGTTGTTCTTCATCTCATGCTAGATCTTTAGACAGTGCTGAAGGACAGGTGATAATAACTGGTAACAAGTATGGAGAGTTCTTATGATCATTACTATATTTCTGAAAAGTAATGAGGGGAAAATCAGAATGACCATATGTATTAATAAAAAAGACTTGCTGACTAGAGAGCTCAAATTATTTCATTTAAGGTAATATGAAAGATTGAGACTACATCTTTCTTTAGAGATGCTCATTTTGTGACTTCTTTGATATTTGCTCTTGCTTTAAACAGTGTATTCTTTTATCTTGTTAATTGAGGTTGAATGGAGAGTCTTTTATTTTGAGATACGTAACTCATCACATCTCCAGATGGAGCCACTGCAAATAGTCTGAGCACTTCCAGTTCCTACTTCTCACTGTGCATGTCTTCTGCTAGCCAACACGAGGTCATTTTGTCTTAATATTTCATTGAATTGGTATTAGTAATACATCAAAGATGATGCCTTAATGAAATGCCGCAGCTGGATATAGTCACAGCATTTGAAAGCAATGTCGGAAAAAAAAAAAGGTTGTTTACTCTGCGTCGAAAGGGAAGGCTAATGATATTTGATCTCCCAGAAGATGGAGGCTCCAGCTCTGCAGTAGGTGAAATAGACAATATACATTTGGTGTTATGTGAATTTTAGAGCTGGTGATAGACATGCAATCTCAGTCAGTTGGCAGAGATTCACAGAGCAGGCAGAGGCTGCTGCAACCAAGTAAGTTTCCATATGCCGCCTTGTCTCAAAACTTATCTGGAAAGCAGTCAGAAAATACTTTGTCATACCATGACAAATTCTTGGCTTCATAGCCAAATGTTCTGCTGGCATTTGTGACCAGCATCAAACACGTGGTACTTGCATTTCTTGCCTGGGTGCTGGGCTGAGAGCACTCAACTCATCCAGTACAGGTCAAAGGGTAGTCAGTCTTCAGGGGTTGGCAGTCCTTGCCCACTAGTGACTAGTGGTTGGTGTTGGAAGCAGAGTTCAAGGTGAAGGATCTGCATAATACCACTACCTGTGGTCCAGGCCATCCATGTTTTCTCAGAACACAAAAGTACAGAAAAATAAAGACTCCAAATTGACAGTAGATGTTTCATTAACTTCTATCAGTGTGGTATTTGCTTCTTAGGAGGATATTATTTGTTTGCAGGCGACCACTGCTTTTCTTTTTCCTCTGTGAAATTATCACCTTAGAGAAACAAAAGAAGGGGTCCCTGTCAGCTTTATGACAAATGGTGGTTACAGGAGCACTGTACTTTGTTTCTCCTTGAACAGATTTCATGCTTTTTTTATGCTTTCTTCCTCCTGGTCATTTGATATCTGAGTGTGTTTATCTCTGAAAGAACCTCACCCAGAGATCTTGAAAAACTCCTTTTCTCTAGAGGCCAGTGATATAGTTTATATATTACTTACAGATGCAATAAACAAAGTCTTTTCTCAACTACAATCTCTTAAGGTTGCAGAATAACTGATCAGGCTGTTGGCTCAATTTGCTGTTTGATCATTTAGTTGATAAGGTGAATTCTGACTTGGTCAGATTTTCTATGGTGGATCAATCAAGTGATGGAAACTGAATATTGCATTTTCTCACCTTATGATAATCAGGAAAAGCATCAGCGTCAGTAGACATCTATTTTGGCCGGTAGTTTAAGCTCTAAATGTGATTTTTATCAGCAACTAATACCCATTAAAAATAGCTGCATTTTGGAATGACAGCAGTTATGCTCACTCTGCTGCTGTGTGAATAGCTGTGTGAAGTGGACAGACCCAGGGGTTGCCCCAATGTGTTTCTTAGCACTGGCCCACTAGGTCAGTGTGTTTTACTGGTAAATAATTTTGCATGAGATTGCCTACAAATGACTAACAGGTGGAACACTCTCAACTAATAACAGAAATGTGTAGTAGAAGTGATCTACCCTGGGAATTATTTTTTTACTTTTTCCTTTTAAAAATAATTTTTTCATCTGAATTAATTCATTCCTTATCAGTAAGAAGCCAATAAGAAAATGACTTTTGGAAGAACATAATGGCAAAGCAAAAAAAAAAAACAAAAACCTGAAAAACCCCACCAAAAAAAAAAAAAAACAAACAACCAACCAACCAACCAACCAAACAAACAAACAAAAAAAAACAACCACCCAGAAAAAGAAAAGCTAAATATAAAATATATCCTTGCATAAGACAATAGCTGGTACAGTAATGACATGAGAGAATTTCAAAGTTCTCTTCAACTGATCAGAACTGAATGGTAATCAAATGGAAAATGTCTTCCATCTTAATAAACAAGTATTCTCCCTTAATACAGAATGTACTATTAATTACTGAAAATGCTACTGCAACTGTGCTTTAAATTCATTGTGTACTACACGACTGGACTTTTGGAGAATATTTTTTGACACACTTCCCTAGTTTACACATTATTCTTGCCTTCCTCAAAAAAGTGTGCAAATGACCAAGAAGTCCATACAAAACCCACCCTTTGCTTAATTTTTCACATTTTATTGCAAAATATCTTAAATCCTGCGGATTCCAGGCCCCTCTGAAATAAAAAAAAATTGTCCTTTAAAAGTATATTAAAACAAAACATAAAATTTTCTGAAGCATTTTAATTCATTGTAGTAATTGAAAAATGAGTGGTTTCTCTCATTTTTATGAGTATAAAGAGAATTTTTAGTGGCAAAATAAATAATAATTGATTTTAAATATCTTCACCAAAAATGAAGTAATCCAAACAAATATAACATTCACTCCTTTTCTATGTGCATCCTAATAAAGTTTCATTAGATGTAATTACCTGTCATTTCCACTTCTGCATTCTGAAATGTGGCATTATATAAAACCAGCTTTCCTTTTCATACAGGATTCAATTTCAGGAAATCAAAGATGTGTTTATATAGTCTGAATTTCTGGATAAAGGTTTTTGAACTACTGACCACTTAAAAAGACTTTTAACTTCTTCCTTAGTAGATACTGCATCCTTGTTCTCTGTAAATTCTAATCTGAATGACTGTTACTTGCTATTAAATTTATCCAAGATGGAATTGTTGCCTGTAGATTCTCCACATTGTATCTCAAAGTTACCAAAGTTAATACTCCTGCCAACTTCATACATATTATTTTTTCTCTTTTTTTGCCTATACATACTTATATGTGTTTTTATTAGGAAATTCCTATTAGTTTAAAGGCATGAAATGGCAGTATTTACTTAAAGGAGAAGTATTAGTACTTCAAAACAAAAGTTACTATTCTGTATTTAGGCTGAATCCAAAAATTCCATTTCGTACACCCCCTCTTCTGTTGTAATTATGTTCCAGCAAAACCTCACCCAAATCTGCAGAAGACTGGTAGTTCATTTTATGAACTTTAGTACTTAAAACGGAAAAAAATATCAGCTCATCATTTTTAGGCCTTTGTGGAATTCTCTGTACCACATGGAAACTAACTCTTATCTGCTCAGAGGCTGATGTGAGAAAAAGCAATATCACCTCTGAATATATTACCAAGATAAAATAGCTGCTTTCCAATAGAGGGAGAAAAGGATGATGGTGGCCATGATATCCACATGCCTGTAAAGCTCTGTGTTTCACTGATATCCTTATTTCCACACCAAGCAGAAAGACGAATCTTCCAGTTTCTGAAAGAAGTCATGCTGTGAAGTTGCTGAGAACTGGGTTTGGCATGATTTTTCCCCATCATTCTCTTAAATAAGTCCCAAAGTCTTATGCTTGCTTGTTATGCTTATAAATACAGACTGCTTCCTTTTCCGCTCTGGCTGCTTTCCTCGATATTGGCTGGCTTCAAAGGATAGGGAAGAGGAAGAAACATGCTGACAATGCTCACACTTTCTGTGAATCTCTTTCATTTATTGTAGCCTTAGCTCATATGAATTTCAGCTTTGAGGCATTTGCTTGTACAGCCATCCCGTCACCGACAGTTTCTCCAGCTGCCCCAAATCCTTTCCAGCTCCGCTCTATTTTAAGGACCTGGCTGCGCCACATCTTCTGGGTGAAGAGAGAGAAATAAAAATAAGTGTTTATTTGCCAATGTCTTCTGGATTTAAAACAACTCAGCAGCTAACCCCTGCTGGGGAAATAGTTGCCACATTTGTTTAGTTCAGCAAGACCAAGCACCTTTTCTGTATCAGGGACTTCAAGCGTTTCGTGAATAACTGCTTCAGTATTTGTGCACTAAATCCTTTTTATGCAGAAGCCACTGGGGATATTATACATTAATTAATAAACCTGATTGTAGGTGTCTATACATGGATGTTGGCATGTGAGTTTGAAGAGCTTGTTACAGGCAGTGAAGATCTAGACAGTGCAGGACCCTGCAGAACATTGCAGCTGGCCCATGCTGGGAGACTCAAATGGGATGCCCACACCAAACTGTGTTGTGCTATCTGAGCTGTAATTGAGGTATTCGCACCATGATGGCAGACATGAGACAGAACCTCCAGGAGGTCCACATCCTCCCAAAGCAGCAGTGGAAGGTCAGGAGGGAGGTGCTAGTGTGTCTCAGCACCAACTGCTTGTCTGTAGCAGCTCCCTAGTCCTCTGCTCTGAAAGGAGTTGAATTTCCCTCTCACAAGTGTCTGACTCCACTGATTTGTCATGTCAGCTTAAACACATGGCTTGCCTGTAGACAATCACAAATAGGCATCTGTCTTTAGGTTTCATAATCTGGAGCTGAATTTCTCCACAAGACTTATTCCTAGGCCCTCACTTTTATTGCTTTGTACCATACCAGGATTACACCACCAGGTTCTGGAGAGCTCCTGGAGTAGGTGTCACAACAAGGCACTGCATTCTTCAAGAAGACTGGAAATATGCAGTCAAGGAGCTTGTGAAATATGCAGATTTAGAGCACCCGGAGTACATGCACTGGAATACAATCAGGCCTTAAGGCAACTGAGCATACACAGGGTATGGGCAAATGTACACAGACAGGGCACTGGCTAATGCAAGTTAGAGCTGTCCCTAAGCCAAGGCAAGTTGGTCCTAAATATTTATTGGAACTGATAAGCCACTTTTGACTGGGTTTTTTTTTGTTTGTTTGTTTGTTTGGTTTTTTTTTTTTTTTGTTTTTTTTTTTTTTTTTTGTTGTTGTTTTTTTGGTTTTTTTTTGTTTTTTTTTTTTGCCATATGACTCCTCAGACCCTGTACCAAGTATAGATTGCAGGATCCAAAGATTGGATTATTATTCTTCAGTGAATCTTATAATTGAAAGCACAGTGCTGCCTAACTTGTCTGATGGTTAGAAAAAACAAATGTAATACTAATCTCTACTGCCCAGTATATTTAAAAGACTGATCCTAAATTAAAATGCATCGGAAAGTACCTATCGAATACCTTAAAAAACACATTTGACAATATATTTACATTTCTCTTTCACAAAACTCGCTGTCAGAGAAATTGGTAAGAAATAGCAGCAAGGCTCATGTTGTAACAAAACTGAGATTTCTGGCCATATTGACACCAGACTGGCATTCCTGGAGTTAATCTGTTGAGGAATACAAGAGTCTATTGAGCAGAAACACACAGAAGCTGTTTAGATCTGGAAATGTGTAGCTGCATTGGCATGGCACTGCCCTGAGCATTTATGCTCTACAAACACATCTGAACTTCTCTGGGCTTTGAACTGTTGGTTCTGTATAGTGCCAGGCTATGGCACAGGGACCTGCTGGCTCAGGTTTGCTCTAACTCAGGTGCTTCATTATACACCAGAAACCCTAACTTCATTATACACCAGAAATTTGGCCTTCATGTCTAAGAATAAATAGGTAAAAAATTTCAAATATGAGCTATCCCTCTTTTCTTCATCTCATCTTAGAGGGACTCTAATAATACCTATGCAAGATAGACTTGATAGATTCAAGCAATCAAGATAGATTGCTCTAGAACCATACTACAAACTTTTACATATTCTCTGGTTGCTTAAGTCATTCTAAGCCACAAATACTTGCTGCCAGTCTAATATCTGGATACCCAAAAGACTGATTAACTCACATTCACATTAAACTATGCAATGCATGTCATTAGTGCTTTAAATAAAATTTCTTTGCTATATCCAGATTTCATCTTCTGTTGTTAACTGATGTAGCACTTATTCCAGGAGAGCTTTAGCTCTCAGCAAAGACACATGGTTTTAAAAATTCCTTACATTGTGTAGCAGACTTAACCTTTGTGGTCCATTTATTCCCCCTTCAGCACATTATCTCCAGTATGTAAAATGAATTATTACCTCTTCTCCAGTGTAACAGCACATTATGCTCCACAGAAGACCCAAAATATGTAGTCTGTATTCCCACAAAATGATCTTCCATGATGTCTGGGTGTCTCTAATAACACTTATTTCACTAACTGGTCATTTGTATTGTTCTAATAGTATTAAAAGTATATGTTAATATTAAAACTTTATTGAACTGGTTCCCAAAGGACATTAGAATCTGAGGGTGAAACTCATTCCCATGCAGCTCATTTGCCAGCCAAAGCAATACATATTTTACATGTGATTTATTGAAGCATGGCCCAGCTGTTCAGCGTCTGCTTAGGAGATTTTCATTCTGGTTGGATGAACTCTGGGTAAGAACTTGCTGCTGTCTCATAGGAGTCTTATAAATTTTAAATAGTACTATTTAAGTGTGTTAAGTGTATAAAGCTCATGGCTTTTATGTGAGAATCACTTTGTCCAGCCCTAAAGTAGAAACCACTTCTGACATAAAATACAACTGCTATTTAGTACCTCTAAACTGCTGTAGAAATTTGAAGATATATTCCATATTTCTATGAAACTACTACATTATGAAAGACAAGAAGAAAACAAGTATCCTTTTTAATATTAATACTATTATTCTAATTGGTAGTAAATATAAGGTTCCGTCTAAACCCTTGGTGTGATCTGTTTTCCTAAGTGAATCAGAAGAGACTTAACAGCTATTGAATCATCAGCTGTGTTTTCAATAGCATATGGGATTTCTCCCTTAAGTACCAATGCAGCCCAATCCTGCTTAGGTTGCGATAGCTGATTAGATCACAGATTGGGGCATACACAGTAATTGCTATTAACTTAATTATTTTACCTTATATTAGACATGCTACTGCACTTCCACTATTCTCTCTCCCACTGTTCCATTCTTATCTTTCCAGTTAGATGACAAAATCCTCCAAAAGCTAACCAGCATCAAAAAGAAGGCCACAAAATCCCATTCTTGCTTATTCTTTCAGATTTCTTTCTTTTTCTTTTTTTTTTTTTTTTTTTAAGGAGGCAGAGAAGTGTTGGTTAACATATGGCTACCCTTTAGGTTAATGCTTTTGTTTTGATGATGTTGCTAAAGGGGCTTAGAGGAACTTTTTCCAGTGTTTCCACTTAGTTCCCTTAGTCTTGGGAATTGTATAGTTTTATTTTTCAATAAAAGTTTAGATTTTATATTAGTCATATTGTTGCATCTATTCAGTTAGAAGATCAAAGCGTATTTTGCAGAAGTGACTAGGACTTTAGAAAAAGAGGATCTTGCCTGAGCTACATATAGCTCTCCAACTACCTGTTTTGTCTGCCTATCCACCTCCTATGTAGTGTTTGTTTTGTCTTCAGGAGGTCTTTTACTGGTTTCTCTCTTTTGACCTAACAAAAGCTCAATGGAGAAAAGGTTAGAAGAACTTCCTGCTTTTGGACACGTGGTAAATTGGAAACCATTAACAGTGCAAGGCACATTAAGCCCAAATGTGTTGAGACCCTAATTTTTGGTGGTAAGGCATGAGAACAGGTTGCCCACAGAAACTGTAGTTGTACTTCATAGCAGAAACTGAGAATGATAGAATCTGAAAGCAATCACCTGTCCTGGTATTTGCTTGCACTGTAGTGTGCTACTGGGATATCCTGATTATGGGGCTTCTTCTTGCAGAGAAGAGTCGTCATCAAAGCCTGGACAGTGGTGTGAGTCCCTAAACTGCAGGAGCAATGATCTGCAATGATGAGCCACATGTGGGAGCAGGCTTTCTCTTTTTTACAGGTATAAATTTATGAGGAAGATCCAGCTTTGTCCAGGGTAAGACCATCCCCTTTTCCACTTGCATTTATCCTACAGGCTTGAGCCTGAATGGAAAGGGAAGCTACATTAAGACTAAATTATTTATTGAGACTTCAGTTTGAGTGGTGAGACACTAGAACAGGTTGCCCAGAGAAACTGTGGATGCCCCTTTGTTGGAAGTGGTGCCCATCACAGGGCAGGGTAGGACTACAGACAATTTTATTAATGTTGAAGACTTTTGCCAGTTTTACATTACAAGAGAAGCTCCTGTTTTTACTCAAATTTCTTTGAGGAAATGGCTCTGGGCACATGTGCAATCTGTATCAACTAATTTTACACCTGGGTAGCTAATGGAGACTGTCACACATTTTGTCTTTTAATGGCAGGGAATCATGATGAGGTGGCTATTGTGAGTATTTGGGATCTTCAGACTTTTTTATCACTCTCCAATGAGCATTCCCTGAGTGCAGCCCCATACTCTGTGAGTCTGTCCTGTTCCTCCATGTGATTACATATGAAAATGTCAAGAGTTCTTCTGAATACTTTTACCAGGAAAATTAGGCTAAAAGTAACTTTATTTTTTAAGCTGCATATACACATGCACACAAGCACACATACTCACAAACACACTTTTGTGCCTCCTCCTTATGAAGTCCACTTCACTAAGCATGATCTACCCTTTTAAATCCATTCAGAGCCTCATGAGTCACTTTGTACTTGTCAACATTTTCTAGCTTGTTGCTGACCAGTGATACCAAATCTTCCTTCGTATCAACGTCAGATATAAAAAAATCCTCATTTTTTTCCTCTGGGATATCTGCATATTTGAGAAGAATTTTATTAGCCTACTTTGGGCTCTCTTTTTTACTTCTCTTTTAGACCATTATTTTGAACAATCCTGCCTTTCTTATGCTCATTCCAGTGGAGAGATAAAAATATTTTATCTTAAATATATTCCAGCAAAAGCAGAGTGAACATTAACTGTCTATAAGGGTTAACCCATTACTGAAAAGCATGCCTGATAAATTGAAAGTGTGGCTCTCAGCCAAGAGAGATTGGTATATTCTGAGCATTCATTTTCTGCCTTTGGATGGCAAATCATGTTGCTGGTATCAGATGTGATACAGCTTCTGAAAGAAGCAACCTCAGAGGCAAATTCATGCTTTGCTATTCAGAGAACTATCCACTAACAGTGTACATGAATTAAGGGCATGCCTTACTTATAAAGTTATCGTTGTATTTGGAATTGCAAATTGTAACTGAGAAACAAAAAGAAGCCATAAACAATTTAAAAATAAGTCAAATTCAATTTTCAAAATATCATGTGGTGTGTCTAGTAATGTAAAAGTTTTAAGAGGTATTAATTAAGTGCTCCTTGACATATTTTTACCCCAAATTTCAGCCATATTTTCACCCCAAATTTCAACCATATTTTCTTCCATTCTGAGTACTAAAATCAGTAATTCGGTATTCAGATGCCTGATGGAGTTGTTAATCCAAAAGCATTCCCATAATCTCAGTGTGGATCAGAAACAACTCCAGTCAAGCTGTCTGCAAGTGAAGCCGTCATAGAATAATGTAAGATTTAAGAATAACTAAACAGCAGTTAACCTTCTTGTTTTAAAAGAAAGTAAATATTCCACATTTTTTTCCTTACAGACTCATTTTGCTTTATAATCCCTATTGCATAATTCCCTATCTGCAAACTTGAACTCAGCAGCTTTGTATTTAATTTACATTGTGTTTGATTTACACTGTGCTTAATTTACATCTACACAAGAGCAAGGAACAGAAGTCAGGCTTTGACAAATCCAGGCCATATTAAACCTAGTCAAATTCTTTCCAAAGGAAAAAAGGCAGAGCCCAAGTGCTAATATTTCTTTGATGTAGTGGAATTTATGGAAGATTATAAATTAAATAAAAATTTATATTTATGGTTGCTCATCTACTACAGTCACAGAGGTCTACAAAGAAGGCTTTTGGGGGGCCTTCAATTTCTTCTGGCAGACTATGAAGAGAATGAAACACACCTCCTGGGCATGGTGAACACCTGTGTGCTTGCTGCCTGCTTCACCCAGTCACGCTGAATGAAGCCTTCACCAGTGCCTCCAGTGCACCAACGTTGTCCTGAGCATCAGAGCCAAGCCTACGGAGAAGGGAAAGTTTTGTGTAGTAGGAGAGGGAAGACTAAAGTAGCCTTTCCCAGGTTTCTCTGCCCCCTTCTGCTCCTTCTCATCCCTTTTCAGCTTGTGAGGCGCCTTTGCCAGCCCTCAGGCCGCTGAGGACTGTTAGCAACAGGAACACTGCTCCCTGCAGCAGGCAAGGCAGAACAGGACAGAGGTGCACAAGGGTGGGGAAGGGCATCCTTGGAGAGAAGGATGGGAGAAGGGAGGATGCGAAAAAGTGGAAGGGCAGAATTACACTTCTAAACACCCTAGAATTCTTTAGCACTCTAGAATAGCCCCTTTTCTCTTACAAAGTTAGTTACCATACTTACTGAGAGGCAACTCTTATTAATCCACATGCTTTTGCCTTTCCTGTTAAAAGACATAAAATTTGTTTTCCACATGAAATGGAAATGGAAATATGTTCAACTATTGCAGGACAAGCTCACACCTTAATATAGTAGGCTCTGAAACATCTCAACTCTATACTCCTGACATGCAGTCAATTGTTCATTAAGGAGAAGGTAGATATATTTTAAAGAACTTACATTTAAAATGAAGTATTTTCTTTTTTTTTAGGAAAATTCATGTATGCATACAGTTATAGAGAATGTATTCATTTATCTATCTTTCATATAATTAAATGATATTTGTAGAAGAGGCCTAATATGTAAAATATGCTTGTTTTGACATTTATGAAATGAAATGACTAATAATTTTCAAGATTTTCTAATGGATGTTTCCTATTGTTAAAGCAATGCAGAAGGAATATCTTTCCTGCCATTTTACAAAATGCAAAATAATTTCCCCGTGCATGTTCTACATTTGCTCTGTCTCTGTAACATTTTCTGGCAGGGAGAAAACATGTCAACAGTTCATGTAGAGCATGCGAGAAAAATTTCCCAGTGTGATTATGTACTCTTGGTATTTCAGCAGTCTGTGGAGAAGAATTCTGTATATTCATGCACTGACATAGATAAATTATCATTTTTATTGCCTTCAAGCTGTTCAATGACATTATATACCTATCCACAAACTTTAATACAACTTGTTTTTCTTTCTCAGAAACCAGACTTTTTAAGTTTGACCTGAGGATGAAATACTCTGAAAGAAACTTTACTGCAGTATGGAAATCAAACCTTCAGAACTAAAATTCCAGCAACAACAGTTTTCCAAGATGTTTTGCATCTTATTTTTTAATTTATTTTATTTCATTATCTATTTCAATAGGTATACTACTTTTTACAGAACTTCTGGGTATCTGAGTTTCCTTTGCAGTTTAATAGGACTCCAAAGTAGTCAGAAGTCCAAGGTGGGTCTGTCTTCATTTTGTCTTGAAAGCCAATATCCAAATGCACAAAAATGGGCTTTGGCTTTTAAATGTAGTGTTTTGTTTGAGCAGAAGCTGTAAACATTTTTTCAAATATCAAGTTGTTGGCTAAGACATAATGTTGGTGCAGAGGTCTGTGAATAGTTTCCCTGTGAAATATCTTTTTGTAATGTGAGACTTTTTCTTCAGGCTTGCTTTTGGTCCAGAAAAGACATCCTGGGCTGTAAGGAAACCTTTAAAATCTCCTCTGGACCCTAGAAGTCTTTGCTTTTGTAACCTCCAAGGCCTGGATCCCTTAGGGACCTGCTTCTCAAGCCCACAAAGTTTTGGTGGGCATGCAGGCTTAGCTGGCTCCCCTACATCCTCTCTCTTGATGTGCTCTTGAAGCCTCCCCTCCAGTAAGTATTTCATTGCCTTTAGGAAAAGGGAAGCTTATCTCCCTGTGAAGGGAGCAGCACACACTGAAACCAGTGCACTGCTGGCAGGATATGGTGAGCAGAAGCCTTTCTTGGCACCCTTGTGCACTATGTTAAAAGGAGAGGCCACTGGTGTGAGCAAAATAAAACATAAAATATCTTGAAACAAGTCCAGTAGTATGGTCATTGTACGAGAACAATTGGAATTACACATTTACAAAATAGGCATTTACTTTTTGCCAGCTGACTTTTATTTGAAACCAAAATCCACAACTGGTATAGGCTACCACAAAGAAAAATAATGCATGTAGAAAAGAAGATGGAATAAAAGGGGTACTCCAAACCCTTACCATACTGAACTTCTTTATGATGCTTGACTTGTTTATTTTTTCCATTACTTTTTTGCTTCCATGCAATTACAGTTCCTGTGTGAACTAGCAGTTGTCACTAGTGCTTTTACAGCAGCACCTTAAAGATTCACTGTTTCAGTTGGGGTAAAGCAAATCCAAGAACTTTATCTTGGCAAAGCCTCTGAAATTTACAGTGAGCTTGTGTGCTCTGTTTTTAAACATAGGCAGCAATATACTTTGGAACATTCTATATTTAAATTTCAGCAGTGATTATTTACTCACTGACCACAAATGCTCCATAAGTGTCTTTGAACAGTAACTGCTGTGCAAGAGTTGGACTGAGATGTTCAAACTTGAAAACTGATGTCCAAATATCACTGGCAGAGATATCTGGGGAGAGGCAGGGGGAACACAAGAATTCCCTTATGCTCAGTGCGTACTTTTCTGTAGGTTTTGATCCTGTGTGAAACAAATGTGTGCTACTAATTACTGTCACCTGGTCCTGGTGTTAGCTGCTCTTCCAGGGTGGTTCACTAACCTCGCAGCCCTGGGCTAGGTTTGGTATCCTCAGCATGTGCCCAGTTCAGTGGGGGATGACACAGCCAGCAATGGCACCAAACTGCTTGACCTTCCTTCTACAGTAGGAGCATTACTGTGGTTTCACTCTGTTAATAATAACTTCCACTGACTCAAGCTTTTTTTTTTTTTTACCTTGGAGGTGTGAGGGAGCTTCAAGTCTTCCCTCTTCAGACCCTAAGGAAGCATCTGAGAGTCTTGCTGGATTGTGAGGAACAAGACGGTGACATGTAAGCAGACCAGGATCATCTACATGGCAGCTGTTTCTTGCTGCTGCCCCTGCAAATTTTATGTTTTAGAGCAAAAAGCATGGCAGTATCATGGCTTATGTGAGTGTTTACATGAACACAAGCACATGTCTGCACTTAACGTAGTTTGAATTCAAAGACTGCTGTCCAAGTAAATGGCATGTACTACCTATGAACACTGGGAGGTATCTTGGAAGATATTCCAGATCTTGTCAGGCCAGCTTTAGGTAAGGGCTGGGTGTGAAAGCAATGACCCCACCAGCTAGAGGCTGTGGCAGCCCCAGGAGGTGAATCAGGAGTGGCAGCACTATGCCCCAGTCTGGACCTCTACCTGCTGGGACCTGAAGGACAGGGCTTAAGAAGGAAGACAGCAGTGGGTGAAAGGCTGGGAGAAATGCTTCCTTAGATTCCTTCCTCCCTCATTCCTTCCCTAGGAACCCTTGTGTGGAGAAGTGTGATATTGGATTTCTTTCAGAGGCCTCAGAGGCTATGGTTTTGGTAAAGCTATACTGGGATATTATCCCAGAGAAAACATCAGTGTAAATATCCATTTTAAGCCACTAGAGTAGATTGAAACATTGCATTTGAATTACTTGTAATAGCTAATTTGTTGATCTACACAAAAGGTTAGCTGCAATTTCAAAACTGGTTCTATTAGATTTTATATAATGAGACACTTTATTACATTATAGGACAGCAGACCCTGTTTTTTATGTGTTGTTTCAAGTGCTTTACTTTGCTGTTGAGACCTTGCCATCACACTGTCTTGGTGTCTGTAATCTGTTCTGTGGGTCCAAAATGGGCATCAAAGGACTTTTTTCTTTTTTTTTTTTTTTTTTTTTGAGTCAGTCTTCATCATTATGAAGGCTTTGAGAAAGTTTCTGGTATTTTTGTACAGGAAATTTACAGGAGACAAAGCAATAATAGGCTGAAAAATAAAAAGCTCTTTCCCAAGTAGCATAATATCACTCTAACATCAGGCAGCATCACAGTGAAAATTACGAGCTAGGGTCTTTTATTAAAATATTTTCTATCAATCAGCTTATTACATTATATGACAAAAGGTTAAGTGACATGTTTGCATTGTCTGCCATAGAGGTGCCATTTTCTCTGTCAGACATCTGTTACTCAATTATCATTTTCTCACATTTCTTAATTTTCTAGTCCAACTCTTAATAAGGTCTCCAGCATGGAAAGTTCCATTCAGCAGCAGGCTAGGAAATATTCTCCTGCTCTTTCACAGAGAGAACTTCCAGGACTTGGTCTCCATTAAAAGAAATGATCAAGTTTCTGCCCCAACAGTTCATGATTCTCAAAAACATGCTACTATTTTAATTTTCATGGTATTTTCCCCCTAAATATTTAGCCTGTGTCATGGCAACAGCTGCTTTTAGTTCTAAAGTTGTTTTCCCATCCTTCATTTAAGAAAACATGGTAGTTTCAATTTATTCCCTGTAAATGTAAAATTTAGTATTTTAAACTTTTATTAACTATAAATAGCTATACCAATTGTTTGTGATCTGCTTTGGATTCTCTATGCAAATGGAAATTACTATATTGATTGCTATTAATTATGAAGAGGCACCTAAAACTATAAGATAAAGGCAAATATTTTTTGGAAGGGGGATGACAAGTAGAGGGTAAGTAGCAAAATTAGTATTCCCAGTACATATTTAAAAATCAAGAAGTAAGCTAAAAATAATTGTATCATAACAGGGGCAATCCAGGTCCAATTTTTTTCCAGTGCATGAGTGCAAAGCGGATTGAATAACTGAATGTACAAATTCTTGATATTAACAGCTGAACATTTTATTGCCCAAGACAGGGCTAAGGGAAAGGACATTAAAGATCCTTAAATGTAACTATTAACAAATGTACCACAATTAATTGTTACTACTGTCATTATTGCTAGTGTTTTTGAAGAGTGCTGGAAGTAAAATGTAGTGGATTCCACAATAGAATGTGGAAAGTACCACTCAGTACTTCCCGAGTGCATTTGGATGATTTCTTACCTTGGTCAAAATAAGGAGACTTAATTCTGATGCAGAAATCCTACATTCCTTTTTAGAGTAGTCTGATTAGCAAGTAAATCAGTCAAATAAATTTAATGAAAAAAGTGCATGCAAGTCTTTTGCCTACATAAGCAATACACAGGACCTTAATGGGTGTTTTATTAAAAAATAAACTGTTCTACTCAAATTCTGATTACCAACTGATTATTATAAATATTTATTCAACTTGCATATATTTATAAGGGAACAGGACAATGTAGAGATATAAAAAGGTACAATGACTTAATATAAAAAAGGAAACTGTTTTGATCTTTTTTAAAACTTTTTAAGTTGGAGAAAACCCTACTATTCTACTACCTAGTAGTACTGAGACTTTACAGTTAAGTTGAAATATGCTGCTAGTTTTAGCTCTGAAGTGCCACTGCTTTATGCAGGATGGTTAAGGCAAGATATGTACTAATGGCTGATGGAGAATAAAAAGATTTATAATTGGATTGTGCTTATTATCAAGAAACTACACCTTCCCACAAGAGGAACATACGTAATAGACATACAGATATTTCATACCAGTTTATTCTATACCACGCCTTCCTCTATTTGTTTTAAAGTGAGAGTATGAATCTATACCTGCCACTGTGTATATTGATTTGCACAGAACCTGCTGGATTGCTTGATCCAGGAAAGCTCCTTCCACTCTGTTAGCAGGAGTATCATTAAAGTTATAGCTTGTCATTTGTGCATCCTCCTCTGAATCAGGGCTGCTAGCATTGAATAGGACTAGGAATTGATACTAAACACTATGTCTTCTTTGTAGAAAATTAATGATAAAATACTTATTATGCCTCTCTAGTCTTAATGCTTTTTCAATGTTTTAAAAAATTTCTGTAACAGTTTTTTTCCTGATGGAAAGTATAATTGCAGGTTTTCTTCCTTTTCTGGTGTAAGGCTTACAAACACACTCTTTAAGATCATTACATTATCTCAAGTACCTTTAAAAAGCTTCCCTCTGATCAACTCAATGTTCTGTGTATTGTAGGAGATACAGATAATAGAGTTATTCACATAAATTTGCATTAATGATACTGAATTTCCTTAAAAGACTAAATTTAATCTACATTTCAAAAAATGAAAAAGCATGACCAATATTTTTCTGATAGGCACAGTAGCTAAGCATCAGCTTTATGGCTGTTTGTCAAAGCAGATAGAAAATAGAAGCCTTTTCTTTAAGATTTAGGATAAAACTTGGAAATGAAATGTAAATGGAAAGCAAATGCATCTAGGTAGCTGAGGTCCCAGTCTTGAAAGGCAGTTGGAGCACACCTACATTGCCATGTGCTTTCACGATCCAATTCATCTGCTTCTGGCACAACTTCAAGTCTCTGACACCCACAGTGCAGACTCTGCTCATCGCTTTTGGGGGCTACTCCTCCCTCACCCTACAGTTATGAAGATTTGGTGCTAGGGATGATGGGGCCCATAGCATCTCAAAACCTGCAGGTATTTCTTAGGTTACTGAGTCCATCTTTTTTGTCCCTGTAAAATGTCGATGGTTTTAACTTAGCTCTTACTTGAGGCACTCTTGAGATAGCACACTGGTTGTTTTCCTTCCTTCCACCTTGCTGCTGTTCATTCCAGCTTCCTTTTATGCTTGCCAAGTGTGTGTACAACAGGCAGATGTACTGTGAGATGCTGGATCCTGAACAGATTAACTCTTCAGTTGTAAAGTGGATTCAGGAGGAGTAGGATCGTATCAGTATGGAGCACAAGGGTGACAAGCAGTGTCTCTGGATTCTCCATCCCTGGAGGCAGATAGATTTCAGGAACTTGCCCTAGGTCACCAGAAATGGGACACTTTTGCTCTGAAGTGGAAACAGTTGCACAATAGAGGTGGTTATCCCTCGCAGCTCTAAGTTCATGACTGGGTCAGCACTGGCCTGTCATTATTCCTGGGCTTGTAAGGATTCATGAGACAATCAATCATATGGCCTGTGTGTGGATAATGGGTATAACTAATGTGCCTGAAATAGTGGCTGGCTTTCTGATAATGGACTTCCCAATGTGTGCTGAGTGTCATTAATAGTATTCATGGCTGCAGGTTGCTTGCCAGAAAAAGTAAGTAAATACATTCATCAAAATTCAACACTGACTAGCACCACAATGAAATATGCAGGAAAGGCACATGAAGAAAACATAAGCACCTTGGGAATCTGAGGGGGCAAATAGAGATTGTTTTTCATGGGCTGTTCTCTAGTACTGTGTCTTCTAGAGACACCAAGGTGAATCCTGAGAGGCTGCTGAACAAGGAGCTTAGGAGAGCTGAAAGAAAAAATTGGCACCCTCTAACTGGCACCCCTGTGCCCTCACCCAGGCAGCATGCTGAGAACAGGCAGAACCAGGACCCCAGGAAAAATAGCTTTTTAAGTTGACCACACAGGTTACCTGCTAGTCTTAACTTTTTAAGGAAAAATTGTCAGTTATTTGTCTGCTCGCTCTCTTATTTTCCCTGTCCTTCCATGAAATCTGCCTTGGATCATGAAAGACTGAGGAAGAAAAAGGTAACATGTGAACTGTTCTCAAATCTGAAGCAAAATCCCATTTCACTACAGGCAGTTTCCTTGACAATAACAATCTCATTAGTCACAATGAAATCAGAAATCATTGTCCATAATGCCTGCAGTAGAAACACCATGAATGGCAGTTAACAGGGCCTGGATTTGTTTCCTCCAGGTTTTCTTCAGTCTTTTCCCTAAGCATTCCTAATCCTAGAATGCTTCATGGCCCATTCTTTTCTGCAGGCTGATCCTGAGCTTTTGACAACCCAACAGAGTTGTTCCCAAAACTGCATTCCTTTTCTGCTATAGGCTTTATCTTTTTCCTGTAAAAGTCAGTTTGACCATGTTGAGAACCAAGCATTTAAATGAAAGCCTTTCCTATGCTGACCACAGAAATTAAGCAGAATTGTGGAGCCTTCCTTCAGGCAGGTGGCAGAGCCCTGAGTGATGGCTATCATGGAGCTTGGTGCTCCTGAGTAGGACCGTACAGAGGGCTGTGATCAGTTAATGCTCTATTTTATTTATAATTCAATATCAGTACAAAAAGGCAGCAATAAGTCAGGGTATTAAATATTTGCATAATTTCATTTTTTCATTACATTGGTAATTGTGTACCCCTTTGCAGCTGATTTACACAACACATTTTTGTGCAAACAGTTATAAGCACTAATTAGAGTATTTTATTTTAGCAGTGCACAATCCCCAAAATTTTGATTTTGGGTATCTATATCTCTTCAGAGCTTAAAGCCTGAGCACACAGGGAAATGGTGTCTCTTTGTCTTGGAGTAGGTTACAGAAGAGGAAAAGGCAAGTAGGTAGTCCCAAGAAGTCTGCTGTCTAGTGGGATATGTGTGTGTTTGACACAAGGATGCTGTCATGACCAAGAATCTACATCTTCTGCTAATTCTGAGCTTGTTTGCTGTAGTTCAAGGGTCTGAGATAAAGCCTTAAAAATGTTTTCTTTTAAAGGAAATAGAGAAACTCTTCCTTCCTCCTTAAAGCATCAGATGGCTAAATCCAAAGTCACATAGGTACATAACACAGGCAGCAGGTGGATTGCAGGTTCCTGAACACACAAACACAGTCCATAAAACTCCCAACTTCCCCTTTTGCTTATTTGAAGGCTGTAGCCAACTTCCCTAAACTAATGGTGCTCATGTTTTGTCTGATTCCTAAATCTTTTTGGAACTGACAGACCAGGTAACTTGGGTTTTAACTTCCTGATGGGCTCATTTCCACAGACAGATTCAGACATCCTCTTCTGCTGAAACTCCCCAGTTAGCCAGTGCGAGAGATTCACGGGACCATGAACAGAGCAAGCCAAAGGGACCATGTCTCCTGCACTGGCCTAAGGTGGAAATTCCCCATTGAGGCTGACAATGACTGGCTAAACTCTGTGGCAGGATGTCCAACTATTTTTTTCTTTACATTTGTTAAGAAAAGTCCAAAACTATGTCTAAAAAAAAATCAATTGTTGGTATACTACTTATGTCTCGTCTGTGAACTTTTTGACCTGTTGTTCAGCAATGTGACAATAGCTTTCAAGATAAGACACTTTTTTAATAAAAGGAAAATACAGAATGATAAAATAGAAGAGCAGTGGGTAGAGAACATGCTGTATAGAGTTCATCTCTGGTCTGCCTAGTGCTCAGTTCTGACAGGACTGGTATCAGTTTTTTAATGAAATCACATTTTAATATGACTTGCACACATTTATGTAACACTTAGTAAGAATACAGTAACACAGCCTCAGGCTCACACTGGTGACCAGTCCACCTAAAAGAATCAGAACCTACCCTTCTCCACAGATGGCACAGCCAAATAATACAGAGCCATCAACAGCAATGTGGTATGCTCAAGTATTTTTATCAGAATGATATGGAAGTTCTGATCCAGAAACCCATAGTAGTTGCAACATCTTAATATTGTAAAAGTTATTTTAGGTAATTTTTGACTTTTATTTGCAGAAGAGATTTTCCTTCATACCTTTTAAAGCTCTTTGTAGTCAAAAATGTGTATGTAAACATGTCAGTTACTTAGTAAAAAAAAAGAAAAAAAAAAGCTAAAAGTTTAGAAGACTTAAAAGCTAAGGCATTTTTCCTAGCTTAGAGGTAATTTATGCTGCAAGTCTCCATTTACTGAGAAACATTATAGTCCTCCAGCAACTGAACCCTCTGCCTGACCATCTTCATATTTCTCCTACCTAACTTTTAGGAAATGCATAAGAACAGGAAATTAAAAAAAAATAATCTCTTCTTTAGAATGCTCACAGAATAAGACCTTTTCTTGATGATACCTATTTTGCTTCTGATTAATTCTAGGGTTGTACATGCTTCAGATGACCTGCATGTTGCAGTATCAAGTAAGAATAAAGGGTGCTTCCTTGAAAATCAAGATTTGATTAATTTAAAATTCTCTGGGTAAAAAACTGTAGACAGAAAAGAACTGTCAGGAAGTTTATAGCTACATGTGTGATATATTCACCATAAAATGCACATCTAAATCAGGTGGCTGCTTTATTCCATTAGTAGCATTGGGATATGCAGAAGCAGTTGTTCAGTGTAAAACAGCTCATGTGAGTTAGAGAAAGCAATTAAATTAACTTGAGCCAGGCATCCATACAAACTTCTCCTGTGGCAAATAAATGTGGAATTATAGACTGTCATTGCCTTAAAGGATTTATTTGTAAAGTACTGCATAAGACAGAGAGAAGCATGCATATTCCATTTAATGATGCAAATGTTGTGAACTATTTCATATGTAGTATATTTGTTCCTGAGAAGCCAGTGATACTTAGAAAAAGTAGGACTTATCCCTCATTTTGAAACATATTTCTGGAGCAAATCCAAACCAGCAGCTGGGATTTTATGACTCCTGCAGGATCCTGAAAAATCCCACATTCAGTCCTAAGGAATTCTTACTCACATTCAAAGTGATGACATAAAAAATAGCTAGAAAATGGCTTATTGTGGACTGAAGAGTAGGACAATCTACCTCTTTATTCCTCTGACCTGCAATTTTGCAGAACTCTGGTGCTGGCAAAAAAAAAAAAAAAAAACAAAAAAAAACCAAACCAAAAACAACCGGAGGATCAGAACTACAATGTTAAGGCTCATTGTTTATATTTTTATCATTTGTAATGTAAATGTCAGGAGTAAAAGGTGGATATCAGAGGTAGTATGTAAGATTTAGGACATGGATGACACAATCATCTGAAGTTTTATTTCATTCTATGGCATGAAAGTCCAGGTGTCTTTTAAGAAATGGCAGAGGTAAATGCGAAAGCAATTTTCTTTTTAAAGTAGTTACATTTCTATACACTTCTATACACTTTATTGCCTTTAAACCTGTTCCTGGCTGTGTATTCTCCAGGAACTCTTGGGAAAGAGTTCCTTGTACTGGTGCCTTCTGGGCTGAAGAGCTGCAGTCTTTGCTCTCTCCATTTTCTTTGCCTGAACACCCCAAAGGCATTGTGTGGAACTTTTGCCCTGTGAGCAAAGAATCTAGCTGGAAATCTTTATTTTACAATGCTTAGAAATTCACATGCACACTCACATTTTTCTTTAGAAATACCAATAACACCCCCCCAACATTATTTAAGTAAAAGGATTATGACAGGAAAGAGAATATTAGCATAAATATGTCTCTTCTAAAAGAAAAGAGCCAAGACTGGGGTTCAAATATGCAGGAAATCCAAATTAAGTGTCCCCAGGAATGAAACAAAAATATCAATAGTCACACGATTCAAAGCTGACATAAATCCAGTTTGATACTTGTAACTTGGTAAAATGTTTTTGGTTTGTTGACAGCACATTGTTGGGTTTTGTTCTAGATCAGGTATCACCTGTCCTCTCACAGGCTGCAAGAGTGTTGTCAACGAAAGGAACTTGTCATTGCATACTCTTAATTCAACTGAAATCCAGGATATGCCTACTCTGTTTGGATCACTGGTACTGCTCAGTGATCCTGCAGCATTACGATGACAGGACTGCAGCCCAAGTGCAATCAAGGAAAAGCCAGGAGCTGCAGCTTTCATCAATGGGATTTTAAACAAGGGGTTTTCATGAGCACCAAGACATATTCTGCTTGACATGCTGGCACAAAGTCAACATAGAAGAATGCTGTGTCAGGAAACTGTCATGAAATTTACAGCCGAAATACAATCCTTCAAATTTTCCTCTGAATAAAGGGTTCATGTGGAGTTGCTTGATTACACAGAATTACATAATTTCTATAAACGTGAGGATGTTACAGACAATATAAAAATGATCACAACATAATTGTTAGGCAGGATGAAGCTCTTATAGGAGAGCACCCTCAGAAGTGCCTCAGAAAATTAAAAAGCTTCCTCTGTATTGTTATCATTATTTTCAAATGACATTCAAACCTGCCACTTTGAATTTCTTTTCTGTAAAAAATAAAAGGAATATTTAATCACCACAGCATTAGTCTCCTGTTAGAACATGGCTGTGTCAGAAGTAATTTTAGTGGTGAGATTTAAGGCCTTTTAGTCAAAAGGTCGTAAGGAACTGCCTGTAATACAGACAGAAATTTGACCTGTCACAACTGGGTCCTGGACTCTTTATGGTGCAAATTCGGGTTTATTTGATCGGGGGCTGTCCCTGCCCTTCGTGTAGCCCAGCTTTCGCACACCTGGGTGCAGGGAAACCGGCCAGTCAGGAATTGCGGAGGGAAAGGGACGAGCCTTTGTCAGTGCTGCGAGGCGAGTGACCCGCGGGATGGCCGCGCCGGTCGCCACGCGGGGGCCGAAACTCAGACCCTTGCACCGGTGCGGAGTTTCACACCCCGCGAACGCGAGAGCCACGGCCGCTCCCCGCGGCGCGGGGCAGCTCCGCGCCCCGGCCCGCACCTGGCGGACGAGAGGCGGCGCGCCCCGCCCGCCCCACCTGGGCCCGCCGTGCCCGAGCGGGGCCGCCCCGCGCTCTCCATTGTGCGGCCGCCGGCTCGGGCCACCTGCCGGCGGCGCCAGGGCCGGGCTGGGTCCGGGCACAGCTCCGCGCCTCCTCTGCCTCCCACAATCCCCCCGCCCACCCTCTCCGGTCCCCGGCTGAACCGGGGCGAGCCCGCGCCTTCCTTCCCCGCCTGCCTCCCTCCCGTCCCCCGGCTGGCGGAGCTCCGCCGCCTCCCCTCCCCCGCCCTCTCTCTCCCTCCCACCGCGCGGCCGCCGCCCCTCCGCCGCTGCCCGCCGGAGCCGCCGACTTCCCCTTGAGCGCGGGTCGCCGCCGCCTCGCCCTGCCATGAGCCGTCCCCCGTCGCCGCCGCAGCAGCGCTGAGCGGGGAGCGCGGAGCCATGCCGGGCTGGAAGAAGAACATCCCCATCTGCCTGCAAGCCGAGTCGGAGCGAGGTGAGCGTGGAGCCCCGGGGGCGCCAGCCGCCCGCCGCCAGGGAAGGCAGGCGGGAGTGGGGGGGACGGGCCGGGGTCTGCGGCGCCGCCGGGTGCCCCCTCCGCAGCCCATGCCCGGGCACGGCCGCAGCCGCCCCGCGGTGGGACGGGCGACCGACCCCGCGCCTTCCATCTTGCTCCGCCGCCGCGGCAGGAGCGGGGGCTGCGGGGGGCGGCACCCGCACTGGGCCGGGGGACACACCGGGCCGGCCCCCGCCGCCTCCGCAGCAACTTAACTTTTCTCTGCGGTGCTGCCGCCCGCGCTGCCCCGGGCCGGGCTTCTATAGCCGGGGGGGCTGGGGGGGGGGGGGGCGTGAGCCGGAGGGGTGGGAAGGTAGTTTCGAAGTGACTTCGCGAAACTTCTTTGCGTGTGGCTCTGCGCCGGGCAGCTGCTGGACCTATTCCGTCCCTCCCGGTGGGCGTCGGTGAACCGGCAGCGATCGCGCCTCGGCGGCGAGCAGTACCCGCAGTAGCTTCCCCCGGTCCCGGCAGCGGTCCCGGGATGGCCTCCGGTCCCCAAACCCCGCCGTTCGGGTCGGTGATGTCAGAAGTGAGAGGGTTTCTGGTCAGTTTTAAGAATAAACTATTTGTTACAATAAAAAGGTGTCTTTGCCCCATCCTCAGAGAGGGCTTCTGTCATGGGTGGGTGTCGTGGCCCTTGCTCTGTCTTCAGCCTGTGAGTCAAAGACAAAAAGGCTGGGACACCAGTTACTCTCAGGTATGCCCGTCGAAACATGTCTTTATGTACAGGTTAGTTCCGTGGCAGAATGTGGAGTCCTGAGGCAGGACATTTGGGTTTGGTTGCTGCCGTGTTGAATAGCTGGCTCTCCTCCTAGGAACAACAATTCACCGAGTATTCAGAAGGAGGAGGTTCTGTTTGCTGTGTAGAAGAAGTCTTGTTCCCTTGCATTGGAGGTGGAGGTCTTTTGCAGAACTGCTGCCCTTCTGACTAGTAAATCCTATCCCTAATAGGAAGTTCATCACAAATATATGACGTCATGAAAATAGTTGCTGAAATGAGCGCAAGGTGTTTCAGCTGTGAAAAGTGAGCTTTTGAGTCTTTACTCTTAGTAAATACATCATTACTAAAATCTGTGGTCATATTTCTGTATGTCACAAATCTGTGTAGCAGAGGAATCACAGAAATAGGATGGATGACAGTTGTCAAAATATATCAGATGCATTTACAGATGAGGGAACTTTAGAAAGGGTCTAATCTGGCTGTGTCAGAAACTGGAAAGGTTTTCTCATTTCATTCTGCATAAAGGTTGTGTCATGAGCTGTAACATGCGGACTTGTCTTTATTCAGAGTAAACAATGGTGGTGGTTTTGCTCTGATGGGTTTAATGTCAGAATACTGATTTGTTAACAGTTCTTGTTTATTCCTATTTCTGTTTAACCTCTTTCATCTTCATTATGAAGCCGAATAGATTTATATGTCAATAGTCTTACCACTGATGCTTTTCTTTATTGTATTTCAATCATGTAAAGAAAAAAAAAAATCTCTATTCTGCCTGAAGTAAATTTTTGCCTTCTGAAGTATGTTGCATTGTATAGTGCTTAAGTTTTAGCTAATAATTTAGCAGGATTCCAGTGTCACTGGAACTTTCGTGATTTAGACTTGGAAAAATATTAAATGGTCAAAATATTTAATCAGTATTGAATTTAATAGTTATTGAGTATGAAGAATAGATGAAATAAAGCTTTCAAGCTAGACAGAAAAACGGCTAGTGCAGTAATGAAATGAAGGGGCATCTTTAACTAATGTAGGAGTTTAGCATGGCATTGAGTAAAAGGCAATTACAAATACAGTTAAATTCTGGTTCAGAGCCAGTTATGCTAACATCCCCCTCTTCTGTTTCTAGAAAATATTTCCATTCAGTTAGTCTGCAGAACGTTTTATGTACGTTGTGCTATCAGAAGACTTTTGTGAATGTAAATACTGATATTTTAAACTAACAGTGTAGCTGATAGCTTTCTGTGATTTAGATATGGAGTAATACTGGATGTGAAATATTTAGTAATATAAACTGTATTTACATTGCATATACAAGTATGCCTTTATATAGGATATAAAATATCCATTTATCCATCCCAAATGCTTGTGTATATAGGATAAGAATACTCATACAGAATATAAGAATAAAAAACATTTTAATGCTTGTGTATTTCCTTTGATTTTATGTTCCTGTAATCTGATTGTTTTAATCAGTGTTTTGTTCCTGTGAGAGGAGCTAGTCTTTATTCAACCCTATGAACGCTGGTAGGACTGACTAGTAGTAAATTTCCTGTATAACAACACAGACCTGCTAAGTTAATTTGGTGCTGAAGTTTTTTGGTGGTGGTCACTTGTAAAACAAACTACAAAATGAAAAGGGATTAAACAACCCATCCAAACCAGAAAAGTACCCTACAACCACAAATCAAACAAGATCTCAAAAAGGAAGTGAGCAGGTAAATAATGCCAGTTTATCCTTGTGCCTCCTGCTGACTTTCCCCTTCAGGAAAGCCTCTCCTGCTGGCTTTATTATATCCACAGTCCATACCCCCCTTCTCTGTCATAATAAACAGGTACTGTGCAGCTTAATTTCAAGTCTAGATGTAGCAGCAGATTTCAACTGGAAAAAGTCAGCTCCGGAGGTGCTGGGAAAACTGGGAAGGCAAAGATTTCCCTGTGGTGAACTATGAGTGGTTTGTACCAGACTCTTTTTCACCTCAAATGTTACAGGATTTCTTGAGAGCTCTGCGTCTTCTGCATGCATGTGTAGGGAGCTCAGCGGGCTCTTAGGTCCTCAGCAGTGGGAGGAAGAAAGTTGTGGGCACTAGGATGTGAGGCTTGAGGGGTGGGTGGATTTGTTAGAGAGGATGTGGGGGCTGTGTCCTCAAGGCACTGCAGCATAGAAGGTTCACTGGGTACCAGTACTCTTTCTCGCTCCAGACCAATGCAGCATTGCTTTGGGAAGCACTTCAAGGATGTTGTATTTCCCTTGATGCTCAGCTCATCTAGGGTGTCAGGAACTGGATGGCAGTGCTGCCACACTGCAGTGCATACCATAGCTTGTTCTGATGCAAGGAATCAACTTACAAAGTCTCCAAGGAACTGCGTTGTTTTGATGTGAGGAACTCTTGGGATATGGCAAACGGTGATAACCTTGTGCAGACCTACTGAGTTTGCTCCAAGTGGGGTTATTTTAATGTATTGGTATCCTTGTTTGCACCTTCCTTGCTTCAGACACCCCCTTCTGTATTGAACATCTACTGCAGAAAGTCCTTAGTGCAGCCTGTGATCGTTGTTCCTACAAGTCATGCGCTGAAATGGAGGTTATCCAAAAACTCGATAAAATCAGAATTTTGCTAATGGAAATTGGCCAGTCTTACTGAAATGAAGTAGCAGAGACGTGGTCAATGCTGTTGGCTCACCTTGGCAACAATTGATACTCTGAGTAAAGGAAGATAACCTGGGATAATGTTTCAAGCGTCAGAGCGTGTATTTGCATATAGTTTAACATTTGTGAGAGTGCTTTGTGGTGGAGAAGATTCTCTTCTGAGGGATGGCAATCAGTGGTATTTCAACAAGTATTTTTAGATGTCTTGACTGTGGAAATTATATGGGATACTTATGTCAACTTAAAAAAAAAATCATATTGTGCTGGTTTTCAGTGACTAAAACCATATTTAAGATATGAAGTGGAGAGCTGCTTTTCTGTGTGTACTGCAGCGCAGCTCCTGGTATTCTGCTGCCTACTCTGTAATTGAACAGTACTCTGCAATGGCTGTGCTGCTTCTGGCTTTCACTGCCACAATTATCACAAGAAGTCCTCTCCTTTAGAGGAAAGAAATTGTGCTCTGTATTAAGTAAAATATTTGTAATAATATACCTGATAGTATACCTAATAGTATATAGGTATACACATATATATATAGTATACCTATATATAAATATATACCTAATAGTATACCTGATGCATTTCAAAAATGACGTGTGAAGATGTGCTAGTGTAAGACAGTGCCTTTAAAATTCAGGGTGCACTTCTCCCCAGTTTTCTGCCTAAGACATAAAGCAGATTTTGTTGTAAACCACCTAAAACACTTTCTGAGGTGACATCTCTGTAGCTACTTTAAGAAGAAAAATGTTACTGGAATTCATTTTGTTCAGTATTCCTTCCAATCAAGTTAAATGAAGGTGTTTAATGGAACTCCTGTTTCAACTTCATAGCTGATCAAGTTTGCCAGGAGTACAGAAAATACTACTTCTACATCTTGTATGCTTGCTGTAGGATTGCTTGGGGTCCCTTAATGTACATGCATGTTAATTTTAGAAATTAAAGCATCTAAGTATGCTTTGGTCTTGATTTTATTTTTTTAAGTAGTGTTCATTCCACCGTTGTTTTTCCTCTGTTAAATAGACCAGTTAGGTCAAGGAAGAAGGAAATACTGGATTTTTATTTTCTGCTTCTCTATCCATGTTCACACTTGACAGGGAAATCAGGTAAACTTCAAGGAAACATTTTAAAGGAAACATTAGGAAATGTTTTAAACTGCAGGACTCAAGGATAAAAAACCGCACAGATATTTTGTGAATCCTGCCTCAAATACAAAAGGAGCATGTTCTCATGGAAGATGTGCTGACAACAAGCATCTATCCCTGAGGTTACTGCTGTGTGAGCTTGTCTGCTCATCTTAAGCTGGAAGAGAATCAGTTTCTCAGATAAGGGAATGATATGTTACTGAATTTAATCATGTTATTGTGGGTTAGCAATTTGCATCTGATCAAATGAGGCCACTTCACAGTGGATATGCTTCATGCTCTTGCCAGGTACATGTTAAAAATCAGATTATTTTCAACTGAAGGCTGAGAGTGAATGTTCTTTGTATTTCAATCTTTCACCTAGTAAGGCAAGAGGAATCTTATTCTTCTTGAGCTTACATGGGTTTTTGGAAACTGAAGAGAGCTGCAGACCTAGGATTAGAAACCTTGTACAGAGACTTTCTGTCTGTCTTTATCTGTTTTCTCATGCGTGTCATGTGCCTCCTGAAAAGTTAAAGTATAACCTGGATGGTAGAAAACTTTTGTGAGGAGAGGATGTGTTCACAGTGGCAGCCCTGAGAATCAGGACTGGGTGTTGGGAATGAATGCTTGGAGATAGATGCGTGGAAGATCATCTTTTACCACAGGGAAGGCATTGCCTAGGCTTAGTGTGGGGTGCAGATATCTAATACGTGAACTGTTGGGACATTTGGTCAGTTGTGGTATACGAAGTGCACTGTAGTTGCTTACATTTAAGGTGAAGAAGTGATAAGGACAGAAATTGAAGGAAATATCAGTTTCAGCTGCTGGCACAAGAGGCTGGCTTGACTAGCTCCATTCCCCTCCTCCAGAAGCATCTGAAACAACCACTGAATCTCAGATTGCAAAACCCTAATACTAGGAGATAGATTAATAGCAAAATACTGATTACAAACAGTATATATTTTGTTCTTGTTGGGACTTCTGTCTCTTTTCACCTCAGTCTTGATTGAATTGTGTCTTGGACATTGGTCTTTCTCCATTTGCTACACTGAACGTTGGTGAAGATCATTTGCCAGGTGGGATAAGTTGACACTCTAGAGCTGGTTTTCAGCAGCATGCAAAGGGCACAGGCACACTGTGTCAGTTTTTTCATTCTTTCTCTTAAAACTAGCTGGGATGGGGAAGATTCTAAGGATGGAAAAGAGGCAACAGTTGTTCCGTAGTGCCCTTTTAACACGAAAGGAACTGAGAGCAGGCAAAAATTGTCTACATCTCTTGTGATATGCATAGCCAAGTTAACAGCATTTTATGAGCTATGGTATTAAAAGAATTTGGTAAATCTTGTGGTATCTTCATGAAAGTATGGTATTCACTGACAGCTGAGAGATGATTGTCTCCTGTGTCTGGGTCATAACCAAGGTTTTTTCCCCATCTTGTAGAAAGAAAGTGTGAGATAAGTGCAAATAAATGGTTTCTGTTTTTTGCAGAGGCAAAAGCAGTTTTTGTTCATGTTTGTCAGAAATGCAGTTAGATTTGTCAGCAGTGAGTGATGGCAGCAAACACTCCAGCTTGCCTCAAAGAGCAGCAGCATGTAGAATTTGAAGCAGTAACAATATTTGCCACTGACAGGCACAAGTTGCTTTCTTGTGGGTATCTGGGAGCTATAAAGGGTATAAATTCTGAACGACAAGTTTTTGATCAGAGTTTCTTGTACACTGAAACATTAGAGACACACATAACAGGAAATACAGAAGCTAGAGTGTTAGATCCTTCAGCAATTTACATGTAGACAACTTCTCTTGAATCTTGGTGCATAATTATATCCCTACTATGGATTGTTTTTCTATTATTCAAGGTTATCTAAGCTGCCACAGCTCAAGGTTCTCCCTGAAGAGCTGTGACGACCATGTTGCTCTAAGTGGTTGCAGGAGGTAAGGCTTGATGCTGCACCTTCTCCCCACTGCTTGTATTTTAGTCCTCTTTAGTTATGCTAATGCTTTTGAAAAAAGATGCACCAAGTCAGCAGGTATCTGTAAGGGTCTGGTGATTGTGGCTGTGAAATTCGGATATGTTTGAATGTTTTATCTGAGTGTTTTGCATTTATGCACACTGAAATGTCAAGAGTACCATCCATCCTGACGTATGGAAAAACAGACTAATGAGATGTGTCAGTATCCTGTGTGGTTGGGGACAAGATGATCACCTGCTCAGCGTTTCATTTGGGCAAGATGAGTGTGAGACCCTGCAAAATTCAGGGTAAAATAGTAACATTTATGTCAGATACAAGTAATCTTGATTACTGTATCACCCTACTGGTTTGTTTGGTTGATTTTTTTTCCCTTTTCCTCTTTCTGCCGGCACAGACTGTGCTGGGTGGCTGGGGAACACAAACTCATAAACTCTTCTGGTGTGTCCTCTGGTATGAGGTGGCCAGGTTTTTTATGGTTCTGAATGGTATTGATGGTCTAATGTCTGTTTGTTTTTTTTTTCTCCAATGTCATTATCAGTGCAAGTTGTGTGTGTCACTGGTTCTGCATCACAGATTAGAAGCAGCGTTCTTTGCTTAATGTTGAAATAGTTTAACAAGAACATACAAGTAGATAAGACAGGTAAGCAAGGGGTGACAGTTTTGGTACCAATATATATTCCACAAGGAATTTTGTTGTCTTTTCTCCTTGGAAATCACCGCAGGAATTGAGAATGCCTGGCATGACTGACTCAATCTCTGTCTTTTTTTGTGCCTTAATTTCTTGTTATTAGCAAAAATCACCACTGGGAAGATTCTGCTAATGTGAAGGAAAACTGCAGAGAGTATTTTAATACTTTTACCATCTTCTGTATACACTGGAATCCCACAGATATTTAGGAAGTTCCACAGTTTCCTCATGCAAGTTTAAATCTTCTCTCAAAATAAGAGAAATTATTCCCTGAAATATAAAGATAGAGATGTAATGATGACAGTTACAAGTAACTGTCAGTGAAACTTAAAGATTTTGGTTTTTTTTACCAGTGGGGTGAGACTGAAGTTTTAATGCCACTGTTTTGTGGGCTAGTAATTTCATGTTGTATAACTGAATACAAATGTTTCCTTATGAAGAAATGGTGTTTTGAAAGTTGTAAAGTATTGTCAGAATGTGTCTTCTCAGTAAGCGTCTTTCCTAGGAAGGTAGGAGAATTTAAAATAGCAATTTTTGTTTACTAAGCCACTCTATGTAGTTAGCACTTTCTTCCTGAAGTAGTTTTCCAGTTGGTGAATGTGGGACACAGTCTCTCTGTCCCACACTGCTGTGTGCGAAATAAAACCAAGACATTTACATTTAATCAACAAAATGAAGACGAACATATCGGTGACTGGTGTGTAAGTGAACCAGACGTTGTTTTGTTTCTGTGGATATCAGCGACACAGAAGTAATGCCAGCTTTTCTACAATTGCCTGACACGGAGACAGCTGTTCTGCAGTCCAGCACCTGTTTGTCAGTTTAGCAGCTTCTACAGTGGGACAGTATTCATCAGAACAATTTTCGTAGGCAAAAAAATAAGAACAATACCTGCCACTTTTGGGGGGCTGTAATAACAGATGACATGACACCAAATTCAGCAGTCAAAAATATCTTGGTGATAAATGTGTTCTGCAGAGGCAGGAAGAAACAAGGTTATAGGAAATTGTTATTGGGATAGAAATAACAGACTTGTGGAGTATTTGACTTATTTTATTCTTTTTTTATTTGGATTATTGTCTCTGTGGACAAGATACTAAGTCCTATGTATTTCTGTTGCAAAGAACAGCTTCCCCTGCTTGTCTTTCAGCTTGATTACCAGCTCCCCTTTCCTAAAGGTGAGTAAGTAACAACTTGGTGCTGGCAGATGCTGCCTCTCACCTAAGAAGTTTTACTGGCATCTGAGCAAAGCCAGGATGGTTCCAAGAAGTCAGTTGAATCAAGCTCCCTGCTATGCTTTCTTGAAATCTCTTTAAAGCATTGGTAACTTGTACCCATGCTTCTCACAACAGGGTTGAGACCTGAGTTTGAGAGGAGGCAGTTGTGGAATAACAATATTGTTTTACTACTCTGACAAAAGTTTAATCTCAGTGGCATTTTCAGTGAAGTATTTAGTTGTTTTTGTGTTAGGAATGGATTTACGAAACACCTGGGCAGGAAGTAGAGTGGTAGCCACAGAGCAAATACTCTGAGGAGTAAAATTCACTGCTTGGTAAATGGATGCAATTCTGCTGGATTCTGAAGGTAAATTCACTTGTGACAGCAAATTTACTGAGCCCTTGTACCTGTTAGTGGAAGCTGTTTCTTAGTCCAGGTTCTCTTCGGAAAAGTCAGAGAAGACTGTTGCCAAAAATACATTGCCTCCTTAATGTATATTTGCCAGTTTTATTCTTCTGTATTTTTACATTTTATGGATCATATTTGTAAATGCCACAATGTTATTGAATGCACTGAGGAATTTTGAGCCTGAGCCTTTTCGAAAACATCTTATATATTAGATAAAGCTTCCAAATTTGTGAGGAATATACCTGTAATTTACTTTAATTTTTTTAGTCTAATATTGAACTTTCCCAAACCAAATGATATATGCAAGATGTGGGCTTTAAATTAATGGTGTTGTTAAATATTCTATGTGCATCATGATTTGAAGAACCAAAGAAATGTCTCCTCTCTTACAGAAATGTGTTTTGAAATTACAATTTGTAGTGCTTCTAACTTCATCTCTTACTAGGACTGTTGGCAAAATGTTCAGGAGCCAGATAAACCTGCAGGATTTTCACGTCAAAAGTGAAGCAGAAATGGTTTCAGCTGGGGTGTGGGCAGCTCTGTGGAGGGAGGAGAGAAAGAATGAAATGGACAACACATAAAGATAATTCAGTATCTTTATACTTGTAGCTTTTGTGAGTCAATAATTCAGGGATGTTAGTAGTAGTGAAAACTTTGGGCCTCAAGCACAAAATGTTAAAACATGGCTGATGTTTTTTATGTATTCATCTTGCTAAGAAAACACATCTTGTGATTTAAGTTTCTTATTATCTTGATTTGAATATTATAGGGCTTTAGTATTCCCAAGCTTTCCTGTTATTACAGCCACTGACGAAAATGATGCAGTAACTCGGGCTTTTCCTATGGTCTCTCTTTTTGCCTGTGTCTTGAGTGCACTAATCCTAAAGTTTTTGACATTTCCTATCTGCCTAAGGCATTTCTTTCACATGTCAACAGATTTAGGCGTGCACTGGTACCTATATTTATGTATTTGTTTAAAAAACAAACCAAAAAGATCAAGAATGCTATATTGTAGTAGTTCCTCATTCTGTTTAGATACATTCACTGCTCTTTGTTTAAATATTTAATGTGAACTGATTCTTGCTTTTCAGAATACTTTATTATGAAAAGGGCTTTAATTTTCAGATAACTTTCCCTCTGCCAGTAAAGATATATTTTTCAAACCAAAAAAAAGAAGATTCAGCTCCTGGGTCTGTATTCTATTTTCTGCTTTCATCAAAGATCAGGGTAGTAGGTAAGTAGTGCCTTAAGCCATGTTCCTATACATATGTTTCTTTTTCGTGAAGTGATTGAAGTAATTTTAAAAAACACAACTTTTAAGAATTTTATGATGTCTTCCTCAGGTTTAAATATAGGAAGCATCTGTGTAGGCGAGTTATGGAGTCCCCTGTCATTTGAAAAGCTAGTCTTGAATATTTTTTCTTTGCCACCTTATAATAAACATCTGGCTACTTTTGACATTTATCCTTTTCCTCCTTTTCCCTCACTCCTTTTATTTTCTGATCTTACCAGGGTTGGTGGTATTTTTTTTTTCTGACCCCTTTTTGTAACTAGGCATCTTTAGTTCCTCTTTAACTACAAAGAAAGAAGTCAGCATAAAAATGAAAAGTAACTTGATTGGTATGTTCATTGAAAATGAACAACTGTCTGGTGTTTAGGCTGCTACTTTGTAGAAAAGTAGCCTTTAACTGACTTGTTTCAAGTGTTGCTTATTATTTCCTTAGTGGTAGTTGCCTGAAATAATTATATAAAATGTCTTTTTAAATTTGTGTGGTTTTGCTTTCAGTTATTAAAATGAAAATTGTTTGTTTATATGAAACTTCCAAATGTTCTAATTGACAGAATATTTTATGCAGTTATGTGAATGCATTATAATTTTTTGGGAAGCTGATGCTCAATTATAGAGTGTTTCCTACATAATTGAGATACTGAGGATTGTAGTTACATACATTTGAGGGTTTGCAAGGTTAAAGGTAAGCATTTTCATGATATTGAAGAGTATTTTCCTGGGATTGTTCTGAAGTCATTGTTTGTGACAGTATCCTTTAAATAGAACAGTTTTTAGCCTAATGTAATGAATCTCTGTCTTTTAAGTTCAAACACATAAATTACCATATTGGCATGTGGATTCCAGTTAATAATCAATAGCACACTAAGGATTAAAAGAAAAACAAAAACTTGTCATGAATTGACAATATGTCCAAAAGATCTGTCTGTCAGCAGAAGGTGCACATGAAAGACTTAAGCCAGCAAACTGTCCTGCATGGAATCCAGCAAAGCATTTAAAAATATGCATATTTTTCTGGATCAGAACATGACACTAGTGTCAGCTAGACTCTAGCAGAATGAATGGATGATGCATCTGGTCCCAGTTCATTGGTGCTAATCTGAAAAAGTTCTCTAAGTCAAGGGTCAAGGTCACTGAAACCTTTGCTGCTTAAGTGTACAGATAAAATCATAGAATGATTTGGGTTGGAAGATACCTTAAAGGTCAGCTTGTTTGAACCCCTGTGTCATGACAAGGGATACCTCCTACTAGACCAGGTTGCTCAGAGCCCCATGCAACCTGGTCTTTAACAGTGCCAGGGGTAGGGCAGCCACAACTTCCCTGGGCAACCTACTCCAGTGCCTCACCACCCTTTTAGCAAAGAACTTGTTCCTGATACCTAATTGAATCATACTCTCTTTCAGTTTGAAGCCATTCCCACTTGTCCTGTCACTGCAGTTCCTGATGGAGAGAGTGAATCCCTCTCTGCCTTCCTTCTAGATACTGGAAGGCTGCTCTGGGCTCTCCACACAGCCTTCTCCAGGCTGAGCAGTCCCAACTCTCCCATCCTGGCTTCATAGGAGAGGTGCTCTAGTCCCCTTGCCAACTTCGTGGCCCTCTGAACTTGCTCTAGCAGCTCCCTCTCCTATGTCAAGGGCACCAGAACTGTACACAGTACTCCAGGTGGGATCTCAGGAGAGCAGAGGGGGAGAATCACCTCCCTTGAGCTGCTGGCCATGCTCCTTTTGATGCAGATATGGAGAATGAATAATCCATCTGAAGTCAGTGTGCTTAAACTTAAGCCTATAACTTCTATGTTTAAGTTAATCAAAGGGTAATTCTAAAAAGAAATGATTTATTTTCTTTAATTAAAGGTCATTTTCATGATACATGCTAATACCTGTTTTGGGGTGGGGGGAGGGGGGAGAGAAAGCCAGTATAAAGGATTTTAAATATTGTAATTTTTTCCCGTGTGTTTTTATTAAAATATTGGGTGTTTTTTCCCCAGAGAACATGTAAAATATGTTTTTATTTGGTGGTAATTCTCTGTTTATTCCTCATATTCCTTTTTGGAAGAGAAGTTAAATGTGTTTAACTGCAGGGTGTTTGACATTCCTTTTTTCTGCTGGAAAAACTTCTTTTGTAGTCATTGAAAGATGTTGCATCATGAATGTAAGTAATGTGCAAAACATGTGTACTCAGAGTTGGCAGTTTTATCACCAGAAGAAGCACATACCATTTACCAAACAGGCTCGAGATCCCACTGTGTTTTCAGAGTTACCTGATTTATTATCACAAAGAGGCTAATAATTCTATATCACAGTAGAAGGAACAGTCTTTGTCAAAGTGGAAATATTGAGAGAGTTGGGTTTTTTACATTTTTTTTTCAAATTTTTCTTTCAGGTGGAGTCTAAAACCCATGAACTTTTCCCTACTGTATACTTGACTGTAATAGCACTGAAAGCATAAGTTATCACTGTACAAAATAGGCTGGCATCTTGGTTGAAATCAGTAAGAATTTTTGGTTGAATTTGTTGAAAGCAGGATACCTGAGCTGTTGCCAGTTGGGAAAGCTGAAAATTTGGGTTAGTTTTTTTTTGAAAGCTGGAGTATGGCATTGAATGGAATGACAGGATTACCTGTTGAGAAAGATTAAACACTCTGGGGCTGTTGCTGTGAATTGGCATTGAAAGGCTGAAAACTAGTCATGCTATTTTTGTGCCTTGTTCCTTAATTCCCAGGTAGTTTAAAATACATATACTTCTGGATATTCCTTTCTACTTTGATTTTATAGTCCAGTCTTTCTGTTTTTGTGAACTGCTGATGTCAGTACTTTGAAAATGCTTTGACACCCAGGAGGTGTTAATGAAATTAAGTAATAATAGAAATATTAGAATTTCCAAAGAAACTTAAAAATGCTTCTAGACAAGTCTAAATGTCTTCTGCTTTGTCAATCAGAAAAGAGGACTTTGAGTTCATTAGTTTGTTTCATCTTCAGCGGTGGTTTAAAACCTTAAGCTTCCCTTCTTTAAAGCAAGGTAGGTATTATTTTGTGATTTAAAAAAAATGGGGCAGATATGTGGTTTTTGCAAGGTCACGGTAAAGATTGCTTTGCAGTTGGAACACTCATGTCTTGTTTTTCAGTCAGTGAAACACTAGTCTCTAGTCTTTCCTTTATGAAGGAATTGTAAAGATTTCTCTGTAATAGTTGGTTAGAAAATACAAATAGAAGAAAAGAGGCACCTTTTTTTTTTTTCCTCACAACAAACCACATGTGAATGAATACAGTATGTAGGAGAGATTGTAAATCCACATGCTCACCCTTAAAAGCATGATCCAATGTCAAGTGGATCATCCATGAAGTAAGCTGAATAATAATAAAAAAGCTGAATCAACCCAAGATTATTCTGCAGTATGACATTGCCATAAAACACTTCTAGTGCTCTGTAGCTTTCCAGTCAGTTAAAAAATTAAATATATTCTCTGTTAACATACGATACTCATATGTCTTTAAATAGACTTGAGTATTGCTATGGTAAAGAAAATTGGTGTGTAAGTCATTAAACCTAATGGATTTTTATTTATATATGCTAGTTTCCTATTCTGGTGGTGCATCTCAATGTGTTTATTGAAGATTTCCTTGAGAAGAAGTCTTAAGGGGACATATTTTGAACATACCTGTTTAATCAGGGGAGAGAGGGGCTCTATTTTCGTAATGAAAACGTCATCTTTCCCCTTGAAATGAGGTGTGCTGCATAAAAGGTGTAGACAAGAATAAAAGCACTTTTGCTTGTTTGATCTTCCAAGGGCAAGTTTATGATCTGTCATTGTAGAGTTTGGGAGCTGATAATCTATGAGTCCAGTTGCACAGAAGAGAGGAAGCAATTTTTTCCTTCACATGTAAACCCAAGGATTTACATTCGATCTTGTGAAAAATCTGCTCTGCCAATACTAAGATGTGAACACCAAGGTGCCTAAGTATGTACAGAAGAATTGTACCAAGTTAGAGTTGGCAGTGCTAGGTTTATGGATGGACTTAATCATCTTAAGGGTCTTTTCCAACCTAAATGATTATATGATTCTAAGTTCATCTCTAAGAGACTGATACAGCTGTTAATCTTCATTCTTCCTCCTGATGTCCCAGTAATTTGGGCTATGCTGGAGACAGCTTTAGTCTCATACACCTTTAGGTTTTGCTTCTTTACTGAGCTTCTAGAGTTGTCTTTTTGATGGTGATGGACTTAAATACCTGAGCTGCTTCCCCCATACTGTGTAACACAGCATTTGCCATTTGTTTTCTGTCTGACTGAGCAGGTACTGTTCTCTTTCCTCACGACCACCCTTTCGCTTCTTCTAAGATCTGAACATCATCTGGTATAGTAGAGAGCTGTAAGCAGTTTTTGCATTAGGTTCTGCATTCAGCTATCAGCATCATGTTCTGCTTCTTTCTGAAACTGAGTTTGGAATGCAGTTTTATGTAATTCATCCCTTTTGTAATATTTCAAGGTTGCAATGAATTAAGGCAGTTATGGGAAGAATTTGGATCTTCAAGGCAGGTGCAGTGAAAAATACTTATAAACACCTATAGGCAAACAGGTAGAATATATTGCTATGGAAACCTTATTAAATTGGTAGTGATGATAATGCCAAAATGATTACTACTTCTTCATAAGATGTTTTATTAAAAAAGAAAAAAGTAAAAATCACAAAATCTTATTCAGCAAGTAGGGACAGTGCTGTGGTGTTCAAAGATGTGAACTATTATTTACCCATTCAAGGAAATAGTAACAAAATGTCACTTTCATTAGAAAGCAGCTTAAAGGTCTAGTGGTTCCTTATTGTCCTTCTTTGCATACAGTATAGAGTGTAAGCATAATTTGAGATTCAGAATATGATTTGTTTGAAAAAGCATTTCTAATTTTTATTCATTAAAAGTCAAATTAGGATATATAAACTAAGGAATGAGCAAAAAAAAATGGGATGAAATTGTTTGAAACTGTCTTAATTATGGCTCATGTCATTCCACAAATGTTTTAATTTCTTTTATGGTGAAGTGTTTAATGAACATAAACAAAATGTTGTTTAATATTTTATTAAGTTATACTAAAATGAGCTATTTCTTAAAAGGAAAACCAAGAAATTGTTTTCCAGTAATCCCCATAACCTTGCCTAAGCCCCTAGTTTATCTAATAATTTTGTTTTCCATTTCCTCTATTAGCCTTTCTGTCTTCATGTTAGTGTATTTTGGTATTTTTGTATGGTTTCATAATATTTAATTGTTTGTTTCCTTTAACAATCCTCAGTTCTTGAAATACATTTGTTTTTTTCAGTTTTGGCTGATTTTTGTTTTAACAGATAGAAAAGGGGTGGGGAAATAATGTTCAGACAGGAACACTGTTTTTCGTGATCATTGTGTCCCTGTCCTTTGTCGCTGCTGTCCGTGTTCTTTGTGGTAGAGGCCTGCTACAGCTGGCCTGCACATTGCTTGTCTCTCCTTCATGCCTGTGTCATTGGTCACTTCTTCTGAATCTGGAAGACTGGAGCCCGACACCAAGGTCCACATCCGGATACTGGATACAGATTTCTTGTACTACAGCCTTGAAAATCCAAAAATCCATCCTTCTCCCTGCTTTTAGAGCCAGTGTTGTGCTTTGAGGAGAGCTCATGACTGGATTGTCCATTGATCCTCTGCTATTGGGTTACCCTTTACTCATTTTCCTCAGATACCCTGACATTGCTCACAGACTGCTCATCTCTTCATTATCATTAGAAGTCTGTGCTGATTACGCAAGAATTATTAATCTCGTCAGTTATCCCTCTCTCATGTTGGGTGTCAATGTTTTTCTGTTTTCTTTCGTTTTTCAAAGATCTTATCTTGTTAGTTTAAACACATTCCTAATCCTTCCTGGTCCACATTAATTGATGGAAAAAAATCTAGCAGGAGTCACAGAATTAAGAAAAGTCAGAACTCATCCATTAACATTTCTTTGAAGTCAGTTAAACCACTAATAAGGTTGATCATATATATATTTTTTTTAACTGGGTTGAATATATCTGCTTATGTATACTTTGCTGACATAAGATTTTTTTGATTGTGTGGGCTAAATGTTTGAATTTGCCTTCTGCATGATATATACACATATGAATAGATATAATTTTAATTTATGTATCAGTCAGTTAACTTGACTGTTTAGGAGAAGAGGATATGTATTTCTGCCTATGTATAGGAGAGCTTGGAAAACCTGGGTCCTCTGATTGAGAGCTCTCGGTTCCAGATTCCTTGCTGTTTAGCTGGAATAGATTCCAGCTCCTCTTACAACTTGCACTGTGGGTTTCTGAGCTCTGCGTTTGGCAATAGGGAAGCCCTGAAAGCTCAGATAATTTCAAAATGTAAAGCAGGAGCTCTGGAGCCCTCTGTCGCTAGGCTCTCTGCATTTGGAATATCCTAAAGCCGTGTATCCAGTAGCTCAACATGGGAATTACCAGAATTCATGTCTGTCTGGATTTTTAATGAAATGTTCTGTATGTTGAGGTTATGTTGTTTCTTTTTTTTTCCTTGAAGCATTTATTTTGACAGATCAGTAATTGGAAAAAATTTAATTATCATTGTAAGGATTGATAAAAAACAAAATTAATATGACTGGTGGGATGCCAACTTTCCTGTTTGACCTCAGAAGCATTAAGTTCAGTGGCACTTTAGAGAGAATGTAATGAAGAAAATTGTCATCTGATCATATCTGAAAAGTGTACCATACTGATGATGAAAGAGGTAACTTCTAGGAAGATGACTAAGTATCAAAGACCATATAACTTGGAATAGTTGGGGTTGCCTGCTTGGTATTGCCTGTGGTTGTCTTTCTGGAAGTAGGATAGATGATTTGATATGCCTTCTACTGACTTCCTCACGCTGTCAGTCCATCTGCACGTGTTGTGAGTGGTGGAGCAGAAGTGAGCATGGCTCTTGCAAAGCCACTTTTGTCTCTTGTCTTTAATTGGAGGTTAATTGCTCCTGAGAAGGTGTATGTTCAACAGCGGGCAGAACTGAGCTGCTCTAGCAGCATTCCTGCTTCACTGATTGCTTTGGACCAGCAGGGTGTGAGTACAGTGGCAGCCATGGTATTAAAAGATTAAGATTTTTTGTGAGTAATTATTCATTAAAATAAATAATAAATCAATGTACTAGCTTGTCTGTTTTTTGATTTTACTCTGCATCTGGCTTTGTCTCTGGCCTGGTTTGTAGCATGAACAAGCAACCTGGCAATACTGGGCAGTACCGTCTGTTTTAGCAAGTTGATAGGCACTGATTGCTGTAGTTTGTATCCAGCAAGAGGAGCAATTTCAAGGAATACCTACAAAGCTTAACTGTTTCAACTGTTGATTTACTTGAGGCGTTAGAAAGCTTTTTCCACTTGAAATTCTGTGCATGTGATTTGTCATTCTGGATCTTTTTCCTTGTTTTCTTCTTCTAGCTCCCTAATAGCAGAGGATCTCTGAACTGCTTCCCCTATTGCATCTCACCTATTCTCCTTTTTTCTTTCTCTGTCACTCTTCTTTTTTCCCATTTTCTGCCATCTTTTATCATTGTTTCTGCAGGTCTTTCTTGAGTTACTTCTTTAGACATGCATTATAAATAAGTTGTGCTATATTAAGGGTGAAGACAAGCTGAATAAGATGAATGCTTGTTACCTCAGCATAACTTACGACACTTTTGCCCACCAGTACAACAATAATATATGGGCAAACTGCTGCATAGAATCAAGAGGCAAAATGCTAAAAAGGTACTGTAAAGGTAGTTTTGTCTAGCGTTATTCAGCCTGTGGTTCATGAATCACTGGTGGTTCGTGAATTGCTATATAATGGTCCTTGAAACAACTGCAGCGTGCCTCAGGCACGCACATGCTCCCATGCACTCAGCAGGATTGTGTATGAGTACATGGGCAGGCACAGTCAGCAGATGGCTCCCAGCCTGGCTGTACAGGCCTCATTAAAATGCTAATTGCTGTCCAGTTCTGAACTTATTCAAGATCTATTGTGATAACAATACTTAGTTAAACCTCACACTTTCCTTGCTTAAGTCACTGTCTCTGGCTTGCAGTCCAGATCTATTTCTGCAGTGAGTTATAGGTCTATCCTGTCTATTAGTAGAATAGCTCCAGACCTCCTGGTTCCATAATCTCAAGTTTTACAAGTTTTGTTTGTGATCTCCTATACATATGTGGCGAATACATTTTTCCCTACCTTGCTTCCCACTTCCCTAAGTTGTTGTCCTATATAATTCATGTTTGCTTTCAAGCTGCTGGTAGTATGGTGGTCATAAGGATCACTGTATTTTAGATGTATTTTACAATCAGATACATTCTGTATCTGATTGTAAAACTTCTGGCAGTAATCACAGTAATCCTTGGAGGAAAAGTTTGGTTTTGTCGTTGTAGGCTTGGAAGATAGTATGCTTAATGAGATCGCGGCTAATTCTTTCTTATGGGCATGCATCAGAAATCTGAGAAATTAAAATGACAAATTATTTCTAGTGATCAAGTCTAAGTGCCTTGTTTTGTGATTGGTTTTGTACTGTAGGTAAATTCAGGTAATTTTCCATGCTACATATATGATGCAAGTTTGAAATTCTCAGCCTAAAGTGTGTAAATGGGAAGATATTCTAAAGAAAAAGCACTGGCTATTTTGGAAAATAAGACTTCAAGTATATTCACTTATTTCAAGTATGATAAAATCCTTCTAACTCTCTGACCCAGTTGGTTGAAGGAAGAACAGTAGGAGCAACAATCACCTAGAGGCAGTTAATTAGCACAGATTTCAGTGCAGTTAAGATTTGGCAAAGAAACAGATACCTACAGCAGTCCTATGTTGTGAATAAGTAGCAACAGTAATAAAAGGCAGTACTAATAATGAAAGCATTGCAGGAGAAAGTAGTTCCTGCAGAGTTACCAGAAGCTGATTTTCACTGTATTGAAGAGGTATCATAAAGAAAGAGGTCATCTGGTACGAATTCTACTGTGTAGTTTTTCATCCTACATAGGAAGGAATACAATTCAACCTCCCTCTTCTAAGAAGAGGAATTCAACAATATTAAAAAAACATCATGAACGAATCCAGGTGTTCTTGCTTTTAACCTTACAAGGTGAGATTTATCTAATACAAAAAATATTTTCTGATAAAGGCCAAAACTCTAATTAAAATTTCTGTCATCCAGAATGAACAGGTACTGATAACACTTTAATAAATATTTTCCCATTGGACTTGCAAAGGACCCTGACACTAACATACACTCTGCTTTGGGAGGGTATAATTAAAACAGAATAGGAACTTCTGAATAAAACAGGCAATGTGTGAAACATTACAGGTCTGAGGAAGAAAAACCTATTTTATATTCATTTCAACAAAGTAATGGAGGAGAGGCTTTGCTCACAAAAGATGCTCTTATACCAACTGCATGAAGGGGGAGATTTGACCTAGGAAATAAATAGATAAATAATTGGGAGTTCTCAGGAGTAATGATGGGATATCAGCTATGCTCCAGGCCACAGTAGATTCTGCATGGGTTTTTCAGGGCTCCTAGCCTGAAGACCAAACCTACAGCCTACCTGAATGGCTGGGTATCGGCAGTACTGGTGGTGTTTGAGTGGGCTTCACAAATCACTGCTGTGTAAATGTGTGTGTTCATTTCCGTTCTTGGATGTGAAGGGAGCAGGACAGATGTCATGGCTCAGTCTCAGCATGTAGCAGTGTCCACTGGCAGTGAAAGTGCATCAACACAAGAGGCTGAATCTTGATACAGGCTCAACTGAGACTAAATTTTTTAAAACCTTCAGTTTATAACCGTGCTTTCAGAGGGAGGTGGAAATACTAGAGAAGCATCATCAAATTTCATACATAGTGGAGGCTGAGTAGAGCAGAGATGTACAAATTAATACATCTTTAAGGTAGTCATTAAAATTACATGTTTCATTTGATGGGCGGATACCTGGCATGTGTGGCCTGGAAGTCAAACATGCATGTAGCTCTGAGTTTGTCATAACATGCACTAACCTGCCCTGGTAGGGATGTTAAAAGGGATGTGGAGAGGAGTTTTGAGTGTGTAAGAATGTTCATAATGATGAAAGGGACAGAGGAGAGTATGTGGAATTCGAGGAGGGGGCTTCATCAGTGGGGAAGCGAGTTCATGGTTGTGCTGCTGCTGGTAAAATTGATTGTGTTATGTCCGACAGTTATCAGCCCACTGTCAGTTGTACTTTCTGCATTTACAGAGGCAGAATCTGCCTTTATCACAGGTCTCTAGGAGTAAGACAACTTTCCTGTTTCAATTTTGGTCTCTTTCTTTTTCTTCTCCAAAATGTTTTTAAATTTAGGTGCCCTTTGAAAACAAGGAGCGAATTCAGACTATTGTGTTGCATTTATTATTCAAAATTTTATGAAGGGAGTGAAGTCAAGATTGCCTTAGAAAAAGGCAGTAGTCAGACTGCACTGAGTGCATCTGTTACAAACATTCCTTAGTAACTCTGGATAAGTAGGGTATATATTCCTGTGTATCAAAACGATCTGCTAATTTTTTGGCCACTGCTGGCATGCTCCTCCAGTCTTCTAATCTGATAGCAGCATTAGGTAAAGGTTTCTTCACGGCTTCCCTTGCCTCAGTTGCAGGTTCATTCAGGCTTTGGCAGCGTACAGGGAATCCCTGCAGGCAGCTATTTTCAAGCTTTGGGAAAAGGAGGAAAAAGACTGGCTAGGATAGGGTCAGTCTGTCTTGAAACTGAGGTGCAGGGATTTTTTGGGGGTAAATGAAGGCTTACCTTGAAGGCAGTGTTGCAGGAGGACCAGTGCATGAGTAGTTGTTCTGAAGTCCTGACTCCTGTAGCCTTCAGCCCTCTCCTTTTAGATGCTGATGATTTATACTGGCTCCTGTTTCAGTGGTTCTCCTTCTGTTTTCTGAGCTTTTGCTCCTGCTGTGCTCTTGAGCACTGTGCTACAATTTGTATGTTTGGATTTTGTTATGGCATCAGTTGTGTGATGGACAGAATGGGTCTCCCTATGTCCCTTTTAGCTCCTGATACATTATCTCCTGCTGCTGCAGACATTTTCTGTCTTTGTCTTTGTAGTCCCATGCTCATGGGAATGGGTGGCCTATTCCAGGCTTGGGTTCCCTCAACAGATTTGCCTATGAATAGTGGATCCATGGACGAATTTCCCCGAATGAATGGACTCTGCAAAGATACTGATTTTTGAACTCTGTAAGAGCTTTAACATACGTATGCTATTTAAGATCTAAGCGAGGTCTGTCTGTCAGCCATTGCTGTGCAAGCCTGTGCAATTCAGGCTCTAGGATGACCCTACTTGAGCAGGGAAGTTGGACCAGATGACCCATGGTGGTCCTTTCCAGTCTCACCCATTCTGTGATTTTGTAGGGTTTCTCTGGAAAGTCTATGCAATCTCTAGTATAGAGCCTTCTCTGCCAGTGATCCAAGTGCCCTGAGCTGAAAAGGAAGTATCTAAAGCTTTCAAAAGAAAATGTTGCCCAAAAAGAAAGTTACTGTTATAGAAAGGATTCATCTTTTCTCAGAATGTCTATTAAACATAAAAATGGAAAGTATTTGTCATTTAAATCTGAACATACCATGAGAAATTTCAGCTCACCAGTTAAAATCAGCCAAGGAAGAGGCACATAAAAGCTGTGTCAGCTTCAGTCATTGACACTGAAATCGGCTAGAATAAATATATCTTTATCTTAATATAGAATATATCTTTATCTTAAAATTGGAAAGGTTTTAGTCTGGCTAAGAGTGGATTGACTTCTCCTGTTACTCATTACATCAGTCCTGGTTCCTAGAGAGAGAGCTGAGCTAAAGTTGGTGTGTCATTTCTCAGGAAATAAATGAGCAAATAGGATATTTCTTTTTACATCATCATTAGTAGAACTTGCAGAATGCTTATTGCACAGGTTCTGGTAGTGTTCTTGACAATATAATATGAATTGCATTTGAGGCTAGTATATGTTGACCTGATGCAATAATTTCAGAGTGCTTTTTAGGGAAATGATCCTTCAGATTCTCTAGAGACTCAAGTGTCTGCTGAGAAATGGAAACAAAGAAGGGCTTGATAATGAAACTTGGGGTAATGAAAACATCTCTGTTTTGGTTTTCCGTAGTATTTTCATCCTAACTATTATTTGAAAGTGTTTTATAATACTACAAATCATAACATCCCAGGGTGCCCTTTACGTGTGCTGTAGTGATGTAGGATGATTAGGCAGTCTGACCTCATAGAGGACAAATTGCACAGTGCTATGAATCTTCAGAAAAACCTCCTTGTTAAAGTCATGTTTTGGATTTTAAAGGCTGTACCTGGTGGCTCATTTGTTTAGCTTGGTTATTGCTTTGTTTTGTGCAGTGTATTATTTGATGAACAGAATTCTCTCAAAACCAGCATTCAGAAATTGGGAAAGGTGCAAAAGAAAAAAGTCTTGTTGTACAACTCCTACCTGATTTTGGAAAAAATATTTTAAATAATTAGATGAAAAAAAAAAAAGACTGTGCTGCTGTAAAAAAACAAACTGATTTAGCATTTCTGAAATGTATAGTTTTAAATATTTAGAAAATCAAGCACTTAGAAAAACATGAGCCTAGTGACATCAGACATGTTCTGTATTTAATAACTTTTCCATTAACAGGTATAGTGAGTTAAGGACTCAGGACAGATTGTCATAATTTCATAATGTTTTAAGCAATTTAAGCATGTATTATTTGCTTACATAGCAAGCATTGTAGACCTTATCTGTCTTAAATTTCTTCAAGAATACTGTAAGTGCTTCTACCTGTTAATATTGAACATTGTTACAATCCTGGGGGAAGGTGCTGCTTAGGAAAGCAGCTAGTTTGGACTGTGCACAGTATTTTTATATGAGAGCTGTCTGCTGGCTTTAGCTTTGGCTGTCATCCTTGCTTACTGCTGGTTGTTTAAGCCTAGACAAGCTGCAAACTCAGCTAGACTTGGGTTTGCATTTATAGACTGCAGCAGGAGCGCTGTGCTCTTGGACTGGCACGGTCCTGCTTGTGCAACTTCATGGAGCACACTTGACTGTATTAGGTTGTTTCTTGTAGTGGCTAAATGACAGATTCTTAAATTTAGATCTCTCCTTTGAGCAGGTTTTCTTCTATTCTTCTTTTTCAAATACTTTTATCTGTTCTTCAGCTGGGCTAACATTCACCACCATGCACTGACAGTGTAGCCAGTCCCAGCTTCTACTGAGATATGCTTCAAAAATTCAAGTTTTTGATTCTTCTCCCTTCCTTCAGGAAAAATAGCTCTAGTGAAATGAATGTTTTTAACCAACTTTAGTTTCTCTAATTTCCATTGTGCTAGTAATGACAACACTACAGAAAATAGTGTCCATTTTAAGCAAATAAACATAATCTGTATGCCACTTGAAAAGAACAGAGTTCAAGTTTTTAAGCACAGTTGTGCTAGAGTGGATGTATTTCGAGTAATGCTTCTATTTGACTGGCTTCAACTGCTAGCATTGTGGCAAAAGTTCATATAGAATATTTTGTGGAAATGAGAGGCAGAAACATGTCTAATTAACAGACAATTACTTTGTGTTTTAATATCTATACTGGTTGAGTAAATTGAATTTGTTTTAGTTCTGCTGCTGTTTTAGTTCATGTTGCTGCTGCATGCTTTCTGTTTGGTTTGGGAGTGCAATATGTATCTTGTTTGGAAAGAGGAGGTGTGGGTGATACCTTTGGGAAGGGATGCCATTCTGCTTTGCACATAGGATTTATCAGGAGTCCCATCTGAAAGTAAGGGCTTATTAAAACTGTAGCTAGTGCTACACATTGGTGAGATTTATCCTTACTTATTCTGAAATCAACTCCTAGCCATTTATGGATACTAACCTAATTTCAATGTTAAAATGGTTCATTAATTCCTAGCTTTCTCTATCATCACACTAAATGCTAGAGACTGCAAATGAAATGTTTGGATGTTTTAATACCATGGGTTCCCACTTCTTGTCAGTACTTGGTTGCTTTGTATATTTTTAATTTTTTACGTATTTATTTTTGATTAAACCCAACCACCCACCCAGAAATATGTCTAAGTGCATACAGAAGATACTGGCAACCCTCCTTCCCTGCCACATACCAGTTGCTTTTTTTTGAAGCTGGAAACAAAATTCAATTGGAAATTCAGTATCAGCAAGCTGTGTTTGTATTTTTGGATGATGTGAACATCATGCATGTGTGTCTTAAAGGAATGGTGTGGTGCCAAGTGCTTTCAATGACATTTATTAGCTGAGTCTCACTACTAACTAGTTGCATTTCCAGGGCTTTCTGTGCTCTGTTTTAAGGTACTACATGGTCTTTTTCCCCAGTCCTTCCCCTGTATATGTTGTAAAGCAATGAGTATCTTCACTGCTAGTTTGGATGAAGTAAATACTTAGTTGTCTGCAACCACCTGCAAAAAAATTCTGCTGCTCTTGCATCTTTTGTTTAAGCTTTTACAGATGACCTGCTATTACTAACCATCTGAGAATAAAGTGCAAGTGGGGATGAAGTTAATGTTGCAAGTGTACAAACCAGAAGCAGTGTTCAGGTCTTTATGTCCTGCTCCATCATGCTGAAATCCTGTCTGTCATTGCAGGATTACAGGTTACTGTTTATCCCATTTTGGGCTTCCGTGTCTCTGCTAATGGTTCATAGTAATTCTGTTTTTCTGTGTTTGCATGGGAGAACTTTAGAAGATGATTTGTCTCACAGGTAGATTCAAGGTCTATACATGTAAAGAATTCTACTTGTATGGAGCTGTGGAGGATCTGGGTAGGCCTCTTTGGGAAATAAATTTTTCCCAGTTGTCCCCTAAGCAGGGTGAGCTTAAGTTTATATCAGAGGGTTTTTCTTCAGCTGGGATTTAGAACACAGCATTTTTGGTACTTTCTTTAAAAATAAATAAATAAATAATATTCAGGAAAAGTTTTATGAAGAATATCCTTGTTTTAAATATATTTTAATTCTATTTTGCCTTTAACTTTTGCTAGTGGTAATGGATTAATGGTCTCTTTTTATGTATGTTTGTTGTCTTCTCATTCACTAGAGCTCCTGCTTGACCAGATAGGATGTCTGTTCATTGAAAGCTGTTGTCAATCAGTGGCCATTGTCTTGTAGATTTGCACTTTGAAATACTAGCAGTATTGGCAGTGAGTTTTGTGAATGCATGTTTGCTGTTTCACTTTTTTGTCCCCATTCCTTTATTGCTTATTTACTTGCAGGCATTTGAATTGCCTGACTTCATTGAACTTGAGTTTGAAGTTGCTGATTCTCTGTCTTCGGTCTAGACTGTCCTTTTAAATAACAGTAACGAAGTGCTGTCACGATGACTGTGTTGCTGTCTCCAGTGTGGGAAAATAGTCTCTGCTGCTTCCGAAAGCTTTGCCAGAGGTGGCTCCGTGTAATTGTAACATTTTAGATAATTGTTTGTAGTTTGTGCTTTTTGCGTAAACTGAGAACTGCTTGAAAATGAATGGATTGAAAGCCCATCTCTCCCTTCTCTGCTTTGCTAATGACATAATGGTGCATGACTGGAGTTCTAAATATTTTTTGGAACAGATGTACTTTGTGTCATTGTGTTTCTCCAAGGTGGATATATTGCTTGGAGAAGACTTGTGTCTCCTGAAGTGTGATGTGAGGAGGTATGAATTGGACCTCTTATGTTACACAGGGGCTACATCAGATGGGTGGAATTAATGAATCACGTTTTTTTGGTTTCACTGTCAGAGTCAGGTGGTATTCATTCAGAGGTTTATAGTGTTAACTTTTGTTGTCCAGTAGATTCTGTACTGCAACAACTGTAGGCAGCCTGAGGTTGCAATTCTCTGACTGAAAAAGTTCAGGCTTTTACATGTGGGATTGCTGCTAAAGGGTTATAGGAGCTGGTCCCATAGCTGTGCTATGTAAATGGGGTGTGGGAGCATTTCCATGCAATTGTGCCTTAACCTTGCTTGCTCATATCAGCTGTATCCTTTTAGCAGGGCAAGGAGTGCTTCTATCAATAGCAGATCTGTCTAAACTGGCATTGTTTTCCCATTTCTCTTTTGTCCAGCTGCCTCTTTCCATTTCCCCAGAGAAGGATGTTGGTTTTCCTTGATGTGGCAGAACCTATTCTGTAGGTTCTTTCTCTAACTTTGATCTATAAAACAATCCAGGTTAAGAAAGGAACTTCACACTGAAAAAAGGGAAGGAGCTTTGAACTGATCTGTCTACATTATAAGAAAAGTGTCAGCACTTTGTGGAGATGTCCTCTGTGTCATTGCTATTTTTAATATTTTAGAAAATCAAAATAAGAACAGAATGTAGGAATTACTCATATTGAGTCAGACCCAAAGTCTGTCTAACCCCATATCCTTTCTGACAGTGGCCAAAAATGAAAAGCTTGAAAAGATTACAGCAACAAGGTAATGACCCCACCATCTGTCTTCTCCCACCCTTCAGTGGTATGTGACTCAGGATATTTTTCTGATGTAGGGGTGATTTCCATGTGGATATTGTCTGTTACTGCACTTCTTTTTCTAGATGTTTGGCCTCTCCATAAAGCTGTTGGGTTTTAGTAGCCACAGTATCTTGTGGCAGAGTCCCATGACTTAGATCAAAGCTGTGTGAATACTACTTCTATTGCTACTGTTGGTCCCTAGCTCTTGGGTCACAAGAGGTACAACTCTCATGCAGGCTATGCCACCTGTGAATTTTTTTAGCCACTCATATTCTGGTGCCTTTGTCCCCTTTCCAGGCAGTGGGCTGCTCAGCCATTGATTATGTGAGAAGAGGACTCAAACTGGAAGCATCATTCAAGGTGCAGGCCACAATGGGTTTAATGGCAGTGTTAAGCTTGTCTCTGTTTGGTGCTCTCCTCTGCATAGCTTTTAATAACCTGCTGTTTTGTCGTGGCTGATAAGCATTTAGCTCATGGTTGCCTGAAAGCATCTATTTTGTCCTGGAGGAAAATACATCGTGCTGGGTCCAACATCCCTAGAGAAGCAAGGCAGCTGCTGCTTCATGCCTCAGGGCCCACCGGTGTTGAGGCCAAAATGTATCCCCAGCAAGCATGGGTGTGCACTGCGTGTGTATGCCAGGGATAAGGCAGGCAGAGAGAGCACTGAGACAGTTCTGTTTGAGCAGGGGGGAGCTCTGGGACTGGGGCTATGTGTATATGCAGGTTGGAGGAGCCTGCCAGCGGCTGAGCTCAGATGCTGGGTCTGCTCAGAGGCTGTCCTGGTGTCCTCAGTTGCTGGCACCTGGATGTATGAGCTCCCTGGTCCTGCAGCCACCACCCCAGATGCTTTCGTCTGTAGAGACATGTAGGTATTCTCAAACTCACAGGTGGCCCTCAGAGACCCACTATAACCCCTTGCTCCCAGCCTCTTCTGCTCTCTAGCTTGGTCTTTGTTAGCACTCACATGCTCATAAACATTATGCAATCCCAAAATGCCCCTACCCTTTCATCCCATTATGTGCCCTACACCCCGAGGCTGAAACACTCCTTAGTCGGAAAGGTGATGAGGGGTAGCTGCTTCCTGCAACTCATTTTGCTGGGTTCCATGCCTGGACACTGTGGCTGAGATTCTCCTGGGACAGACAGGGTGTTACTCACCTGGAGTCTTGCTTTGAGGTCCCGCCTGCTTCTCTTCCACTGTTCCTCTACATTTGTTGAGATGGGATTTGGATGGGCCTGGGAGTAGTCTGGAGATGCATTATTTGTGTAGATGAAATAATACTTTTGAATTATACTTCCAAGTTGAGTAGGATCAGAGGCCATTACTTTATCTGTGACATGAAGTTTGACTGTTTTCTGAGTGCACAGCCTTTTTTAAATGTAACATCTAAACTTTTTTTTTTTTTGCAATCAAGCCATATTTTTACTTTCCTGGATAATTTAAATATTGTCAACAAATCTTGCACCTTAGTATTCACCTTTTTTTTCCCTAGTTGTATTAAGAATATACTGAGTAGCATAGATCTTAATGCAGCTCTGCCAAATGACTGATGGCTTCCCTCCAGATCATCATCTTTTCTGATTTTGAAAACTTATCTATACAAGAATCAATAAGGTACTATTTCTGTCTAGCAAACAAAGGAGGTATCTTTATTTTCAAGTTTTTTCTGGTGTAGTAGTAGGCTTGTCATTGGAAATGATGCTTCTGTCATTTTCTTTTGGAAATTATTTCATAATCAAATAGTGCTTTTTTGTCAGAATTTATGTACTCAACAATTTCATTCTGTCATTCATAATAATTTCCCCAGCTCTTGAAATTTTCTGAATTAGTCCTATCATCCTTCAGTGTGATGAGGTTCCTATACACCTTTGTTAAGCAACTAAATATATTCAGCTTTCCTAAATTTTCCTTATAAATTCAGTACTTCTCTCACTTCTCAGGTCCTCAGGACTTTTCCCCATGATCCAGCAGAACTGAGTATCTTGTTCCATCTGTCCTATTCTTTCCTATTTGCAGGAAATGCATCTCAGAGCAATATTACGCACTGACCCACTCTGGTTTTCGGTCAAGTCTGAAGTGCCCTATTAAAAAACTTTGATTTGAGTATCGGTTTAAATATGTTAAATAATGGTTAAATATAAAAATACATATTTAACCAATACTCAATATTTTTTTACATTTTAACAAAATGTATGAATTTTTTTAAAAAAGCAATACTTGCCCATGTTTTACTTTGGGAAAAAAATTGCTGTCATACTACAATAATCATGAAAAGGCATTGCTTTTTTTTTTTTTTAGAAAATTATTTTAGTAAGCACAGTAGCCATACAAATAAAGAATTCATGTATTCTTCCCTAGTTACCTTTACCACAGTAAATTATTTTTTTTTATTCTTGACAGTTTCTACAATGAAAAAAAAAAAAATTAGGCTTTGTGTTATCATTTTCTCCTACATGAGCATACCCAGTTCTGATATTTTTCCTGAATTCTTTGCAGAACTGTTGTTTTCATTGAATCTATAATTAAATATGCCTTTCTTGATCATTCCATATTTCTAGTCATTTGACTTTATTTTTTTCAGCTTTAAGAATGTTGTTTGTCAAGATTTTTGTATTCCTGTAATGTTCTGCAGTGCAGCTTCTAGTCAGACCTTTCTGAAGCTTCTAGTCAGACCTTCCTTCAAACTCTGCTGTGGCAACTACAGCAGGGCAGTGAATCACCTCATGGGCTAATGTGCTTATGCAAAGTCCTTTGCACAAATAACATTCATTGAGGAGATTTCTCTTTTTTTCCTATCCCCAAGCTATAGTGATCTGTTCCTGTGTGGAATTTTTGTCATTGGAGATGGGGTGGGAAATGCATGCTTTTTGGCAGAATTGAGCTGGGACATTCACATATTCTGGTATAGGAATTCTATAATGTTCTGCCTGGGGCTTTGGAAATAATTGCTGATGAAACTTAGTGTACTGGTTCTGGTAGGGTGACCGAGTATCTGTCATTTTAACAGACATAAACTTTGTTTATGCCCCTCTGGTTTGGTTACTGAAGTTCCAGCGTGCATTAGGCTGAAAGGAATAGCATGCCCTGGTGCTGTGTGTGCTGTGTTATGTATGGCAGGTAGAAATCTTCAGATACGAAGACTTCTCCATCTCTGATCACCAGTCCCTCAGAATTGCTATTTTTTGTTTTTATAAGCACCAGCATTTCTTTCTGCCATAATGGAGCATTCAGAACCAAATTTCTCTGCCTCAGCTTAGCTTCTTTGAAATATCATGTGTTTGTCTGCAGTTCTTTTGGAGCTCTGTTCTAAAATATGGGAGGTTGGAAGTTTGTTGTTGTAAATAAAGATAAAGAAGGATTTTGGAATCAAATGGGATTTTCTAAGTGGAAATGTTTCGCAGACCTGGAAGTGGATTTCCTACAGGGTCCCCTCATAAGTGACTTCGTGGGCCTGGGCAGCTTCTGTCAGCTTGCAGCTGTGTCTGTAGGGAGTGCGGAGCCGGTGAATGCGGGGGTGAATGGCTCCGATGGTCGGTCTCCTTGTGTTTCTGGTGAGAAACACGTGCTAGCATGGCATTTACTGCTTGGAAGCTGTGAACCAAGCTCTTTCTGTGCTAACAAGTGCCTCATATACAAGAGCCTGTGCTAAGGAACTGGAACAGGTCAGAGTAGGGAAGAAGAAGCTATATTCTACCCTTTTTAAAAGTAATTGAAGCTAAGGGTGACTTAACACTATGTAACTTTAGATTGGGAGCTCATAGGAGGGCAGAGGATTAAGCCCAAATATTTGGCATGGTAGACATGACTGAATTGTAACCCCAGATTTTCATCTGACTCCATTATTGCAAAAAATAAAATCAGACTACCGTTTCACTAAAAGTTGAAGCTGTTACTGGAATGTAAAAAACAACTAAATGAGATGCTGAATTTCATGCATCTCATTTAAGAAATATTTTGCATAGAATTAGCTACAGTGGTGCTAACCACTTTTACTGAACACAAACACTTGTTACAGGCCAGCTTAGAGCTGGAGGTGTTATTTCACATCTCTAGGCTTGGTGGAGAAGCTGTTCTCAGGGCAGTAAGCCTGCAGCCATGCAGAATGAATTATGATCTGTCTCTGGGGAAATTAGTCCACTCATCTCATCAGGAACTGATTCTAGCAAATGACTGGTAAATGTTACGACACATTATTGTTTTTCTACTGTATTATCTCTCTCTGTGTCTTTAATATGTGTGCATATGAAATGCATGTGGTGATTTGAGGTTATAAACATACTGGTATAATTCACAAGTAACAAATGAGCATCAGTTAAAAATTTAACTGATCCTTCCAGCAGTAACAATTTAAGGAAGCAAGCAGCAGTATGAATCACTTAGCTGGAAAAAAAGAAATACCTAGTTGCAAATGGCATTTGGCAAATGAGTGATGGTATAACAACCTGAATACTGTATAGACCATGACCCAACTATTGGCATTACTTTTAGTGTCCTGAATTGCTCAGCTGCCGCACTCTTCTGAGGCTTCAGAATGTCATGAATACTTAAGTTTGTATTCACTGGTTTAAGATGTTGCCAAAAGCATTAAAAAAATTGCTGTCCTAAATTAATTAACTTTTGTTTGTTGAACCTGTAGTGTGGAACAGCAATGTCAGTTTTATTCAGACAAAAGGGAAGTTTCATCTCCAGGCCATAACTGATTTTGCCCTGGTTTAACGAGTCATATATTTGCACTCAACCTGAAAAAGAATTTTTTTTAAATGATTGCTTCAGGCCACATATAACCTCATCATTTGCAGCAGTGCAATTTAAGGGATTTAATATAAACTACTTGAAGCTTTTTGATGATGTGTTTGACCTAACCACAAGAAAAAAGAATTACCTAACCTTCAGTTATAGTAGCATAGGAAATAGAAGTCAGCAGATATGAAATAGTTTAAAATGACACAGTCTGCCTGCTGTGCTACATGGCTGCCCCTTCTCTTGCTTTGAGCACATCATTGCTCACTCTCCTGCCTGGTGACATCTTTCCTTAGGCAGGAGGCAGTGGATGTGGGGGTCCGGGTCCTGTCCTGAGCTCTGCCCACCTGTCAGCCCTGTGGGGCTCAGCACTGTGTGTGCTGCCCTCCCGAGGACTTGGCATCAGGAGTGAGCATGGTGATGCAGAATAGCTTGCTTAGATTTGCTTTGCTCTTTGGAAGTGTGGTGTGATCTTTAGCCATAGGGACAAAGCATGTCAAAGTGAGAAGGCTGGAGTTTGCCATCGTGCTTGTTCTTTTTCCCTAACAGTCTCTGTCAAATCTGTTGTTCTTTTTCAGTTCCCTTACACCAGGCAGGGACTGCTTTGTGGTGGCTGGTGCAAGCACTGCTCTTACCTGTCTTCATATATGTGTTTTCCAGCATAGTTCTACTTGAATTAGTTCAGCATACGCACATCATAATTGGTTCATGTAACAGGTTTGTAGACCATAAGAAGAGGTTTTGTAGTCACAAGGTTTCAGGTAGACTGCAAATACCTGATTTTTTAACCTGCTGTTATTCAAAACCATAATAATGACCTCAGCATTTTTAAAACTCACTAATTCTTCAAATTAATAGATTACAAAAAGTGAAATGTTTTGTTGGTATGAGGAAGTATCGCATCTTCGCAGGTCTTGTAAATGGAGGGTGTGGATGATGCAGGGGTGTACTGGGAATTGGTTGCCTTTTGGAGCAGGAGCTGTAGTACTGTGCTTGTGTCCAAAAAAGTCACTACAGTCCTTTTAGCATCCTTGTGTACATGCTTTATCAGGTACAGGAGAAGTGCCATGATGCAATTTAATGACGGTGAAATGCAGATGGGAAGGAAGGAAAGTGAAGCAGAAAAAGATCTGTATATTGACTTGTAGAATTACATGCTGTATATTTATTTGTCATGCAGCTTTGAATGCTGCTTGTTTTTCTTTCTCTTTATGCCTTCATTCGTTTGTATTATCTTTGTAATGTCAATCTGAAAGGGAAATGTTCTTCACCACAGATTGTGAAATCTTTTTCCAAAATCAATTCCTCCACTAGGATTTTTTTTCCTTCGATAGGCCTTGTATGTGGTTTTTTGTTTGTTTGTGTTTTTGTTTATTTATGGTCTTTTGTCTATTTGTGGTCTTAAATAGCAAAAGCTTATCATTTTATATCTCAGGAAAGGCAGGTAATATTTATTTTTTTCTAGGATGCAGTATTTGACTTTACTCGAGAGTCTAAGTCTTGGATATGAAATACCACAGCTTTTGTACTCAGAAAAGTTGGTTTAGAATATTCTAAAAGATTTTAAAAAGGTATTAGCTCTAATTTTCTTTTCTCATGAATCCTGGTAAGTATTGAACATATAGCAGAATGAAGTGCTGTGCTTTCCAGGTGGAAGGAGAAAATAAATGGTCCTAATGAAATATTGAAAGCTCTGCAAACAATTGCTTAAGTAGTTTTTCAGTAAAAAGTATGTGGTGTCTATAGAATATGTGGCCTGCTGGACACTAAAGATCTTTTTTCCCTTCTAATCAGGACACAGGTAAGTTGAATCCCATACCTCATGTGGACATTGAGGTTGTATAGTTGTAGAAAGTCTGCACTTGGTACTTAACCATTACATAACTCTGCTTTTTTCTGAATCTGTAATTTTATAACTATTTTCATTTTGTCCTGTAAGGATGCATAATTTTGCAGCAGTGAGTTGTATGTATATATTTTTTATTACTTTAAAATGTTTGTTTAAATATTTTATGTCCTTAATAGTGCTGAGCTTTGAATTCTGTACTTATGTTCTACCCTTCATGGCCTGAGCACAAGTAGTGGAAGTAGTGGTACTTATTGCTGCAGGTTGTTTTAGATGAAATTTGAAGAGTTCTGTGGGTTGCTGTGGTATGGCAGTTTCTAATATTTTAAACACTTTTAGGCAAAGTGATTTAAGGGTAATTTATATCTTGGAGTACATGGATTTTAACAGTGCTACTGGGGCAATGAAATCTTAAAAAGTTGATTCAGTGTACCCAGTAAAGAAGTATTGGTTGTGTAATGTTGAAATCACAGAATCATAGAATGGCTTGGGTTGGATTGGAAGGGACCTTGAAAATCATCCAGTTCCCCCCCCAGCTGCCATGGGCTGGGACACCTTCTGCTAGACCAGGTTGCTCCAAGCCCTCTCTGACCTGGGCTTGGACACTTCTAGGAATTGGGCATCCGCAGCTTCTCTGGGCTGCCTGTTCCCTTGTCTCACCACCCTCACACTGAAGAATATCTTCCTAATACTTAATCTAATCCTTTTCAGGTTCAAACCATTCTTCCTTGTCCTGTCACAACATGCTCTTGTAAATTTTCTTTCTCCGTCTTTCTTGTGGGCTCCTTTCAGGTACTGGAAGTCCATAATTAGGTGACTTGCTCCAAAACCTTCTCTTTTTCAGGTTGAACAAACCAAACTCTCTCAGCCTTCCCTCACAGGAGAGCTGCTTCATTCCTCTGGTCATCTTGGTGGCCTCCTCTGGACTCTCTCCAACAGGTTGATGTCCTTCCTGTGCTGGGGACTCCAGAGCTGGATGCAGCTCTCCAGGTGGGGTGTCACCAGAGCAGAGCAGAGGGGCAGAATCCCCTCCCTGGCCCTGCTGGCCAACCCAGGTGCAGCACCTTGCACTTGGTCTTGTTAAAGCTCATGAGATCCCCTCAGGCACATTTCTTGAACTTGTCCGAGTCCCTCTCATGGCATCCAGCCCTTCAGGTGTGTCAACTGCACTACTCAGCTCAGTGTTGTCTGCAAATATGCTGAGGGTGCAGTCAATCCTTTTGTCTGTGTCATTAATGAAGGTATTAAATAACACTGGTCCTGATAATGGACCCCTGAGGAGTACCACTTGCCCATTGAGACTCTGAGGCATTGAACATTATCCTCTGGATGTGACTCTCCAACCAATTTCTAATCCATCTAACAGTCCACTCATGAAATCTATCAGTCCCCAAAGCCATCCATGTCTTCATATCTTACAAAGTGAAGGAATGGTATATGCAAACATACTAACATGTCAATTTTTTCAGCTTCGTTTAGTACAGAATTTCTAAAAGATTTTAAAATCATTTCATGTCTGTAGAAATACTATTTAAAAAATGGCAGCAGTGATGCAGCAAAATATCCAAAGAAGATATGTTTTGTGGTGTGCTCTTCCTCCTTGCTTTTCTGAGTTGACTATCTCATTAATGAATTCACAGTAACTCAGTTTATTTGGATGAACTTTGTTACCTGGTATGACTCAAGATCCTTCTTTTGCTTGTATGTAATTAACATAAAACCTCAGACTGGAAGTCTGCAATATAGTGTCTCATCACAAAAGCCAGCTAACTGTAAAAGCTGATAATGTTTGTAAAGCACGTTAAGCTCCCTGGGTGAAAGGTACCATAGAAATACAAAGTATTAAGCCAGTAGTTTAATTATAAGATAAGAAGTAATTGAAATTTTCCAACATGGTTGCATGTAGAAGACATTCTGGTGATTTGCTTTGTAATATTTAGGTCAGTGAATTGAGATGTCTTTCTAAATCCTTTATGAATATTCTCTCATTTAAGTGCATTGCTCGAAGGTGTCTGATACATTTATTTGGCTGGCTGATACTGCAGTTTAAAAATACTACATTTCAAAGAGGCAGGGAAGTGCTGTATAGAAACCTTCGAAATAACCAACCTTCATCCTTCAAAATGACAGTTATTGTGCTATAATAATTGTAGAAGTACTGAATTTACTTCAATTGATTTTTTTTTTTTGAATAGTAGACTGCTCGTCTAATACACAATGTTTCCAGAATTTTAATCTCCATGTCCCTCTTGTGGTTTGCGATTTGGTGCAGATTTCCCTCGAGATATTTTTGCCTTATGTATATCTATATAAAACCCAAACATTTTATCACGATTACTAAATCCTGCTTTATGGTACTTACTGTACTGTCAGATAGAATGATTCATAAGGTGAAATCAGTACTTCTATGTGTCATTAAGTCCTGAAAACTTTTGTACTACTTCCATTTAGAGTAAAAGGTAGCCTGTAACAACTGTATAATTTTGACTCTGAAATGTCTAAGACAGATATTAATGATATAGTAGTTCCCTCCCTGTTGCATCTGTTTTGACTGTAGGAACATGTCAGTTTGGGTGCAGCTTGGATCGTCCTAGCATCCCTGCATCTCTTCCCAAGCTGCCTCCATGGTCAGTAATGCTTGATACAGTGGACACTGTGTGGGACAGAAGGAGGGATTTGAGTCTCCATCATGCTCGTAGACCCTCAGGGGGAATTTCTCTTTAGTCTCCTGCAGCTTTTCTTCTCTTGCAGTCATGGCAACACTGCAGGACTAGGAACAGCCTTGTTTCCATCCCAAAACTGTCTTTCATGACTCTGCTGGTGGGAGTTAAAAAACTAAATGTACACCCTACTGCATTCTGCATGCAGTAGGGCAGTGTTTTAGTTAATTGTTAGTTTACCTTTATTAGAAAATAAAAACATTGAAACATTTTAACCTTTTTTTTTTTCTTTGCACAATAATCCTTTTTTCTGAAGAGGGAAATCTCTTTATTCTTTCCCTTCCCCTGTGCTTTTCTGTCATGGAGGAAGAGCCTTGTCCTGTGGGACATGGCTGTGGCAGAGATTGTATTGGCCGAGGTGTGCTGCAGAAATGTTGCCTCAGATGGAGCCTTATGCCAGGAAGCTGCTGAGCCAAGGAGAGACACTGTTCTCAGGCAGTGGTCAGGGGGTGTTTCTAACTACAGTAAATGTGTTCTCTAAAATGTTACAACCTTGAGCTTACAGGATGAAGAATTTTTTAGGGGGACCTGAATTTGGCAGAAATGCTAAAAGGTTCTTGTAATTAATGATGTAAAGAGTTTTCAAGTTTAAAATTATAACCGAGACTGGACATTCTAAAACTTGAATGTGAAAACCAGATAAGTTTAGCTGCTCAAAAGTTGTCTGCATGGCTGCAAAAGGTTTAAAGACAAATTTAATTTTGAAAATAAGTATCATTAAAGATTTAAGTTTTGAAGAATTGAACAGATTTGCTGTGTATTTCAGAATGTGGAAACCTAGGACTGAGCATGGGGGGCTTGTTTGGTATCTTCATAGCAAAAGGCTGTGGTCTTCATTTTCCCCAGCCATGCTCTGGGGCTGTGCTGGGAGGGCAGTATGCTGCAGCCGTACAGGCCTGTTGCAGCTGAGTGCCTCTCTTGTCAAGTAGAGAAACTAAGAGGGCCATTAATTCTCTGAATTATGGTTTGCAGTGCAGGTTGTCCTCTGAGGGATGCAGAACAGTTTGCCTGTGGCATCACACAACTTTAACCGAGCTCTGCCTCTAAGCACCAATCACAGATGTGCCATCCTGTCGCTTTATAAGGAAAACAGAATTTTTGCTATGAAGTTAAGGGGAAATTTGATTGTCTCAAAAGCAGGAAGCCTTTCTGAGGACAGCCAGCTCAGTTCCTTCTGGCATCTTGGGAAGCCCTCTTAGCAACATTTTTGTCCATACTCTCCATATACTATCAATCCCCTTCATCTTCCTGCTCATTATCCCTCCCCCATGCCCTTATCCCCTGTTTCATCCTGAATCCCAGAGGAAAAAAAAAATCCACTGCAGCCACCCTGCTGCCATTCCCCCAAGGCTGTTGCTTTTATAAACTCTGTCCTATGGCCTTGCATCCCAGTCCTGGCTGTGCTGCAAATCCCCTCTCGTGAGGGGCATAGTGGGTGGAAGCTGTCCTACCGGGGTGCAGCAATGCCACAGGAATTAAAACCTTGGCTCTTTGGCATGGTGTGTGGGAGCAGGTCAGCTGCAGCCAGCCAGCATGGTTGGTACGGAGCACAAGGAGGGCAGGAATGTGTAATTGCTGAGTACAGTGTCTACCAGTGATTTGGTTTTGCCTTATGTAATGGATTGAAAATATACTTAATCACAGTATAACTCTGAAAATTATTGCACTTTTAAGATAGAGTCAAGTGTAAGAAGTAGGAATTCCAAGTTTTACCTGGAATGACAAATCTTTCATTATTGTCTATGCAGTTGAATTATCTGTTTACATTCTATATATATTTTTTTTAATATTGAGGTGGCCCTTTGTCAGTTGCAATTCAGGCAGGACCTGAAATTTTATTGCCTGCATATTCAATTGAATGCTATCATGCTTCATGGACCATGAAGTTTAGATTGTATCTAGTAAATGAGCAAATGCTTTTTATAAATAATTAGTCTTCTGCTTAATTACAGGACTAGGTTTTGCAGCACATTTGTCATGTGATCTATGTATATGGTGTTGCTGTTTATAATTGAATGTGAGCAGTAATCGGCTTTTTTAAAAACTTTGGAGTCAATACTTGCCTTATCATGCTGTGCCTGATAGATTTAATTTGCTGTTTATGGAGTTATTGATTAAATAACTTAGAATTCCTTGAGAGAGAGGTAGTTACCTGGAAACTTAGACTGCTTCTCCTCTTGAATGCACTAGCAAAAACAGCTTTCTAAATGTTACTGTTGATTAATAGTTCACTTAGAAATAATAAACCCAGTCTAAATTAAATATAACATGGTGTTTCACTGTAGTAAATGCTTTCTCTTGAATTCATGTTTGATTTACTTGCAAAATAGTTTTCGCTTTTTATATAGTATTGAGAAGCTAAAATGTAATGTGTTTGCTTTATAGGTGTTTCATCTCCAGTTTTTATTTTATAAAACCCAACTACTTTCCACCCAAAATTGTTAGGGTTTTTGCTGAAAAAAATTATAGGCTGGAAAATTACTCAGTCTCTTAAAAATATTACAATTTACATTATGGAAACTTTTGAAAGAGATGCAGTGATGTGTACGATGCTTAAAAGACAGGCAGAATTCAAGAGCTTTCTTCCTCAAGGAGAAGTTTCCAGTGGTGTCTCTTGTAGCTCTCTGTTTATAAAACCTGTCTAAAATCCCTCTCCTGACAGGCACCTTCAAGAGCAGCTTCTTCACACTCATCCCAGCCTCTTCTTCCTGCCACTACCACACACTTTTCCCCTCTGTCTTTTATAGGTGATCTAGGATAATTATGAACCAGTATAATTACCTTGTATTTTTCATTGGCTATATAGTTTCCATCTTTTGGATTATGGAATATTTGTCTTTGGGTATCTGTTTACATAAACTAGCAATATCAAGTCTCATTTAGAGTTAGAATTAGTAACTGTAATCCCTCATTTTGTAGTAAACACTAAATAGAAGCTTATTTTTCTTTACAGGCTATTTAAATGTTTGTTTTAAAAATAAGATATTTGTATTTCAAATGAAAAAATTTAAAATATAGTTTTATTTTGTGCATCAATTAATGTTTCAGCTTTGTTTTTTGCTTGCTTTTCCAAGTGCCACTTACTGGTATTCTTGAAGCTTTCTTTGGTAAAATTTGCCACTTCAGAAAATAAAGCTATACATGCTTTTTTTAATGGGAAACTCCTGTAACAAAAACCAAAAAGAATGAAAATGAATTGAGTATTTTGCAAGTTTATTATTTGGTTAAACATGTGTCCTGTTACAGATCTGGATTACCTCTGGATTTTTTTAATGAAAAATGCTTATTATGAAGAAGGAGAACCCTGCCATATTTTGTCCCAGTTGCAGTAGTACTGTGTGTGCACTATTTCTTCTTTATTTGACACATTTGCTACTGGTCTAATGTGCATTGGATCACAAACCTTGGCTTAAAAAAGAAAGAAAAGCAGTTTTTTCTGGAGGTGGTTTTTCTAGCAGTTCAGTTTCAAGAGCCCACGGAGCTCTTTTGTCCTGATTTTGCAGTTAGATTGAAGTGATTTTATGGGGACTGTTACCAAAATCTCGTAAATCACCACTAGAGGAGGGTGCATTACAGATCCTGCAACCCTGGGCTCAGTGGGAAGGAAAGGCTGTTGCCCCTCTCCACTGCTCCTGTACCAGTCCCTCCAATGGAAAACCTGATGGATTTCACCACACATCTGACAGATTGGTGTGGTTCTAGCAGATCAGAAAAGCTTCTGCTTGGTCTCTAGTACTGTTATTCTGGCTGACTCAGCAGGCTTTGGTACATAGTTCTTCTGTTTCCTGTGGAATATGCAAGTTAGGCAAGCCCATACCATTTCTCTTAAATAAATAAATATGTCTTCTTTTAGAGCTCACAGCATGCACAGTAAAGAAATAATAGATTGAGAAAACTGACTTTTGAATTCAACTGACAGTTGAATTTGTATTGCCATGATTTCCTCAAAACATTTGATTTCCTGCAAACCTTAGCAATACCGTCAGTCTGGGCTCTTAGAAGGTGCTTGCTGATTTTATTTAATATTTTATTTTATTTTTAATTCTGAAAATTTTTTTCTTCTCCAGTTCTCAGCTTCTGATAAATCACATATTTCTACTACTAAGTCTGGCAGCTTTTTTGTCTAATTCCTTTCATCCTCAGTTTGAGGACGTGGATTTTGCTGGTCCATGCAGAGGTGGGTACTGTTCTCCACGTGCTAGAATGCCTTTGTTTTCTCACAGTTTCAGATTAATGAAATCTTCTAAAATGATGGGAAAGTCTACTGACATATCTGGATTAAGATGATGCTAAATAGACAGCAGTACAAAACCCTGGTTGGAAATGTTTTTGTGGTTCAGATTAAATGGGATAACTTCCTTTCCTTGGTACTGTCCTGAGCACAAGGCTTGTCCCTTCTACTGTCTCAGTACTGTAGGACAAATAGTTGTGGTATCATATATCCCTCTCCAGGAGCAGTGATGATCTTAGACACTGTTGTATCATTTTAAAAACTTTCAAACATTTTGGTTTTACTTGATAGACTGTGTTTACTGATGGACATACAGAAGCTGTTTCTGATCTACAGAAGTAAACATTTTGTGCAAAAAAAAAATTTTTTCCCCCAGGAAAAGGAATACATAGTTACTGTGTGTCTTTACAGCTTTTATTCAATTTTTATATACATAGTTTCTGAGCATTCTAGATCAAATTTGTTGTGCGCCCAGAAATTTTGACCTGCAAATTTAATGTGGCTGTTCTGTATTATGTATGGTTCCCCTCCTTTCTCCACTACCCAAGTTTCATCTCTCTCTTCTTCACATCTTTCATATAGGAACATCTTAACACCATCAAATAAATTCTGGCTTTGCTTCTGGCAGATTGCCAGTGTGCTCTATTCTGTCAGCTGCTGGAAGCACTGGAGGAAAAAAAAACTTGTGTCAATCTCATCACTCCATTATTCAGCACGGGATGAGATTTTAAGCATGTCAGAATCTATGTGGTAGGATTTACTGACCTCCTGTTTCAGTGATGCTGTCTTGTCATAGCTAAAAGGCTCCTGAATGAAAAAGCCAACAAATGAGAGCATCTCTCTTACAAGGAAGGGCTGAAGGAGCTGGGCCTGTTCTTGTTCTGACATGACTGAAAGGGGACTTGATCAATGTTTACAAATATTTGAAGGGAGGGTGTCAAGAAGATGAGTCCAGGCTCTTCTCAGTGGTACCCAGCAACAGGACAAGAGGCAATGGGTAGAGACTGACGCACAGGAAGTTCCACCTAAACATGAAGAAGAAATTATTTACTGTGCTAGTGACTGTGCACTGGAACAGGTTGCCCAGAGAGGTTGTGGAGTTTCTCTCGCTGGAGATATTCAAGAACTGGCTGAACGCAACGCACACCTGTGCAGTGTGCTCTGGGATGACCCTGTCTGAGCAGGGAGGTTGGACCAGACGATCCACTGTGGTCCCTTCCAATCTGACCCATTCTGTGATTCTGAAAAGCAAATAACAATAATGAGGTATAGCAGTTGGGTCACTGAGCATAAACACTAATGAAGCCTGATTTCATTAATTGTTGGCACATTAACTGTTGGGCCCCTTTCTTCCCTTGCCAAACTCCTGTCCAGAATAGGGCAAAAACTCTTCTCCCAGCTGCATCCTGAAACCTGTCCCTTTTACGAGAGCTGGCAGGTGCAGCAGCCAGTGACTGTCTGGCAATCAGATGCTGCCAGCACTTAACGGGTTGTGCTGCAGCTCCTCCACTGTTCTATGGAGGTTGCAGGTACTGACACTTTCCCGCAGCTGACTGTTGTTAAATTTATAGGAGCATAATTATTTTGAAGGGTTTTTGTCCCTTGTAGAATTAGACTAGAATCAGCCAACAGGCTTAGAGAGTGTGTAGGCAGATAATATGGTAAAATAAGCTGAATTCCTTCAGAAACCATATGGGTAATTAAAAAAAAAGTTTTTATATGATGTTCTTAAATTGAGTAATTCAATTTATTCCAGAGTGACAGGAAAACTTCATAGTACTTTGAGATCCTAACTCAATGGGCGTTTGAAGAATTGTCCCTAACATGAGAGTTTTGCTTCCTAAGTAGGTGTGATTTCATCCTTCTTAATAGTATCATTGCTGGTCTAGAATAGACAGATACCTGACGCTGCTGCTGGGAATGACCTCATATATGAGGGTAAAAAAATAGGTAACCTTTAAACATATTTCTGTAGCTAGTGTGTATTTGAGAGTTTTGTCTATACTTTATCATCAGATATAAATCCTAGTGCTAGATGCAGACATCATATCTGATGGCAGAATTCTGAAAGCCTCAGAAACAGGCTGGGGTGGAAACCTTGAAGATCTATGTAACTGAAGCTTCAGAAGGAGAAAAAATCTTCTGTAACATTTCTGTTCTCTGTCTGATAGTTTGATAGAAAATGACATAACCTTCCTTTCATCAACTAAAAGTAGTCAGCCACAATGAACGTGCTTCCCCAGTGAAAGTTGTTTTCTAAAAACAGCCAGACAGACAAAAAAAATTTTTGATTTAATGTATATTTATCCTCTACAATATCCTCAGCGTCCTGGTTTGCTCAGTTCAGTAATCACAAGAATTATGCTTTCTAGTTTAGTACTAAGGGTCAAATATAAATTGCTTGTTTTCCATACAGCTGTCTTCTTACCTATATTCTGTTTCATAGAGCCACACCTCCCAACCTCCCCTAAAACAACCAAGAAACCCAATTTTTCTGATTAGTATCTGCACATCATAGAATCATAGAATGTTATGGATTAGGAGGGACCTTAAAGATCATCTAGTTCCAATCCTACTGCCATGCAGATTAAGAGTTGCAGCATGCAGATTGTTATGTCATTATTTATTTTCCAAGCTCATGCTGCTGATTTGCTCTTTTCTGTTAAGGTATGGCTTCCCTTGGTGGGTGCTTCCTGTAGCCTTGTGGCTACGGTGTAATAAATAGATGCCGAAGTGAATGGACTTGTCCCATGGTATGTGTACTTGTGGTGATATGTATCATAGGTTGCAGATCACACTCTGTTCATACTAGGTTGTTTTTTGTAGCTGTAGCATTAATGTATTTTGGACTTTCTGTGCCCTGAGATACTTACGGTCTATGTTTGCTTTGATAGTGTGGACAAGATGCCATAGGAAGCCTTGCTTTTTGAATAGGGACTGCTGTTAGTATATGACACTTTATTTTGACCTTATATGCCTGTTAGGCAAGTCAGCCTCACTTGTTATTGCTTTCTTTCTTGAGGGTAAAGCAGTTTTCATCTCTTGGGACATGAAGTCAGCTTCTGGAAACTTACGTAAACAGCCAAATAGAAACTGTAGTTGAAGGGGAGCAAAATGTGTTTATGGACTACACAGGACAAATACACCAGATGTGCCCCTATCTTCTGGTTGAGTAAAGTCACCCTAGCAGTATTGGGGTATCAAGCTAAGCATTTATTGGCCTATAAGAATGCTAGTGCAAGTAGGGTATGTGTTGTATTGCACTAAAGATTTTAGTCCTGAGGAGAAGAGTGCCTTTTGTCTTTTACTTTTGTCCTATGTAAGATTGCCCCCCCATGCAGGGGTTCTGATTTTACAGGTATGGTGTGAAGCTGAAGTGTAATAGTGATTTTAGCTAGTTGCAGTATGTTTTCTGGGTATGCATCACTGCATTGTGGGCGAAGGCTATCAACACTTACTCGGGGCAGCAGCACTTGAGAGGCAGAGCTGGAGCAGTTGATGCTGTAGCAGCTGCATGCAGATATTTAGGCCATGACTTTTTAAACACTAGAAAAAGCCAGGCTGCTTATTGAAAGGACGGTGCTTGAATGAGAGCATGGGAAAATTGCTCCTGGTTTGCCTAAGGATAGTGTCCTGTGTCATTTGGGAGCTATCCCTGTCTTTTAAAGTGATTGGCTCTGCAGCAGTGAAGCTGTTCCTGTCCATGCCATAACAACACGGGTCAGGAAGCTGCTTTGCCACTGAGCAGGTCTGCGGCACTGGTGTGGAACAATGGCCTCCTGACACTTGTGTAGGCTGTGTGCTCTGTCCCCGGGGCTGCCTGGAGCTGCAGCCCGCAGGGGTGCTGTGCACCGCACGTGGGGCTGGCTGCACCCGCGGCCAGGATGGGGGCTCGGAGCCTGGTGGGCAGTGGTGTGTGGTCCTCGTATCCGCTCTGCTTGTTTAGTGGACAAGCCCTCCACTGCAAAACTTCAAGTCAGCAAAAGCAAGGACATAAAGACTCTCATTTACTGAGAGTCTGTCCATATCTGCCCCTTGAGCATTTTTTTTCTCTTTCATGAGGAATAACTCTCCTCATAATTTCATAAGAGTTGATGTGATCAGATTGAAGTGTGGTGTGGGTTTGGTGGGTCTGTGATTTCATTTGTTCAGTATTTCTTACCGACACTTTGGATGGCACACTGTGCACATTATTTCAGTTGTCATCTAAATAACATATTTGTGGTTAAGACATTTTAGAGATGTTTGACCTGCTTCAAACTTTATTTTCCTTTTGGGTTGTAGAAAACTCCGGTTTATCATTTGACTGGGCTTTGCAGGATCGTGTGTTTGGCTGCCGCCTCAACAAAGGATGGAATTTTGTAACCTCTTGCTGGGGCTGTGTGCATTTTGGCTTCCTATAAAGCGCACGCTGGTTCCTGCAAAGCAGGTGTGGGCTTCTGTACCTCTCCTAGAGAGTGTTTAGTGTGCAGAGGTAACACTTGCAGAATTGCTAGAGCTGCCTGAGAAAATGAGTAGTTATGAGTAGTTCACCTGCAAAATTCCTGTTTTCATTGTTTCCACCAGCTGTGGTCCCAGACAAAGCCATGCAGGATTTTGAAATTGTTGATCATGAGAGTTTAAATACATAGAAGCATAAGAAATTTTCTTTAAAATTCTTTTTTGTAGACTCTAGTACCTCAAAAATAAAATTCTGATTGTGTTTGTATAACTGTGACTTAATTTGGTAAAGGAATTTGGGAAATTCAAAACAGTTTAAAGATAGTGTTGAGCCAAAAGCCCACCTGGTACTGTCTTTCAGGTCACTTGGGTTGGAGATACATCCATGGATCCTAGTGTTTGGTTTGTTGGCCTGGTAGCAGAACCACTTTTAAAAAGCTTTTGTGAAGTGAGATAATTTCAAGGAGAAGTGGAGCTTCTCAGTATTGCATTCAAATGAGCTAATGGTGGTTCACAATGCGATGGGAATAATGAACAATGCTTGTTTTCTCATCAGGTACCATGTACCCAGAGAAGAGGCATGGGGAGAGTGTGAGAGCATTCTGCAGCATGGCATAAATTACCATTAAATTCTGCTTTGATGCTTTTTTATTAGTATTAATACTGCATGTCATATATTAAATATATGATAATTACATATTCAGGGATGAAATGTGTTTTAATATCCTGTCTGACGTTCGCTTTGGAAAAAAAGAAGGTAATATTGTTAGCATTTTGCTGATTTGCGGTCAGATCTAGGTGTTAGGGATATTGTCATAGAATCAAAGGTAACAAAAAGTACAGACAGCAATAAAACAAAATATTCAGGATTTTCATAGAAAGGCTTTTCTCTGAATGTTCCCTTTGAGCAACTAAGCTGAACAGAAATGAAAAGGAGGCTAAAACTTAATTAGCTACTGCAACATGGTGGAGTCTGAGTTTATTCAGTTCTTTAAGGATGTGTCTCTGGTCAAGCATGAGAACACAATGACACCATTTAGTGTTTCTAGTAGAGATATAATGTTTTGTTCAGTATTTTTGTTACATTTTAAGCAAAAGTTAGTTTTCTCTTAGAGAGTCTAATTTTCCATTAGGCAGAACTTGAGCTGTGTTCAAGATTATTTTGAATTAAAGTGCTTTCTTGTAAATTTAAAATGGGAGAAGAGAAGCATCTATTTCACAAAGTCATTGCTTGTTTTTTATGACATCCTGGCACAACAGATACTCCCTGCTCTTTCGTTGTGTTTTACTGCTGCTCACACAGACTCACACATTAAGTCAGGCATTTCTCTTGCTGTGGCTGGCAAAGCTGCTGATGCTTCACCACACACTGATTGCTGCGGCTGTACATCCGCTGCCCCTGGGGAAAGCCAGCTTCTTCCCTGTTAGTTGCATTGCTGAACTGCAGCTCAGCAGCTTTCTTTAAATAAATAAAAACACCTGAAACTTTCCTTCGGTTCTGCCAAGAGAACAGTTTGATCTGTAACCGAAACTGTAAATGTTTGGAAAAACTAGAAATGTGTGAAAAGGAGCTACAGCTTCTGAGTCTGCATGGCAAGCCATTATCCATGCTTTGGTGGGTACCTAGAAATTTGTTACAGCTAATGAACATCTAGTCATCTTCCAGGCTTTTGCCTAAGCTTACCAGTTCCTCCTGTGTGTGTGTTTTGTTGGTTTGGGGGTTTTGGTTGGTTGGTTTTTGTTGTGTTTTTTATGTTTGCTTTGGTTTTTCATTTGGGTTTTTTCTCCTCTTAAAGTCTAATCTGCACAAACACTTTTTTGAATGTAAGTGATGCCACCTTGCCAAGTATATATAAAAGTAAGGAGTGGGAAGTTGTAAAGGGCTAAATATTTTACTCTAGTTTTCCAGGATCCTTTATTTTATGGCCTTTTGTTAGTTTTTGCCTCAAAAACCTTGCCTCTTTTCCCTTCATATCTTCTTGGATCCTTTGTAAATTCAGTGGCATTCTTTTGCCATTTAATATGTTAAATTTTGACATACAGGAAGTGTGCCCAACTTGACTGCTCTTTGTTCTGCAGGGTAGTACATAATGTCCAATGTCACTTTCTCAATTATCATCTAAACTTCAGGAAAATCCATACACTCCAGTGTTGTTGAGGCAGGCCTGTGCTGGCCTGTTAAATCTGCTTTATGGAGGACTGCATTCACTTTTTGTCTTAATGGTCAGGAAGCATCAGATGGCCATACCATAGTTTGTGATTCTGTACAGCAGTAAAGATTAACATAAACTGACAGAGAAAATGCTGGAAGTAATCAAATTCAAATAGTATGCTATAAATCTTACTTATAGTGGGATTTTTCTTGCTTCCTTGTAATAAGTTGTGTGCATCTGCCTAATCATTCATTTTGCTTTGTGTAATTCATGACCATAATCTGAGGTGGTGTGTGTTAACAGTTATTAGTAAGTAGATGGGGTGACCATATAACTAATTAGGGCAAATCAGAATATTAGAAGCAGTGAGCCTTGCTTATAATAATTTACTGCAATACACATATGTGCAAGGGATAAATGTGCATTTAAATTGTCATTGTGTTGGGTAGGCAAGAACTACAGAGCCTTCTCTGAGATTGCAGGGAGGGAAATCTTGGATGCTTTGATCAAAAAAATCCATGTACCGTCCAAGATGGTCCTTTTATTCTTTGGCTTGGTAGTTCACAGTGTCACCAGAGAAATATCTCAAAATTTCAAAGTGCCTGGGAAACTTTAGGTGATGTACCAGAGCAAGTATGTGGCCTAGGCATATTTTGATTTCTCTTTGAAATGGTGAAATACAAAAAAACTCCAACGCCTTTCCTTTCAAAAAAAACAAAAAACAAAACAAAACAAAAAAAAAAACAAAACACCAAAAAAAAAAAAAAAAACCAACAAAAAAAAACCCCGAAACAAACAAACCCCCCCCCCCAAAAAAAACCCAAAAACACCACCAAAAACCATAATTTCATAGGCTTAAATGTAAGTAGTGATTCTGTGATGTGATTAAAGAGGGTAAATGACATGGTGTTTGTGTGATGCTGAAAATCTTATTCCAAAGATAAATGAATAGTTATTAGCTGTGGTGATTTGGCTCTGGAAGGATGCCAGGTATCCAGCAGAGCTCCTCTGTTGCTGCCCTCTGCAAGTGGACAGAGGATAGAAAAGATAACAAAAAGCTCATGAATTGAGATAAGGACAGGAAGAGATCATTTATCAATTACTGTCATGGGCAAAACAAACTTAACTTGGGGAAATTAATTTATTACCAATCAAATCAAAGCAGAATAATGAGAAGTTAAACGAATCTTAAACACCTTCCCCCAGCTGCTCTCTCCTTCCTGGGTTCCACCTTCTCCCCCTCAGCGGCGCAGGTAGAATGGAATGGGGGTTCTGTCAGTTCAGCACAGGTTGTTTCTGCCACTGTTCAGGGAGAGGAATCCTTCCCCTTCTCTAATGTGGGGTCCCTCCCACAAAAGACAGTTCTCCATGAAATTCTCAAATATGAGTCATTCCCACAAGGTACAGTTCTTCATAAATGCCTCTGAAGTTGGTCCCCACAGGCACAGAATGTGCTCCAGCACAGGCCTCCCACGGGCTCACAGTCTCCTCTCAGGAATCCACCTGCTCTGGCTCCACAGGCTGCAGGTGGATCTCTGCATCCCCATGGTCCTACATGGGCTGCAGGGGCACAGCTGCATTACATGGGCTGCACCACAGGCTAGAGAGGAATCAGCTCCAGCACCTGGAGCACCTCTTGCCCCTCCTTCTCCTCTGACCTTGCTGTCTGCAGAGGTGTTCTTCACAATAGCTTCTTTTTCCTTCTTAAATATGTTATTCCAGGTCATTACTATCATCTCTGACTGGCATGCTTGGCCTTGGCCAGGAGTGGGTCTGTCCTGGAGCTGTCTGGTATTGGGTCTGTCAGACATCGGGGAAGCTTCTGGCAGCTTCTCACAGCAGTTGCCAACTCTGTAGTCCCCTGCCACCAGCAAAACCTGGCAATGCAAACCCAGTACACTGGTGTAGACATAAAATCCTGAGTTAAGCATTTTGGCAGACTTGTGTGTGTTGTGAAGTGTAAGAACAAAAAAGGTGGAAAAAGCCAGAACTGATACCTCTACAAAACTACATCTCCGGGTCTGGCCTGTGGCTGTCCTCACTTTCACCTTCCTGCACCTCATCTCCAGCTGGTGCCCTCTGTCTCTGGGTCTACTGCGGGTCAGATTTCGCTCCTGCTGCTTTTTGTGCTTTGCTAAAAGGGTTTTACTTTAGAAGAGGGAAGCCTGTGGGCTTCCTTTCTTTGAGCAGACCTCCTGATCCCAGAAAACCCCACTGCTTCCTGGCCCTGCTGGTGCTGCCTGAGAAGAGGGACTTCTGCATATGACACTAGGTCCTGTGGTGGTTCCTGCTACTCTGCTGCCCAGAGAGACCCTCTGTTTTTGAAACCACACCTGTGCTCGCATTGCCTTGCCACCCCTTCTTCTTAGTCTTCCATGATGATGAGGGGGAAAAGGGACTCCCAGGTGGACTGGTTGGAAGAAGAGACTTTGCTGCCCTTCCTCTGGGGGCATTTGAACATCTCAGCCCAGGAGCTGCCCCTTCATCTTGATGTTCCCTTAAGGACAGTGAGCACCCTACGGACTCCTGACACAAAGTATTGGGCGAGCACAGGTCTTTCACAGAGGAGCAAAAATGCTTTGTCTGTGGTGCAAGTGAACAGTAGTGGTGTTAAAAAAAAAAAAAAAAAGGTATAATATAGAGGTTTTGTTATCTATGTTACTCTCCTTCACATATTTTTCCTAAAATAATTGAGAAAGTGTCATCTGTGTCTGGGGAGGTGAGGCATTTGATCTCAGATCTGTGCTGAAAAGAAGATGGGCATCCTTAAGAGAGAGGATGTAAGAAAATCTTGTGAATCTCATCCAGTGCTGGGTTACACCATTTTTGTTTTGCTGTATTGTTTTCTTTTTAGCAATTTTTTTATGAAGGATCTTCTGTATTTTGTAATACTCATTAGTGGCAGTGCAAGTAAAACAGAATTGATGGGGGACGAGATCTCTGACCTAAAGAAATCTGTATAATGCACTTACAAATACAGAAGGAAATTAATGTGCTTGACTTCATAATGTTTAAAATGTATGTAGAATATGTGGGAATTTATTTTTTAAATGAATAAAGGCATTCCAAGTGAAAAAAGTATGTATGCATATTTGCCTCTGATAGTAAATTCTATTGGATGACATTTTCTCTAAACTGAATCACAGAAATTTACAACATTTGTTACCAGATAATATGTTTTCCCTTGGTAGAAATCATATAATAAAGTCTCAAATTGGGATAATTTGATACAGCTAAGCTAGAAATAAATGAAAACTGACAAATCTGTCATAAACTGTAAGTTTTAATAGAAGTTTAATGTAAGCTTTCATGACTTTGTCAAAACCAATAATGTGTCAGCAGCTAGCTCTGAAACTGGTTATGTTGTACTACAGGACTGCAAAGGTTAACAGGTTTTTAAGATGCAGCTGTGAAGTTATATACATTTTAAAATGCCTTTAGCAGAAGGCATATTATGATTGATTAATGGAAAAATATTGTACGCCGATACTTGTTTGAAAATAATGTTTTTACAGCTAATTTAATAATTCCTTTATTGATATGCATTACTGAATATGACAGTGGTGACTGGATAGAATTTGGGCATGACAAACGTAACAACTGTATTCCGTTTCTGTCTGTTTCTAATGAAATGAAATTCATTCAAATGAAATGTCAGGGCATCCTCATAATAGATAAAGCAGAAAAATCATAAAACATGTTGAGACTTTCAGCATTTCACCACAATTCTTGTTTCATAGGTGACACACATAGAGAATCAAAGGTTTTGTGACTGACAACTTATAGAGTTGTTGGGATATCATGGCTTTGTAGCAATCAGATTAAGAGAAATACTTCTGTTAAAAGAATATTTTAGAATTATGAAAATGCTTCATAGGAATCTTTCTTCATTAAAATTCAATACAATCTATGTGACTTCAAGGAGAATGATACTGAATCAAAAGAATAAACTAACCCAGTAAAAGCATTTCTGGATTTTTAAAATTATTAAATTTAATTTTTGACACTTGGAGCCACTGCAAAAGAGAAAACAAAAGTGTTGCCAAGAGAGACCAAACAAGGAAAACTCAGGTCTCAAGATGACTCAAGAATAATTATATGTGCACTAATTGAAGTTTTGTACCGAGCTAAGCAAATTTGACACAAAATCCCTTGATTACTGTGAAAGTGTTGTTAATACTTGGCTGATTTTTTGGGATGGGAATTTCAGGGAATTATGACTTAAAAAATGAAATAGCAATTTTATTATGCAGACTAACACAGAGTTTTAGTATTCATGAGGATTATTTATAGTTGTTAGTGTTTAGTTGGTGGTTGTTTGGCTTTTATTTATCATAAAACACACAGCTAATGAAATAGGCCCTCTCTGGGTGTTGAGGAGGGGGAAGGGATGAAGTGGTATGTACCTCTTGTGGTTATCTTTCTGCAATCAATGTGAAAGTCCAACGCTGAGAGTTCTTAATGTAAGCTATGTCTTGTCAGGTATAGAAGAGCAGTGATACCTACCTACTTTAAAAATGCAAATAGCAGTTCTAGTGTCAGAATAATAATAAAAGTCAGGGCAGATGTTTCTTTTGTAATAAATTCATAACTTTTTTTCCTAAAGCACATAAATCTATGTACTTTGATTTGTGAAACAAACTGTAAAATTGATATATGTCAGACATCTGGCTCATGCTTAACTTTTCGCTTGCAGTTGATATTTTATGCATGACAGCAAACAGGTGATCGTGATTGTGTGTCTTTCAAAAGCATCAGCAAAAATTACAGGTTTCTGAAACTCTAATGGTGAGGAATGACTTGTTATAATTGATGTTTTCTTCAGCTTTTTAATGATCAGATCATAATTTCAAAGACATATTTTATGTTTTATTTCAAGCTCGAAAATCTGGTAATTCTGAGGTAAGAAATTAAATGCTGAAGTGGAAGGGGATGGAAGTGTCAATGGGCTGCTTGATATTTATCTTGTTTTTTCTATATGAGATTCAGTGACAGTGTTGCATTAATTAATCTGATTTGTCACCTGCTTTGATTACAGAGGGTTTAATCAAAATCTTTCCAGTACCTGTGTGACCAAGCTGAGCTGCGTGATGGCTGGCCTTGTGCTGTTCTCTTCAGGGGCTTGAAGTAGTTGGGTTCATTTTCTCAGCGTCTGACAGCCTCAGCATGCAACATGACAGCTGTACCTCTTTTCATTGAAAACTTAAGTGTTGGTAGGTCCTTATTTTTGTATAGATCACATTATGCAAGATATTTATACACTGTAACAATTGGAATGCTTGTTTTGAAAGAATTGACTTTGATTCAGTGCCTTTGTCAATATGAGGGACTCACAAAAGAGATTTTGCCATATGGCTCAATTGTTACTGGGTCATTCTTATCTCCTGTTAGTGAAGATGTGCAGGAAGAACTTCTTCATGGAGCAGGAGAAAGCATATATGTGGAATAGCATAGCTCCTCTAATCCAGTGTTTTAGAGAATTCCTCTGGAGGAGAAAAGTCTCTGCTTCTGGAAGCCTGGGCTTCATTTATTTGATTTTAAGTGGCAGTTAGGTAAAATGTGTAAACAGTGTCAGGAACTGTCTCAGGTATTCCCTCTTTCAGCAGAGTGCTCCTGTCGCTAAGATACAAATTGCTTTGTGTTTTCTTTTTGTGGCTTCATAAATTCAGTGTTTTTTCAAGTGGATCTGAAAGACTAATTGCCTCTTTTGCTTTGCTTCCAGTCCCATCTTCCCACCTTCTTTCTGTTCTTCCTGTCTTGGTGGTCACAACCCTCTTCTGGTATGCTGGACTGCTGAAATGGAGGTTGATGTATGTCTTGCAAAATATAATAAATGTATTTAAATATAATAAAGTGTAATAAAATGTATTTAAATTTATAAGATTTATTTTAAGAAATCCAAACAGAATAAAAAAAAATTACTCCAAGCCTGCAAAAGAGACTAGAGCAGCTGAAATCAGGAAGGATGTGAAGTCCTGTAGGCCAGGTGCATGTGGATGTTTGACTGAAGGCTGCAGAGGGACCCTAACCCCAGGGATGGGAGCAGTTTCATATGTCACGCTGTCCTGAGTATGGGCAGAGTACCCAGCTCACCTGGCACTTGTTGGATCCTGTGGCTGACATGCTGAGTCTCCGGGTTCATCTTGTGTGCTGCTTTGGAAGCAAAGACATACACTACAATGCTGCAGATTTGCTCCTATTGGAGCAAGGCTCTTAAAAGTGTTATACCTCCACAGTGTGGGGGATCTAGTCCGGTCCTCTGTTAAAACTCCTCTACCATTAAATGGCAGGGGTCCTGTTTCTTCTATTGGGCTTTTAAACAGGCTTCAGAGAGTCTGGTCTAATGAATTTCTTGCTGAAGAAGCAGCCTTACCACAGCATCACTGCTTGTGTGTCTTTCTGGAAACCTTGCTCTGGAGGGTGAAGCAATGTTTTTTGAAAATAATTATGAACTGTCTTTAATTCTGGTAAACCAGGACGTGAAGGTGCTTGGCAATTTGTTTTAACATTTTTGCAGAATCAACCCATCAGAACTACTGAACAGACCTATGCATCTACTGTGCAATCATATTAATGCTTATATAATAAAATTGTCACAATTTTTTGGTTTAGACAAAAAAATTTCCCCAGAAAACTCTGGCATTCTGTTTACTTTGGAAGGTATTCTCCCATTTTATGTTTGCTCTACTTGCATCTGCTGACAAGTATCCCCAGGAAAAGCATAGTGTTAGGAAACATCTAATTGTGATGCTTTCACAATGTGACAAGGAATCGGAATGTGTATGGACAATGGGCCTTGGTTCAGAATGGAAGTCAGGCAGTCTTTAGCACTGATGGAAAAGCAGAGAGTAAACTGTATACACATGAAAAATAATAATGGGCCAACCCTTTCTCCATAACCTGTGGGGAATAGAACAGTCACTGTCCAAATATAATCTAGTTGGACTTTCAGTGTGTTGGATGTTTGGCTCTGTGTGACTCTCAGCCAGTCTGAGAAAATTAGCGTGAAATGGATGTCTGTAATCAGGGTGACTTTGGTGCTTTGATAGTCTCTCTCTTCCACCCTTTTCCTATTACATAGAAAGAAAAAAATTTATTTAATTATAAGAAAAATATTTTCCCCAGGTCTCCTAGGTTAAGAAATCAAATAATACAATAAGCTCATGGGTGCTTGGAGTCTTCACAGCTTTAGACACCTTGTCACTTGACGCAGATTGACTTCCATGGCTAGTTACACAGTTTGGGATGCTCTTGGCAAATTCAAAGTGACATGTGAAAGTCAGGATAAGCAGTTCTGGTTGATACAGTATAATTGCAAACTGAACTGCATTTGTGCAGCAGTAATGTTTAAATGTGTTCATTGAAATTGTATTAGTTCTAATAATTAATGTGGAATTTAGTCTTACAAATAAGTTAGTTGTGTGGATAATGTGTATCACAACAACATCCATCCATTCAGTTTTGGCTCAAAAAGAGAGTGCTGCTCTATCACTCAGAGTAAAAACATTCCAGTTGCAGAGAATAGGAGACAACAATTGACTGTACAGAGGGCAAAAATTATGAAACAGGATTTTAATTTTTCTTAGAGAGCAACCAGCTCTTGGCTCCCTATGCTGGGATGAGTGAAGGACAAAGCTGACCTCTGCATGGACTTGCAGGTTGCCCTGTTCAGCACTGCTGCTCTTTTCTTTGCTTCCTAAAGCTGTCACTCTTTTCACAATTCCTGTTACAGTGCTCCTTAAGGATGAAAACATGCTCATACAACACAACTTGCACCATTTTGTGTCAAACTTACATAGTTTATTCTGTGCATTCCAGTTTCTGTTGCATTCAGTAGCAGAGGGTAGGCTGCCATCACATTTCAAAGCAATGATGTTTTCTTAGTAACTGTACTGGGAAAAACAAGAATGGTCTTTGGGGAACTAGGATTTAACTTGTCAGAAGACACTACTGGGTTATCGGTAATTCAAATGCCTTTTTCTCACACTGGAGTCTGACAGGACTGAAAATAGAAACTGTCAGCCTCCTGATTGTCTGATTATGTAAAACCATCAATAAACCCAAAACAAACCAGGTATGATAGGATGATGAATGTGCATATATTTTTCTTGGAGATATTTTTATAAGGTTTATAAAGGAAAGAAATTCACTTCCAGCTGTAGATCTTAGTGTTTTGGAGAGTGAGCAAAAAAAAATGCTGTAAGTCTTCCAAATGTAAACTCATATTTTTGATGCTATTGCAGGTTACAGTGGTAGTCTTTGAGGCTGATCAAAATAATAATGAAATGCTTAATCATTAAAAGAAACAGACATCTTTGGCAAAATTATGTGATTTACAAGACAAGAAGATTTTCAGCTGTTGCCCAAAAGAAAAGTAAAATAAACGTTTTGGATGATTCTCTACTAAAAGAATGTTTGGTTTTGCATCAGCTCTGGTCTGTCTGTACAAAATAGGTATCAGAAACAGTTGGAGATAGGCAAGTACAAATCTATTACACTGTTGTTACCCCAGAGGGCTGTGAGCTCCTCATTCCAGTCTGAAAAAAATTAAGATACAGTTACAAAGTCTTCATGTCATTGGTGTATGCAGTTTTAATTTACAGCTAAATAACTTTTTATAACTCTAAGCTATCAGTCAGGAATACTTCTGTACTAAATGTGTAATATTGTGGCTTTGCTTTTGCTCTCGGATACTCTCTTTAGAGTGACTGTTTCCCCTAGTGGTGAAGTGAACCTGGTATTTCATTAAACTTAAAATTCTTCAATATCTATGTGAAAGGAAGTTTTCCCAAGAACAAAAGATACAGTATGTGCTGTCTTAAAACATACCTTCACATTTAAAACAGTAGCCTTTTGGAAATGAGCTAGAGTAAATAAAGTATGTTTAAATATCACTTGTGAAAGTAAAAACAGTTTACAGTGTCCATTTCAAATGGTAAAGTTGCATTTTGCTTACTTCTGAGTACAAATTACTGTTTTTTCTTTCATTTGTCAATAAAATTTAAGCCTGGGCAACCCCATTAAAAAAAAATGCATGTAAATAAAGCCAGCTTACTACTTAGCATGCAGGGTGTTACTGCCACTGGATTACTGATAGACCTGATTTAGAGAAATCTATTTATTCATAGACTCTGGTTTAGTAAGTTTTATGGAAAAGAAAAAAAAGTTACATTTTTGAGACAAAACAGTTTTTGACAGTACTGAACAGGTTTTCTGAAGAGTGAATTTTATTCCCTCTTAGAGAAAGCCAGAATGAATCAGTTTTATGTGAAGACCTTACAGGTGGCCTGTAGTTCAGTCCCAGACCTCTGTCAGGCCCTGAGGCTGCATTGTAACTGTCCTTTGCAGGTTTATATTCTTGCCTTGAAGGGTGGATGAGCAGCCGTGGCCATCTGCAGTGCAAGGAGACACAGCACCAATGTCCCAGGAAAGTTTGTTTCTGAAGGCTAAGCCTCAGAGACAGGCCATAACTGTCAAATTCATACCAGCTGTGTTTCCCTGTGCTACTCTGAAAAGTTACTCTTGTTATAATTGCATTTTGTGAACATGCCTAAATAAATTCCCCCAAAGTTCATGTTGATTTTGACCGAAAAAAAAAGGACCTGTCCAATCTGTTGTCATTCAAGCACACTGCTAAAAGAATAATCAACTTGGTAGATTGAAATTAAACTAGGGAGTTGACAAATTTTCTCTTTAGAAGAAAACCCAAACAAACTGAAGAAAAAACCCAAAACCAAACAAAAATCCCAACAAAAGCCCCCAAACCAAATGCAAAATGCTGAACTCAAAACCAGCCAGTCCTCTGTTTTATCTGATTTCTTTAGGTTTGATCAAGGCAATTTGTCCATTTCTTTATTTTTCCTTAGCAGTCCTCTTTAAAGCCAAGAGACTTCAGCAAATAATATTGTGTACAGTGAAGAATCACATCTCTTCTGTTTTGGCCATTTTTAAAGATCCTCAAGCACAGGGCTGTTAACAGTAGAGAATCAAAGCAACATCTCAACTAATGTTGTGATAGTTTGACTGAAGGTGCTTTGTTGTCCCCCATAGTTTTTTCCTATACAATACAGACTCTCTTTTTGGTTTGTTTTTGGTTTTGTTTTTTTTTTTTTTTTTAGATAAAACTTTACTGTGTGCTTCCTGCTGCAGTTGCTAATGATCTGAATAGAATTAGTTGTCTGTACTATGTTGACTCCTTTAATTTCATTAGGGAGAAACAGATCATATAGGAGAGCTTAGGAAAATTAAATGTACAGAATAAAAAGCAGATCCTGTGAATATCCTTTTTTTTTCCCCAAAAGGATCAATGAAGGTTCACATGAGAACCTAAAAAAATCATAATTCAGCTGCTGTTACACTGAGAAAGCTCAAGAGCTTTCTTGGGTGTTTTGTAGTCATGCCTGAGTGGAAACAGTTATCATGTAAAACTGCTTGAGAGTTTTATATTTATTATTAGTATGTTCACTGGATGAATGATTGAGGTGTGGGATTAACCTACTGTACAAAGGATCTGAGAGACACACTTCCTAAACAGACTGCCAACAGCATTTATCGGCAGATTCTTCTGTTGCTAGAGTTCAAGAAATAAAATAATTTATGAACACCAATGATTAATTATTATGTACAAGCTATGAGTTCAGATTGCTGAAGAAATGTGTTGCTTTGAGGTGAATCTGTTTTACAGAGAATCTGTTTTACACCTGCCATGCTATATAATTTTCACAATTTTAGAGAGATTTTGACATGTCAAATTATTGATTGAAATAATCTGCCTTCTTCAAGAGCTTGGGAGTCATGATGACTTGCTTGTGCTCAAGCCCTACTAGTATTCAATTAGTCTTGCCAGACCAATAATGCTTAGTTTTGTTTTCCTGTAAAAATCAGTGGGAACACAGAAAAGCTAATGGAGAGCATACATGAGCTGTGCTGTTAAAGAATCAGTCTTTAATACTTTCACCTTTGGAACTCCCAGAAACTGACTTTGGCTAAAAGTAGAGGTAGGTAGAGCTGAGCAAAGTGTCGTGTACAATAATTTTTGGGAATCTGTGTCTTGTGCTCATGGGCTCTGCTGCAGCCAGTGGCTTTAGAGAAATGCAGGAGGAAATCAGAACTTGGAGAGTCACCTGTGCATTATATATCTGTAGCTGTATTACAGAAATAAGAACAATAGAAACAGGACATAATTATATTTATCATTTTAATTAAAACAGGGCTTTAATTAGCAGAAGCCTTGTCTTCTGGATGAAAACAGCAATACTTCCTCAACAGATTACTTGAAAAGCTGTCTTCTCAAATGGGCTGCGATGTATCGATTGAGATATTTATTTTACAAAAATCAGTTTAATTTCCAGTTTATGCTTCTGAAGTCCAAAGGAGATATCAGGGCATAACTCTGTAAAAGTATCTTTTGTCTTTATATTTTTCATTTACGTTTTATTTTAGAGCAAAGAAAGTATGCTGCGTTCTGTGGAGTGTTAGTTGTTTCTGGTGGCTGTCTTCAGAACTGGCATTTAGTTTCCTGTTGAGGCTGGCATTTGTCCATGTAAATTCTGTGGATGCTGGCTGGAAAGAGGCATGGAAACCTTTGCTTCTTGTTAAGATAATACACAGCTAGACTTTCAAGACCTAACTGATATTTTTTCATCAGAATAACTTAGGTTTATCTATTTTCCTTGTTTAACATGCAAATTAGCTATTCAGAATGTTTTGCTGCTCTAAAATTCTCTCAGTAGAGAACATTAATTTGCAAGCAGCATCAGTAATTTAGCAGCATACATTTCACGGTTGGCAGGGCTGGTGTGACTCCAGAGAAATATTTGTACCTTCTATAGTTAGTTCTCTGCATGTTCATTTTGTAATTGATGAAATATCACAGTGGGTAAATCGGATACATTTAATATGACAGCAGCAACTTTCATCACCTCAAAATCTGTGTTTTTCCATGCCTGCTGCTATTGCTGTAGAGACTGGAGAGCTCCAGCTTCCTCCTCCTTCTAAAACTGAGACTAGATGCACTTGCCATTATTGAGGTAGTCAAAAGAGTTCAGTTGCAGTGTTACTAACCACCTGCAGTGTTGTCAAACCTAAGCATTTGAAAAATGACAGCGTAAAATTAATTTTTTTGAAGTTTATTTTCCTGTTTCTTAACACAATGTTCTCCAGCATTTTTATGACTGTGAAAATGAAAACTTGATAGTCACCTGATCTGATAAGTTTGCTCATTATGAAATTATGAGTAGTATTCAAGATATCCCTCCTGGGATAACTTCCATGAAGTGTCCATACATGCAGCACATTTCATTTCATGTAATGAAGAAACTGAAAGAGTGTGAAGTAGAAGATTGAATTGTTTATTATTTAATGGAAGATGTTACATTTGTAGTAGGAATTAGTTTTGAGGATAACAGATGCTCCTGAAAATAGGTTTATATGTCTAGTTTAAAATATAAACACACTGCTGTGGTACTTAGTTGCATGAATAAGAATGTATTGGAGGAAGAGAAATACGGACCAGCGTTTCCAAAACATCTCAGTGGTACAGCAGCGCATCAGCAGCACCTCATGCCTGCAGGGTGCTGAACACCTCCGGCTGCTGTGCATGCATCCCTCCTTGTGAATGCAGGGAACTCCCTGGGACTGTGGTGAGCCACTGCTGGAGGCTGGAGACACTGGCTGTCTTTCCTGGCCCTTGCACAGTAGTAAGTCATGGGGAGAGAGGTTGAAGTGCTCTGAGACCTCAGGTATTGTTAATGTGTGCTTGTAGGAGTGAGTGCTACTTACAGGGTGGGTTGCTTCCTGTATTGGCAGCTCATGTTACCATTTAGTGGCAAAGGCACAGCAAATACATCTGTTTTCTAGGTCAAAGTGAACTTTCAGCCACTTGAAAAGCAGGTCTGTTTAGGGTCTCTGAGGAAAGAAAATTCTTAATGGATAAGGAAGGGAGACCTTGAGAGTGATCCAGTTGATAAGAATGGAGTAAGAATATCTACAGATAAGTGCTTCTCAATTTATTTATTTCAGTGCAGACTCCGATGAAGTAATTATGCTGATACATTAACCCAGAGATTTGCTGTGAACATTTCATTGGCTGTCTCCAGGACCATGCTTTTTTTTTTCCTTCCTGTATTACCCTAAACTATATTAAAAAAAAAAAAAAAAAAAAAAGTTTATGACAGACACTGTAAGCTGGAGCAAAGTAAACTCTGAAAATTGGCAGCTTTCTTTGCTGTCTGTAGCATCACTGGTTGTTAATGAGGGAATGCAGTTTAAATGCATATTAATATTTAATTGAAGGAGATTCATGTAAACCCCAGCTGTGACCATAAAAATTGGTGCTTTTTTCTGAGAGAAATAAAAGCAGTGGTTCCCTATGGTCTCATTTGATTTCTTTATTCAGCAGCCACCCTTATGTTAGCATACATCTGTGTAGCCTTTTGTATACTTGCAGAATGGAATATGCAGTCCTCAGTCTTATTTTGGTTTAAAATGCTGGTGACAAAATTGCATGTTGACTGCTGATGTTCAAAGCTTTGAAATAACCATCATGAGGTTTTCTTTGTCATATTGATGGTTGGAAGAATTGTACATAAATGTACAGCAGATGGCACTGCACTGTAACTGTAGAACGAGAGGTTTGGGTAGAATAAACGTGTTCATTTAGGGTTTTGTCCCTGTGTACGGAATTTGTATTTTCTTGTAAACAGTAATAGAAATCAGAAGGCCCATGTGTTTTAAAGCAGAATTATGTGAACTTGTGTAAGATACATGTCAAGTAAAGCTTTCATGATTCTTTACTAAGATGGTCAGTGCTGTTTCCAATGATTTTTCATCTTTTAGTGAAGCTCTACTGCTAAATACCGAAGAGCTTAGGTTTTACTGAGAAACACTGAAAGTAAAGACAGGCAACACCAAGCTTTCTTCAGCTGCAGGACAGCAGATCAAGAAGTTGTGTAGAAGTTTTTCAGAAGATATTTCTCCAGGAGATTCTTCAACTAGATAGGAATTTTCAGCATGAGTTTTATCAACAGTTGAGAAACAAATGCAGCTATGAGGAAGGAGAACGTTCTGTGTAGGTGCTGCCATCTTCCCTTTGCTCCTCTTCTTCCCATACCTCTGGCACCTGTAAGAACACTGACTTCATTGCTCCGTTCAGACGTGAGTGACACATGAAAGGAATGGCAGCGCTCAGACAGGCTGTTCCACATTTCCACCACTTACATGTGCATATGGAAAAGGCTTCACAAAGCTGATAGCTTTTCAATGGGAAGAGTAAAAAAATTACTCAGTGTCACTGTGTTTCTGTCACCTCATTGGAATTTGCCCCTTAACTAAATGTAGACCTGACTACCTCTTGTAGTGAGTTGAGTTGACAGCATTTTGTGCTCTGTAGCACTAGATTCCTTGTGAAGGATCTAGGAGGCTTAGTAGATGCAAGTTTTTGTCATTCATGGCTCAAAATTTGGGAAATTGGGCCAATATTATGGGAATTTTATTAAAAAAAAAAAAAAAAAAGGGAAATGAAAGGGTTAGGAACCGTAGGATGATTTCAACATGATGCCTTTGTTGGTCCCTTCTGAAAATGGGCACCATCTCTCCAAACATTAAGCTACAGCCAGTAGCCCCTTCTTGTGATGCTTGGTGGTGTTACTTAGCTGCAGCCTGGTTCTTCTGCTTCCTAAGTGGACTTAAGTTCAAGTCATGACCAGAGCCATGTCTTAGAGTAAAACTGAAATAAAAGAGGAGACATCAGCCTTTTCAGAACTGATAGATCTGAAGGAAAATAATCAGCTAGTCTGCATGCTGGTAAATTTACCAGTCCATGTCCTTTTGGTTGGTGAGGAACATGCCTCATGGTTATAGCTAATTTAGAAATAATTTTCTGTGGAGGACTGTAATAGTATACTACTTACCATGCTTCATCATGTCCTAGGTGTCTGTAGTTCTTAAATCATCTTTAAAGTAGCAATTCATATTTCTTAGCATACCAACTTAGCGTGATAAGCAGAATTTTAAGTCAGTGGAAGGTGCTTGATTCTCATACATTTAATTATATAGGAGTTAAAAAATATACTTAAAGATCAATTTGCTTTGCTGCCTCAATGTTACCAGAAACAGCAGTTTGAAATGGGAATGTGACCAAGAATGTGGTGAATGCAAGGAATGATGTTTTGTTGTCAACATTCATGGTGTGGTGTACATAAGGTCCTCTAAGCCTGGACAAATAATGCTTAAGAAAATTTTATTTTATGCATGCTGGTGTGCTTCAAAAATATTAAATCAAGATGTATTTACAGTAAGTTTAATGGCTTTTCTTGTTTAACTGGAGTGTGATGTTAATCATGAAGCACTTCTGAGAACCCTCCGTTAAAAATTGACAGCAATATTCATAGGTAACTACTTATGTGTAAATCTGATAGTAAATTAATCAACTGTGTGATCCTGAGAAAGGACACTAAAATGCTTCATTGGTTTGCTGCTCATTGCTTTGATTATTGAGGGTTCTTCTGAATATGTTTCTTTGATTTCTGCTACTTGCCATTTTGTCATCGTAGTAGTTAAATAACATTTTGCTAGCTCAGCATTCTTGTCCACGCTGGATTTGTAGCAATAACTGAAGATGATTCCCTTTTGCAAGGGGGACATTATTCTCTAGAGAAGGGAATGTAAATGTACTGCTAGCACTGCCAGTGTGCAGTATTTTAATAGTGGACTTGTCTTCATTTACAGTAGCTTCAGATTTAAAATTATGAATTAGTTCACTTTTTAAAGTAACAAAATTAATGTATATTCAGCTAAAGGTCACATTTTATTGATGATTAAGTAAACCATCATGAACTGAAATCAGATGGATTTTATACTCACTTGTGCATTGTAGTATGTATTTCAGTTTTAGCACTCAGGATATTGCAATAAGTAAATAATTTTGCAGAAACATTTGTTTTAATTCTTTTTCTTGTTTTACAAATATGGACAGGGGAGAAAACTTACAGAAAAATCACTAAGTAACTTAAGTAAGAGATGTTAATTTGACATTTTTTCCTCATTTGAATCCAGGGGAGCTCTGATTGAGGAAAACCAAATCTTTATTCTGTGATCAGTTTCTAGTTATGTTGTCTTTACTATTAGTGTTCAGACTGTGTAAGGTAAAGTACAGGATGATATTTTTGTCCTCTACTGAAATTGACTTGTGGGATGTAAAGTAGTATTGATTTTGTCTGTGAATGTTCTAGATTATTTAAAAAGATGATCTTCAGTGTATGTTTATGTAAATGAAAAGTATAGAAGATTTTCCAGCATTTTTTTAAGGATGTACATTTCCACTGATGGTATCCATAAACCCTATCCTCAGTAAGGTCTGAATGTCCTGAGCTCGGGGGAGCTGATGACTTACTGACATGGAGAACTCAAAACTGTGTGAGACCTTTGGTCTATGGAAATTACTTGGGGAAAATAAAAAGTGCATAAAAATGGATGTTTAAAAAAAAGTACCTGTCAACTGTCACTCCTTGGTCTGTTTTCTTCTAAACCTTCCAACCTGTTTTCCTGAGGAACAAAATAGTATGATTTTTGTATTCCTTAGAAGTCTGATGTAGCTATGCTATAAAAAGGGCCAGACCCAGCTGTGGGGTGTTACCCTATTTTGAGCACTGGCTATGACCACTTGAGGATCTCAAGGACTCCCTGGGTTTGTGGGAATCTCTCAAAAGCAAAGCTGAGTCTTGGGAAGAAGGCTTTCTTACATGCCCTCTGCTCCTTTGTGCCATGTGTGAGCAGACAACCTCAACTGTTATTTATATTAATTACCTTCATGAATTTAATTAAAATTATTTTCTTTCATACAAAGCAGTAAATATTGAACAGCAAATTAAAAAATAGTAAATGTAATTATTTCTGCTGGCCACTTAATAGAGGCAAGTCATTAATACTGATATATCTTTTGCTTCTTTGTTCAGGCTGCTCCTCTTTTGAAGTAGCATTGATACATAATAAATCAGGTCAGTCACATAACTAATTGACTGTGAACCAAGGCATAATTTTCTCAAGCAGGAAAACCTCACTGAAGAACTGACATCTCCTGCTTGGTTTGAGTCAAAAAAATAAATTTTTTTTTTTGAAGTTTGATTTAAGAACTCCACAGCCTTCTTGCTTCCTCAGTGCTGTTTTTTACCCCCAAAGATTTTAATAAAATTTTAGTAGACACTTCAAATTAAAATGACTGTTCAGATGGAAGCCTTAGAGATGCAGTATGTATTACAGCACATAGTATGTAATGTATTATTTGAAATTATGAAGTGATACAAACAAGTCTGGCTTGTTTCATCAGAACAGTTATCTCTCCCACCTTAATTTTCTTTGTGACTTGAGTTCACGTTTGTGAGATTTGCATGACATTGATCCTTTCCTTGGGCGATGCACAATTTCATAATTCAAGTGCGACAGCTGCTGTAACCATCATGCCAGCTGTCCCTGCAGATGCTCAAAAATCTCCAGCTTCTCAAAGATGCGTATATGTCCCTGGAGTAAACCATTTTTCTAAGAGGTAATGTATGAAGTATCTTTTAAAAGGGTTACTCTGCTGGCAGTTTTGAGTGCGTGGTGCACGTAGTGCTACTTTTCTTGACGGAAAGCTCTTCTGTGTGTCACCCTACATAACCCAGAGGGGGGGAAAAAAAAAGAATTGGCTTCCAACCCCCCAATCAAAGCAAAAAACTCTTCCTGTCCATCTGTTATTGTTAATAACTAAAGAAATGAGGCTGTTAAATAAATAAATAAGATGGTAAAATTTGCCAAGTGGGGTCCAAACGTCTGTCCAAGAGAGGTGTTTACAGATTTGGTTTCCATGTTTACCAGACTGCAGAGGATTTACCTCATGTAGAAGATATCCTGGATGAGCTCTGGTGTCTGCCTGACAAAGGATCATCCTGCCTGGATGTTTAATGTGGCAACTGCTAAGCTCCACTGCAGTTTGGTTAATTAAATTTCCAGTTAAGCCTTGTGAATTCAGATCATCCCTTTGGGCTGATGTGGTGCTCATCTGTGGTGCCGGTGAAGGTGTGGGCTGTGAACAGGTGCTGCTGTCTGACCGTGTCTGCAGCGCTGAGGGAATGAGGAGGGGTCTTGCCCATCTCGGGTCTCCATTTCCATCCGAGGGCTTTGCACAGGGGCTGGGCTGCAGTGCTCGGATCCTCTGAGGCACAGCCATCACATCATTGGAGCTCCTTGAGTGATTCGTGGCTTATGGATGAGTGCAAAAGCCTTTTCAGTATGTTGAAGGGTACTCTTTATTCAGACTGGGTTGAATGACCTAATGGTTCTTACATGAATTGAAATTATTGTTTTAGTTTGTATTCCACAAATCATCTCCTTACCTTAAATTAACAATATCTGAAAAATGAGGAAGATTTTAAAACATCTGTTTTGTGATTAAATAATTACTTAATAAGAAATAAGCCCCTTAAACTAGGAAAGCAGGAATGTTCTATATCTGAATCCATAACCCGCATGTTTTACTGCTTCTCTTCCATGACAAATAAAATGTCATAGGAGTCCATTAATAAGAAGTGCCTCTAGAGATTGATGTTCCTCAGAACAAAGACATGGAACAATTCATAGCTAGAACTATCCTTTTTTTCCTCCCCAATCCCTGCTTAGTATTAGGTTAAAAAGAGGTAAATACAGGTTTTATCTAAATTGGTCCTATCTGAAGTGAAGATAATCACTGTGGTTGTGAAGCTAAAGCCTAAGATGGAATGGCATCCCTTTTTGTAACTTAAGTTTCTTGAATCTATTTCCTCCTAGTAAAAATTAATAATCTGGTCTTGCTACTGCCTCTTCTTGTTGTATCCACTCACCTTCTGAGATCCTGGGAACAGCCTGAAGTCCTTTTGCTCTGCTGTGGCAGTGTGGCAACTGTGAATTTTACAGTCAAGCTAACATTCTGCCCGGTAAATGCAACTGGCAGAAAAGAGAGTTTATTTCTAATCAGCCCCAAAATTATACAAAGAACTGTTTTTGAAATGTGAAGACTGTTTTTGAAATGTGACTAGAAAAATAATTGCATTTATGTTTTTGAAGTGCCATGCCTAGTCCCAACTTCTGTGCTTCACAAATGTAGAATTTTCATGAGGCCATTCTTGTAGCTGAAGAAACTGTTCACCTAGAGGTCATTTAAAGACAGTCAAAATCTACTTCTTTTTCAAAAAGGTTTCTGTAAGATCATTTCTTGAGAAAAACATATTTTCACTTTTTTCTCCTTGAGAGAAATCTTTCAGAATTCCGAAAAGTAGTAAATTTGCAGGAAAGGGAGAACAACAATGACAAAACTCAGAATTTAATAATACTTTAATTTGTAATGATTGTTTAGAATGGAGGCAAAACTTGCCAGTCCCAGAGCATGGTCTTTAATAAGTAAGCTTTTGATGTTCTTTTATACTTTATTAGCAGTTATAGCTGTCAGGTGAATTTTTGCTCAGTATTTCATGAATAGACATTGACTCTAAACTTAGAAACAATTTCTTAAGATTGAAAGAAAAAAAATTAGCTGATGAATGAAGGTTAAATTAAGAACAAGAAGTCACATCCTCTGAATGTTTTTCATCTCAAGACCAAGACAGTTTTTGAAAGATCATTGTAGCATAAGATAATAATTTTATTAATCAGACTTCGTAATTGTGTCAGTTCAGCAGTTGGTCGGGAAAGCAATGTAAAAGAAGGGTATAAAAAGTATTTCCAAAAGAGAATACAATATCAAGAAACTGTGTCCTGAAGCTATACATACCTTGGGGCGAGAATACTAAGATCCCAGACAAAGTCCCTGAAAGCTGTGCTGTTTAGCATTTCGTTTTGATGTATTGTAGACCTAAGGGCCATGCCATAACGTTTGCTTAGCCTTGTGCACACAGGTTTTCCTTAAAGGTTTGTGGTGCTCTTATCAAAAGTGTACTTTTCCAATTATGTATTTCCAAAAAATACATTTCCAATTATGTAGTTCTTGCTCAAACAGAAATAATCAGTCTTTCATTGGAAATAAGCTGCTTTTGAGAATAAACACCTTAATTTTGCTACAGTTGATGCTAGTTTGCAGCAGCTTGTTTATGTCTCTGGGCAGAATTATTCAGATAATTCACTCTGATTTCCCATATAACAGGCATTTTTTTGAGTTACACCATTTATTCCATCACTACTGTAGGACTCGATATGTCTGCAATGATCTGCATCCACCATATGCTCTGAGCTGTCAGCCCTGGATCTTCTTAGCTCCTTGTGTGCTACGGACTTCGTGTACAGGATTGTTGTCTGTCCCAGATGCTGCTCTGGGAGAAAAGAGGATTTGGAATCAGGGTTTGATCAACAGATGTTGATCAGCTGTGCCCTGGGATCCTCACACCTGCAAGCAGACTCTTTTGTCTCTACTTCGCCCCATTAGGCTCAGCAGACAGATTGAAGGTGTTGAATACACCTGCAGGCAAGCTAAGGACTTTGAGTCCCTGCTTATTAGTGCAGATCAGGCTTTTCAGAAAAAATTAGATTTATAAGCCCTTATGCAGCCATTGAATTTTCTTCTGTTTACAGAATTCAGTGGTATTCAAATAAAACATCTTTTTTTTGAGGTGACTTTAGAAGCCATTGAACTAGATATTATATATATAGCTATTAAACATAAATATTAGGCATTTAAGGGGGTGGACAAGACATCAGCTGTGATATTATTGCCACAGGGATAGAGAAAAAGCCCTTTGATTCTTCACGTAAATCTGTGTGAGGGAAGAGAGGAGAAAAAACAGCAGGGCCTGTAAAGAGAAATCTAAGTGTGTATGTGTGTGTGTTTGACCTTTATGCCATGCGATGAGCAATGAAAGTGATGTAACTGGGTTCCCTTAAAACTTCATAACATCACCACCTGCACCAGTAATTTGTCAGCTTCTAATACCAATATACCTTTTCTTGTAAGTAGTCTCTGCGTCCCCTCATGAAACAAAAGAGATCCTTCAGGGAGCCAGGGCACATGATCCACTTCTGAGGGCTTCCCTGTTTGAGGAGTCCTGCAGAGACTGGATATACACCAAAAATCAGGTTTTTGACAAACTGATAACGTAATGTTGTGCTGCTTCTGCATCACATCCTTCACCTTAGATCCCCATCCCACAGCCCACAGGTCTTTGTTAAGCAGATGTCCTGTAATGATATGCTGGATAGCACAGGGGAAAGCATCCTGGGACACTCTTCAGCAAGCTTCTTACTGTCTGCAGGGAAAAGGCTGCCACCAGTCTCTCTGCTGAGAATCCCACCAGCCAAGCTGTATAATGATTTCAGCTTTAATTATCAGAAGGTGACAGGTTCCAGAGGCTCAGTTCCGCTGCTGATCCCCTTGGCTTTCACGAGGAGATTCATGTGTACTGACTGGTGCTTCACAGATGCCTTACTATTACTTGTTTGCAGAAAGTTTCATTGAAACATAGCGCACTGATTGCTATTCCTGCCACCAAGTATCCTTCTTGAATAATTTTCACTTCTGATCACATACTAGTTTGTCTTTCATATGTCTCTCCCAAATGTATTAACTGGAAGATTTCTGAGTAGGTTTAGATGTGAATAAACTGCTTTGGTATCAATATTTTCCCCCAGCTTACCAGAAAATGATGGCACAGAGGTCTTTTCCCACTGGGATGCTCACAGAGTTCTCAAAAAACAGTGTATTTAATGCATCTTAGCCATCATTCCTCTGCATCAAGGAGGTTAAGAGCAACTTTTCTGTGTGACTTACAGCTGTAGTTGCAGGACTGGTGTCACAGGAAGTGGGCAATGCCTATGTACTTATGTCAGCTTTGGGTCAACAGGAACAACTGTTTCTGGGTTTGGTGGTTTGGAAGTATACAATAATAAGTGAATAATTTAGACCTGAGTAGGTGAGTCTTTTCTAGGGATCACAGTTTTGTTTGTATTGTGTTTTCTTTTTCTTCATTCCCCACAAAAAATGTTCCACTTAAACCCTTGCGCAAAACAGTAATACCTTTTTTTCCCCTCTTTTTTTTTTTTTTTTTTTTTTTTTTTTTTTTTTTTTTTTTTTTTTTGCCTGGGAAGCTTAAAAACAGAATGTGGGATTACTGATTTTTCATCTATGAAATTTAATGGAAATTACATCAATAGGCTTAGAGAGTGAAAAATAAGGCATTATTGGTATTGTTCAACTCAGTAAACTCAATTGTTTCTTATGGCTTTGCAGTGGTGCACAGGAGGCTTTATCTGTTAGATTGGTGAGTTGTGATGAAATTTTCTTAGGAAAACCTTCAGCCTATTGTTCCCAGCATTTGGTTTCTTCTTGCAGCTCTTTTGTATGTATTCTCCCTCATATCAGTTGCATCCTTTAACATATTTTGTCCAGTTCCTGTGCTCTCCCAAATGCACTTTCTCTCCTCCCTGCATGGTTTGCTCCCCCCAGTCCTTGAGCAGATGTGCATTCTTACTCTTGGGTAGCAGTGGACCTCTGGATGTGGACTTTATGCTTCCTCTTCTGTCTTTACTCTCCCTGTTCTATTTTTTTTTCTGCTGATGATGTAAGTGAAGAAAGTGCCTGAGTCCAGAAGGGCACTGGCAACCAACCAGGCACAAGCTCCTGTCTGCTTGCAAAGGCCTTTTGCAGTGACAGGGCTTCTATTTATTATATTTGAGCCAGATGCTGTGACTTTCCTTGATGCTGCACTTAAAGTCCTTTGTGCAATCCTGGCCGAGGGCTTTTGGCAAGTGCAAACCAGAGGCAAAGAGTGTATGAACTGTTGAACGCTATTATGTAAGGCAGCGGCAGCCCACCAGAAATGCTCTGAATAACAATTCCTAACACAGAGAAGCTAATGAAAAAATTAACTTGCACAACTCCCTGCCTTGTCCACCTGCTTGCTGTCCTGATGGGGCCGTGGTGACGCTGCGTGGCTCCTTTGGCTGCTGGGCGAGTGATTTCTCAGCACTGACAAAATGGGAATTAGCAATGAGCTACTAACACTTGTGTCAGGTTTGCCACAAGCAGCACATTTTACCATTCATGAGGCACACCAGACAGCACAGCTGGGTCTCAGGGGTGAACAGAGTGAAAGGAGTAGGGAGAAAATATTCACCATGTTACAGTTTTGCACAGAATGCAATTAATGTGATGCAGGCTAGGCTGTAATTTTAATCATAGTCCTTGCTTCTTATAGATCCATGTGTGCCATCCCAGCCCCATTTACCACCTTTTCTTCATTCCTGAAACCTCAGCTGGGCTCTGACCCTGGTTTTGTCAGTGAAATGTCTCTGACTTTTTCCTTACATTTCTGTTAACATCTTGTTGTCTTGAAAATTCATGCAATCCCCAGGAGTGTCTCTGAGTCAAATTGGCAAACAAAACACTTGAGGCATAGCTGCTAAGAGCACCACTGAAGCCAAGTGAACTAGGAGACCACCTTTGCCAAACCAGGGAAGGCTCAGGGAGCAAGTGTCCATGTGGCAGAAAGAAGGGAGCTGCTAATTCAGCAGCAGAAAAGCCTTTTCTTCAGCTGTGTTGGTGCTATTTTACGGCATTACTGGAATTTTTCTGCATATTTACAGGAAAGCATGTGTTTGCATGTGTACATTTGGAGTCTAAAGCTGTCATGTTTATACCAAAAAGAAATAGCATCAGATTTTCAGTTCATTTATGTTTAATGAATTATAACTAAACATTTGGAAGTTAGATGTGGCCAGTAAAGCTGTAATTTCCCATTTTAGTAAATCTGTAGCGTGGTCCCACTTGCTCAGTCTTCTAAAAACTAGATTTCTACCTGTGAGTCACCTTTTTTGGTTTAAAGCACAAGTTTCTTGGATTGGTTTTGGCTGCAAGTGTTTTTCACTTGGTTCTGGAGGTCATCATTGCTACTTATATCCTTGATATCTGTGAAAGAATGAGGGTGATGTTATTGAAAACATATTACAGGACTATGTAATCGTTAATTGCTTTAGTATAATTTCTGAAGACAATGATATTAAGTGAAAATAATACCAACATGATATTAATAATACCAAGATGACATTAATACTAATATTACACTAATAATATTAATATATAAGACATTATTATTGTCTCCTATTACTCCCATTAATATTGTCTCCTGCTCCTTGCTAGAGCAGATTATTTCATGCTATTAGGTGTATCTTGTCCTTTTACCCCTGTTTCTTGAACTCTTCTAGTTTTTCTTCGTATCATACCTAAACTCAAAGCATTTATCAGAACTTTCTCACTTTGTGTTTTCAAACCATAAACATCAGAAAGCGACAAAGATGTGGACACCTTCTGGCTGGTAGGTGGTGGTGTTGGAGCAGGACTGTGCTGGCTCCTTCACTACCTCAGGTGGGCTTGCTGTCTGTGAGAAGAGCTGTCCTCTGTGAGCAGCAGTTCTGCAGGAACCCCACATGAGTAAATGCACTCATGTTGCCATGACTTTATTCCCCTGCTAATTCTGATGAGATTTATAAGGCTGCTTTCCTTCTCCAGTTCATAATTAATAGTGTGAAAAGAAAATTCAAAAGCAGTAAAAGTTTCATGGCTCAGTGTTTTCTGCTTGATCCCTTTTACTGATGTTTGTGGAGATACCAGTGTGTAGGTTGACAGGGCCTGTTCACTGTGCTGGTCAGGGCAGAGGGCTGTGGGTTGTTCAGACCTGGCTGTGGATAGCAGATGCCATGTTTAATGGTGGCTGGTCAGTTCTGTGTTAGGTTAAACAATGTATTCCTGGACAGGACTGTCAACCAGAAAAAAAAAAAAAAATTGGTTTACAAATTCCTTCTATGCAGCAGAAAATGCTTCAAACGGTGAGTAAGTAGTGTGGGTTTGTATGTTCCCTGTCAGAAGACTCTTTTTGTTGGTACATATGCCGCATTTCACAGTACAGGGCTTTAGCTTGGGCCAGCTTGATGAGCCTTTCCCATTGGAAGCTGCATGTAAACCTATTTTATGGAAGTTCTGATAGATGTGCATCTTAATTGGTAAGATATCTGTTTGACTTGTAAGGATGAACCTAGTGCATCATTGTACATTGTACCTCTGTACATTGTTTTTCCTAAATAAATCCTGAATAGCTCATAATCAAATATTTTGTCCTGACACTTGGGGCTGTGTTGGGGAGCAATCATGATGGCCCCTGGCTCTGAAACCTGGACTGTAATTCTGTTGTTCAGGTCATGGCTTCTTTAGCTTTTGCTTCAGACAGATTTCTTTATTCTTAACAGATCCTTAATCTGAAAGTTCTATCCCCAAATTCAAGATGCTTTTAATATAATCCTTTTCCTGTTCTTACCCATCAAGAAAGTTGCAAAGTATTCCTTTTTTTAATCTCTTCTCTTTTGGGGGTGTTGTTACATAAGCTTCAAGGACAGGATGGATGTGCCCATGTGATAGCATTACTGTTAACAAGATGAAAAACAGCAAATCATGCCTGAAAGCTTGAAATAGTCTGTGGAAGGATGAAAAATTGCAGTATAACTTTCAAAAATATTTTTTCATATACTATACCCTTTTTTTCGCTGAGAAGTTAATTCTTTCTGACAGACTTGGCAAGTGAGCAAGTGTCTCCAAGGCAGACACTGAAGCTGTTTCATGAATTCATGTTACAGTTTCTCTGATACTGTTGCTCTGCTCAGATGGTATTTTTAGCTTTATTCACACCTTGCTTTAGTGAGTGAGGAAAATTTTTTTATCCAGTCCTAACCAAGCCATGAGTTAGTGTTTCTTGTTGTTGTTGTTTCTTGAAGAAATGGTTGCAGGACCTAGACTCCCTGAAAGGTATTCCTGTCTTTGGGAATACTTAGCCAAGAGCCCTACTCCAAAACTCGTACCTCTCACACTGCAATTTTATGATTTTTAAAAAAAGGTTGGAATATTTTCTTTAGAGATGTGTAAAATATTCTAATTCCTAATAGAAAAAAAAATCTTATCTATTGACTTGGTTGATCTCATATATTGGCTTGATTGATATTTATTTAGACTTATTTTGTCACAGTTTTGCTCACAGGATATAGTTTTTAACTGAAAAGTCTAAGATGAAAGAGGTAAGGTCCTTCCCTGACCTCTGCTTGTGTTCACTTCTGCCTCATGCACTGTATGGTTAGAGAGGTCTTGTCAGGGGAGGGTGTTCAGTGGAAAGCTGAAAGCACAGGAATAATCTCCGCAAGATGAAAGTACAGAATTTGTTTTCCAGTGCCAGCAGCACAGCACTATATTTCATGTAGGCAGTGTCATCACAGGTCTGCTAGTCCCCAGCGTCCCAGTGTCTCCATCCTCTAGAACGTCCTATAGCTGATTGCCAGGTGCAGTAACAGCTCAATAGAGCATCACTGTCCTTTTCTAAGATAGCAGGGGCTAGAAGTCTTCTCCTGGCATGTATCAGACATGAAAAGCAGGACCAAAATGTAAACAGTTAGGAAGGACAGAGGCTCATTTATAGAGACTCCAGATTCAGATTAGTTCTAAGTGTTCTTCATTCAGATCCTGGTCAAAGCCAAATAATTAAAAAAACCTTCCAAGTATCCATCTCAGCAATACCTCAAGTTGGAAAGTTAAGCACTCCTCTGTTTCTCTGAGATGTGTCCAAAAATGACAGATGCCTGAAGATTATTATTGAATAGTCTGTCCTTCACTGAGGAAGCTCAGACAGACCTAGTTCCTGTGATTAAAATCTATTTATTACCTGGGGCTTGGTCTGGCACAAACTAGTGCTGCCCTGCTGCCTATGGTGTAGCTCAGCACAGGTGATGAAGCCTCCCCTGTTTACTCATTGTGATGAGCATTGCTCGTGTTGGTGCTTTCTTCATTTGTGTGAATTTCCTCCTGGTTTTACCTGAAGCTGTTCTTACAGAGCAGGAATTGGGGAAGAAAGGAAAATTAACCTGCTTTAAAAACAGCAGTGAAAATTACTTGAGAGATCTACATTGGGCAGCCTTGATGGAGCTTTAGGAAGAAAAGAGTTTGCTCAAGAGGATGTGGAAATGGACCCTTCTTGCAAAGAGTAGGTTGAATTGCCCACGTCAGCTGCAACGGAGAAAAATAAGAGAAAATCAATTTAATATTGTAGGTTTCAATGTTCCTTCCAAAATAAGTACAGTCTAATGATAGAGAATGTCTTTTCAAGTGGCAGATGGCTGCATTAAAGCTACAGCTGTGCCATCATTTTGGAATTTCTATAAGGCACACATGAAGAGCGGACAGCTGCTTATAGCGTGGGTCCTAGACCCTCCTAGGAAAGCTTATTTTTAACTTAGATCTGCTCCCTGACTTGGTTCGCAGCTTGATGTCCTGGACAGCTCTCCTGTCGGAGTCCAAAACATCCCTTTAGTTACTCTAAATGTCTCGAGACTCTAACAAAAGGCTCAAGAATCTTAACAACAAATCAAAAACACCTATAGCTTCAATTTTAGCCCATGGGAGAGGCTACCAACCTTATATGAAGAATTACAAGCCAAAAAGGCTCAAGTAGTGTAATAAGAGAATTAGCACAAAGTAAAAAAAATAAAATTTTAAAGTTTTTTAAAATGTAACTCAAAGATACAATATAAAAAAATCTAAGTGTACCCTAACCTTTTCTTCCTTCTTATCCTCCATATCTCAATGTAATAGTGACACTTTTCTATTAATCTAAAATAAGAACACACTGTACAACATAAATTTTAAGTATTAATACGAAAACTGTAAACATAGTACACGTAATTTTAAGTATATAATGTGGGAGACGCCCAAAGCTCAGAACAAACTACCATAACTTCTATATTAACCAGACCTCAACAAGTAAAAAAAAAAAATCTTTTAAATACAAAGAAATAACCTTAAAAACTCAACTTCACACTTTCCAAACCTTTTCTTTAACTACCAAACTAAAAAAAAAAAAAAAAAAAAAAAAAGACTTTCACACTATTAAAGTCTTACCAACCCAACCCCAATACTCTCCCAGGTCAGCAAAAGGAGCAGAGCAGTGTAGAGGTGGTGGGACAGGAGCTGTAGAGGCTGCATGGGAGAGGGAGAGAGAGATGAGGCTGCTTGCCCTGACTTTGACACTGGCAGGAGCATGTCAGGAGGCTTGGTCCTTCAGGAGTCGGGAGCTGCTGTCTTGTGCCAAGGAGAGATGGGGTGCTCATCACCAGTCCCTGCTGGGTTTTTATTAGCATGCCTAACCTTTAACTCGAAAATAAAAGCACAGCTGTCTCTCACTCTGTGTCATGAAAGGGATCAGAAGACTTTGTGCCGGAGATGCAGTTTTCTTGGACTCCAAGCAGCTGTTTCAAAAAAAATAGAAAATAGAGAATTACTATTTCAGAAGCAATGTTCTCTTACTGGTCACAGTTGTTGCAATATCTGGGCTATTTGCAGAGATATTAGAATTGGGTTGTGTAAAATTAACTCGCTCATAAGAGAAGTAAACTTAGTTTGTGCTTCTTGTGAATGATCTACCATGAGTCTTCTTGAGGAAAAAAATTCATGCAAAAACAAAGTTAAGGTAATAAGGAAAGGAAGACGCTTTTTCTTGTTTCAAAGTTATATGTTAGTACACATATGTGTGTATGTGTATATATATTTTAAAATCTGAATATTTGGGTTAGGGGAAAATACACACATGAGATAGAAAGCAGAAATCAGAGGCAGTGGAGAGTATAGGTAGTCAAAGACGCAACAGAAAGAAAGACAGGGGAGCTGGGAGTGAAAGGGGAGCAGGAAGGAAGAACAAGTGCTGAAGGAGGTTGCTGAAACACCATGTGTCTGAAAGAACCTTGGGCTTCTTTCCTCTGTAGAAGCAAAGTAAGATGTTTACCAGCTCTTCTCCATTTCTGCTGGTTTCTGCTGGGATATTTAACTTCCATGGGAAAGAAAAGCAGCTATTGAAAACAGGATGGGTAACTACAGGATTAAAATTGATTTTGGAACGGAAGAAAGATTTTTGGAGGATAAGGAAAAGATAAAGAGGAGAACGGAGAAAGAAAAAAGGCAAGAGTGCAGGAGAAGTCATCTGTAAGTCAAGGAAAAGACAGGTGGGATAAACAGCACTAAGCAGCACAGAGAGATTTCATATATAAAAAGTTATATAAAATTATTGGAATGGTGGTTAGAAAGACCACTGGAGACTATGGTAATTCAAATAAATTTTCTAAACTTGACAAAAACACATTTTCCAACACATGAAGTTGCTCTTTATGTTTGAGAGTGATTGCAACTAATAGGGTTACTTTTAGTGCTTTATTTTTTCTAGCTTTTTTTTTTAATTTTAATTTTTCTTGCCTTTGGAATACACCAAATGGCTAGGCATTTATTTTGATGTTATTCAGGACCCTTTATTATTTTCCATGGAAAAGAATTCGACACGTTCTGGTTTGTTTAAATATACCATTCAGTGATTTTGAACTTGCAAGTGTTTGAAGTTGTTAGAATAGCACTGCAGAATATAAAAACTGATGGATCAAGATTCTTATGTTTGAGAAATGAGAACAACAAACCCTCTGATGTGTTTCCTACCTCTGCAATGCAGCGCTTGCCACAAACACTTCTGTCTGGTGACACTTCTGGTTTTACCCTTAGAATGTCTAGTTAGTAGTCTGTGCAGCTTCTTGAAATTTTCTACCTCTAAGTAATCCACCTAAGTTTTACAGCGTTTAATTTAATCCAACTCCTGTTTTTGTCTCTCTCCTGGTCTAGTAACAAGTTTAGCCCAGACATGAGAACTCATAAGTTAACAAAGATCTATAGTTGAGGTGTGTTAAATGCAGTGTTCAGAAGAGAAGTGGTATTAACCTAATCCCTTTCCTAAGTCAGTGTATCAGAATCCTCTCTAGCATGTCTCTTAAATACAGTATGTGATGGGATCAGGTTACACCAATTTTTCTGGTAGCAATTATCTTGAGTTTCTTGTTTGCTAAGGAATATATTTTAAAAATTAAGCAAGTCATTGGTATTACCCATTTGCAACAAACTGGTAAGCAAACTAATTTGATTAGAATGTAAAAAAAAGGAGTTTTTATTTTTGTCAACTGCACAAATTTACAAGTGTATAAAATCTTCAAAAGGTCCCCACCCAATCAAACAGTGTTTACGTGAGAAGTATCGTTATTGACAAAGACTGCTGTCTGTGTGCCTTGTTCTGTCAGTACCTAAATGTCATGTTCAGATAGCACATAAAATGTTGTGACAATTTCTGCTTTTCCCAGAAGATACACAGTACCACAAAAATCCTAGCCCTGGAAATTTGCACCTGCAAACAGTAGGTTAGCCTTGTAAGTTGAAGCAGAAATTTCTTTTCTTGTAGGTAACCATTTGTACTGGAGAGAGCCTCTGTCAAACATTTTGGCACTTTTCTCAATTTGACATGTTGGGAATAATGTAATTTTCTCTGAATCCCTGAGAGTTGTGTTGTTCTCTTGTACCATTAGTTTAAAATTTTTCTAACAGTGTGCCAGTTGGTTTTGAAGGATAAAGCTTTCAGCAGCGATTGCTGAAAAAGTACAGAGTATAAAATTGTAAAATTTGTTTTTCCAATTTTCCTATTATTTAGGAGGGTTAATCCTTCTTCATATTTCTGCCATTAAATTATTATTGAAGTCACGCATACATTGATTATAGTAATAATGAAATATTTAGCTTGGATGTAGGGAAGTGAGAGAAAAAATACTCACTTCTAGGATGTATAGTTTCATCCAAGGTTTTTGAATTTTCATTCCTATTGCACATGCATTTGTCCTTGTTTCCTGGGTAACAGCATGTTTTAGAAACTCAGATTTTTACCGTGGCAGAAGTAAGAAAAGCTAATCTCAGATAAATACGTAGCTATCAAAATCTTACTAGATCTTAATATTTTAAAATCTAAATTTCATACTTCAGTCAAACATCTGTGTGTGCATGCCTTTACAAATATGTATATAGGTTCTGGAAGATAAAAGCATATATACTTGATTAAATTGTAGCAGAATTGCTAATTTATTTCATGTTATATCTACACACTTTTAAGTTTAAAGATCTGCCTTTATTCTCTGCGGGTGATATGTATATATGCATACTTTATGTAGCTGAATCACCAAAAATACTAAGAATAACTCTAAAAGGAAATATATATATATATAGTTATAAAAATAAATGTTTATATGCAGGTCGATATTTCAGGCTTTCCAGAAAGTGAGTGTTCTGTTGTTTTCTGCCTATATGAAAATCAGACTTTTTTTTTTTTTTTTTTTTTTTGCCATCCTGTGAGATACATCTAAAGAGCTTCCTTCACAGAGTTTGGGAACTGTCTGGAATATTCTTTGAGCTATAATATTGAAAGACTTTTACAGCTTTAACTGGAGGAAGGGCAATCTTGCCTTTTAAAAGAGTTATGAAAAAATAGTCTACTGGCCAATATTTCATGTTTCTCACATAAAATATGTCAAAAACTATAGATCTTGATAATGCAAGCAATATTTATTCTTTTAAGCTGACAAAATCAGTCACATGAAGTAATTGCTAATCCTGTGGTCTCTCTTGCTACTAGTGGATTAATGTAAGCCAGTCCAACCAAGCTCTTTAATTTATAAACAGCATTTTTATAGTGAGGACAAAACATTATGTCTGCACCTTAAAGGAAATTTGTGTTGGTGTAAAGTTTTAATAAAGCATCTTTATTTTGCATTTGCACATTCAGAATGATCTCCAGGTTTGAGAGAGGAAATTACAGAATTTTGATTGAATAATATCTTTAGTTCTTTTGTCAGATGGTATCGGCTTAAGGTTTAGTTCTCGTCAGTGGACTGCATGCATCATCACAGCTCTCTAAACTCTGTGAGATACAGAAAATAGGGCTGTATGATCATCCTTCCACTGTAAAATTAGTTTTAGAAAGCTTATAGGTGATCAGCTGAAGGATCTTTGTTCCTGCCTTGAATATTTTTGGATTATCCAGGTAAATTCCCTATGTGATACAACCAATCTCCCTTTATCTTTTGTGCTGTAAAGGCCTTGAAAGTTGAAAAGGGCTTTTTAAAAGTGATTGTGCACCATTCCTCTCTTACTACAGACTGTCAGCCCAGCACTCAGAGAAGGTTCCAGTTTTGACTGTCAGCGAAGTGCCTGAGAGCCTCTCTGGGAATTGCAGATGGGATAAGGAAGTATTTGAAAATACTGTTTTATATGCTGCCTGCTATAACATTCTCCCCTATGATTTTTCCCCTTGTTTTCCACGCAGTTTGGTATTTAAGATTGAATTCTGAATATTATTGCTATCAAATTTCTAGGTATGTAATATACAATATTTGTTTATATTTATAACCCATTACCTAAATTGAATGAAGCACTGTTCACACAAAAGGGAGAAAACTCATGTTCTGGCTGAATATTTATTAGTGCCTTTCAGTCTTCAGGACTGCAGGAAAAAATAGCTGGAATGAACCTCTGGAGATTGTATAGTTGGTCTCCTAGCCCAAGGCACTATCTTTGTCATTCCTCACAGACACTGTAGAAGAATTAAAAGTTTGGGTAGGAAGGAACTTGTGGAGGTTGCCTGGTCCAGCCTGCTGTTCAAGGCAGGGCCACCTTTGAAGCTGGGTCAAGTTCCTTAGGGCCCTATTCAGCTGAATTTTGAATAACTTTAAGGATGATAAGTCTTCTCCGAGAAACATGCTCTAAAATTTTACCATGCCTTCATGATTTTTTCCTCCCTTCTATCTAATTAGAGTAATTTGAGTTTCACTTTCTGTAACTTACGTCTGTTGTCTTTTGTCCCTCCACCGTGAATCTCTGAGAAGAGCCTGGCTCAGTCTTCTCCAGAATCTTGAAAACAGCAGTTGAATTTCCCTTAATCTTTTTTCTAAAGGTTAGAAACTAAACAGACTCCAGCCCCTCAGCCTCTCTCCATACACTGAATGCTCCAGCCCTTCATCACTGCCATGGCACTCCACTGGGCTGGCTTTAGAATGTTTCTATCCTGGACTGCTCCAGATGAGATAAAATGCTGCACATGCTGTCTCACAAGTGCTGAATTGTGCTGAAGGACCACACCACTTTACCTGCTGTCTGTGCTGTTACTGATTCAGCCCAGTATGGAGCTGGTCTTCATTTCTACGAGGATGCACTGCAGGCTGATGTGGTATGTGCTGTCAGCCAGGACCCCCCAGTCCTTTTCAGTAGAGCTGCTTTTCTTTCCAGCTGGTGCCTATGCTGTGTTTTCTTTAGTTGAATTTCTTGGGCTTTCTGTCAGATCATTCCACTACCCTTACCTGTTGAATGTTTTATTTTATGTTCCACTTGAATCTTCCAGACGTCTCTGTAGAAAATGGAAAATAAATTTTATTTCTTTTTCATGGTCTTTGATGTTGCTGTGTATTCTGTTTCCACTTCAGTCCTCTCTGCTTCTCTTTTATTTCTTATTCTGATTAAATTTTACAGATCTTTAATCTATGCACACTTATTTTTTCTAAAAACTCTGACATCTTAAATGTGGACAGAAGCATCCAGTTCAGACCTTACCAGTGTAGAAGAGCAAAGAAATAATTGTGTGTGCTATAATGCTACTAAATATATCTCTATGATTGAGTAGTTTACCATAGTGGGTGTTGTGGAGCTGGGTTTAACTACTGAATGACTGTGGTAACCAGATGCTTTCCAGGGTAGTCCATACCTAATCACTTGTTCTTGATCCCGAGGTTATATAGTTGTACATTCCTGCTTATTGGACTATCTGGCATTTCTCCTTATTGAAAGACATCTTGCTCTTTTCAGATGATTACTTCAGTCTGTTTATTTTCTATTCTAATTTGCTCATCCAGAGTGCTTGCATTTGGTCTAAGATTGGTGATGTCTTGGGATTTATCTGTGACCTAAATAGATAAAAATGGAAATTGCACATAAAGGATTGCATATGCATAATGTATAGAAAGTAAAAATTGAGTAGCAGTGGATCCACATCTTCCAAATTTTTTCTTTTCTGTTTGGATTCAATATAGCTTTCCAGTCAGTTTTGCATTCTTCCTGACATAGGCAAACCTTCTTTAAGAGAGTGACATATACTGCATACTTGTGAGAATATTTAGTTAGCACATATGACATCTGTTGTGCTCTGTCTACATGGTTTGCTGTCTTGCTGCTAATTTGACATTATTTAATTATGAGAGATCCAGGTTGGCTGTTTGTTTTTTTTCCCAGACGTTGTTTGTTGATTTATTGTTTAAATGTTCTGTTTAATTTTTTTAATCTCAGTATTTTCTTGAGTGGAAGTTTAATACAAATCATATAAAGATCTTCCACTCCCACCCTCCATCTGCTTTTAGATTGAAGTTGACCTTTTCTAGCCTTGTATCTCCATGAGTTCTCAAAGATGACAACTAGTGGCTTTGAGACTCTAGAATTAGAACAAGCCCAGCTACTGCTCCAGTTGCAATACTGAGGAAAATCTACCTCGTGCAAATGTAGAGGAATTACCAGCAGTTGCTGAGATTTTGTCCAGTAGTCACATGTCTTACATGAAAGTGCCATGGGCTCTTTAAATAATCACAGATGACTGATCCTTTATTTTAGATCCACTTTGAAACTACTGGAAGAGTCTGACTCATATTGACCATAATTGTGACTGGGAAGAAGAAATTAATTCTCTTTGTGCTTAATGGATGTTGATGTGCCTGTTAAAAATAAATACACATGAGTTTGAAAGAAGGTCTTCATGTAGCTTGAATATTGCATTTCTTCTCTTGCGGTCAGGCTATTTGTATAATTTAAACATTGTTTGGCATAAATTTTTAAGCAAATGTACACAGACATTAGCATAACCCTGTTTCTAAACAACCCCCTGCAACTCCATGCTGCCAGTTTAATACTGTTTCAAGTATTGTGCCTTTATCTGCTGGCACATTCACTATCTACTAACTTGCTGAGAGTGTAAAAAAATCCTCAAAAATGTTTTCATTTGGTGAATAATTGTCAGTCCACGTGTAACTCCTGGAGTTTGTGGTATTGTGGTATTTGGCCCTTTGAGCTCAGACTGCCATTGCAGGTGCAAAAGAGTATGGATGAGTGAGAAAAGGAAAGATATTGGTAGGATGAGCCAGTGATTAACCCATATGCATTATTTCATTGTTTCAAGGTGCTTTTACCCTTTGTAATTCTATAAATCACTGTGATCATAGAATAACTTGAGTTGAAAGAAATCTTAAAGGACATCTAGTCCACCCTGCCCCTATCTCTGCCACGGGCAGGAACATTTTCAACTGGATGACATTGCTCAGAGCTCTGTCCAGTGGACCTTTAATGTTTCCAGGGATGGGGCATCCACCACCTCTTTGGGCAACCTGTGCCGATGCTTGATGCTTCACCACAGGCATTGTAAAAAACTTCCTCCATATATCTAATCTAAATCGACCCTCTTTTAGTTTAAAAACATTATCCGTTGTCTTATTGCAACAGGCTGTGCTGAAAAGTCTCTCTGCATCTTTCTTATGGGCCCACTTTATTCCTGGAAGGTAGCAGTGAGGTCTTCTTGGAGGTGGTTGGCTCAAAGTCAGCTTGGCTCCAAGTCAGCGGTGCTCTACCCAGAGTGAAAGGGCAAGTCCTACTACCTCAGTCATGAGCTGATGTCTCACAGAAACATGGCATGCTTTTTCACCTTGTATTTTGTAAATGGGCTTGTGTTTTGGTTTTTTTGTGGTTTTCTCCTCCCTTTGTTTAGAAATACAGATTTTTTGGGAATGTTAGTCCACTCTGTGGGTTAGCTTCTCATTGCACAAAGATGAAAAGATTCTGAACTTGATCAGCTGAACAATATTGCCAACACAGGACTTCAAAATATTGAACATAATAGGGGGGAAAATAAGGAGAAGGGTAAATTCAAAGAGTTAGTAGGGAAGGGTCTGATTTTATTTGTGTTTTTTTTCTTTTGACTTGAAGAATGTCTTTAAATTACATTTTCAAGATTATCTCTTAAATCTTGTCTGCTTTCAAGTTGTATTTGAACTACAAGTTGAAATTCTCATTTACTTTAGTCCAGCAGCTAGTTTAAAAGCAGCTTATGATATATTAATAGGCACACAATACCTTCAACAATGTAGTTTTCAGAAACAATGCTGCCAATGTAATATTCAGTGTCACATTTTCCCTTTCACCTCTTGGAAGTGGCATCAGGGGGGATTCTGGGAAGATTGTCTGTATTGGCAGATAGAACTCATCTCATTAAATGGAATTTAAACCCTTGCTTAAATGTGATTCAAAATTTTTTATCTTTCCCTTAAGAGGTTATTGAATACACAAAGTAAAATAAAGGACACAAATATTCATAAATAAATCGTGTTCCCATTAGTATAGTGACAGAAATTCTTCCATTCCTATGTTAATTTTGCAAAAAAAAAAAAAAAAAAAAAGACATAGTGTAGCAGGCATCAGTTCTGTGTGCAAATACACTGTGTAAAAGGACTGATATATCTTAAAGCCAGGTGTGCAAGCTGGATTTTTTCTTCCAACTCTTGCAGGCTTTGATTTTGCAGATACCTGCCGAGTCTTAGCTTTTGGACTCAGGAGTAACAGTTGATGATATCAAGGATGTGAGCTGCAAAAGACAGGGTCATTCCCCACCTGTCCTTTCATGCTACCATTTCCTTTTGGTTGTCATAAAGTAACCACTAAAGCTTGAAACCAGAATCTGACATAAACCCCTCCTTCTAGGTCATAAAATCACTGAATAGTTTGGATTGGAAGGAACCTTAAAGATTATCTAGTTCCAACCCCCAAGCATGGGCAGGAATGTCATCCCCTAGATAAGGTTTCTCAGAGTCTCATCCAGCCTTGAACATTTGCAGGGATAGGGCATCCACTTCAGACAGTGGAAGTTTTTCCCACTGGCCTCAGTAGATGGTATTCAGAGAAGGTGTTTTGAAAAGTAAGAGTAACCAAAATAAAAAAATTAACATAGTGACCAAGAGAGAATCCAGTCAAGATAAATTTTAAATCCAAAACCAAACCTTGTACAATTTAGATGGAAGCTATATCTGTTTCCAGATGTGGAGGTGTGGAGCTTGAGCTTATTCTTTTCAGAGTCTTTCTGATTTCAAATTAGCTCTATCCCTGTGAGGAATCAGTTACTGGGATATGTGTTGGTGGGGTGGAGATGGTGGATCTTTCAGAAAGGAATCATTTGAGATTAAAAAAAAGAACATACTTAGAAGCAACCAAACAGTACTTCAAATTAACTTCTGTTTGATTTTTATTTTCTTTTTTCTTTCAAGATGCAGAATGCTTATATTTCAACTTCTTTGTTTATTTACAGTAGTTTACAACTCATTTGAGATCCTAAATCCATTTCATGAGTTTTGCAATTCTTACTCAGTTAGTCTTCTTGTTTGGTAATTAGACTGAAAAAAAAGTGATTTGATGTATTCAATAAGATTTGAAGTGGTAACGAATCATTATGTCTTGTAACTGAACAGGATTTTTTTAGGTAACTAAATCATTAAAAAAGGTTTATCATTGTATATATTTGGTTGTTTGTATACTACATCTGGTGCAGTATATCACATGCAGTAGAAGTATCAGAAAACAATAGCTATTCCTTAAGAAAACAGCATTGGAATTTTTCCTTTAGGTTTCCCTTTAAAATAAATACCAGAGTAGATTCAGCCCACATGAAAAATCCCGATGAATTTACTTCTGTGTTCTGTAACATTTCATCATCCTCTCACACAAGGACATATGTTTTCACTAGCTTCTTAAACAAAAAACTTTTGGTTTTAACAATGTATTAGAAAAATAGCATACAGGTTTACTTTTTATGTTTTGGCAGTAAAAATAGGAGTACTACTACATTTAAAAAATTAGCTTCTGCATTGTCTCAGCATTTTTAATTTCAAAACGGAATTTTTCATGACAGTTCAGACACATAGTTCATTAATGCACTTGTAGTGACTCTTAATGATAAAGCAGTTTGTAAAGTTTTTGTAAAGTGAAGTTAGAGTAAATGTGACCTAACTTTGCAATTCTGCAAAATATGTAACAAAGGGACTAGCAAAGCGACTTCATCCATCTGTGGAATATTTCAAGGTCACACCTTTATTGGCTACAAGATTTCTAACTAAAAAGACAGATGATGACAGTACTTATAGTTTGATAATGTTTGCTTACTAAGCGTGAAATGAAATTTAACAGTGCAGCATGCCTACATTTGTAAATTTATTGTGGTTGTTTAGACTTCTTGGAAAATGAAGTGTCAAGTTATCACTCTTGGCTTCCAGGATGTGATCTTTAGGCCCAGCAGGAAAGTTCACTTTGTAAACTTTTCTTCTTCAAATAAGTGTGACAATAATTTTTTAAAATGTATTTCTTAAGCAAAACAAAACCCGTGGTATGACTGCATCTGAAGTTAGGATGTGGCAATACCACCACAGCTGGGGACATCTGATGCAGCAGCTGTTTATTATCCTAGTCCTTGCTACCACCAGGCATCATGTTCAGCTCAGATGGACAGTGAGAGAGGTTAAGCCCTTAAAAGATTTCTAGATTGACATCCTCTATCATAGCAGGACAAAAATTGTATCATCTACACCTGAATAAGTAGTGCATGAAGCAATTTGCAGGAAAGACAACTCTAAGAGTGGAGATTAGGATGGTCAGTTGTAAATACCTGAGACACTTTTTTTAAAGGCTTGAACTCAGACCTAAGGGGATATTTTTAAGGAGAAAGAAGAATTACAGAATAGTTTATTAAAGAATCTTAATTGTCAGTCAATGCCACATGATACTCAGCACAGAATTGTATAAAACCAGGGAGAATGCATGAGCATGTCTACAGAATTGCTTTAGTGCTTCTGAGCAAAATGTTAATGGTTAGATAATCCAAATATCAATAATTCACAAGTTAGTTTGTAAAATACACATTCTGTCTGAATTTGCACCTTTTAGAACTATAGATATGTTCTGAGCATCTAAAAGACTGAAAATGTTTTTTGGGATATCTGCAATAGTTTTGAAATTCTTTGGGATTGTGAAGTTTTAGCTGTGACAGCTTTGCACACTAACTGATGATGACTTTAATTGGTCTGGTATAAAATTTCTGTAGTATTTTCTTTTATCATTTTGTTAGTGTGGGTGAAAACTGAGGTCTCTCAGTATCTTGGTCTCTTGAGTCTTGAGGTGATTACTTACAAGCTCTGGCACTTCATGTATGTGTTAGGAAATAAGGAATTTGCTCTTTGAGCAGTATATTCATTTTCTGTGACTTTAATAATTAACAAAGAGGAATACTATGTATTTCTTGAAATGCACATTTTTAGTCATGTGACTAAATACATCATACAGTACAAAAACTCCAGGAGTTGTGAATTCCTACATTATAACCTGTATACCAAGACAGAAGCAATACCTGGAGGTATGGATCTTACTGAAGAGCGCAGGGCAGAGTGTGAGGGTGAAAATCATTGTTAGTAAGTGTTGTAAAGTGGATGTGTTAGGGATGACTTCTTGAGAACAGCTTGAAAAGCATTTGTAATTACCATGGATGAGGAGTGTCACAGAAGAGGAGTTAAGTAAATCCTCGTGTACAAAGCAGCTCTAAAGAGAAGTTTGAAACATCAGACTTACTTTGTCTTTTTTGAGTGTCACAGAATGTAAATTCCAAGTAACGTTTCGTTTGGGAACTATCAGATTTCAAAGAGAAGAACCCTCATCTATTCTGTTGCTTCTGAAATGTATGCTGAGGTCAAGGATCTCACAGTCTTTACAAGTAAAATCAGAATTATTTGTTATAGCCTTTATTATTGCCATGTAAAGAGTGCAACATTGAACAAGTGATTATATTCAGTCTCACAATTTTTTATGGCAAAGTTGTTATTGTAAGAGTGAATTTACAGCCAAAAAAGTCAAACTTTATAGCAGAAGTAAATGAGATTCAGAAGCTTGGGATGTGATGCTTTTGTTTTCCAACCTTTGGTGTGCCTCTTAACATTCAAACACAGGAATGCTGTTCTCATGGAGGACAGAGCAGACAATTTTGAAGTCTTTGCATTTGCTTTGTCTGTATTTCCATTGTTAACATCTTAGCAGCAGCATTAAGCAGATTTTCTCTCTTTTTTTTTTTTTTTTTGTTTTGTTTTGTTTTGTTTTGTTTTATTTTAAATTTTCCTTTTTCTGTTCCCCTGGATGGAAAAAGGTGGACTTGAGCTAGGAAACAAATTACAAACTGAGCAGCAGAACCTGTTCTGTGCCCTTGGAACGGGGACAGAAGGGAAGTGAAACCTCATACATAATGGGGTGTTAGCAGCTCTCATTTCCCAAACTGCTTTTTGGCACAAGAGAGATGAAGTACCACACTAATGTTCAATGGGCCTTGCTACTGAGAGCTGGTGGATGGAAACCTCCATCCTTCAGTGCTGTGGACATGAACTTGGGCCTCATTACTGTGAGGTTACATGTGAGGTTGTCCTTTTTGCCTTTCAAGTCTTTTTACTGTTCTTTTTACTTTGTATGCTTTGCAGTTTCAGACTATGTAAAAAAACCAGGAATTACTTGAAACTGGATGTTGGAGGGTATTGAGAGAGAAGGAGAAGGGTTAATCCATCTGAGCAACTGAATTCTTCATTGCCATCATGTTGGCCTGTGCCTCTAGGGCAGTGGAGTCCAGATGGATGGTTTAATTTGCATATATATTTACATAGTCTTTTATTGTAAATTCATGTGATTATAATGAGGAATTTCTCTGTAGTAGACTTTTTTGACAGTTGAGAAGAATTTTCTTCTTGTCATAAAATCTTCTATTTATCTACTGCATCTTGACCCTTATAAGACATGGAGCTCAGGATACAGCTCAGCTTCCTTTTTGCCTGTGTTTTTTTCCCAGAGGTGCTTCTCCATTACTTCAATTTCATAGTTGCCTCCAGATTTTTTTGTATTTTTCCCTTCAGATTTCTTTCCTGTTGCCCATTTTTTATTACTTCTAACTTTTCTTTCAGTTTATTAAACAAATTACAGAAGTTTCTTGTTGCAATAATTGGTTCATTAGAGAAATGCAAAATATATGACTGGTGGATGTTTTCAATAATGAAACATAACAAGGTTTTTACTGCTCTTCACAACTAACTATTGGTAATAGGAAGAGGGAGAACACACAGCAAAAAGTCTCTTGCATGAACTCTTACATGTAAAGAGATGTTGAATAGTTGATTCTCCCTGAAGGGAGGTTGTAGACAGGTGGGGGTCGGTCTCTTCCACTGGGCAGCAACTGACAGAACCAGAGGACACAGTCTCAAGCTATGTCAGGGAAGGTACAGGTTGGATATTAGGAAGTAATTTTTCACCGAAAGAATAATAAAGTACTGGAATTGTCTTCCCAGGGAGGTGGTAGAATCACCATCTCTGGATGTGTTTAAAAAAATACTGGACATGGCACTTGGTGCTATAGTCTAGTTGAGGTGTTAAGGCATAGGTTGGACTTGATGATCTTGGAGGTCTCTTCCAACCTCATTATTCTGTCATTCTGTGATTCTCCCATGACTTAACTTAAAGCATATGACTTACCTCACACAGCATATTCAAAGAGGTCTTCCCCTATCAATTAACTGTGAAATCCCACCTTCTGCAGCCTTGTTTGATGGCACACTATAGCTCCTGTGGTCTGCAGCCTAGGTATTTTTGCTCTGGCCAGCTGTAATTTCATAAATTAATTATTCATTCTTTCCAGAGATCTGTGTGCATTTTAATTATTGTTAGAGTTGAAATGTGCAGTTGTTGAAGAATTGAAAATTAGGGAAATATAATGGTTTTTTTACTCAGGGACGACTAAAAACCATATCCATATTCTAAACCATTTCTTCATATGTATTTCATAGTTGATTTGAGATATCCTTTGTGCATAAAACAGACACGTGATGCAAAATCTTGGTAGTGTTCCCTCTAGCCATTTGCTGCATTTCGTTAAAAAGATGAAAACACCTTTAATTCAGACTTCCCAAAGAGCTGTGTTCTAGTTTTAGTATTTTAAAATTTCAGTCTACTGCTTTAACCCTGAAGGGGTTTTACATATGGTTGGAATAGTTCTCTGCTTAGTTTTTCTTGTAGAATGATTATTGGTGTCACATTAAGGAAATTCAAACTTTTTTTGTACTTAATTTTACCTGAGCAGTACTTCCTTGGTGGTGGTAAGGTTAACATTTGTTAATGCATATTTGTATAGTCTAATTAGCCACTTACTTAAAGCCAAATAAGCTAGAAAGACAAGAAAAAATAGAATGTATGCAAATGGCTTTAGCTGAATTGAAGGGGGGGGGAAAGTGTTTTTTCCCCTGAAGCATAAATTCTCCATGAAATTCAACTTGACAAGTGACCCTTTCAAAACAGTGCCACAAAGATTTCTCGGCGTTCTCCATATTCCAGAGGCAGCATTCTTGTATTGTACACACAAGCAGTCCCCCAGTTCCCTCTAAATGAAAGTTCCCTCTTCCTTTGTCCTTTGTATTCTATTTTACCCTCATCCCTGTGTTGGCATTCACATTTATGTGCACACTTTTATGTGGGAAAATTCTGCAAAAAAGCAAAACCACTGGGGATGTTAATACAAAATAACATATATGATAAACTACAATAAAGAACTCAAGTTCTTTATTTTATTTATTTCAAAGTATTGAAATGTGTGTTCACTTGCAAAAAAAAAAAAGGAAAAAAGAGGGAAAATGAAAAATATTTGGCAGTCAATTTAATTTACAACTGTATGACGCAAAAGCTGAACTCCAACTCTCAAGCCTTGCAATTAATTTAGGAGCAGAGGACAAAAATGGTCTATGATTCTGTGTGAGTAATTAATAACAAGAATGTATGACTTGTGAAACTGAATGTAATGTATTAAAATCAGAGCAAACTGATCATTTAACAGTGTATAACAAGTATCAGATCTTAAAAATAGCAGTACAGATCAGCAGTATTTTATCACCATCCAGTTCTCCTGCTGCAACATTCTAGAGATAGTGCACTGGTTATCCTGTGTGTATATAAACTGTCAAGTGGGAGAGATATGCAGTGTAATATTTAGTATATCTCATGCCTTCAGTGCCCTTTTCAGATGTCTTTAGGAAGAGAACAAAACTTGTGTTCAGAATCTGGCTTGACAGAGGGGTTTTTGGTGGGGAAGTGGTACCTCAGGGGCCAGTGAGCTGCTGCTAGGTACTCCTCACACACAATGTTGGCTTTGAGCACAGCAACTGCTTCTGCATATATGGGCCATATGTTCTTACAGAGTGTAATAGATTGTTGATTACAGGCATTTTATAATTTTCAAATTGATAAGCTCACATTTTGCACCAAGATATTTAGGGCAAAGAGTGGAAAATTGGAGCCTTGACATGAGCAATTGTCGTGTGTGAACAAACATCACTTGAAAAACTAGAAAGTCAGACAAGATGATACTGTAAGATAAATAAAGGGAATAGTTCCTTTGTTAGTTATTGCTGGTCTTCAAAAACAGTGACAGCAGGTTATCAAAGACATCCCTCAGTTGAAGGAAAAGCAGAGAAGAAATTATTGTTTCTTCCCTTTGAGGTTTACTGTGCCTTTATGCTTACAGGTTTGAGGGAGGTGGGAAAAACCTGTTTCCTCTATTCAGCCAGCTTCCAAGAGCTGTTTATATTAATCTTAATTTTTGTATTGTCCATGTATAATTCTGGGGGGTTTTTCCAAAAGAGTAACCTGAAGCAGGTAGATCTCTGCAACTGCCATTGTGTGCTCTCTTCCATAGTTGCCTCCCAATGAGGGGCATTCCTTCCCCCAGCAGAAGACTTTTAGGGGCTGCCCAGAGAAGCAGAGAGAGCTACAGGAGGGTAGGAGGGTTCACCTGTCTAAACTATTCTTCTTTTAAGCACTGAAACATCCTGATTAACAGGGTGCAAAATACCTGCCCCAAAGTGTTAATATTTGGTGCCCATTCCATTTTGTGTTTATGATGCAACACATTACAGAATCTTGCTTCATACGCAGGCTCTGATTTCAAGGCATCATGTTTGCAAGTCCACTCAAATGGAAATACTTGTTAAATATTTACTACCTTAGTGGTTTATCCTTGGATACCAAGATGCTTTTCCTGCTGCTTTTCCCAAATACTGGGAAAAGTGCTGTAGAAAATAAGTATGTCACTTGTGAAAGTTTACCTTGATAACTGTGTAGCTAATTTTGTGCAAATAAAATGTTAAATGCAGATATTTTACATTATGAGAAACCTAATCTTTGCTCTGGGTAGGATATAAAGACGAGTTAAAGCTTAAATGCTGACATCTGTCTTCTAGAAAATTATCCATGGCTGCAAAAGCATTTATGCTTCAGCTCAACTTTTCAAAAAGGACTGTCTTATTTATGTATGTTTTATTATTGCTATGAGGTCTTTTCCAGTAAGTCACTGTGAGTGATACAGTTTGATGGAGCTTCTCCTTAACTTAAACAATTTAATTATCAGAATGGAGTATGCAAATATTATCTAATCAGTGCCACTTGGCAAAATTTTTGTTATGCCAGTCATGCTGGAGACAGCATGACATTCCTTGCTTCTTCTAAGGAGTCCCCTTGGGAATGGCGATCGAATACTTGCTTTGATTGGAGTAGGCAGAAAGGATGAGCCAAAGAGCTTCAGACATACTTACATTGCAACTTTCTGTTGTGGCATTAAAACACCAGAAAATTGATTCTCCAAATTCTAGTTCAGAGACAGCTTCAGAATATAAACCAGCATGTAATTTTATGCCCTCTGAGCATAATTATCCTATTCTCTTTGTCATTAAGGATGAAACTCTTTATCATCTCTGATGTTTTGCATTTTAAAAATGTGAAAGCAAGTGTTTGTTTCTTTCTCTGCTTGTCCTGTACAATCAATATACCTTTCTGAAACTGCCATATGCCTCTATTAGTTTCTGCTTTTTTATTTCTTTTCAAGCAGAAGGTTGCAAGAACCATATTCACGTTCATTTAGAAATAAGTTCTTCTCCACAAGAAGCTGCAGAAGGGTGAATCCTGAGCAATGGGGGAAGCAGTAGTTAAGCTGTTTATTTAGGGTTTTTTTCTAACTACTGTGTTTATGAAAATGAGTTCTCTGTGTATACCTTTGAAAGTAGGACTATGATAAAATATTTACAGGTATGGCATGAGGAGTAGCTAATGAATGTCTCCAGTATTTTCAGCAAACAGTAGCAGTAGTATATAATGCATATGAAACAAATGTTTTGTTGAGAAATCTTACTAGTATAGTAAAGCACTTAATGCTTCAACTCGTATTAATATATAACAACAATGTCCTTAATTAAGGCATTTCCTTCTCTTTAAATTGCCCCAAATACCACAGTATTTTAGATCAGAGAAACTCCAATCAAAACCTTAGCTTGCTCTATGTTTTCTTAAAAAATATGTAAAAAATCTGATATTATATGTGTCTGCTGTTTGCATTCATGTAAAAGGAAAGGGGTGTATGATTTACATGCTGGCAGGATTGTCAGCTTGTGTGTTAGAAACTGCAGGCCTGCTTCTGCATCTTTAGCGTAGGAGATGGAGCCTGGTCTGTGTAGAGAGTAGTAGGTGGTGGGATAGCATGAAGTGCAGCAGAGCTTGAGCCCCCTCTGCTTATCTGAGGAGAGCTTGTGCTCCCCTGCAACCCCTTCATACTTTACACACAACATAGGTGGGAGCTATTACCATGAGCACTGGCCAGTAATACCTTTTGGAGCATTGTTTTTTGGTTTACTATAGCTGTGTGATCCACCTCATGAGTATGAGAGAGGAGAAGTCCAGTGCACAAGGTAGTAATGTACTTTCCAAAGCTCAAAATTTGCCCAGTCTTACATCAGTTCTCTCTAGACACTGGTCAGGCAGTTGATGTCCTGCACCTGCTCCTTATGCTGCTACTTCAGATCATTGGGTTGCTCCCTTATCTGCTTATTTGCTGTATTTGTCTTGTTGTGGAAAGGCCTAAAGTCTCCCTGGGGTGTGCTGAGGACTAGGGAAGCTGCTTCTGCTGCAGCATGTTGAGCAACAGAGGCACTGGAAAAGGTTGTATTTACTTAGTAAAAGCCAAGTGTGTCTGCTTATTCCAGTTTTCAGCTTCCATTTAGAAGACAGTTAAAAAGCCAGAAAGTTTTACATTTTCTCCTTCTTTAAAAGCTTTGTAATTTTTAATTGAACTTAATAATTTAACTTCATGGAGCAGTGATGGCTGGAAGACTTCTGACTTGACTGTTTCTGACACCTACAAATACCTTTTTCACATCTGTCAGGGAGAGTCCTCAACAACCAACATTTTCCTCTCTGAAAAGAGCAAGTCCTGCCTCTGCTGTAGGCTACATCTTTGGTTTTCATGTTTCATGACAATAATGTTTTTGCTGCTTGGTGGCAGAGCGCAGAAGAGATGCAAGTTGAAACCTTCAAAACATACAGCGATCCCTTCCTAAAGTCCATAGGTGAAGTTTTTATTGGCTTTTTTAATTTCGGTAATATGCCTGTAATACTCCTCTAAGGTCTTTACCATTTGAAATTTGAAACCTGTGTGATAAAAACAGGCTTGTAATGAAACATAACCTCCTTAAAGAAGTTTCACTAAAAATAGTTCTGGTGGTGCCCTGGGGGTGTTCATCAGCTAGCGACAGCGACTGCATTTTCACAGCGGGAAAGCAGGGCTGGTGAGGTCAAGGAGGATGAGTTTGTATTCCTGTGGGGAGCTTGGCAGGAGCATCCAGGGATTTTTGAGCTTTTATGGATAAAATGAGTGTGGGTTTGTGACAATATTGTTTTAAAATACCTGGAAAACTGGAACAAGCCCAAAAGAATTCCAGTTCCATCTTTCAGAGTGTGTGTGTGTGTGTGTGTTTTAGGATCCTCAGGTATCAGGTCTAGCTGACCTCTACTTACAACTTTCACATGTTTCAAAACTAGAAAATCCCAACTTAATACTGACTAATCTCTGCAAATTTCTTTTGAAACAGAATTGGTAAGTTACAGTCCTGGTTTTTGCTTTACTTCATCTTTTCTTCTTTCAAAAACATTGCCCTGGTTTACTGTTTGCAGAATGACTCACTGAAATGTCTGCATCACCAGAAACTAATCCCTGCTCTGCATGCTCTTCCTTTTGCAGACGATGAACCTGTAAAATCTCTTTTACAGGAAGACTTTCTGACTTCTTCCTGCTCCTAAGTGCAAAATGATATATCTTGGGAGCCGGGATGCAAGTGACCATGTTCAGCACATAGTTTGACTGAGGTGACTGCTTGATCCCTGACTTGTTCCAAAAGACAGGAGAAGTCCTGCTGGACTACAGACTTCCCTGGGCTTGCAGGAACGTGATTACAATAAAAAGCCCCTGACAGATGTCAGCGTGATAGGATTCGAGCAGTCACTGTTTTTGTTTTTGTGCGGCAGGGAAACTTCATCAGAAACACGGATAAAATTCCAGCCTTATCTTAGGGAACGCATGTGGGTTTCAGGCATGCAGCAAGAGAAGAGAGCCAGCGCCTTCTCAGGCTTTCTGCTTCTCTCACCCTGTGCAAAGGATATTCTGCCGCACCTTAATTTTAAAGTTTTTTGAACTCTGCTGGGATTTGAAATGAGTATTATCATAGTGTGCTTGTGATGTTGCTTCCTTTGTTTGCCTATTGCCATATACCCTGGCCAGCTCTGTAGGAGACCTGTCTGGAGTGCCTTTTAATGTTTAGATCTAGCAGTGATTAGAATACACTAATGCCCAGTGGGTATATGTGTCATTTTTTAACAGCTGCCGAGCTGTCTCCCTGCTGCTCCAATTAACACATTCGGCGCACACTTGCCGCTGAGTGGGCTGTGTGTATGGATTAAACCACTTTGCTATTTATTCATCCAGTGTATGAGATGCCAGAAATGGATTAGCGTGTTTCCTGTTCTTACAACAAATGAAATCAAACGTGCTCCTGAGCCTTTGCCTGGGTAGATATGAGGGCAGCATTTAACTGGCGAATAGAAAGCTGTTTTGCCGTGAGAGATGGTTCAGTCCATTGACTAACATCTATCCCCGCCTCCCAGCCCCTCTTCAAATGATGGAGATACAGGATAGGGAGCTCGCAGTGTTGAGCTTCCCATTGCTGGCAAGCAGGTCTCTTCAACTTTGTCCTCTGCTGCTTAATAATAGCTTGAAATCCTGAAATTCTCCTTTTGCTTCAATGCTTTCCTCCTTTACTTATTTTCAGGTTGAAATATTCCAGTCATTAGATTTGATAAAGTGTGTCTGTGTGTGTGTCCCTTTTTTTTAAAAAATAAAGGGAAAACAATATGCTTCCTGGTCACAGCTGAGATAAGGGAGGGGTTGTTAAATGGTAGCGGAGTGGCTGGTGGGAGCTGCAGCTCTGCTCCAGCGCTTGCGGTTGATTCATGCTGGGACAGCTCTTTGTGAAGCAGAGGGCGAAGGGGGCTGCCGGCTGGGGCCGTGAGTGAGGAAGGAGATGGAGCGCTTCTTGGGCTTTGTCAAGCAGATCAGAAGATCAAGAAGAAGAAAAGGCAAAAAGTACCGACCTGAGGAGGATTACCACGAGGGCTATGAGGATGTCTACTATTATGCCTCAGAACATTTTCGAAGTAAGTATTTTGCATAATCTCATTTTCCTTTGGCTGTGATAAATGTTATGTTCTTAAGATGTTTAAACTCCAAAAATGCAAGCAATATTCCTCCTTTGCTAGGACCTGAGTCTCATGTATGTATTAAAAGCCAGCTCCTGTGAGAGCTCTTTCTGGCTCTGCCGCCAATGAACAATACAAAGCATCTGAAGTGGCACAGAAGCTCTCAAAGTAAAGAGGGTCTGCCTGCAGAGACCTGGTGAGATTTCAGATGCAGTTAATCCAGTCTGACTGCTGGAAACCTTTTGTTAAAACACTCTGTTGAGAAGTGAGTAGTGTGGCAGTAGCCCTTGTAGAGTGCCTTTGGAAGGCTGTGTGGATATTTTTAAAGCACTACAGAGGCAGTGAGCACTCATTTGTAAGTGGAAGTTGATGAATAATGTTTGGTATTGAGGGAGAGTCAGTTTACTAAGCCTCTGCTGTGACCTGGTCTTTTCAGTAGTGAGTAAATTGAGTGGGCTGGTTCCTCGCTGCAGGTCCAGGACCACTTCTGGAGAATTAAGTGGGGATTTTTTTTTGCTGGCACTCATGTGATGGCACTCAGCAGCTCTGTCAAAACCAAAATAAACCACCTGCTCAGAAATCCCTGTGCAAACTATATGCTGGACCCTGCAGCTTCTTAGAGTTTGTCCGCTGTGCCTGTCAGGTTTCAGAGCTGCCGGTTTGCTATGGTCTTCTGGAGAAGAGGATGTGCCCAGAGGTGCCCACAGGGAGGGTGGGAAGGAGGGAAGCCACACACAGCCCCTGTCTGGGTTCTTGTGCGGCACTGTTAGGGTGAGGTGGTAGCAGTATGAGCATAATTCAGCCATGAGCAGAAATTGCCTGTTTCTGCTGTTTTGGCCACTGCTTTGGGACCTTTGCAGTGAAGCTGTGCCTTGTTGAACTGCTGAAGTTTGATGCACGTTTTTGTTGTTCTGTACCATATGAGTGATTGTCAGTATCTTTTTTTCTTCATTTCCACTTTGCTGAAATAAATCATAAGGACTTTACAGTTGTTCTAAGATAGAGTGATAAATGTCATTGTGCCTTACAGCACCAGAGAATTGCTGTCTTGTGGAAAATTAGGAAACAAGAGTTGTTCTTATTGGCTTTCTCCCAGTGCGCCATGCTTGCCTATCTCCTAAAGACAATTAATGTAGGGTACTTGGTTGTTTACTGGGCTTCTTCTTGATACAATTTTGTTTGCTTTCCATTTTTAAGAAAACTTACTGTGCTGATAATATAAAACTATATGGCTTTTCTATGTTGTTAAGAGGGAGTTCTTGCAAGAAAAAGACCTATTTGGCAGGCAACGCAGTAATAAAGGGTAACATAGTGACATGAAGTCTGCTGCACAAAATCTTACTACACAAGAATAAAAAAATATAAATCTGTTTAGCACTGAAAAATTTGAAAGTGATATATGTTAGTGCAAACATGTAACTTCTCCTTGCTTTAATATGTAAATCAAAAGAGCATGTCAAAGCTGTATGTCAAAATATTTCCCTAGCTGATTGTTGTTGTTGAAGGTCCTTTAAAGAAGAAAGCAAAGCCCCTCCAAAAACTGTCAAATGTAGTAAGGATTTCTTGACTGACGATTAATAAATTATTAACTCCTAACTTAATGTATGGCTCTAGGATTGAGCCAAGTAGGTTTTTTTCTTTTACTCTACTTAGAAAATAATAGTATATACTTCAGCTTGTGGAGGTCAGAAGTATTTCAGACTGGATGAAATGTGTGTCAGATTTTGAAGTGATATTTACATCAGTGTTCAAGTACTCAGATTGAATTGAACTCAAAATAGCACACAGCCCTATGGAGCTGGATGCACAAGGAGTTAGCTACTTCTCACAGTTACTTAAACCAAACAGTCACAGGAGATTTGAGCATGCAGTCTTTATAGAGATACTGTCTCAAGCACAATGCCTCCTCAAGTGCTTTTGTCTGGTCTTTCCATGTGCTTTATGTGTCAGTGTTTTGGTTGGGTAGGTGTTACTTAAAGTGATGTGTAAAATCTGAAAAGATGCTGCTGGTGCTACTACAAATGCACTCGTCAAATGGAATTTCATGTGTTTGGGACAATGAAATGTTTCATATTTAATTTAATTATGGTCTGGTGTTACACTGTTTACAGTACAAATTTAGAGTAATTGCAGAGCTTTTAATAGCCATTCCTTCTGCAGTCATTTGCTTAGAAGAAACGTGTGCTGGCAGGAAAGATTGTATTTATTGCTACAATTTTTAGAATATCAGAGCTAATGAACTTAAATGCCTATTGTTCATTCAACTGAACAGAGCTGGAGCTTTTTTAGATTTAGTTTCCTTTTGCTATGTTGTTAGGCATCCCTTCTCCATCATCATTTATGAGTTATATGTCCAATCAGCCAGTGCATTTGAAGATTGTCTGAGGCAATAACTTTATGAGCTTGTTACTCTCTATCTTCTTTCCCCATTTGTAATGGGGGGGAACAGGGAGGCAGATGTGTTGTACGGGGAGGCAGAATTAATGGAAAAATGCAGAAAACTGTATTAGAATAACCGCAGGATCAAACAAAGACAACAAGTTAAAAACAGAATAGGCCTCTGGGAATCACAGGAAAAAGGTGACTTTAGTTTGTCCTCAGCCCAGCTGTGCCTGGATACTGGGATATTGTCACTCCCACTGTTGGGTATACTGTCTTTATTCCTCCAAAGCTTGGCCATAGAAGACCATATTAGCTGTGATACTGGGACACAGGTGGATGAAGGGAACGTGCAATGCTGCCTAAAGTTCCCTGAATAAAAAAAGACACCCCGGCTCCTGGGGCAGATATGTTTTTTTCTTGGATGTTTCACCCACTTGTGTTCAGTTAATGGATGACCTTATTTTGACATGCAACACCAGCTCTCCTATCTTTCTGAAGTGTCTGTGCTATGTAATGCTATACAAAACAAAGTAATAATTTGACATATTGACAGTAGTAGTGCAGACATGATACTCATTTCAGTGAGACTTTGCAGTATGAACATAATGGATGATGAAATTGCTACCCAACCTACTCAGACAAGTTGGTGCTTCTTGCATAAAAGACTTTAAAAAGCATCATACTTACCTTGAGTAGCATTAGAGCACTGCCATTCAACCTGTTCCTTATAACAAGGCTTTGCATGAAAAAGGCCTTTGTTACATTATTTCAAAGACTGTTTGCAAACCATCAGGAATGCTGTGTAGCAGAACTTCCTGGAATGCTCCCAGAAATGACATAAATCCAATTGCTGAAGTCAGGGTGTTGTGCCATGACCTTTGAGTTTCAGCCTAATCTTGAGTGGGAGTGTGGTTTTAGGACCCAGCCCAACTTGGTCACCTCTGACCAAAACAAACACTTCACACACCCTAAAATAATGTCAGCACTAAGTTTTTATTTTTCAAAATACTTGGAAGGATTTGGTTTCTTTCAACTCATTTTAGAACTTCACAGGTTTCATGAAACATGCAGGTCTGGAGGGTGAATGCATCTTGTTAAATTTTGCCTTATTTATGGTACTTCTGGTGTCTGTCATCCATATCCTGAGAGATCTTTTTTTTCTCATTGGTGGTTCTTCTTATGATGTTCTTCTTAACATGGTTCACAGCATAGTTTGTTGGCATAAAGATTTTACTTTCTGTGTAGATACAATGACAATATTAAGAAATCATCACAAAAAGCAGTGTCTGAAGAATTCTGCTAGTAAGTACCCACTAACCTGAAAGGTCTCATGATTTTAACCTTGACCTTGAAATGTTCCATTTAGTCACCAAGGTCCAATGAATAACTTTCTTCTATCCTTTGTCAAGGCCTAGTATATGTTGTCTAACATTTCAACCAAGAGCATTGATAGGCTACATCTGCGGTGAAGTCATATATCATTTCGATCTCTGATGCCATTTATTAATTATTTCACAGTTCTGGTTTAGAATCATCTGGTTCCTCAGTTTAGGACCATCAACCTCTTCAAATTTGTTCTCTAAATACATGTGATGGTCTTTCCACTGATTTGCACTTCTCCCTCCCTGTGTCATCACTGGAAAGTGAAGGGAAGGTATTTGACTCCTAGGCTAGCAAATAAGGTAAAAAATGAAAAACTGAAGGTTTTATATGACTCAGAATTGGAAATGTCCTCTTTGTTGAATGAAATCTGGGAATTATTAAAATTAAAATTGTATATATGATACCCTTCTCGGGATGGTATTAGCAGAAAAACTCCTTTTGGGTGTTATTCTCCAACACAGCTTAATGTTATGGTGCAGGAACTCCCACACCATAGCTGCCAAAATGTTAGGAGTAAATGTCTTTGCATTTCATATCTGAGGTGGTTTTGAAGCTGTATTAAATGCATAAGACAAAACGCCAAGGGGAGTGACATGCCAGTGGTTTCTTGATGATGTGGTCAGTAGCAACATCACTCTTGTCAAGATTTTCTCCATTTTGTAAATGGGTAAAAATAGTTCTTGTTTGCAGCAATCTCACAGATTTGATTGGGGTTGCAGAAGAGTTAATGATTTTATGAGTCATGCGGTGACAAGGTAATTGAGTATCTCTTGCTCAAGCTGTAAAGATGTTAATTGATCCTGAGGATGAGGAATGCAGGACAACTGCTTTTTATTTTACAATGATTGTGTAGTTTACAGTTTAACTGGATGTGCATGTGTGTGGGGATTGTTGTTCACCTATCACAGATCTTGTCATGTCAGTACAGTAAAAGCTCACCTTTCATAGAAACTAAAGTATTTGTTGAAGCCTACAAGAAAAAAAAGGCTTGGTAACCTGAGTAGAGGATATTGCAGGCTTTGAAAACACAATTAAAATAATATTTGAAAGAAATAACTAAAATTTATTAAAACTTCTTATTTCCTTCATCTTAATAACTGTTTTATGGTTGTTGGAATCTGGAGATTTTCATTAATGGACTACAGATCTTGAGTATTTCTGTTTTACACAAGTCTTTCTGTTTTCCACTCTTTTCCTGAGATCTGGATAGCCCCAGTGCCTCAAGTTCATCATGGGTGTGATGGCCATGTCCAGACAGACTGTTATCACAGGGCTACCACCCTGTGTCAGTTTGCAAGCCAGCCACTGTGATAAAGGAAGCTGCTGTGTTTGAGCTTTATTGCTGGGACAGGCGATGTCAACTTCCCCATTCAGGGTTTTCTGAATGAAACAAAAGTGCTAGCAAGTGATGTTGTTTCTGCTTCCACTGCTAAGACTTCCCATGTGACAAGAGTAATATTTTCCATTTTGGATAAAATTCACACTGTCATTAGATAAGGGTCTACCCACCTGCTGTTTCTCTTGCTTTTTCATCTTCTTCAACACACATAGGTGTTAAAATTCTTAAAAAACTGTTGGTTTTTTTTTTAAACAATTGGTCATTGCATCTAGTGCAGTTTTATAGTTCATGACAACCATCCTCTTGCAGAGAATGGCTTGATTTCTGGAGAGGTATGTGTGTGTTTTGGAGATGATCCCATTTATCTACCATCTTGCTCGTCATTGTGGCTAGTGAAAATGTTCTTTCCAGTGGAACCCAAGTGGAGGAGAAGAATTGTATACGATCCTCATTTTATAGACAAGCAAGCTAGTAGGAGTAGGTAAAAAAACAAGACTGATAGCAGCTCTATAGCCTCCCATGATAGTATTTATGTTTTTTTAAGCAGATAAGAAGTACGCATATATTAAAATCTTATTTTACCCCTTTTCTGGTTTATATTAGTTAAAACATGTAAGTCTTGGGATGAGTCTTGTGTTTGTAGTTGTTTAGTCTATTTGAGTAGTAGCTGTAGCTGCATTATGTTGTTTATATAATTAAAATATAATAAATTGGTGTTGCTCCTTGTGCTGCGGTAGCGTGAACCCCAGCTACACGATCTGTTAGTGTGGCACCTAAACCTGAGGCTGTGGCGTTCCCTGCAGGACTGGAGCAATGCATCTCTTGTTGCCAGGTGGGTGTGTGCTGGTTTTGCTGAAACATTTTCATTATTTGTGAAAGAGGCCACAAAAGCCGAATTTTATTTTTTCCTTAAAACTGTCATGCAACAGCCAGTCTTAAGTTTTTTAGTAATAGGTTTGCTTTTTTAAAATGATCCTTTGTGGCTCTTCTACACATGGCCCTTAGGCTCCTGGGGCAGCACAGAGCATGTATAGTAAAACATTACTTTGGAGTACTTGAGGGAAAACAGCTTATTTATTTGAAGGCACTGAAATAATGAGACCTTAGTTATATAATTCTTTGCATGAAGTGGAAACACTTCTCCCTGCTAGCAATCACGAGCATACAATTTCTGTGCTACTTTTCTTTCATTTACTTTCCAGTCCTATTCTTGACTGAATAACTAAAGATTCTGATTGTCCCTGCTGAAAAGATTCTGATTGTCCCTGCTGAAGAAATTTAGTCCTTCTAGGTCTTCCTCTTCTTATAGTGGCTGCTGTTATAAGGTTGTACTTCAGTGTTTTAGAGAATTTGGCACCCTTTTATATTTTAGTGTGTCTATAATATAGATGTTCACATTCAGACAAAGAAATTCAAAGAGATCTGGGCTTCCTACTCCTGAAATGATGTGTAAGTCCTTAGTTTTAATCATGGCTTTGCCGGTTAACGTCATGAACATGTAGTGCTGTGATTATTTTTCCCCTTGGATTTTGTGAAGTGAATGAAATACCAGGTTTTATGAACTAAGATTAAAGAGAGAGGTAGAAGCAACTACTGAGGTGTCAGTTTTAATATTGGCCTTCAGTTCCAATGGAAGTCTTGAAACAATTAGTAGAGTGAAGAAAGAAACAATATAAGTCCCCTGCTGATGAGATTATAAACATTTATTGACTATTGCTATGTTTTGTTAGCAGGGCGTGACAGGAGCTGTCATTAATCATCATCATGAGTATAAACACACCTGTTTACTGTTTGTCTTATTTCTGTAAGACAAATATGGTGGTACTCATCTGTGTAAAGAAATTATTAGGCAACTTTTTGTAATGTTTTTCAGCAGAAAAGCACAGGGGTTGTGCTATGACTGAGTACTGGGGCCCATGATGACCACACTGCTGATAACCCAGGCACCTTAATGCTACTAATTGTGTTCAGAGGGTTTTCTAGTTACCTTCTGAAACCCAGGAAATGATACGCAAATCAGCATTCTGAGGACTCATAGTCCAGATTGAAAAAGCAGCAGAACTAAGGGTCCTTCTAGGACCTTCATTTGGCCTCTCAATAAAATTGAGTCCTTAATGAAGAATCTGATCACTTTTGCTGTAGTGCTGGTGTGGCAGAGGCTGCACCAAATCCTGTCAGGGCTCATTCCTCGTTTTCATCACTTGAGAGCATGAACTTGCAGATGTCTGGCACCAGTTGCTGTAGCCAAGGGAGGTTTGGTTTGTATATACAGAAATTACATAAGCTTCAGTAGTCTTAAAATCCAGCCATAAGGCATCTCAGGCTTCAGCCTTACAATTCTTGCATACCTTTGATGATAATAATCTCCCTGTCCTCTGGTTCTCTGCCTATGAGATGGGGTTAATGATACCTTTACTTCACAGATATGCTGTGGAAATAAATTAGTGTTTGATGAGTTAGCAAATGCTGTGATGAGCACCACAGAAGAACTTGGGGAGTAATGAATGTCTGCCCAGAGAGAAGGGCTTGAATAGTGGGTGGGAATTAAGGTATGGAATTACACTTTGAGCAATGAGGGGAAAGCAAGGTCTGAAACAATTCATCAGGTAGTTAAAATAATTTCTTTTGGGCATTAAATGAAATGAGATCTCATGCAAGAAGTAGATCAGGTAATTAAAGATTGTGTTGTAATGCATATGCAAAAGGAGGCCATGTTGAGAAATTTTTAAATCTGGAACTTGCAGTTTGCTTTTTTAATGGTTTGTCTGTGTGCACATGCATGCAGTAGAGAGCATGGAGCCAACAGTTCCTTGGGGTTTAGCATGCTATGGAAATTTCATAACAACATGTTATGGATATAATATTTGCTATCAATGAACCAAAATCTCCTTGAAGTTAAGATGCAGAAGTAAATTTCGATGAGTGGCCATAGGATCTGATCACATGTGTATTGCTTCAGTGCATTCTGTAGTAACAGTCCCTGTGCTGACACTGCAAGGGAACATTGTGGGCAGCTGTGGGACACAGGAGGGAGGAACCAGATTTATATTTTGTCTGTCTCTGGGTTCTTGGAATAGATGATAAGAAACACTTGAGGTGACCTATCTTTGGAAAGATTACCATGAGAAGAGCCAAACTTTGGAAAGCAGAAAGGAGAAAGATTTAAGAGCGCTCTGGGGGAAATACTGTTTGAATGAAACCGTGAAAAAGAAAGTGAAATCAAAAGTACACAGTAACGATGTGAAGTATTAACTCTGTAAATTGTTTTCAAGTCTGTTTGCAAATGCTTCCTCTGGATGTGTTTAACAAGCTCTGTGGCTGCTCAGGTCTATTTTATTTTGGTAACATTGTCCCTCTCCCAGAAGGGTAAAACTCCTCACTTAACAATGCACTCTGTTACTATTCTGTCAGCTGGTAGCATCTCTATTAAAAGAGAAAAGAAACTATTCACAATGTATTACAAGTAAATGCAGTAAAAAATGAATGGTATGCAAACATATATTAAATTCAGAGACATATACACTTTTTGCCCTTGCTTTCTGTAGGTTGGAGTAGGAAATACTTTAAAGCCCTGATGATCTCCTACCTGCACTCTATTTTTAGGAGCCCACTTAAGTTGTGTGGTCACCAGGGGACGAGTCACAGCAGTAGCTGCAGGCTGCGGTGCCAGCTGTATTAGCGCCAAATGCTCGGAAATCAAAAGGGATGTTTGCCACACTGTCTGATAGGGACGTTGCATCTGACAGCCCAATGTCATGGAAAATGAGAAAATGCTTGTGAAGGAAAGTTGGGAGAGAGCCTGGATCTCTGGCAGAGCACTGCCAGAAGCAGCAGCAGGGCTCAGGTCACTTGTCAGTAAATCTAAATACGTCTGGTGGCATTTACAGTTTGGAAGGTAGGAATGCGGATTTTCCATTGCGTGGTGGTAGAACGTCACGTGGCTTGTCATGAAAATGCTACACTCCCTTTCATTGCTAAAAGGAGACCAGAATAAATTCTGAAGTGAAGAAACCAAAGCTGTTCAGGCTGGTGGTTATAGCTGTCCATCAGTAACTAAATAGAGTGCAGCGTGGTGGTGGAACTCTGAAATCCCCATGAATTTAATGACATTTTGGTAGTCTCTGAAATGCTCCCTCTGTAGCTTGACCTGTATTTCACCTGGGCTTCACAGATTTGCAGAGGGGTTACACAGACATCCCCAGCACTTCTAAATCTGTTGGCATTCACTTCTGCCATACCCTGGCAGGAAAAAAGAGATAAGTCTTCTGAAGCTTAGGTTAATTATGATTTACCTATGCTTTTCTTGGTTTACACTAAACATCTCACAAAAATAGAAGTGTATTTATGAATGTGGTAGGTTTTGAAAACAATCATCTGCTCTCCCAGTTGTTATATGTGTTTGCTTCAGACAGGGAATACTCAGCCCTGTGCTACAAGAGAACAGAGAGGACAAAGTTTGTCTGCTGGAAGAGCACAACCATCCCTTTTAAAATGCTGCCACTCCCAAGCATATCACAAGGGATGGAGAATGCACTGAACGGTTTTGTTTTGTAACTGGTACTTATGTGCTGCAATGTTCGTACAGTGTTCGTGTATTGTTCTTGGGTGGGTAGAAAGTAGTGCTCCTTTCTAGTTTATTTTGGGGTTTTTGGTATCTTTTTTTTTCTTCACTACTCCTTTGAACTCAAGCTATTATAACAATATGAAAGGCTGTGGCTTTTATAGGGCAGATTGTGTCATGCAAATTGTTTCCACAGACTGAGCAAAACTGTTGAAGGCTGTTCTAGTTACAGCCTGGAGTTTGTGGTCCTTTGTCTTGTGCAGATAATTGAGCTTTCTACAGCCACATGTCCATTCACAAGAGGTTGTTTTCTTCCTTTTAGTTAGTGAAAGAAGTTTATTAGCTGTTGATTTAAGTCTCTTACAAAAATGTTGCTCATGGCATAATTATCAAGGAGGTTACATCCGTGTGAGTAGAGGAGCAGGCCAAGGTAACACACTGCTCTATTGGATGAAAATAGATTTAATATATAGAAAATGCTCAAATCTTCTGTCTTTCTCACAAAATTGCAATTAAGACAATTTTTAAAATTCTATGAAAGCAATTGATTGGAATTAATTCGTACACAGCTTTAATATGTTGGCATTCCATGCACTAGTAAAATGTTGGTGGATTCTCAGGTAAGGAAACTGTAGTTTTGGTGAGGGAGCTCTTATTTTGTGATAAAGTATCTTAAGTCTTGATGACTTGGTAAGTATGTCTTATATGATTAATTAATGGATAGTTAATAGCAACAGCTTCATGCCTTAGTTTTATGTAAACTACCACCAACTGATAGGGACATGTACAAATAAGGAGAAAAATGTAACTTGATTTTGAGTAACCTACAGAAGGTGATTAATAACCACGTATGATCACTTCTCATTTTAACTATTCTCTAAATAGTTAAAATTGTTCTTGAAATTGCTGGTAATATTTTCTTAGTCACAAGTTATATTTTTTAAATGCATAGCTAAATTAAGATGAAAAAAGACTCTGAGATTCAAACAATATTTAAAAATCTATAATAGTTCAAGAGGTGAATTTTCCTGAGTTTTTCACTTGATTATTGTACTGTTAGAAAATGATCAGTGCTTCCCAGAAGATCACTGAATGGTTTATCTGTCTATAGGCTTCTAAATTCAGCTTGTGGAATCTGGAAAATTTGTCCAGTTTTGAAGTTCAGTCTAATATTATAACAAGGACCATGGTATGGAGAGAAGGATTAGGTGATATGAGAGCACACACATATTGGCATTAGATACAGCCCACTGTGTACTACTGTGGCGGCTTTTTTTTTTTTTTTTTTTTTTTGTCTTCCCCCAACCCCCTTTCTCTCTGCTGATGCATATAGTTCTGTCTTCAGCTGGGCCCTGGGCAATTGAGTGACCCTGTTTCCTGATTTTTTTTTTTTTGTTTTTTTTTTTTTCCCCAAAGTGGAAATTCTATGTATTTTCTGAATTGCATACATGGAACACCTTTCTCCTTGTGTATCCTGAAGTCCTTTAAAGTACTTAAAAAAATAAAGTTAACAGCACACAGTACCTCCTGAATTTGCAGTCTAATAAAGATTTTTCTTGCAGTTTTTTCATAAAAATCAAACCATTGTTGCAAAGGGGAGAAAGCCAACTCATGTCATTTGCAGTCATTTAAACCCTCAGGCAAGGAAGGCTTTCTATCATATTCAGACAGGAAAGGGTGTATGCAGAGGTGTGTGTCTTATCAATGCAAAAGGGAAAATGCCTGCTCGTGGTCTACAGTACATGGTTTACTTTTAAAAAGCATAAGTTACTTGTATTCTGGCTGCCAGCTGCTCTTTCTGCTTACTTACTTATTTGAACAGACTGGTGTGTGCTGCTCAGCAAGCCGGGGGACAGTCAGCTGTTAAATGTGACAGCATAGTCTAGAGCTCAAGATGCATGTGTCCTGCCTTTAGGCTTGACCCAAGGCCGCTGGGGATGCCTTAACTTAAGGCTAGGTCAAAAAAATGTGAATAGGGAGCTGTCTGGGAAAGAGCAGAGGAAGTGAAGTTCAAATAGCCTTTGCATCTGCAAATTCAGCTGTTTTAGTCAGAGGTTCTGGTCTTGGGTTTTAATGTGTTTTCCTGTGCAGCTTAAAATGCATGGGGAGATTTATTTGTTTGTTTATAGCTGCTGCATGGAAAACAAAGCTCTCAAAAATCTGTTCGCAGTAATTGCACTTTTTCTGCTTGGTGTTTATTTTATCAAGCAGATTTGCAAAGCTGACAGTGGGAGGTTTTTTTGAGGTTTTGTATTGTCTCAGCTGTAGGCCAAACAAAGACTTGGTCCTGCAAGTGCCGGGCATCTAACTCCACTGGTTTGAGTAGTCCCACTGGTACGGGTTCAATATAAGTCTGTAGTTGGGAACCTGAAAGAAAGTGGTGTGTGTGGGTAGAACAGAATAGTAATTCTAATGGTTATTTCACAGTGTTTGATGTCTGTCTTGTGTTTCTATAATCTCTACTTATTTCTGACAGAGATAAAACATCTTTTAACGGAGAGATCAGTATATCTGTATTGTTTCCTCTAAGAGAATTTGTAAGCATGGTGGTTCTATTTCATTTTGGTTCTCAAGGAAATTGCTCAGACTTCAAAAACAAAGTCTATTGATTAGTTCTACATTATTTTATTTCAGCGCATTATTTCAACCTTGTTCATTAAAGCTGAAGAGGAGAACTTGGTTCTGAAGGACCAGTGTTACCAGGAACCACTAGCTTGGAGCACAGAATTCAATAGTCATTGATTAATACACTTTATTGCTGATTTCTTTTCTTTGGAAAAGCCAATTTTTCTTGCCAGTATCTTTTATACATGAGCCTTCACTTAGAATTTAAAATTGTAACCTAAAATAATATTAGCATTTTAAACTGTGTAATGCTTGCTGGAGGGCAGGAGGTGGGGAAAGAAGGAAAAGAAAGACAAAAAGTGAAACTTTCTTGATGCTGACCCTAAAATGCTCTTCCGTTGGAGCAAAACTTGAAGTAGATAGATGTATTGTAGTAAATATTAAATGTGTTAAATTGCCTGCCAAGTACAGTGATTTTTTATTTATTTTGTTTTTATTCACTCTGAGTGAAAAATGGATTTATATGGAGTTTCATAGAAGATATGACTGCTGCTCTTTACTGCATGAAAGCAAATTGCTGTTACAGAATGCAAGCAAATGAATGGCCTCCCTCCTTTAGTAGGGAGGCCAGTGGGGATGCTGTAGTCATAGACTGATTTTTGGACAGGAGCTAAGCACTTCTGTATGTGCACATAGAAAATTCACATGGGGTGGGTAAGTGACAGCTTGAGGTTCTTTGGTAGGTTATGAAAGATTGGAAATGTCAAAAGATGAGCTGTGTGTTTATATTGATCTCTTTGCTTAGAGCAGCTCAGTGTTGTTTCTTCAGATGTGTGACAAGAAGGAGCTGAAGAATTTGCAGCAAAGCAAACTTTTGAGGTGCAGTCACTGTAGAATAAATAATTTACATCTGGAACTTAGGGTTACAGCAGGAGAACAAAGGTACAAAGCTTTGGTCTCTGTGTCTGCAGTTAGACATTAAGTCTAATGCAGAACTGTGTGAGTGCCCTTGCTGTATGAGAGTCCTGTTGGCATCCATGGGGCAGGGGGGAACAGGCATGGGCATTCCTTCTTCTGAGCTTCTCCTGGGAGAGCAGCTATTAGGGGAAAAAACCCTTGATGCTGAAATTTCAACTCAGATATCTAACTCAGATATTTCAACTCAGATATTTCTGTCTCTGTGTGTGTGTGTGCATATATATGTTCCAGGAATCATGATTTGATTTTTGAATTACTTTTTCGCTTTTCTGCACTTACTTCAAGAGCAGCATGTACAAAATTCCCTTACGCTGCTCCTTAAGTGTAGATAATGCTGCATTTCTATTCAGTGAGCCTGTTTGAATTGTGGAGGGGGAAAAATAGGCCATCTCCCTAACAGGCAAAGTTCCTGTATCCTCAAGAGTTCAAACATTTCCAAAACCACTTCAAACATATTTGGGTTTTTATCTGAAAATTATTTTCTTGACTCTGTATTTTGCCATAGGATATAAGGAAGTAAGTATTTATTCGACATGAAGACATTTTTTTGTATTGAGTGTGTTGGGGATACCTCTCTCCCAGGCTTGTCTGCAGGCTGCCTGGCTGTTCCCTGGGCTTGATACTTCCATGCTGCTCAGGATCTGATGGACAGCACTTGGCATGTGAAGACACCAGCAGTTTCTTTTTCTAATATTTTCTATTTTTTGGTGATGAATTGTGAATTAAATCTTACCCTGTCATTTCTTGAAGAATGTTTGAAATGTAGGAAAAAGTTTGTGTCATCTTTCTTTTTACTTCACTGATAGTCTATATAGTTCAGTTTCAGGTGGGAGCAGAGGTGCTGGGTGAGGAGGTGCCAGAGACAGGACAGTGTCCATCTCCATTTCATTAAGGTTGGAAAAGACCTCTAAGATAATCGAGTCCAAATGTTAACCTAACACTACCAAGCTCACCACTGAGCCATGCCCCCAAGGGCCATATTTAGATGGCTTTCCAAAAACTTCCAGGGATGGTGATTTCACCACTTCCTTGGGCAGCTTGTTCCAATGCTTCACAGTGTCAGTGAAGAAAGATATCCTGATATGTAATTTAAACGTTGCTCATGCTCATATCTGCTCCATAGCAGGTAAAAGTACTTTCTTCCTAGACATACCTCTAGCACCAAGTCTGGCCTTAGTCCGCCTTCGCCTTGGGTACATCATACACAGTCCTACTGAAGACAAAATAATGTGTGATTTCTATGTGAGCTTCAATTTATCTTGACATGGTGATGAATGTGAAGGCTAAGAACAGTTTTGTCTAAATAGGATTTTATTAAATGTGCAAATGGAAACAAATAGATAGCCCCCCCCCCCATGTATTTTTTTTTCTGTACAGAACAGTGTGTGTCAATCTCGAGATTGTGAGTCTGTTCTGGGAAAAGGGTTTGTGACTTTTGGATAACCTTTAACTCTGGGAGCCATTCAGAGATGCAAAGTTACAAAATTATTTTAAAATGTCAGACTGTCCACAACTTGTTTTTCAAGTATTCTAAGACTAAAGTTGCCTGAAAATATTGCATCAGTGTTTCTGTGTTGTAAAAGTTGTTTTTACTAAGCCACCTATGGGATCACCACTCTTGTAAAGTATTGAAGACTTGTTTTCACTTCCTCACTTCATTTAATTTGAAACCAGTCTCAAAAAATGTGAGGGAATGAGATTTATTTCTAGAAAAACTAATCTGACTGGCTCACATACACCCTCGAGTGAGACTGATGAGTGTTATAAATGAAATACCATGTTTAGAGCACTGGCATATCAGACAGGAACAGTATTCAGTAGAAGGTCAGAGATTCTTTCCAATGTATCAGCCACCTCCTCTGTTTGTCTATTAAGGGGCTATGTGGGATCTGCTGGGTTTTTTCCTGGCTTTAAATGCTGCTGGAAGCCCAGATTCAAGAGCTCTGGCATTAAGCTGGTGTGTCGCTGTTCAGGTCAGGTGGATACTTGGGCTTGTGGGGCTTCTGGCGCTGCTCATGAAGTGTAGGCTGAAGGCTGCATCCCAGCCCCAGTTCTCCCTCGCCACCTCTCCTGAAAGCCCTCTTTGTAGGTGGACACCAGTGATGCAGCTGCTCCTGGTTTTAGCTTTTTTTGGGCCAAATCAGATCCCACACTTACTCATCTAACTGGTACTTTCCTGCAAAGCATTTAAATCATTTATAGGAAAAATAAGGTCTTTCTGAAAACAGTGGGGAAGAAAACAAAGAATAGTTAATTCTTCTTGTCAGCAAAATGTATTTACTCTTTGTTTATAATTGTAAAATGCTTGTAGTGGTGAATTTTTGCTTGTCTAGTTAATAATATTGACTGTGTGTATATTTTTTTTCAAAGACACCTATTAAGGGAAACAAAAATGCTTTGCAATTATTGAACTTTCGCCTTAGGTGTACTTGGTGTTTTGATGTACAGCCTTTTCCCGTACTGACTGCCTAGCCTGAATATTTTATTTTCCTCGTCATGTATTTGATCCCAAGTAAAAATTCTGTGTATGTGAGAAATACTTACTAATGTATTTATATGTATTTATATGTATATAAAATGTATAAAATTTTAATTATCTTTCTGAACAATCTTCATGCTTTCGACTTGGAAAATGGCTGGGCATAATGAATGAAGTTAAGTGTAGGTTCAGTGACTGCAAAGATACTATTTTTAAAAATTGAATGTCAAGCTATGTAGGGAATACCAAATATATGTAAATCTGTTGAGCAGGGTTGTGGGGAAGCCAGACTGGGGGTGTATAGATTAAGTGAAGTGTGCTTAGATGTCTAAAATAATTGTTTCCAAGCAACTAATGCCAATTGTTGAGAGTGAAGTTAATTTGCTAATGGGAACATTGGACCCTTTGAGATGCCATTTCAAGCACCAAGTTCGTTTTAGAGATTTAATAATTAATCAAAGTGACTGTATTAAATGTCAGTGACTATATCTATGTGTTGCTGTCATACCTCTCTCTCAACATGAGTTTCCAGGCTCTTAATGATTAACACAGTGGGATCTGTAATGTAGCAGTAGTGCTGGTGCTCCAGAAGGCACATTACCTCTTGAACCTTCTTATTGCAAATTCTTCAGCTTGGACTTTTTACAAGCAGTGGATAAAAGGAGTGCTTTTGATGAGGTAACCCACACCCACATCTTGCTTAGAGGTTGCTTTTCTTCTTTTCAGAGTTGAGCCCAAAGATACAGGGCTGGCTCTTCAATTCCCACTGTCATTCCCCCCTGGCTTCTCTGTGCTGCTCTACTGGAAGAGCAGATGTTGCAAGGAAGATGCCAGAGTTGCAGAGAGGTGCATTTAGCACAGGGAGATTGGATCACAGAATTTGCCTTGCTGGTTTCTGTGTATTTCTTGTATCTAGTTGCACATTTAACTGTTCATGTGGTCATTCAAGGTGTGCTTGTCCTGTGAAGGAGGATTAAAATGACAGAATGTCTCATTTTACACACATGTGCAAGTGTGCATAGATCATTCAAGGCCTCAGACATGGTAATGCAAGAAATTTGCAATAGCAGCTATATGTGATGCAAATTAACTGAAATTGCAACTTGTAGCATGTTTTTCCATTACTGTGGTCATGGAAAAGCAGCAAATCTTGTGCATAAGCAGAGATCTCTCTTGTGGTTGTGTGCTGTTGTTGGTAGTCCTGTACTGCAGTGGATGACAGTGTGTGGCTGTACACATGCACATATTTGAAATAGTTCAAGAAAAGCCTTCTAGCCTTCTGGGAGGAAAGAAATCACTCAGGTGATTTAAAAACCATTTATATGCAGAACAGTGTACTGTCTAGAGTGTCTTACAGTGTTCTCTAGAGCAACATTGAATCACTGAACACTTACTCCAGCTTCTTTATAATAATCCTGCATTCAAGAGAGGCACACAGTTGATGCATTATGATAAAGAAGTCACATTAGTAGTAAATATTGGGTAATGTAGTTGCCATATAATCATGGGGTATACAGGTTAGAAAGGACTCTGGAACATAAGGTTTGGTAGTGGGCTTTTCAAAAGCTTGTGGCTCAAGCTGGTGCTTGAGGGAAGGTGTTCTGGGCAGTGGGGATGCTGTATTGAGAGGATTTGGGTTGTAATAGTCTAAAGAGGGCTACTAGGGCTCCCAGTGAATAGACAGCATTGGTTCCTTGAGGACTCGAGTCACTCAAGGTAAGCTGCCAGGCTGTATTCTTTTGGTATTTCCCACAGCTTCTCTTGTGAGAGGTGACAGTCGAATTGCACAGCTTGAAAAGTCTTGGGGGGAAAAATGAGAGGCTGTACTTCTAAATGATCAAAATAATCAGAAGTCCAGCATCAAAAAAGACACTGGCCTTGAAAAGGCATATTATAAGGCAGTAGGATCTGTGGGGGCTATGATTCTTTCAGAGCAAAATTTTTCTCTCTCAGAGTCTGTATGGTTCTTTAGAAACGTCATTGCCCATAATCTTATATTAGTAGTGTACAAAGGAAACATGGCCTGAATAGGAGGCCTTTGAAGTAAGTAAGTGATACGGTATTTGCTTCTGCAAAGATCATAGTTAATCTAGGTAGTCAACATACCAAAGTAATTAAAGAATTCTTTTTACCCTACAGCTGCATGCATCCTGTCACACCATGAGTTTTATACACAACATTGTTTTCCCAGAGCTTCAGAAAGTTTCAAATTAAAACTAAGTTAGAGATTATTTTGTATATTTTATTAAATGTAATTCAAATACAGAGATGTTCTTTGTTCCGGCTGTAACACTGAGCTCCCACCACTTCCCTTTTCTGGGGTAGCTGGTGACTGCTCTTCCATTCAATATGTGCTCATCACCTGCTGGTAGATCCAAACAATGCAGGGTGATTGTATTGTCAGTGGGCAAGAATTAATAGAGTGCAATAGAGGCAGTTGTGTGCTACAAAACCATATTGTTTTATCACTGAAACTGTGCTGTCACTGGAGGCTTTGAAAGCATTTTGTGGCTATGGGAAATGTTCTTTTTCATTTACTGGAAAATGTCTCAACTCTGGATGTAACACTGAGCATTAAGAAAGGAAGCAATTAAGTGTTGCAATATGCCTGTTTAAAAAGCCTAAAATGGAAATTGCAGGAAGAATGGAATTTCTTTTAAGCCTTACTCTGCTAGAATTTCCGATAATGCAAAGATGCTCAAAATATTTTTATTTTGCTCTGCTGAAATTTGGCAATAACATCCATGTTTGTAAACATTTTCATGTTTGTATGAGATTGTCAGAGTAGTAAAACAGGGATTAAAACACTGAAGATCATTGCTTGCTATTTTTATTTTCACTCATAACATTTACTTTATATAGTTTTCTTTTGTAACCACTTCATTAGTTGTCATTGTTTTTATCAACCTTTGCTGTAAAATTAGGAGAGAGTTCAAAATACTGTGAAAATTGACATAAAAAGGAAGTTCTATCCTCTATAGCAAATAGAGCAGAGCAAGGTGAGCTTGGGTCTGTTTGCTCTCATTCATGCAGCTGTACCCTGGGTTTCCCCTGAAGTCTGACCCTTAATTGTTAGTTTTCCTTCTTACATATATAATTGTATAAATGGCATATATCTAGATATTATCAACACATATGTATGTAAAATAGGTAAGAAATATAAATACATCAGAAGGCAGCATGTCCCCTTCCTCCCTGTGAGGAGAGGGGGCAGGCAGAGCTGGAGCTGTGCCAGCTGCGTGCCCAGGCCCCGCGAAGCGCAGCCATGCGTTCCACTGGAGCGTGAAGCATCGCCAAGGCATTGCTTGAGCCTTGACTGCCAGGCGTGACAGTCATTTTGCCCCAAGAGCATGTCAGAGTGCCTTGAAAGACTCTTATGTCAGGAAATCCTCTGGGATTAATTTCATTTCCTCAGAGCATTTTTCCTTTTAGTCACCTTTGTCCCTGCTTCCCAAATTTCAGATACAGGAACTGAGAGGGGAGATGAGTCACCAGAGCTGATTAAGCTACAGGAGAGCATCATATTAACTGGTGCTCTAGAAAAAACTTCCTCCCCACAGCACATGGGAGCTGCCCCAGCTCCACAGGGTCATGTTCTGCATTTGCCAGGTCAAACTGTGCAGTAAACCCATAAACCAAAGTAAGTTTCCATCCCACTCTCCTTTTCTACTTTGTGTGAGAAGCCAACAGACACCCTTTTTGTCCTCATCTCCTTGAAGATCTTCCTAAATGTTCACCTGATTTCATTCTAGCCCTGATGAGTAGCAGTTTTAGAAATGGTCCAAATGGGAAAGATGCTTCCAGAAGTGGTTGTTCCCTTGTGCTATGTATTTCTGGAAGCATAGCTGATGCCCAAAACTACTTTTATGGGGGAGCAATCTGTGCCTGTCCCCCCAAGTAAGCAGAGTGGACATGAGATGGAGATATATATATATACACACACAAACACACACACAGTGTAGGTATGTAAACTAACTTTCAGATCTCTGGACAGCTAAAATTGTTTTCCAAGTACTCCCCATAAAGGTTAGAAACTGTGTTTTTGTCTTTGCTCTCAATGTTTTAACTCAGTTGTGTATCCCAGAGCTGGGCTCATAGCAGTCAGTGAATTGTTCTTCAGGTCATAGAGAGAAGTCTGTTTTAGAGAACCAATTCTTGATAAAATACACATGCTTTTAATAATGAAGGTAGGAACAGTAGCACTGAAGTTGTGTGATTGCTTGTAAAATGCAGATAGTAGAGAATAACACAGATAAATTCCTTTGTGGCTACAGCCGGAAGATTACTTTTTGGTTTTTCTTGGTTTTCCCAACACTATAGTCTTTGGATGCCACAGCTGCTAACACCCTCATTTGCATATGCTTAGGAGAACAGAATTCCCTCTTGAATATCCTTCTTCTCCTCAGTTTTGTTGTTCCTGACCTACTTTTCAGTGCTGTTCCCATCATTAACAAGCGTCAACCTATGAGGAACAGCTAAATGACCATGACCACCCTTCAAGACAGTGCATAGCTGGGTATTGCAGAAGATGCGTCCCAGTAGTTCTAGTGGACTGCAAAGTACTCCCTAATGAGTTGCAGTTGTTTCTTTTAGGCTGGTTTTAACAGCAGCACCCACAAAGGAGATCACTATAGTTATCTTCAGGTAGAGGAACAGTCCATAAGCTGAACACTCAGCTCTGCTAACATTGAAGATGAGTCTGCAAGGGTAAAAGATGAGAAAATTATCAGCTGAAATGATAGTAAGTCTTATTTTTGGGAAGTATTGTAAGCCAGTGCTTTGACAAGGTGTTGTGAGAAAATATTCAAATAGTTGTGTACTCCAAATCAAAAGAAATCTTGAGAATTTGAGTTGACACTGAGAATCAGAACAAATGGTATTGTGATACACGAATGTCAAAGGATTTTCTAGGTGTATTTTTGAAAGAAACCTACTGTGCATGTAGCTCCCAGTGTGGCTGCAGGCCTGGGAACAGGCTGCCTGGTTGCATCTTGCACAGTTAGCATAGATGAGCTTCTTAAACAGAGCACTCATTTAGTGTGTTGAAATGACCTTCATACTCTATATGTGGGACCCAAACTGTTTAAGCCATGAAATAGTTGGTTAGCCAAATGGTGGACTGATATGTGGTTGAAATCAGGAGATTTTGGAATAGAAGATCCCCACATGAGAGTCTAATAGATGCTGTGTATTCCAGGATGCAGTATGTGAGTTTCCCTATCATCTTCTTGTGTGATGTTCAGAAATACAGTGAAAGTAATAAGCCTGCTATTGTTGAGAGAAACTCCTGCAGATTTGCTGTCCATGCACATTAAATTCAAAGACAAAGCTTTTGCAACCCAGTGGAATTTCAGCTCTTAAATTAATCTACTAAAGAAAATTTCCTTAAAGCAACCCTAGAAGTCTTAGCTAAATCCAAGCAAAAAGGAAGATAAGATTATATGTAAACTTCAGGAGATAGTTTGTATGATGTGGCATTTAAGGTGTGTGTCAGAGACAGCATGAAATTATTATTGTGATGGAGAGAGCTGATGTAAGAAAGCATGTAAGCCTTTATTCAGTTGCAGCAGGTCCGTTTTTAGTCAAAATACTCATTTACCTGTGTTCAGATCTGTGCCTGCAAAGATGGAGCACTATGGACTTCTACCCTGGCAGTGCCCTACATAAATGCTCTTTCTAGTTGCTGGACACAGTGGAGGATGGATTATACTGAAGAAATATGTGTAGCCAGTTGGCAAATGATGAGTTGTGGCAAATTACACTGTAATCTGCAATGTTTCAAGTGTCATATCAGTGTCAGTCCTAAAAGCATGAGCAATTTCTATCTTCCCCAACCATTAAGAGGTTCAGAGTGTTTTGAATATTTTTGGTAATATTTTTGGTGAGAAAGGGCCCAAGCTTGTCTCTGTCCAAAAGCCTTCTCCAGAAAAGCAAAATGTATGTATACTGTATTATCTGCATTGTTCTTTTGGGACATTTTAGCTGGAAGCTGCAAGTGGAAAAAGACCCTCATCTTTTTAGGACTCTCCCAGCCATCTCAGTAACTAACTTTTCACAAACACTTTACCAAGAACATGGGTTGGAAATACATTAAGCTAGAGAAGTCAGTATCAGAAATGGAATTGCCCCCTAACACAGAAATGGTCTGTTTGAAATGGAGAGCAAACCAATCTTTTTTCCTCATTGCCGCAAGAACAGTTGTCCATAGACAGTGTCTTATTGTAGTGTATTGCCCATAAGATCCAAATACATTACTTAAAAGTACTAAATTACTAAAAATAATTACTTAAATTATTAAATATTGAAAACTGAGGCTGATGGAGAAATAAAAGAATGATTTTGTATATAGGAGGCCACTTGTCACATATTTTTGCTCAAAGATGACTGGAAACTCCTTCATGTCAAGAATGTCTTATTTGTGACGCAAATTAAAATCTGCTCTCCTGACTTTCACGTAAGGAGGAACAGGAAATAATTAGAACACCTGTTGGTTCAGGTACTAGAACTGCTTTGAATTCCCCAAATTGTTATTTCCAGGTAACACTTGCTGCCTTGTTTTCTTTCCTGAGAAGGAAGGCAAGTTACACCTGTCTTTGGTTAAATTTACCTTTTTCTCCCCTAGTGCTGAAGAGCTCTTGCAGCCCATTACAGGTATTAGACATGATTTGATTATGAATACTGAAGATTTACCAGCACCACATGGGTCCTTAAGAATTGCTAATTCAGTAAGCACTCTAGATTAAATACTTTTGGGATGAATTTGTCTCAAGAGAAATTGCTTAGGCAATTACAAATTATGATATTCTGGGAAGGTGAGGAGGGGCTGCTCAGCTTTCCATGTGAGAGGGCAGCAGGGATGCATGGTTCAACAACTGAAAGCTTATGGGTCAGGCAAAGCACACAGACCGGTGTAGGTGACGTTGTGATGGGTGTTTGCTACAGACTGTTCCATCAAGAAGAAGCAGTGCATGATGCCTTCAGGCAGCTGGAAGAAGCCTCGTATTTGCAGGAGGTTGGTCCTGGTCCTCAGGGGGACTTCAGCCACCTTGATATTTATTGAAAGAATAACACAGCAGTGCATAAGTAATCCAGAATGTTTGTGGAGTGGACTGATGATAATAACTTCCTAACACATGTGATCAATAAGCTCATGAGTGGAGGTGCTTTCCTTGACCTCACATTTACCAGTGACAAAGAATTGGGCAGGCATGTGAAGATTGAACAGTCATGGCCACAGTTTCCATAAGAAGGAAGAATTCAAGATCTTAGAAGGAAGGAACAAGACAAGTAGCAGGGTCACAACCCTAGACCTCAGGACAGCAGGCTTCTGTGATAGGAGGCCTGCAAGGAGCTCATGAGGAGGATCCAGGGAGTCACAGGCTGTTTAACTTCACATCAGTCTGTGGGAATGTGATGGAGCAAACAATCCTGGAAAGCATTTCCAAGAATCCTATGGGCAAGAAGGTGATTTGGAGCAGTCTACATGAGTTTAAGAAGATGAAATCATTCCTCACCAACCTTGATAGTTTTCTACAATGAGATGACAGCTGAATGGATGAGCAGAGAACAGTGGATGTTCCTTATCTTGACTTTTGACACTGTCCTCTGTATCATCCTCACAAGCTATTGAAGTATGGACTAGATAAGTGGTCTGTGAGCTGGGCTGAAAAATGACTGAACTGTGAGACTTACAGGATTGTAATCAGCACCACCAAGTCCAGCTGGCGGTCAGCCATAGGTGGCATACCCCACGGTCTGATACAGGCACGAGCACTGTTTAACATCTTTAATGACCTGGATGATGGGACAGAGTGCACCCTCAGCATGTTTGCAGGTGACACTGGGAGGAGTGATGGATACAACACATGGTTGTGCTCCTTTCCAAGGGACCTTGACAGGCTGGAGAAATGGGCAAATAGGAATCACATGAAGTTCAGCAGAGGTAAATGCAAAGTCCTGCATGTGGGGAGGAGTGTACTGTTCTATTCTGGGGTCTAACCAGCTGGAAAGCAGCTTGGTAGAAAAGTTCCTGTGTGTGCTGATGGACACCAAGCTGAGCAGGAGGCAGCAATGTGCCCTGGTGGCCAAGAAGGCCAACAGCCTCCTGGGCTGCATCAGGCACAGCCCTGCCAGCTGGGCGGGGGCTTCCCTTCTGCCCATCCTGGTTGAGACACACCTGGAGTGCCGCATCCAGTCCCGAGCTCCCCAGTGTGAGGGAGACATGAACAGACATGGCAGGTCCGGGGAAGGGCCATGAGATGATTACAGGCTTGTAGCACCTGACACTGGGAGGGGGAAGGTAAGAGCTGGGGCTGTTCCACCTGGGTAAGAGAAAGCTCAACGGGCTCTTAACAAAGCATTTGATGAGTGTGAGTAAAGAGGATGGCTCTTCTCAGTGGTGCCATCAGCCACCACTGATGACAGGGCAAAGGTCAACAGGAACAAATAGGAGAAATTCCAATTGAAAATAAGAAAAATGTCTCACAAGTGTAAAATGAGAGATAGCGACAATAAAATATTAACAAATACACAGTAAGTAGACACATTAACAGTATTGTATGTACTGCTCTGCCTGTAACAATTTACAGAGTGCCTAGTCAAGGACAAGGGAGTTATTAATCATTGTAAGTAGCAAATTGATCTTGGCTTTACAGACCAACTGAAAATAAATGTTCAGCAGAAAATGAGTTGATTCTTTTTCATTTTGTTGTTTTGCCAATTTCTGCTAAGAACGCTGTCATGATTTTAGCAGTTTGTCAAAAAAGGCATGATTGCATCCTAAGTACTGTTAGGAAGAATTTAAAATTCAGCACTCTTGTGAAGGAAGTAAATGAAAATACCTCATGCTTCTGTGTGTTGCTGGCAAAAAAGGCATACTAACATTCATCCAGAAGTGCTGTTTTTAGTCAGGCTGTCTTATAAACTTTACAGATGTATTTGTTACCCTAATTATTACTTAGCTTTTATTTGTGGTGATTATTCTTGTTTACTATAATCCTTTCTATTAAATAACATATATGTACTTTAGAATTAGAATGGTATAATAATATAGATGGGGAGATTGTAATATTTATGGGACAGAGGAAATAATTCATAGGTCATATGCAATAAAATGTAAAGAGGAAAGATTAATGTGCCTCCATACCTACAGACTCCTAAAAGGATTATAGTGATTTCTAATATGAGATGTAAAGGAAAAAGCAATTCTCTAGTCCATGTCATAAATGGTCTAACTTTTTCTAGCATCTTGACACTTAATGCAAACTCTTACTGTGTTATTTCCGTAATACAATCTTGTCTCATCCAGCTGACAGACAGGATGCAGATAATCAATTCCTGGATAAAATGTAATATCAGTAAAAGTTAACATTTCTTGATTCTTTATATATTATGTTAGATCTTGTTTTCTTGATGGAATATTTTTAATTACGTGCCTTTAGTAAAATTGCTTAGAAGCTCTCTGATGCTTGTCTTCAGTTATATCTTCAGGATATGAAGTCGAGTTAAAAAAGAACAGTAAAATAAACTATTAGTTCAAGAAGTGTGTGATTGTGGTACTTGATCTTGTATTCTGTCTTTGGAAGATTGCAATCAGAGAAATACAACCAAAGTATGATTTAATATGACAAACTCTCATTGACTGAGATGGGGAGGGCATGACTGTATTTATGGAATGTGACTGCTCTGTGTTTGAGTCTTGCTGTAACATCAGTAGTTAGAGCATGCAGAAATGCAAATCTTAAGAAGTAAGAGAGGGACATAAAAAGTGTGTGGCACATTATTAGTAAATGCTTCAGAAAGTGGAAACTGAGTGTTTATCACAAATTATAACTATTTTCTGTGTTTGGACTCAGAAAAGCCATTTTCTGAAACAAGAAAAAAGCCTTCATTGCACATCTGCAATGAAGATCATCGTGGCACAATGGGTAGTTAGAGCTGTAAGCAGCAAGCTATCCGATGGTGGTAGCATTTGTCTTCCTAGGGAGTGCAAGCACCTGCTTCTCTACTTTATAATTTCTGTCACTTGAATAGAAAAGGAAGACTTAGCAAGTTTTAAGGGAAAAAGTGGAAAACAAACCCTTCGGTAATCTGGGAGAATAATGTGTGCTCAGCAGCTGGCAATGTCATTTTTGATTTGTATGTAATTATTATTCAGTTTTTGGTGGTGCTTACATTCTTTTCTCCTGATGAGAAGATTCATTTGTACGCATCATTATTATCTCTTCTGACATATGCCTTAGTGACATTAATCTGTGTTTTATTTTCTGCAGTGGTAATAGTGGGCTTGTCTTTCCCGAGCTTTATTATGTTGTCGGGCTTTCTGAAGTTGTCCTCTTAACACAAAGGAAAAGGATAGCATAGGGATCTAGGGAGAACCAAGTAACACTGAGTGCGAGGGAAGCAGCTCCTCTCATCTTGCCTCCTCCTTGCCAGGCTGTGATGTGCTTTCCTCACTGGTGGGCAGGCAGGAAAAATCAAGTTGTGCAATTGAAAAATACTTAATTAAATGTCTCTAGAAAGGGTGCAGCCACAGAGGCTTTATATTCTTGACAGGAACACTTAAATCCCCTCTGCAGTTTATTCTGGAAGCATGATAGATTTTTGGGGGCAGCTACAGATTTATTCACTTTTAGCTGGACTGAAATAGCCTCATTACTTTCAGAATGCGAGCTGATAAAATGACTCACTCATTTGAAACCATTCAAATGGTGTTCTTCCAGAGCCTCTGATACTCTTTATTATGAGATGCTAATGAGTCTTGTCAGACTACTGAGGAAACTTTGGGTCCACTGTGCTGTGGCACATCCTGGCTAGTGCAGTGGTGTAGGTGTACTGTTTTCTTCTGTTGTCATCTTGGTTTCCTGGCTTTTTTCCCTACGCTTATTTTTTTCCTACACTTAAACGTATATACTTTATCTATTAAGATCTTTGTTCTGTCTCAGAATCTTTTTTGGGATTTTCTATGAAAACACAATATTCAATCTTACATATCTGACTGTACTATCAATATGATAAAACCCGTAATATGAAATGTAAATGGAGGATGGAAGTTTCACCTGAGTATCTCCACTTTTCTTTCTGCTCATGTTCTTTATCCTTCTCCTCTTTTGATTAAATACATGTATTTGAGGAAGATAATATATGCACAGTAGCCATATAAAATGAGTGTATCAATATTAAAAAGTGAAAGGTTAAATTAGGGGGTTTGCCTTTCTTTCTAGTCTGCCATGTATCATTCCTTTCCCCTTATTGCCTCCATTGTAATACTTGGAATTTATTACCCATTATATGAAGTCTCCATCTTCACATACGACTAATTCACTTTTGTTATGTATACTTATTTTGTGAGAAAAAAAAATTCTCTCTCTTTATGATGTTGCTGGAAATGTTACCCATTGCTTAATGAAATTTAAAAAAGGAGGTCTCAGAGTCCATGAAACTGAACCGTCATTGAGGGCAATGTGTTCCATTGGTGAGGATAAAAGTCTGGGGGTAGGGACAAAGTATTTGTGGTGGTGGATTAGTTCTAGCTTATACAGACTCAGATCGTCTTTTTCTCTCCTTCAAGAAAAGAAGACAAGGAATTGGAGTATCCCTTGCTTTATTCATTAGTATATTCACATGACCTGGCAAGGAAGAGATGTTGCAGCTAGAATGTGATAAACCTCTTTAGAATGTGACTATATTCTTTTCACTGAAGAACCTGAAAATTTAAATGATGTGTATGTTTTTCCAGATTTCAAGAGAGTCCTGAAAATTCTTGTTTTGATGCACTGCATTTTGCTATTCTCTAGTAAGGCTCTCCAAAATCCTGCAGGCATGGCTGTACTGAAAATTAAAGCATAATCTCATTGTCCTTTAATTTTTTGCAGCATAAAGTGCAAATGTGAGAAAACTGTTGTGGGGGTTTTTTTCCCTTTTCTCACACTGAACAAAAGCCTTTTTTTTAATAGGCATTTAATCCACAAACAAACAAGTCTAATTACTTGTTCATCCGCGTGTTAAACTATGCAGCACTCTTTAATGTGTCTGCAGTTCTGAATTTATGTGGCTGCTTTAAAATAGTGATAAACACCTCTTTATGGTGTGATTGCTTACGAGTGGAGATACAGGGTGATACTCATTTTGGCAAAGCCCTATTGACTTTGGGGTTGTCACTCCAGTATGGTATCTCTTTATGTTACTGCATAACCTCATTTACTGGTGTCTTTGCTTGACAACATTTATCACAGTCATTACTACTTTTACTTACCTTTTATCATTAGCGTTTTGCTTCATTGGAACAATAATTGGATATCTTGAAGGCATGAGCAGTTAGTGGAATAGCAATAGTTCCTGAAAATACCTACTCAGTAGCTTTGTACGGTGTGAGAGACACATTCTACACATCGCCATTGTGTAGAATGGATCCATCAAAACCTTCCCCTGCAAAATACCCTTGACAGCCACATGCAAACAAGAACAGACTCTGTGCTGCATGGAGAATTGGGTATTATGAGCTACAATGTAGAAAATAATATTATATCCTCTAAATGAAAATGCAGCTTTTGGTATTGTTGCCATTTTAACCAATTGCCTTAAAAATCATTCCATGTGTTTTTTATACAAGATGAATAGCTCACAGGACCATTCATCTGTGTGTTTTCTATCTTTTAGTAGGAAAAATGCTGTTGTTGCCAAAGATCATAGCAGACCATAGTTACTTGCCATTGTTCTCAGTGTGTACAGACATTCTGGTTCTGAATATATTGCCAGAAGTAGGGATTATACTGGGGGTTTTTCCTCATGAAAGGTAAAATGTATCAGTCCACTGTCATGTAAATGCACGTAAAGCAATACATTAGACAGTCATTTTGAGTAGTAAATAAGAAACAAGCAAAACAAGAAAAAAAGTAAGTCTCCTCTTAGGAAGAAGTAGGTGAGAGGCCTTGCAAGATAAACTTTGAATGATTGAAAAGAATTTCTGCAAGTTCTTCAGGACAAGGTCCCATGCAGTTGGTCCACTGCATGGAGAGTAGTTGGATGCCCATGTTGTACACAGCTTGGTTGATGTGCATCCATGTAGGATGGATGCACAGTGCGGTGGTCCTGGACGTGCTCAATCTGTCACCTTAGACCAATGTCGATAAGAGGGTATCTGTGTGGGAAAGCCTGGTCACAAATCCAGATAGACGCGGTTGCCTCTCCTGTTTCTAGTATGTGTTAGAGGAACATGTAGCTCCAAGCAAGACAAGGGACCTGCAATGATAAGCCTTGTGTATGTAATTAAAATACAATTCCTGCCCTAGAGAGATCCTTGATACAGCTTGTGGCACAGATGGACAAAAAACAAAAGGAGGATGACAAAGAACCACTGTTGCACTGTTCTGATGGAGTTGTACAGTCTAAAGTTTTCATCTGTGCTTGTACAGTTCATGGCTGACTGGTTTTGAGGGCTGAATTTCCAGCTATCACTGCATACTTTCATGAGGATACATCTTGTAGAACTGCTTTTGAAGGTTGCCAGCGACCTTATTTATAATTAGTTAAAATTGTACCAACTATCAATCTTCATAAAATCTTTCATTTTTTTAGAAAAACTATTGAGCAAATTCTATAAAGCCACTCAGGCAGCCTGAGATTTCCACAGCTGAGAGATTTGCAGTTAGTCAGCTTTCTGACTGATGCCATTTATGATCCAGCTCTTGATAATGGTAATAGGAAATATGTTCCTTTTAAATAAATACTTTCTCCAAAGCAATATTTCTCATTGCTGTAAAATCTGGTGCTCAGCTTCCCAGCCTACTCCAATGATAACTGATCTCTGTGTCTTTGAAATTCAGGTCACTTGGGCTTTGGCATTAGATTTAGTACCCCAACTTTAGTCACCCAAAACATACAACCCAGACTGTATTTTTTCACCCAAATCTCTACCCACTTTTGAAGAATGAAATTATTTTGATGTGAATTGATAATAAAGTTAAACCTTTCCTTGGCACAGTATTCCCCTCTGCCCTATTTCTTCCATTGTATAAAATGAATAGGCTGTCTCTGCCCCTCTGTCCTTGCTGACTAAGTTGTTGGCTCTGCTGCACCTCTTATGTATTGCTTCTGCTGAAGGGCACATTTCCCCCAGCTTTCTCTTGGAAGAGAATAAAGGGATTGTTGCTGATAAGATAAACTTCTATGTGGTTGGTGATTCCTTCATGTGCACCAACCTTCAGTTGTGCAAGCCATTAATGGCCAGAATTGGTCTGTGGACTGAACCTGGTTCACAAGGCAATATCAAGCCATGGCACTACAAAGATAGAGTTTGGCAAAGCCAAACACAGTCAGGTTGAGCAGTGGCACAGGGAGCGATCCAGCAGGTTTTTGAAACATCCAGTATTGCCTGCCTGGGTAGGTTCCTTATTTGAGGGTCCAGGTTGAGTGGGGTAGGAGGTGTGCAAAACTGGGGGTGACAGGAAAGCTCCTTCAAGAAGAGCATTCCAGGCCCTGGGCAGAGAGCTCAGTTTGGCCTTGATTGGCTTTGCACTATGCAGAAAGCTGAAGAGCTTTGAAGATGAGTATGGCAGCAGTTTCCCTGCTGGGACTCTGTGCTCAAGTGAGGAGATACAGACCAGGGTGATAGGCAGTGCTGCTTGAGCGGAGGCTTGCAGTGCTCTTTGACTGCTGTATCAGGACATGGAGGTGTGTGGCTGTCATGGCTTGGCTCTGTGTTTGAGTTGAAGGTCACCATCACCATTCAGCAGTCTGGACAGGAGAAATACCTTCCCTGTCAGGAGGCACCGTGGCTGTGGGGTGCTTGACCATTGCCCAAGAAACAATATGCAAGGCAGGGAAGAGACCATGAACTCTAGAAAAATTAGGGGAATATTTGGAAGACCGGAGCTTCCATAAGAATAGCCATAATGTCTTACTGTACTGTCTCCATCTGTAAACAGCTGCCTGTGGAGTAGCCAAACCAGTGTGCAAACATAGACAGTACTCCTTTCATAGCCGCAATTATTTTTTCTGATTCTGAAACCACTTGAAGAAGTGGCTTTGTAGTTAATAACCATCAGCATATCTTTGTTTTATGTTGTCATCCATTTTCTTCTTGAAAAACATTAAGCAGCAACAGCGTCCTTTGGCAGTGAGTTCCTCAGGTGTTCTTGGCTGGGGTTAAACCACAACCAAGAGCAATCACAGAGCAATCACAGGTCTGTTGTGCATAAAGCAAAGCTAAGCATGGCTTTAACACAAAGCTTATTTTTCTGAAGCAATTATAAAAATTCCACAGTGATAAGGCATTTTATTTTGTTGGTTTTCAGCACAGTAGAAAATATTTTAATCAAAGCAACTGAAAATCATTTTAGGCTTAGCAACATATTGAGACAAATGATAAAGTATTTAAAAGCTTCATTTTACTGAAGAATAACTGTCCTTAACAATTAAACTAATTTAAAAAAAGCTTTCAGAGAGGCACAAAAGAAATTCAGCTTACAAAATTGACAATAATTTGGGATGTTTGGTTATATACAGTTTTGCACTGATGGTTTCACTGAAGCTTCAAAAATACAATGAAGATTGGGTAATATTGAAGAAATTGGCAGGTTTTGTTTTGTTTTGTTTTATCACTGTTCCTTTCCTAGTCTGCTGTTTCAAATATGAATTATACTTTACTGTCCCTATTCTTTGTTGTTTTTCATATTCAATGTGATATAAATGTCAAAATGTCATAGTTCATTTCAAGTTTGAATGTCTCAAAATTCTTAGAATAGTGTTCATGTTATTTATTTCTCCAAGAAAGAAAAAAAGGAAAAAAACATGCTTCATTTGTTATGTAGACAATAAATTCAGACTTGAAATAAATTAATTTGTTTCTATAATCACATCAAGTGTTGTGCTCATTTCACTAAGCCTGTGCTTGGCCTTACAGCTTATTTTTCATACTATTTGGTATTTCACTATGCTAGAATGCATTTATAATTATTTTTACTGTTGTGTTAATTAATTATTCAAAACACAGTCATTTCCATTTTAATGAATTCCCTTGGTTTGGATCACCCAACAGCCATTGGCTTAGGCATTCTAGTTCTTTACTGATGCTGCATGGAAAAGTTGTCATGGGACATCGCTGTGTCCAGAGAATAGCTTGCATTCAAGTCTGGCTTGACAAGCAAAAGTATTTGGAAATGTCTCTATTTTGGAAAATGACTTTAAAAAATAAATAGAAAATCTAGCATGTTTTACCCTGCACATTTCTTCGGTTTCCACTGTACTCCCAGTTCTTAGTTTTCCTTGGTCAACACAAGCTTTTCCAGACCCTTCCTTTTGCATTGCTTGTGCTCACCAATTTGAAGGTTTTATTGTATTGGTTTTATTAATAGCAAATAATCTTTACTACCAGGACAAAAGGAAAATTAAAAAAGGAAAATAACATGCTTCATTTGTGATAACTTCTTTATCTCTGTAGCTGATGAATCCTTTCCTCATGTTTCTTGATTCAACTCAAGTCAAATATTTTTTAAACCCCAAGTTTTCATTTTTTGTCCCTTCCTCACATTTTAAAGAGTTTTAGTTTGAAAACTGTTATTGCTTCAGTGCCAATTATATAAGCACAGACTAGGTATTGCATACATTTTTTACAGACTATCCTGTAACATTAATACAATTGTGTATTTTCTTTGCCTAGTCTAATTCAACAAATTTTGATTTCTGTCATTACTGTATACTACCCTGTCCCCCTTCCTCCCTCACTCCCTTAACTGGACTCTTATACAGGATTTTTTTTTTTTTTTAATTCATGCATCTAATATTGTTCACAAAGAATTTAATTCAAGTTTGTGTGCTTCATAATTTTGAGACTTAAAATTTCTATGAAATTTTCCCTCTTACTGAACTTCGACAGTTGGAGACTTTACCTAGATTCATGATAATGCATATTCCTAATTTTGATCCTTTTTCACAGTTGTCACAAAAAGATAAATCTTTCTTGTTTACTCTTCACATAACATGGCTTTCTTCACAGAATCACAAATGGGCAAGGTTGGAAGGGACACAGTGGCTCATCTGGTCCAATCTCCCTGCTCATCCCAGGGTCATCTCAGAGCACATGGCATAGGATAGCATCCAGACACTTTTTGAGTATCTCCGGAGAGGGAGACTCCACAACCTCTCTGGACAATCTCTTCAAGTGTGTGGTCACTGCACAGTAAAGAATTCTTCCTCATGTTCGGGTGGAACTTCCTGTGCATCAGTCTCTGCCTGTTGCCTCTTGTCCTGTTGCTGGGTACCACCAAGAAGAGCCCAGCTCCATCCTCTTGACATTCTCCCTTCAGATAATTATAGGCATTGGTGAGGTCCCCTGTCAGCTGTCTCTTTTTGAGTCTGAACTGTCCCAGCTCCCTCTTGCAGTCCCTTGTAATGTACTTGCTTTATTCCAAACGCACCCTGTTTTCCAGATCCCATGGTTGCCATTTTGATGAAATGCTTAAATTAATTTTTTTATTATTGTGTCAGTCCATTCAAAAAATACAACTTTGCTGGGTTTTATTTCTCTATCAAATTGGGAAAACTAACTAGGCATATTATTGTGCTTTTCAACCCTAAAAATTAAGTTTTCATTGCAAACACTGTTGGAGATCTGTCTGTGCTGTATTTTACAGTGGAATTAAATCAGTTCATTTTTCAAACCATCTGGTTGGGGTGTTTTTTCATTATAATTGCCAATGTCTAAATGTAGTTTCAGTTTTTCAGAGTAAAAAATGTGGTCATTGTAAATAAAGCTTTAATTGATTTTTCATCCCTCTCTGCAAAAGTAAGCTGGTAAGTCACAGAGAAGAAAAAATGTAAAAACTAGAGCTTAAAGAAATGGATATTTGGTAAGTTAATTGTGCTCAAATGTAGACGTATGAAAAATTTAACTGCCTTTGTAAGAAGTATTTGCTGTCTAATAAGCACTACACAGATTCATGAGAAAACATATGAAGACAACAATGGATACACTTCTACAGAGGTGCAGAAAGCTGGAAAAATTTGCCTGTAGAAATGTATCCTATCCAGACCTGTGGAGTAGTTTTTAAATTGTATTTATTATTTGTCTCAACAAGTGCTTAAATTATTTACCTATATCTTATTAAAAAAACAATAGAAATGTGGTATAAAACCTAAAACCTTGTTGTATTTCAGCACCTGTGGTGTGATGGTTTGGTTTTTAGTGAGCTTTCCGATGTGTTTGGAATGTGGACAGGCTTGGACGGGAGTTGTTGGATTGGCTCCTTGCCCTTTCTGCCCATCTGTACCCTGTCCATCCAGCCTGTCCAGCACAGTAGGCTCTTTGGGGCTTACACACGCTGTGAGCCACACTCTGTTTCAAATTGTGTTTGGAAAAATAATTTGGCTTTTTAACTCTTAGAGTTATCAATCATCAATGATTTTAAATGGTGTAAGAGTGCAGTTTCCTCAGGTATACTCAGCCTTTACTTATGGCTTCCCAGAAGTGACCATGGTGTGAATCTCAGCTCTTGGTTCTGAGAAATTGTTTGGCAGTGCTCAGAGTACTCTGGAGTGTATGAGTCAGGCTGGGTGTATGCCACCAGAACCTTCTTTCACCAGTTGGTGAGCACATCGTGGGATTGTGGGCAGGGCCCACCAGGAATGCAGCTGTCTAGTGGGTGTGATTTTTCTAGACATACTATATCATTATGCCTTGGGGCTCTGCCTGGGGGATTTGAGAAGGGTCACACAGCTGTAAAGGATGCAGGAATGAAGCTCAGTTCTGTATCAGCTGGAGAATCTTACTAATTTGCCTTTAACATCTAGAAGTAACAGACAGTTAAAACAAGCTTCAGGAATTAGGAGAGGGGAGGATGAGATAAATGTGGGCTGGCTGGTATAGGAGTGGTATGTCTTGAGAGAGAGGAGACATGCAGAAAGGATGGAGAAGCTGCATCAATCAGAGACAAGTGTGGGACAAGTACTGTGGAGTCAGAATGTGGTCTCCAGAGGCCACAATGGCTGGAGCAGTCAGGGGCATTTGAATTGTACTTCAGAAAGTCAACATCTTCTGCAATGGGGACACTGCATTAGTAAAATCATTGTAAATGGAGACCTAAGAACAATTTGTGTGTGCTGTTAGTGACAACCTGTCATTTCAGATTGCACCATCCCCAGAGTCACCTGAAAGCTGCTGTGCATCAGATTTTGAGCTGAATGACAACAATAAATACAGGCTGTCTCAGAAGTAGAAATGTATCCACAGTCTGCGTATTTCAGCAAATGTGTGACTGGAGGAGAAATACTGTTTGTTCTAAAGCCTTCCAGTAGGATAAGATTTTGTTTATGATGTGTGGCAATAGTTTCAATCTACATGATGCACTGTGAGCCATGCTGGTTATCCACCAAGCTTGCAAGGAAGTAAATAGACGGTGCGCTCTGACAGCAGTATGACAGATAGCTGAGGTGTTCTGGGACGTTACTCCTAAGAATTATGTTTTCTTGGGGCTTTTTATGTAGTGAGGTTTTTGTTATTGTTGTTTGTGTGTGGGGGGTGTTGTTTAACTAGAAGATCTGGTTTTATGGTTCTTAGTGCTTAGAAATTAAATACTCAACTGTTACAGTTTTTTAAGGCAGGCAGTTAGCTTCCCAAAATGACCTCTGACCAATCTCTTGTGTCATTCTTACAGGGATGCTGTAAGAGTTGTGTTTCCCATTTCAAGTCCCAGATCCTAACACTGCCAAGTTTTTTAAATGAGTATTAAAAGAGAAACATCCCGAAAGAAAAGCAGTGCCAACTTACAGGTCCAGTGTCTGCATTAGTAATTTTTCAATATGCTATAATGGAGTAGTGTCTAAAGCCATGAATAGGTGCAGGGGTTTAAGGGCACTACTGAGGTAAGAAGTAGCAGAAACACTTGAGAGGGTAGCCTGTCTAAAGGCTTCAAAAGCCTTTTTGGTTTGAGGTGTAGTGCTTCAGTTTTGCTACACTAATAAAGTCAGTCATGAAATCTCAAATCAGATACAATTTTTAACTTACCCTTTCCCTATCTTATCTTTTCAAAAAATTGAGAAATGCCCTTGTGTTTGAGGCATGCTGGGCACAGTGACAGAGCTATTGCAACTTATGCGATGCTCTTCTTCTCCATCATCTTCATATGTCAAGAAAGATGGAGGGGAGCAGTTCCTCTTCAGTGACAGGATATTCCCTTCTTGCCATCAATGCTATAAGGGCCATTTTGCCTCTGTGTCTTGGTTTTAGTTTCACTGTCATGAGAGAGGCACAGGATAGATTTAGGAAACAGGTCTGTGCAGCGTTAGATGGGATGGTTTGAGGGAGGGAAACAAGTTGTGTTTTGGTGGTAAGTGAACTTGATGGAGAGAAGTACTTGCTGAATTCACAGAGGAAAAGATGGGGCATGAAAAGAAAGGAAACATGCAGGGGGGAGATAGGAGGAAAGTAATAAAGCACCAAAAATGTTTAATTACAGAAAGAAAAAGTTAAATTGGTCACAGCAATGTGCTGCAATTCAATTTAAGGCCTTAAACAGAGAGAGTACAGGTTAGGAGCTCTAAATTTTATAATTTTTTATTATTCCTGTTTTGTTCAGACAAAATATTTTACAATAATTAAAAGCTTCTTCCAAGCTGAGGCTTGTGAGGTTTTCACCACAAACACATTTGTAGAGTTTGGTTATAAATGCCTGGAAATGGATACAAATGAAAATGCTGATACAGTGTAGGGCACGGTAATGAGAATATGCTTCAAAGACATGAGACATTTTACTGCATTATGTCTTAGGATCTTAGTGTTGAATAATAATTTCCCATTCATATCAGTTTTGTAATTCCCTCCTTTTCTTCCTCTTTCCCACTCTTCCTCCCAGTCTGAGAGTACTTAACAAGCAGAATTCTATTTTGTATGAGCATCCTCCAGTGCACTTAACTATAATGGTGAATGTGCTGCAGTTCCCAGGCTAATTGCTCTTGAGCTGGTGTGTAGGTCATCACCTCATGCTTTTCTTTGTCTTGTGTCCAAAGAGCTGCTAAAGCTCACGCTACTGTGCTGTGGCTTTCCAGTGGCTCTTGCAGGTTTGTTACAAATCAGTGTCATCTTGCTGCACCTGCAGCACAGCTTTTTGCTCTTTGCCACGCATAAACAGCAGGTGGTCCCCTTATAGGAATATTTTATGTAAGTGAAGCTTTTTCACATTTAGCTCTACTCCTGCTTCATTGCCACTTCAGGCAACAGGCAGCAGCTCCTCCAATCTCTTCAGAAATGCTCCTTGGTGAAACAGCTTTCTGCAGCTGCTGAAGAGTTAAAATTGTTGCTTAGCTCAAATTATAAAGAGCCTTGTATGTTGGGCACTAGAATGTGTCTCCATTGGAGCATATACAATTGAATATACATTTTTCTTTTATTTCAATCTCTCATTCTCTCTCACTTGAGAGGAAGCTGCATCTCTCCCTTGTTCAGCAGTCTGAGCATTCATATGTCCCATATTCCTGAACGAATGAACTGAAACAATATGCAATTTCCTGTTTCAACTGGCTTTTGTGAAAATCAGTGGCCAGCAATGTTAGACTGGCATTTGATTTTCTACAGCTTGAAATGATTTGCAGAATGGGATTCACCACAGCAGTGTGATGCTGGCAGCACATGGACTGTGTGTACGAGGCTGCTGGGTCAGTTCTTCAGTCATGTGCACCAATTTCACATGGCTGTAGCTCCAGTTGCCACATTCTCCTGACTCTAACTAGCATACACCAAAAGGGAATGCAAGTTGGTTTTCCCATGATCTTGATGCCGATTTAAAAGCAAAGAGGGCACTGTGCTCAGCCGGTAACGTTGTTTTTAAAACATCACTGTTGTTTCTATTGGCACCTCCGTGCTGAGTTTGTGCATCCAGGGCCCAGATGCAGCCCTTGAGGCCATTCCAGAAGCACACAGACATTGCTTTGTCAGGGATGTGGATGATGTGCTGATTCAGAACTTAGGGCTGCCTGTCCCCTCCGCGCTTCCCATGGGCAGGGGTATTGTCATCACTGCTATTTCACAAAGAACTCCCTTTCTAGAATGGCTAGCTCCAGCCAACTCCATAGAAAACCTTCTGAAAAAACCTAAACCTTTCTCCCCCATTGATGTGTCTTTGTGGAATTGCCAAAAAATGTGTCAATCAAAATTTAGCAAGCTAGAGTGTATCAGCAGCCATGCCCAGCTGTAATGTTGGGTTTTTTTTTTTTTTAAGAAAACTAGAGGTTATGGTAAGACACAACCTCACAACCTATCTCCAATGAAAAGCTTTTTACTTGAGGAAAAAGGGATACTGGGGCAGGAAGGAGAGAAATGGAAGGGAGAAGCTTATGTGGTCAGTGCTCAGGGCGGTCTAGGAAGGAAACTGAAAGTGAGGGAAAGAATGTAGAAGAGGAGACTAAAGGTTTAGGTTGTTCCAAATCAGGGTTGTCTGTTGGAGTTTACTTCAGAGTACATAGAAATCAGCTAAAAATCTTCAAGTCATTAGGGTTTTTAAGAAGCCATGGAAGGAGAGAAATGCACTTTGAGAGGATTAGGAAGGGACAGAGATGGGTGCCTTCTCTAACACAGAAAGAGAAGTTATTGGTAACTATAAAACAGGTGTTGCAAAAAATTGAATAAATTATTAAATAATTTGCAAGTACTTAGCAAGTAGCAAGAGAATACCTAAATGGATTTGTCAAGAACAAATTATGTTGAGCTAGTCCAAATTCCAGTGTTGACAGATGAACTGGCAGAAAGTCTAAGAAAGAAGTATCAGATGTGATCCATTCTGACTTTAGTAAGGCTTTTGACACTATTTCATTTGACATTGTACTATGCAAACTAGGGAAGTAATTCAAATGAGGTATCTCTAAAGTGACTTCTGCAGTGGTTGAAAAACTGCAGCAAAGGTTTGGTTTTCAGTGACCTGATAGTCCAAGGGGTGGGAATTCATTTTCTCAAGGGCTTTGTCATGAGCCCTGTTACCTCCAGCATCTTTTTTATGATTTGTGTAATGAATTTGAAAATACTTACGAAAATTGTGCATGGTGCTCAACTGAAAGGGGTTATGAATATTTTGCAGACAGGACAGATTTCAAAATATTCTGGATAAATTAGGATAAGGGTCTGAAATAAGTAAGATGTTATTCATTGGAAGCCACAGCTGGGAAGGAAAAATCAAATGTAAAACAGGAAATAAGGAGCGAAGCAGCTGTGCTGCAGAGCAGAATCAGTGTTCATTTTTAGTGGGTGATAAATTAAGCAACTTAGTGGTGTGATACCATTGCAAAGAGCAAGAGTCTTGCTCTATATAAGTTTTATAAAGACTGTGTGTCTCGTGTGAAGCTGTTGTGGATGGTGTCTGCTGTATTTGGGTATCACACAAGGAAAGGAATATGCAAACTGAATATGGAATGGGAGGGTGGATTGTTTTAGAAACCATGATGTGAGAGAGGGATGAAGAACTAAGACTTTTTAACTTGAATTTAGGAATACTCTGTTTTTTTGGGCTTTTCAATTTACCAAACATCCCATTACTCTAAGAATAATACAGCACTTTCAGATCCACTGGACTAGATAAAAGAAGAAGCAGGAAATAGCACCATCTGAAATTGGAGACTATGAAGTTGAAATGAAAAACACTTCAGAGAGGTGTACAATTCATGGAAAAACTTTGAGGAGCTTTGGGGTTTGACTGTTTTCTTAGCAAAGAGAATTTGAATTCTTAATTCAACCCTGTCACTCCTACTGCTTATCCCCCACTGGAATTAATAGTACTGCACATAACATTACTTTTTAAACAACCCCTAATTAGGATGCCAGTGAGTTTGCCTTCCAGGCTCTCCCACAACTTGATGCCATGCTGCCTTTTCCTCTTCTTGTAAAGGAGACTGTCCAAGTCATTGCCTTGCCAGTTATACTTTCTTCAGACACCTGCTTCATTCAAACTACTCTTAGGTATTTTTCCTCCTTCTTTTAGGGGAAATGACAACTCAGATTCCCCAAAATTGCCATTTTGCTCATGTTCTTTAGAACAACTTGGTCACTGAGAAGTTTTCTATGCTCTTATGTTGCCCCTGATGCACTTTTATGGTTGACAGCGTTCCTTCTTTACATTCTCTGGTTTGCTTGGAAGACTTCAGTGTCATCTCCCAGAGTAATGGGCCACAGCTGTGAAGGTGAGGTCAGCAAACTGCCACCTTTACCGCTGGTCAGTCTGTCGGATCATCTCTCTTGCTGTAGAAAGTGCTTCCACTTGCTGGTGGAAAGTGTCTACCCGACATCTGCTTTCAATCCCCACCTTGCAGAGCAGCATTGCAAGCTCAGCAGCTTTCTGCACTTCAGTTCTGCTATGAGACGCAAGGAATACTGTCACCTGGTAATTGTTGGGCCTTTGTTGATATTAACTGGTTATGGATTATGGCAGCTTCTTAAGGGATTTAATTCTGTTGGGTCTCGTGTCTCAGAAGACCTTTCCCTCTGACACTGGAACTAGTAGTTGTAGTAGTCTATTGTGTTGAAATTTCTGTATGGCATTATGATGCATTACAGTAATTATTAATAAAGCAAAGAATGTGCAGAGGGAAAAAGCTATGAATACATCTAGCCAGAAAGAACTGGAATGACTAATGTTTTATAAAGACAGAGTGAGAATCTATGTACCATATAACATCTATGCAGATTTTCCCAGGGTATTCAGTATAAAGTCTAGGACTTCAGTATTTGCTCTATTGGCAGAATTTCTTATTCTGTTCAAAAAAATGCCTTTCTGTGTATGAAATACCTCTGGCATATTCTGTAGTCCTGAAATGACTACAAACTAGTTACAAACAGTTATATTCTGTAACAGAGGACAAGGGTGAATATTTTAAATACCTGTTCATCAGGTAAAGAGGGGCTTTAGAACTGGATGTGGCTGAAGTCACTGGAATTGTGCTTCTAAAAAAAAAGGTATTCCTTTCACCTGACAGTGCATTGGGGTTTAGTTCAAAACTTGATGTTGCTGATGCACACAGAATGCATAGCAGTAAGAAATCTCCTGATGCTGAGGCAGGGGGAGTGGAAGCAGAAAGTTCTCCTTTAACTGTGTGCAACGTATATGAGAGGGGAGGAAAAACCACAAGGGAGGCTTTTTTTATTGCTTGCTGTAAGCATCCCCTTTTCTTTCATAGCCTATAGGCTTAGTTATCTTTCCCTTAATCTCAGGGTTGGTGGCAGGATGCAGCTGTACAGCCTGCTGTTGTGTGAGTTAATGATGTGAGGGAAGTCCCACAGGAGTTTCTGTGGTCTGTGGGGGAAAATTGTTTGGTGCTGCATTCCAGGTGGTGAAGGACAGTTCGTTTCAGGAGCTTGACACAGTCAGTGAGGAGGGGTTATGGGAGCAGAGAGAGGTTTTCAAGCTGGTACTTTTTTGGCCTTTTCAGGCAGGTGGCATTTGGCCACATACAGAATGAAAGTGCAGGTGCATTTCCTTACACAGCAGGTCTGCCTGCCAGGCTGTATAGGTCCCCTTGTTTTCAGTCAGAAAAGAGCTTGCTTTCTTTTGAAATTTTTGGAAACACTGATAAGCCAATATAAGACAGTTCTACATGGTGACAGTGCAGTTGTGCGCTCTGTCAGAGCCAGGGAGAGCTGCAAGGCCTCCTGCTGCAGAGAAGTTGAGCGTCACTTCATGTGCACTTAGGCGTCTTCCTATAAACTGCATAGGGCAGGAAAGAAGGGGGTAAGCATGGTACCTGCACCTAGAAAACAAAGGAAAGTTATTATTTTGAGATAAAAATGGAGAAACAATAAATAATGCTTCTGTCTGTTGGTGCCATTTTACAGTCCAATTCTGAGTACAAGCTTATATTGAATCTCATTTGACCAATACATTCTGCTGCTTAAGCTGCCCTTGAGTGATCACAGTTTACCCATGGTAGTTTATTATAGCTAATGCCAATGCAGATATTTTCCTAAAAATAAATCTCCAACAAGCGAACAACAAAAATACCCAACTGTAGTGTTATGCAGAATTATCTTTTTCACTTGTAGATCAGATTTCTTTAAATTATCATGTGCAAAGCTGCAGTCCTATTTTCATATGAGCTAATAGCCTGAATACAGGTCTTTATTCCTGTCCTGGTTCTGTATGGGACAAAGTTAATTTTCTTCCTAGTAACTATTCAGTGTTGTGTTTTCGATTAAGTATGAGTTTAATGTTGATATTACACTGATGTTTTCCTTGTTGCTAAGTGGTATCTACAGTAAGTCAAGGACTTTCCTGCCAGTGAGAAGGCTGGAGGGACACCAGAAGGTTGCAAGGGGACACAGCCCCACAGTTGGTGACCCCAGCTGGCCAAAGGGATATTCCAGACCATACATCATGCTCAGTATATCAGCTGAGGGCAAAGTTGGTCAAGGGGTGCTGCTCAGGGACTAGCTGGACATCACTTGGCGAGTGGTCAGCACCTGCCTTGTATATCACTAGTTTTGTGTATTTTACTTCCTTTATAATTACTGTCATTATTATTAGTTTCTTCCTGTTCTGTTCCATTAAACTGTCTTTACTGCAGCTCATGAGTTCTCTCACTTTACTCTTTTGAGTCTTCCCCATCTCACTGTGGAGGGGAGGGGAGGAGGAGGGGGAAATGAGGAATTGGGGGTGTGGTGCTTAGCTGCTGGCTGGAGTCAAACTATGATACTCTCAAATACTTAATTGAGAAGGGTCTGTCCCTCAGCATCATAGTTCAGGCATAGCTGAACTGAAGCTGACATCGATCAGAGTTGTCCACTGTGCAGAGAAAATACTTTTTTCTGCAGGATGTCTGATGATTCTTTGATGCAGAAAGAGCCAAATCAGGCAGAGGCTCTGTTGAAGGAATTGTAAGTTTAGGACTGCTGTCTTTTAATCTCAAAGTTGAGACTTCCATGCAAATTCTTCCCTTAGGAATCTTCTCCCTTCTACAAGACAGCCAGTCTCCTCTCGGCTTCTCTAGATGTATTGACGTGCTTGGAAGGTGAGTGACTTTGGTATGATCACCTTTGGCTTTCTCTGCATCCTTGGAAGAGGTTGTGGCCACAAGCCCAGCAGAACAAAGCCTCAGTGGAGATGGTGAACTTTTCCTGCTGGGGCTGTTTTGTACTAGCTGGTAGGAAATGTAAAGCTTGAACTTTCAAAATGCAATTCTCAGGGAGTGCTTGTGCAGGGAAGGTCAAGCTGATGGATTGTCAGCTTTAGTCAGTCCCACAGGGAATGGCATGGCCTGAAATGTTGAAAGTTCACTTCATGCTGCCTTTGCAGAAATTTTCTATTTTTTTTTTCTATTTTAATGTCAGAGTTTCTTGCTGCTGACTGTTTGAAAAGATAAGTGAATTTCTTTCAAGTCCTTGTGGCCAAGCTGGCTACATCCCAGGGATTGCCTTGGTGTTTGTGGGCTGTGTTGTCAATCCAACATTTCATGTCAGTGCCTGTAAAATTTATTCTTGGACTTAGACATAATTGTAGTCACTGGAGTTGCTTCCAAGGCTAGACTTGCCTATCTGTTAAAAGTGACAGCTTTTGCCATGTGTATTTTTAAATTACTGGGTTCTAATAATGAAATTTGGGATAGTTTATACTTATTCAATTACCTCCTTAAACTAGACTTGGATTGGTTTTTGGATCTCAGATGCTCTCACCTCCACCTTCAGTCTCCCTTGTCATTGTTTCCAGTCCTCAAGTTGCTTTTCCTTATTCATTAACAATCCTTCATTTCCCTGGGGTTGCTCACATTTGTTAGCGATTTCACTGCAGTAATGTTCAAAAAGAAAAACAGTATCTCTTCTTTGTGCAGAGGAGTTTGCAAATGAAGTTGTGTAAGAAAACATTTTGTATCATTAGTAAACAGGGCAAGGCAGTGAGTTGATAGTTTCATTTTCTTTAGAGAAGATGGATTTTTTAATGCTCTTTGATGTGAGTGGGAAGAGGAAGGGAATTTGTGTATAGTGTGCCATTCTCCTGATTTTAAAATCAATGGTTTTGCCTCTTCCCTTTCTCCCTGAACTACTCAGATTTAATTGCATTCTTCAGTTGGGAACATAGGATTTATTTGCATTATCAGTTATAATTAAAGAAAAGTCCATGGTAATTACTGTCTAATATGCATTATCATTATATGCAAATGTTGAATTCTTGCAGACAGCCTTATAGAGCCAATTAAAAAAATGATCTGTTTAAGATTAGATTTTTCAGACTTTTTCTGTTCTACAAATAAGAATCACTTTGGTACTATATTTGTTGGCTTTAAGAGATGGCTGAGCTTGAGGAGACAAGCTGTCATTTATAATGCATGTTCTGTTTTCCCCATACTTCAGTTTTCATCACTGCTGTGTGTTCCTTATGCAAAGCTGCAGTAACACTTCAGGTCAAAGTTTTTATTAACTTAAGAAGATTAACATTTACTAGGACCACCACCTAAGTTCATTTATGCTACACAGAGGTGCCACCTGTAATAAAAAGCACTTTTTTGAAATAGTGAACATGTATGTAGTCAGCTTTCTTTTTAAATGACTTAAGTATCCTGTGGTTTCAGTCACGGTTACACAAAGATGATGCTCTTGGTGAGAGGGAGATGTCAAATTAACCAGCAGGAAGCCCCGAGACAGCGCTGCCGGCTGGAGCCTGCTGCCCTCTGCTTGTGGAATTCGGGAAATACATTTTGCTTCTCCTCTCAGCATTTTACCTGTCACTGCAAAACTCGCATTTTTCCCTTGGGGGAATCTTAGGAATTTCCCTCCCATTAGAAGAGCTTCTTTGCAGAATTTTTAAACATCCCAGCTTTTAGGGTGACCTGTATTGTTACTCTTTGCTAATCATGTGATGAATTATTACAGCCATGCTTTCTATGAGGAGAATCATCTTTTGGTTATGATATTCTCCCCCCTCTCGCAAAAGACTAAAAAAAAAAAAAGGCAGGTTTGTGCCTGTAGAGGCTGTTAATGGTGGTGCATGGGTGCCATGTTGCCTAAAGGATCATCGTACCAGCACTCCCACTTTTTATTTTATATATGAAGCCTTCTGGGATAACAAGAATACTCTGGTTCTAGTTATTTTCTGATTTTTCTGATAAAGGCCTTTCTGAAGAAGCATGTGGTATTCAGAGAGTTTAAATAAAAAATGAACTATGTGTCTAGAACTAAAGTAGTAAAGCAAAAAATAATGTTTTTTTATGATTATTTAAAAGGTGGTTGTAATGTCAGTCTTACTTACGATTTGAAGAAGTTGATAATGTTTGTATCTGTATCCCATTTTTACGATGTGTGCAAAACACCAAATCAACCAAGTGTACAGATAGGTGTTTGTGTAGGTATGAAGGATGTTATATAGGCAATGTAAGGCAAAAGTTCTGTGTGTGTTTAGTAGAGGCTTGTGGAGTTGTGTCAACCTTATGATTACTTCATCATACAAAATAAATTTTTTAGAATGATGTTTTGAGAAACAGAGAGCTTTAAAACAGCTTACTGAAAAGAGCCATAAAATCTATTTCTCTTACTATCTTAATGACATTAATTTCTAAACTTGTTTATAATGAGTTGGTTGAATGCTCACATTTATGGAAGGAGTGTGTAACTTTAGCAGAATACAGCATTTCCATGAAATGTGATATCAGGCAAAAAAAATGCAAGAGATCAACAATTCATAGGTTTGAAATGAGAGGCAGAGTAAGTAATGGGCTTGTCCCTGTAATTAATTGAGCCAAAAATATAGCAGGCTGGTCACCCCTACCAGGTCCCTTAGGTACAAGGGAAGGTAAACGCATGTGGATGGTAGGGTGGGGCAGCTTTGCAGCTCGTCAGGCTCCCTCATGCATATCCAGCCTCTTGCATTTCAAATTTCAGAGGAAAATGCAAGCAGTGATTTTCTTTTTTAAAGAATTCCATAAATATTTTAAATGAAACGGAACATTCTGTTTCATGAATCTTGCATTATTTATTTTAAGCCTGCTATAATAATGAAATCTGAAAGTTTGTGTGGAGTGAAAGGCAAACAGAACCTAGTTTCATATCTATGAACATTACTGTGCACACTGTAATTAACATCAATACTGCACACTTATTTGATGCTTATCTGGAATTTGCTAGGAAGCTGCTTAGATTCTTTGTGCAAGTTATCTTGCAGATGCACACTGCAAAGCATCTGACCACCAGCACTGAGTAAGATTTGGCGCAGTGTACTGCAATGTTCGCGTTGTGCATCGCCAGCAAAAATAGAGGTATTTTTTGCAAGAGGAAAGTGGCAGCTCTTGCCAGCAGAGGGAGTCGATGGACACTGATCTGGGACTCCACATCTGTGTGCAGGGGTGCTTGGAGTGGTGTGTGCTCTGCTATGTGTGCAGACATACTCAAATTTCTGTATGCTTCAGTCTGTTTTATTAGGAAAATCTTGATAAATATTTGTGCTTATGGATCAAAAAAGGTGAATAAATGCATCAGTGTTACCACATTTCACTTTTAAATAGGAGGGATGAAAGTTAAAATAATTATCACATTCTTGCAGACATATCAGACGAGATGACTGTTTTTACCATTTTATTGTAATTTTGATAGTATCTAAGCATTTAGCAAAAGAGGGTCTTTCTTTCTTTGTTATTCAACTCTGTTCACAGAGAATCTTTTTAAATCTTGGCATCAGAGGGCTGGAGGCAGCTCCATCCCCATGGTTCTGTAGCTTTGGTAGGAGGAAAAAGCAAGAAAGGAAGCAGCTACAAAGGACTGATTACGGAGGAGCATTCCCTGGCAGACGAAGAGCTGCTGCATCCAGTGATGCCATCTTTGTGCTTTCCAGACTGTCTGTAAGGGAAGGACAAATTTAAGATGGTGGCTGCTCAGTGCATGAGGAAGTGTTTTGACCAAAGCAAAAAAAAAAAAAAAAAAAAAAAATTTCTGGGACCCAGGTCTTTCCGTCACATCTTACTGATTTCTAACACCTAGATTGAGCATCTCTTGCTTTTGAAAGTGGAATATTTTTCTCTAATTGAACAGTGGCAGGAGACTGTTGTTCCCCATCTGCCAAGTGGATCTGGCTTTAAATCCACAGTAACCATCATCTCCACTCCACCATCTGATTGAGAGAGGAGCATGGTCCTCTTATCAGCTGAAAGGTTGCAGTTGTTGCACATGGTGACTTTGTCTCCTGGATTGTCTTTTTTTGATGGTTGTGGTGGGATTTCCTGAGGTGTTTGGAAACAAACTGTCTCATTTCAAAAACAGCCCCTAATTGCTGCTTTGGCATACATAAAACAGTCTTCATTATGTTTTATAAGAAAATATTCCCGTTTATCATTACATAATCCAAACCAGTGGGGTTTTGTGTGCTGGTCACTCGGTCACTGCCAGTCACTGCTCTGGCATCTGGTGGCATGTGTCACTTCCAATCCTGTAGTGCAGTCACAGGGCATGCTGTGTCCCAGGCCTGAGGGAGGTAGCACAAGGTCTCATTACACTCCTTACAGTGTAAGGAATCAGTCTGAGGCAGGAGACTGCAATGTGTGACAGTGACAGAGCCCCCTCCAAGGCAGTTTTGGAAGTTGGTTCATACTTGCAGAGGATTTAAAACAATTCCAGCCTTCTCTGTTTCCTTTTTCAAATATGGAGCAAACTTGGGGTTTCAGTTTTGTCTTACCACCAAATGTTCAGTTCAGAAATGACCAGGTGCATTTTCTTCTGGTGTTGCTTCAACAAGCTTAAAGTGAAGAGGAGGAGTAAGAAAGCTTCATTTAAGAAGCATCCAAAAGATGCTGAAAAAAAGCACTTGACTAACTGTGAAATGAATAGATGTTCCCCAAAAGCTGATTGCAAAGCACAAAATAAAATGCAGCTGCCTTCCCTGAAAGCTTGTTTCTTTCACCCTGCATAGAGCAAAGGAAGCTTCTGCATCATCAAGGATTTGCAGCAGGTTCACCAGTGCTCTAATGTTGAGTATATATTCTGTAGCACAAAGGTATGAAGGGAAACTTACTTTTGATCTCTTACAAAATCAAAACCTTATTTTATGACACCTGTTTAATAATCTAACATAGCAGAGGAGTATGGGAAACAGCTCTTAACCTTAAAAATCAACTTGGGAAAAATGCCATGAAGAGGATTTATGTGGTGACAAATGTAACAATCCATTAAATTGCTTTTTCTTCTGATGTGAACTCTTACAGGTGTCCAATAGAGACATGGTATAAAACACTGAAAAAAGTATGCTTTCAGTTTTAGAAAAAAAAAAAGAAGTATTTGTGGCCAAGTTTAAAAAGTAGTGAGTGACTTATTTTTAGTATAATAAAATTTACAAGAGGTTCTTTTACATGTTTCTTTCTTCTTTTTTTTTTTTTTTAAGTTCTTAATTGGGTTTTGCTAAGTTTCTTGTTTGGTCTTACTGAGCTGGTTCATTATTGACTTAAATCATATCTTCTCTCCACTCACAAATGGAACATCACATGGTTCAGAAGCAATTGGAGAAGGAAAGGAAAGACAGAATTGTAGATTTTGTCATCCATGCCAGGGTGACGTATTATATACATATAATATTACATATAATTATTATGTGTTATATATTACATATATCTATGTATAACATATATGTAACATACAACATATTATATTACATATAATATTTACATATTATATGTAAAATATAATAATTTATAGATGAAGAATGGAACAAAAGAAACACTGGCTGTAAAAATAAAACCAGTAATAAGCAAGCCCCAAACCCCTTTTCATAGTACTAAAATCTCTGACAAACAACAGAACAAAACCAAACTAGACCAGTTTTCTAAAATACAGTAGCCTTTTGTGATGAGTATATGATGTGGGTCTTCTGCTTAATTATAATTCCTGGACCCCACTGATCAAAGACATGGCCTTTCCATGTTAACAAAATGATTCATTAGCTTCTTTGGAAGATGACTTCCTGTGTCTAACGCCACTCTGTGCTGAGATTTTGAACAGGCTCACAATGTGCATCATATTATATTTTCCCTTGCATTGTTCTTGTAACTTTTAATTGAGGCTGTCTTTTATTACCCTGGTTCATACTGCCATTTTGCTGTAACTAATTTCCTTACAATTAGGTATGCCCCATCCCTGAAATGCAATTTTCCTTGTGCTGGTAAATGCACAAGTTTTACATTATTATTTTCATGGGACTTTTGTGTTTGATAAAAAACTAGGATCAGAAAAAGATCAGAAAAAGATCCCAAGGCTGAGTTTTGCAGTACTTGAAGCACTTGAGGCAAGTTTACTGTGGCTGGGGCAGTTCTAGTACGGATTAAAAGTAGAAGAAAATTATCTGCGAAAGACTTCTGAGGGTGGGTTGTGGGTATCTGTCTGTCTTTCCTACTCACCGCTTAGTATTTTGTCAGTCTCTCTCTGTGAAACCAAACTGAAATGAGCTTGTTAATCTTGACAGAGAATTAAACAGAGAGGAGGCAATGTGATAGAACTGATCATTCAAATCCATTGCTAATGGCAGAATTTCCTTCCAGAGCCAAAGACAGGGCTGCTCCCAGCAGGAGCTGTGTTGTTCAGGGAGCCAAGTGGAGGTGAGCTCTACACCAGCCATAACTCAGTGACTTTCTGCAGGGCCTCATCCTTCATTCTGATTAATGTATGACTGCACTTAGTGGATTTGGAGGATTGAGAAAGAGCCTGTTCACCAATGTGTGGTTTTAAATAAAAGGCAAGCATTGCAATGCTGGCAGTTTTTTGAGTGAACAAAAAGTAGATTTTTATTTGTCAGCCATCATATAAGCAGTACACTAAGTGTGCTGCTCAAATAAAACCATGATGGGGGTATTGAGGGATGTACTATGATATAACTGTAGGGCTGTTATTTATTTCCATGCTGAAGCTCAAGGTATTAGGTACTTGTGATTTGTTTCTGGTATCTGGGCATAAGTTTCCAAGCAGCCTTACGCAAAGGGTGTCAAGTTGCCTCTTAATTAGTATTGAACCTTCTGGGAAAGGACTGCTGACTCACTGTATAACTCACCCTGCAACTTCTTTGTCATTTGTCATATGCCACTAAGCAACTCTTAGGTATTAGAAACCATCCATCAGTACCTCCCTCAGCTGGATCCAAACTGACAGCTTACAAATGAAAGCCTCCCAAAATCAAAGTCAATCTTCTAAGTGATTCAGTCCCTTAAAACAATGTTTCAGGTGGAATAAACTGAATATTAATGGCACTGATAAGAAGACGAATATCTGCCATTTTCTCTTCTTCCTTTCTTCTCAGAGGGAGTGGGTAGTCTTCTCCTGGTTTGTGGCTCTCTGTGCAGTTGAACTTCACACAGTGTAGGCATTTCAAATTGATTCTACCCCTCTTCCCATTCCTCTTTGGCTTAAAGAGCTAAAAGAGAGAACAAGGGACTTTAGGGACTGAATCGTGCCAAGGACTGGATTCACAGCCACAAATTCTGGATGAGACATCTGTTGTGCCTCTGATCGTATCAGTGCTGAAGCTTATTGCATTATAGCTGTAGTTCCAAAATTCAACTCTTTAAGGGAAAATATCAGGGAATATGTTTATTCCTGTAGGCTTCCAGATTTTACATCAAAGATAAGGGCCAGTAGTTCTGTGAAAGCAAGTGGAGAGAGGAACTTGAGTTTACCTCTTCTCAGACCTTAAAGGGATATCATCTGTGTAGGGTTTGTTTCCAGGCCTTATATTGGGGATGGGGGGAGGGGGCAGTGGTGAAATCAATATTCATTGTTGCTAGGGGATCCAGATACTTTATTTAAATGGGTTTGTATTTTGCCCTTGAGATTTATAAGTGCTTATCAGAGTAGGGGAAAATGGACTAGGAAAGAACACACGAAATGAATATAAATGAAGTACTTCAAAATTTATGAAAATTACTTACTTTTCCTCATTGTTTTTGGTGATAACATCTGGTAGTAGTAAATTCAATATTTTCAAGATTCCAAGTAGTCTTTCTAATACCTGCATAACTTTGTGCAAAAGGCAGGGGAAAGATCTGTCTACCCCTCAGATGCAGGCACATCTCAAATATGTCAATTTAAAATACCTGGGAAGAGGCCAGTGGTGGTGCAGCATCATGCATCCAGCAAAAGGCTGTTACAGCTGTGTCACTTGGAGATCACCCAGGTGAAGAGCCCTTGGTCATCGCCTTTTCATAGATTTGCAAACTTAAAATGCACAGCCTGAAATGAGCATGTTAGTGGAAAATGTGCTGCCTCTCTGAGTGGATAGTGTGTAAATGTGGATTATTATTTTTAGGTGAGGCTTTTTGTTATACTTGTTTTGGAAAAAACCAAAGCATCTGTACTGAAGCCTCATGTGAATATGACAGTAGCTGTAAGCTCATCTTCATGTTAGTAAGATGTGAATTGACATAAATGAAACACCTCTTTAAGGAGTATGCTGTGCTTCTAATTAAAAAAAAATGAAAGCAGAGACATGTTGTTACATGAGGGAGTGCAGTGGATCCCTGTTTTTTAACCAACTTAAGGAAGACACTTCCTCTTTTGAAGGCTTTGCATATCCCAATGAAAGCAAGCATAGATTTACTATTTATATATATACATATATTTATACTATTTTTGTTTATACTACATGAAGAGTGTGTATCTTGACTTCCTGCAGCCTCGGCCGTTTCCCCCAGTGTGTGTTTGGCATTCCTGCAGGAGCCAGCACCCTTATTGCTGGAGCACAGCACCAGCAGAGCTCTCTCTCCTGGAGCTCAACCAGCTCAACCAGTGGCTGTGCGAGCATGGGGCTCTTGGTTGCATTTGCTCTCGGTAGTGCTTCTGCCCCACAAAGAGGAACTTCACCATCCACCTGACTGTGAATGTCTTGTTTCTTTGTTAACAGGCTGCACCATTAGGGTTCTCCTCCATGACCTGGAAGGTGAGCCCCAGGTACAGCAGGCAAAGCTCACATAAGCAGCCTGAAGTCCCTATTGTGGCCAAGTACAGGATGAATCTTTAATGCCTTCTACTTGAGCTGCATTGCGTTTTCATGCATCACAGAAACTGCTGCATTCAATCTTTATTTAGATTTTCATACCAGGTATGAAACGAGCTGATGGCAAAATCTGCAGTTACTTCATATTTTTAAACGATGGAGATAGATGGCTGTAATCTTCTGTCATTTGACATGATTTTTACCCCCATGTTTTTGTGCCTTGGCAGAAATGATGGGAATTCAGATGGTAATGAGGTGGCATCCAGATGCACGGCACAAACATGTGTATGCACAAAATATTGATTTAAATATGTCCTGACAAGCTGGTCAGGCAGCAATCTGAAGGAAAGGAAACTTCTGAAGTGAAAGAGAAATAATGACAATAATGAAGAGTCAGAGCATTGATTTTAATACGTAGCAGCAGTATGGAGATCTGGATCTGATGAATCAGAAGGGGTGGCTGGCACAGGAGCAAACTGTGATTTGTTGCATACATTTGATTCCATTTTTATCCATTAGCAGCACTGTGAGCATTCAGATGCAGACGAGAGATTGGGAATGGGGAACAGGGGGAGGGTAACTTGGGCATTTAAAACTTGGATAGGTGGTGAATTTATACCAGCTAGCTTTCTAATTTCCTGTTAAAATGTCCAGGCCCCTTTCTCCTTGCCTTGCTTTAAAATAAATAAATAAATGGCGCAGTTACCATTCCGTTTCTGCATTCCAGGCAGCAGCTTGGGAGTATTTCCATCAGCTCAACAGTTTTACGGACCTTTCCAGTAAGGCAGCAGGCCTTGGAAGTTGGTGCAGTACCATTAGCATATGCCTCTGCAAAATATTTCATCATTTTGTGACTCCCTTTTGATCAATTAAGTTCATGTAGCTCCTTCCAAGTAAGTTCATAGAGAGAATCTGTACACAGCAATCTCTTTGGGGTACCAAGTTTATTTTCATTGTTGAAGTGCAGCAGCTGGCGTGATGCAAACTAAAATGTATGTTGGGAAAAATAGTAAGTATATCAGGAGAAAGTGCGTTGGGGGAAAAAAATAAGTGCTTTACAACAATTGCTGTATGAGCCAGTTTTCATAAAGCACATAAAACACATGAACAAGTACAAAGAAATTCAATTGTACATTGTTTGCCACTTTCTGTCTCTGGCTGTGAACACACTGATCTTTGGTATCTCTAGATGTAACCTGTTTGTGTTCATGCAGGTAGAGTTTGATATTCTGTTTGAATGGAAAGCTAGTGACGTGCCACAAAAAACACTAATATGTGCACTTAAAAAGAGGAGAGGGGAAAAAAGGACAAGTTTTGAAGAAAGAAGAAAGAAAGAAGTTTTGGCCATGATCTTCTCCTTGATTTAGTGCAGGTGTCTATAAAATTTATGTAATGAAATAAATATTGACTAAACATTAAAGAGGGAAAGGATTTCAGGTCTTGAAGGTAATGTGAACAATATTTAATAAGCAGTATAGATTTGTAAATAATGAACTCTGTCACAGTTTGGGATATAATACAAAATTAATGGAAGAAGTACTGTTGCTTGATGCAACTCTGCAAGACGTTTTTGCATCTTTTAAAACATTTGGTGTATTTTAAATGCTCATGATCTAAAAAGGGAAAATACCTCAAGATGAGTTGGTTGAGAAACACCCCCAGGAGCTGACTCAAGGATAAAGACAGCAGCAGTGATTTAACGCCCTCGTTAACTGTTGATAAAATTAGTAGTTGAAATTAGATCAGGAGACCTACATAGTTATAAGAATGGAGATGTCTTTAACTAGTCTTTAAAACAACTAGAAATGTGTAATATGCAGAAGAATATCATATGACTTGGCAAATAAATGTGTCTATGGGGAAGTAATCCAAGATATGATAATATACTATGAATGAAATACTGGGAAAGCAGCAGTGCTTAGAGGGATCAGCACATGTGGAGAAATAGCAGTTAGGGTTGCTAATCACTAATAGCAGCAATACTTGCAAAAGGGAGTAACTAATGCTATACTAAGAAAGGTCATGTCGCAGGCATAGGAAAATAAGTGCCCTTTACTTACTCAGGTGTCTGTTGGACTGGACCAAGGCTGTTAAATGTAATTGTGGCTGCTTTTCATATTGAAACACAGGCGTGAACAGAAAGGTTCAGTAAAAAGCAGATGGATTTCATGCCTGACTTGTTGCAAAAGCTAAAAATTTGTGTGTATAGAATATTTGTATACAATGATTATTAGAAGAACCCAGATAACTATGGAGAGAGGAAAGTTCTAAGGGAAGATTTGAAAGGTCACAATTGTTACAGAAAAGTAAGGGGAAAAATAAAATTATTGTTAAGGAATTTTCACTGATACTTACTGAGTCATGTGAAACATGTTCGAAAAAAAAGATTTTTTTACTGTGTGACAGGAAAAGAGCAAGGTAGCAGCTTTCAAAGCAGTGTGGATGGCAGGGCTGTGCTGTGGCTGGTACAGCCCATGTGTGGGCAACTGGCTGAGACATTGAGAAGAGTCCAAGCTGGAACTCTTCTCAAGACCCTGAAGCCAGTCTGAGACCTTTGAACTCATCAGGAATTCAGGATGGTATTGTTTGTGATTTTAAAGAAGATACGCAAGTTCAAAATTACTAGTTGGTTAAAGAGGATGTAATACAGAACTTGAAGTTTGGTGTTCATTGATAAGCTCTAATTTCATACCTGACAGTGCAAAAGAAATGTGTGAGAGGGTTTTTCTATAAAAATGTTGGAGTATTAGAAAACTAATTAAAACAGGGATTTGTTACTAGTTGATAATTTATAAGTGATACATCCACAATAATACAGGAAGACCAGTGCTTTTTTTTCAGTCACACTTTTAATTTTGCAAAGGTAACATTTGCTTTGCTGATTGGCATATTTTAGTTTTATGTTGGGCTGCTCTGGAATGCACTGTTTTGTTCTTGTCCCCAGTTTTTTATTGATCATTTTTGTATACAATACCATATTTACCTTCAGAGATTGTAGGATTCCTATGATTAAAAAAAAAAAAAAAAGGAGAGGAAACAAAACTGATAAATAATAAAGAGATAAATATTGTATACAGACTTTTAAGTGTTGATGTTATCTGGCCAAGCTACTTTTTTGAAGAGTATTTTAAAAGGAACTATTAAAGGTGTGATGAATAGCAGTGGGACACCACTAAAGCATTAATGATCCATGGAGGAATAAACCTAAAACAAGCTTGAGGCTATCAACCTTTCACTTTTGAGACCTACATTACAAATATTTCAACCCTATGCATAGGAACATTCCCTTTGTTTGTTTTGGTGACTTGGGAGGAAAGCATGGTGATAATTTCCTATGGGTCATACACGCTATATATGTATAACATACATGAATTTTCCTGATGTAAATAACATGCTTTGTGTTACTTTGCTCATGTGTGTTTTCTGCCTCTTGCTGTGGATCCTGTCCCTTCTTTTACAGCAAAAGGAAGAGGATGTGTGTGGCTGAGGATGGTGCACAAAAGGGTTTCCTTGCTTTTGAAATGTTAGCATTTTGAGAATGGGGAGTAATTGTGGTGTGTAATGGGGCACTTTTTCTAGCACATTAAGGATCCTGGTTATAAAAAGATTTTTATATTAGTGTTAATTATATATTTGATAAAACATTATGTTAATCTATGTATAGTCCAGTCTCTTATTTGTACAACATTCCATGTGCAAACCTGATGAGTATTTTAAGGATGAAAATAGCCTAAAAACTGCTCCAGTCCATTTTTTAATGGTGTCCATTTTTCTTAGTCAAAGCAGCAGTTACAGACAGTAGGAGGCCGTTAAAAATCTCGTATCTTGTTTCATTTGCTTTCTCAGATAAGAGAGGACACGTAAGATGTTTAAGCAGATCGTGACATCCAGCCTGTTACTGTTACAGCAGGTCCAATAACTGATGCTTTGCAAAAATGCATGTTCCAGAACTATTTTGGTAGTTTTACGTGTCAGTAGATCTTCCAATCAGCAAGTGATTTGTTTGAATTTTAACACTTGTCTAGCAAGTGATGTAGAAGTTCTTGAGCACTCAGTATGTCCATCCCATGACAGCTCTTCGGCATTGTCTAATCAGGTCACTGTCCTAACTCTCCCAATCTGATATTATGCTTTTTGAGTCTGGCACTGCACAAGACTTTTTTATCAGTCAAATCACACTTAATACTCTTCTCTGCAGCCTGTCCAGCTTTTCAGCCTTTTAAAAACAAATCTAAAGCGAGCAAATCCCATTATACCTGGCAGAGCTGAATATCAGGTTCTAGTGTAGGTCTCTGTACACAAGGCAGGTAGTGATCTTTTCTATTCTTGTTCTCAGTCAGCCCCCAGTTATACAAGCAATTATTGCATTAAACCTCTTGGCCACAGTTGCAAGTTGTTGGCTTATCTTGAAATGATCTGCTCAGTTGTTTTTATAGTCATATCATATTCTGGGATACACTCCCTGGTTCTCCCAGTACCAGTTCTACTTCTGGGATGGAATAGTCCATGTGGCCTGGGAAAGTGCAGTGGTTGGTGCCAGTTCTCAAGCTGCAGGCAAGCATCCAGTGTGCACCCAATTTCAGTATAGAAATCCATTCTGTTCTGGTAAAGCAGCTGCTGCCATGTCTTCCTGCAGCCATCCTTTTTGACCATATCTTGAATATAAAGACTTGCACATAAAAACTTGCAGAGTTAATTCAAAAAAAATCTCTTGTAGTAGATTAAATTACTTCATATTCTAGATTCATACCTCCAAATACGTATTTTATTTTCTAGTGTGATATTCCAATTTCATGGCTGCTTAATAGGTTGATAAGAATATGGGAACAAAGCAGTATAGTTAGAGAAAGGTACAGTTATTCCACTTTGTTCAAGTGATTTTAGCAGAATTTTTTTTTTTTTTTTTTTTTAATGAGAGTAGAAGCAGCTGTTTTCTGCTAAGTTTCTGCAAAGAGAGAGTCTCCTTTTCCAGTATGGTACTTTTGAGGGAATGCTTAGCTTTGTTTTGTTAGAGACTGATGTAGTAGTTGAAAGGTCATCATTTTAATTAATTAAAAAAAAAAACCTCTACGAAGTACAAAGCCTTGCAGAAATTGTAATTACAGGAGTCTTTAACCATGTAGTGCAGCATGTGGAAGCTACTTGTAAGACAGAGTCATCCTTTAGTTTTGAGATTACGTTAAATCCCCAAGCCTGTAATTATATGCATGTGGCTGGCAGGAGCCCATGCTGGGCTGATTGTGTTCAAGGAACAGGGTCATTACTTGCTGTTTCTCTCCGTGGGACCTACAAGCATCCTGGAAAGCACAGTACCTAGTGCTTTCACTGCTGCTTCTGCTGACAGGGCAGACAGACTACTTTGTATTTAATTTTTTTTTGACAGATTTCAAGTTTTTTACTGTCAGTTCCGAAGATGCAAGGTCAAATTATTAGTAATGCTCCAGGAAGTGAGCACTCTCTTCTGTCATTGCAAACCAAACCAAAGAAAGGGTACAGACATGTGTCCGAACTAGAAATGCAGCGGTAACTGATTCGTAAGCTCTTGATTTTGTGAAGAGATTTGATGCAAGGTGCGCATGGGTTGAGGCAATCCTGAGCAGAAGTACAGGCTGGGCAGAGAAGGGATTGCGAGCAGCCTTGCTGAGAAGGACTTGGACATGCTGGTTGATGAGAAGCCCAACATGACCCAGCAATGTGAGCTCGCAGCCCAGAAGGCCAACCACTTCCTGGGCTGCATCCAAAGCAGTGGGGCCAGCAGGGCGAGGGAGGGGATTCTGCCCCTCTGCTCTGCTCTGGTGAGACTCTACTGCACTGGGGCACCGGGGCACTCAGTGTAAGAAGTACATGGACCTGGAGCAAGTCCAGAAGCCCATAAAGATAGCCCAAGGTCTGGAGTACCTCTTCTGTGAAGACACGGGTGAGAGACCTCAGGTTATTCAGCCTGGAGAAGAGAAGGCTTCAGGGAGACCTTAGAGCAACTTCCAGTAATTAAAGGGAGCTTAAAAATAGAGAGATGGCATTTTTTTGCATGGACAGATAGTGATGGGATTAGGGGGAACATTTTTAACCTAAGAGAGGAGGGATTTAAGTTAGATCTTAGAAAGGAATTTGTTACAGTGAGGGCTGTGAGACATTGAAACAGGATGCCCAGAGAAGTTTTGGATGCCTCATCCCTGGAAGTGTTCAAGGCCAGGCTGGATGGGGCTCTGAGCAACCTGGTTCTAGTGGGTGGCAGGGAGATTGAAACGAGATGATGTTTAAGGCCTGTGTCAACCCAAACAATGCAAAGGTTATGATGATGACTTGTTTCTGAAACAAATCTCAGTTAGTTGTGACTATGCTTGAAGTTACCTTTGAGAGACTACAACGTACTTGTGCTGCTGAAGTTTCTAATTTTCATAGTGCATGCGGCATCTTCATATTTTCCAAATCTTTTAAGTCCATAATTATTTTGAAACAAATATTTGTGGTTAAGAAAGTGTGGAAAAAGGTGACCAGTGTGTTTGCCAGTAGCTGAAATGAAGTTGAAAGTCGAAGTTGTACTCAAAGGTTTTTTGAGCTATTTTTCTGGTAAGAAACATCTCTTAACCTTTGTATATCAACACAATTTCAGTGAAAAGGACAGGTTTAATTTTTGCCAGCAATTGAAACAGACTGGTAAGATAAAGATTTTTTTGTAAAGCTCTGGTGCGGTATTCTTGTAAAGGGTAATGTAGGCAATGCTGTTCCTTAAGTTGTGCTAAAGAGTAATGTTCAGTGGAGAGTTATTTTCATGTAGAAAAGATGTATGTCTTCTCTCTCCTTTAATAGTGTATTATAATTTTTTAAAAATATATTGTTAAATCAGACATTAAAAAAAGTAAATTAAAATGTGGATCTGCTGTGTAGTAAAACACTTCAACAAAAAGCCATCACAAAATGTGTTAATATTGACTGATTTTATCACCACTTATTTAATACTTACTGATTCAAAAAGGTTAACATTGCTTGGAGTCAATAAATGAAGATTTTGCTGGTTTTTAACTTATAAGGCCCCTAAATTATTCTTCCTAATTTCTTCCTAGGCAATGAAGCTAAAATACTTGTGTGGTGCTATGCAATAGTGTTTTGGCATCAATGTAGATCTTTAACAGATGTATTCTTGTCATCTGTTAGCCACTTGCAACACACACGTCCTTGCTTTTCAACATGCTGCACCTCGTACGCGAGGTGTTCTCCAGTGAGGATCTTCTGAAGCCAGAGCAGCTTTTATGACTCTTAATGACCTGTAAAGCATTCTGCTGCAATGTCTGAGTGAAATTACCCATCAGTGTTGCAGAGGTGGTTATAAAGCTAGAAAATAGCTGCTGTAGTTGATTTAATAAAAATGTAAATTTACAAGATCCTCCAAATTATGCAAAGCTGACAAGTTGTCTTTTTTGATAATTTGAGCACTGGGGAATAACAGGGTATCTTTATTTCATGCGCCTTTTTATTCCTTCTCCCTCTAGTGAAGGGGAATCTTCCTAATAGAGCAGTATTCATTGCAAAATGTTGGACTGACTGAGCCTGCTGCTGAATGGGAATACAGCTCTTCTAATTGGGATGAAAAATTTTGTTCAGATAGGCATTCCTGGTATTGTTATAAGGTTGTATCAAACACTATAATGAAAGTGTTTCAGTTTTCAAGCCAGAAGTATCCATATAGCAATTTGTTATTTTCAGAGCTAAATTAAGTCTCTTTGATCCTTAAAAATCTGACTTTCCATTTGACTAATGTGGTAGATGCCAGCGGTAACTTGTAAAATTATGAAACAAAATACTGACTTTTACAAAATCCTTATGTGTTCAGATTTCATAATACTTCATTTCAATTTTCTAATGCAGGTAGATCCAGCAGATATCACTGCCTCTTCCTGACACATGAAGCACTCGATACCTGCATGTCTTTCTTGTTGCCTTAATGTTTTACTGATACTGTTGTTCAAATACATCTCTGTCCTCACTGAACCCCATGGGTTGGCTTTCTTTAAAGGTCTGGGTCTGTGGTGAACATCACTGTGACTAAATGAGTGCTCTGTGGTGCATCTGCTTCCATGTGGTCACACACAAACATAGGGTGTAAAGAAAAATAGGACCATGTGACATCCAAAACCAATTACAGCAGCTCATGTGGACAAATCCCCTGACAAGTGAAAGAGGGGATGGTGTGGAACTGGTTTTAAGGTGTTGTTCAGTCACTGTATGAAAGGAAATGTTAGATAGAGCATGAGTAGAATTATACCTACTGGGTGTGTATATTCCTGTGAAACAGAAGGGTGTGTATTCTACATAAGAAGTTCATTTTTTGAAAACTCTTTTTTTTTTTCCCCCAAAGACAATTTCATATTTTGCAGAATTTGTATTCTTCATTGAATACTGGTTCTTTACAGAAATTTCCTCATTGAATCTGAATGTCACACTGTATAAAGATTGTAATCTTCAATTTAATTTAGAGAAATTTCATTACTTTTTTTTTTTCCTACGGAGAAGTGTAAGAGATAGTAACATTTTTTGGTTAATTTATTCCAGCTAATGTGATCTGATAAGATTAACCAGAAGTTTGTGTTAAATAGGATACATATATTACATTGCCTGTCTTATCGTATGAAAATATAAACTTCTTTCATCTAGTCACCTTCTACTGAGTACTTAGGAATAAAAATTCAGTTGATAAAGTATTTGTGTGTTATATATATATTCTAGATTTAAAAATAATCTTTCAGACTCCTGAAAAAAGGAGTGAGTGCAGCAATAAAAGTGATAAAAATTCATGCTGCTGCCCGAAAGGATCACAATGAAAAAGATTTTTACAGATGATTCCAGAGAAAATTGTCACTAAATATGTAACTGAGTTAATAAGAAAGGAAGAAATATAATTACTAAGAGTTTAAGCTGTGTTATATAGACTATAAATAATTTTTTGTATGTCTGAGGGTTTTTGATCTTCTAATACTATTAGATACCTTTTTGTTTTTATCTCCTCTCCCATTTTTCCTCCTGAAACCAGCTGATTCCAGCTGCAGAGTTGAATGAATGACACTTCAGAAAATTATGGCTGTCCTTGGAATGTTGAAACATTTAAAAACCACAAAATACTTAATTTGGTGAAAAAATATATATTAACACATGAGGTATAGTTAAATTAATTTCGGGAGTGGGACTTTGGACAAGAACAGTTGTTTTAGTCCTCAAGATTGTTATCCTGAAAGAAGGTAATAAAACTATGTCTATCATGAGTGAATATTTTAGAAATTGTTCCAATAACTGGATCTTTTATAGACCTAGCAAAAATGAGGAAAAAATATGGAGTACATAAAATAGATCATTATGTTCCATGCTGGATTTGAAGTATGAATTCTTTGTCTTCTGAAACCTTTTTGAGAAATTCAAATCCGTACATGACCTCCCTTGGCAAAGTGTCATGGTTTGACAGAAAAATTGTCTGAAGAAACAAAAGCAAAAAATTATCCTATTGACTTGGTTGGAAGTGACTGTTGCTTCAGAGACTGTTTAACATATGCACAAGTAATCTAGAAGTAGCAAACAATACAATAAGCTTTTTGGGTCAAGGAACAAATGTATCCTTTAGTTGTTAGTAAAGCTTTATCTGACCAAGTCTGCTGCAGGTTTTTCATATATATCACAGTTTCTGTACAGTTATTACAGTTTTACACATTTCTACTTAATCCCATTGGGACTCAGCATTTCCTTACCTAAAGGCTTGATTTTTCTCCAGTGTCTGAAGTCTGTCTTTTGCAGCTTCTTAGCTCTGTAACTGTCCTCTGTTTTGTACCCTCTCCCAAAGGGGCTGAACCAGGGTAAGTCATGAAGTCAGATCACAAAGGCAAGCAGCAGGCAGTTCTTCCTCATGGTGTAGATACAACCTCTTGCCATTCTCTGCCCAGCAGAAGTCTTCAATGATGTTAATATTGCACAAAAGTGGACTCTTGATTTGAGTCCTGCTCACCAAAATCATCTTCTTTTGAAGGGCAGAAGGAGCACCACAGGCACACCCAGAACTTATGCTGGCAGGTGGTGGCATGGTCCATATGCAAAGAGGTGGGAGTGGAGACCTTACTGCCTGGAGTAGACAATGCTGACCCTACAGCTGACTGGGAAGAACCAAAGAACAAATGTTAGGGCCGCCAAACAATCATCTTGGCAGTATCTTTTGGTTACCTGTGAGTTAAGGGCAAGTGTTCAAACTGGTCTGCCTGGGTCCAGCAAGGTTTATGGCATCGAGGTCAGGCATCTGGCAGATGAAAAGGCAGTAATAAAGATTCTGGATGCCAGTCTGCAAAAAGAGAGCAGCAAGTATGCCCTATCCATCCTTGGCCAGAAGTCTGTGCTTCCAAGGATGAAGCCATCAGTTCACGCCTTCAGGTTCATCTGCTGTTCCACTGGTTGGGTTTTGTGGCTCTCTGGTACAAGAGCAGCTACAAGAAGCAATAACAAGGTTGGTGAACAGATGACTCGATTACCCCTATCTGGTTTTAATGACAATGAAATAAAATCAGTTTTGACCAGGTCTGTCTAGGCAATTACAGTGGTGCTGATGGAATGTTTCACCTTACCCTTGGACATATGGCTGTTGCTCTAACCAATAAAACAAAAAAAAGAAAAACAATCACTGTAATAGTAGTTTGAGTTGGACTGTGGGAAGGACAGAGCTGTGGATTCAGTGAAGAGCAGGCAGGGAGAGAGAAACGGCTCAGAGTGTGAAAGCTGTCTGTGCTTCCTCCTGGCTTTCTCTGTCTGGTGGTAGAAGATGTGCACAATGACACTGGACCATAACATTAAATACAGTGATGGATAAAAGATGGCAGAAGATAAACAAAGCAATTTTGTAATCAAAGCATGTGAATGGGACAGAATATATGAAGACAGTTTACAATATATTGTTCAAGTGAAGCATAAATCTTGAGAAAAAAATAATTTTCTGTTGTCTTAAAGGAGAGTGTCTGGTGCAGGACTTGGGGTTTGTGCATAGATTTGACGTGAAAAACTCTATATGGAATATTTTGATTTGCTTGCTTGGTTTTTAGAATGGGTACAGAGTTTTGTCCATAAAGGTGGTATGGAACTCTAGTTTAAGTGCTATGCTCTACTTCATAATTTTCTGACTGCATAGTAAAAGCAGGTTAATTTGCTGTTTGAATAGGCATGAGAGGGCATAAAACTCTTTGTGAGCTGAGGAAATCTTACAAATGGTGCAATGTTTGGCCAGTTCAGCTGCTCTAAAATCTGCTCTCTTCTCCCTTTAGTGAACACAGAAAACTCGATTCGCTGTGTGTTTTCTATTCATCATAATTTTATTTTTGTGTGATCAAATGCTTGGTGGTCCTGCCCACACACAACAATCCATCAATTCCCTCCACTCTCTCCCTCCCCCTGTGGTCTGTGCTCCACCGGCTGTACTTGTCTACAATTGTCAAAAAGCTTTCCTGTTATCAAATCAGGCTTTTTCTTTTTTCTTCCTTATAGATCAGTAGGATTAAATCTTTAATATGCTTTGATTAGAATATTTCCATTTGAAATGGGCTCCTTCTCTCCCAGAAGTAGGATTCCTGGCGGTTTTGCCCTATTTATCCAGAGGAAACACTAAGGGAAAGGATATAGATACAAGGAAGGAGGAGAAAAATCACCATGTCTTGTTGAAATGTGGGGCCCTTTGCCTGGCACAGCTACCATCACTCCCTGCAGGGTCAGGGAACGCGAGAGGCTGGGGGATGTGTCCCTCTAATATCCGTGTCTGTGTGTGCAGCTAGATGCTTTCTAGCTTGTAAAGAAATATGGCTTTTTAAGTCCTGCATCTCCTGATGCAGGTGGTGGTGACGGCGCTAGTAGTGAATGACACAGCTTTGCCAGATGACACGGAGCTGATCTCTGCATCAGCCAAGAGGAATTAAGCTTTGTCACTCCCCGCCGGGGCTACCTTTTGCCTGGTATGTGCGGGAGGAGGAATTCACAGGCTGCTGCTGCATTCACCCAAGCAGAGCCCCGAGCGTGCTTTGCCAGGGGAGGCAGGCAGCCAGAATGATAGCTGTCTCTTTTAAATGCCGCTGTCAGATCCTGAGGAGACTTGCTAAAGGTAATGAGCTTTCCTTCTTACTCATCCAGGGGCTCCCTTGCATCCTTTCAGAGACACAGCCTGATTTTTTTACTTTTAAATATGACCATCCTTCCAATGTACTGTCAGGCAACAAAGAATTGCTGATACAGGAGGGTGTAGGAGCTCTTTCAATTAACATTCCTACATGTCCCAGGCTGTGGTCCTGCTAGGAAGACAGATAGACAGATCCTGGGCTTTGGGGTTTTTTTTCTTTCTTTCTTTCTTCTTTTTTTTTTTTTTTTTTTTTTTTTTCGCGGGGGGTGTTTTTTTTGTTGTTGTTTTTATTTTTTTGGGTTTCTTTTGTTATTGCTAGGAGGATTTTTTTTTTACCCAAGTGAAGTGCTAAAGTTATTGTGGGGTGTTATTGTTTTGTATTCCTGCTAATTGCTGAGAGGCATCCCTCCTGGGTCAGTGCACGCTCTGCCTTACTAGGAACAACTGACACTGCTGTCCTGGACCTGTATCCAGGATGAATTTCTGTTGTTTCATGTCCTTTGTGAGCTATTTTTACCTGTGCTTTAGATGCCGAAGGCTGTTGTGTGTGATGAAGTAAGGATAGCAGTGTGTGGTTTTTTGGGCTGCACTCTCATGTCACACTTTTGAAGTTAATTTGCCTGTTAGAGCAGTATACATTTTATCTTACTGTAAATCTTTGCAGTCTCTCGTTTTGCTCAGAACTTTAAAATACTACCCTGAGTCCTGTGTGATTGTTAAAGCAGATATGTGAAAACCTGCCTAAGACACCTTCCCTGTTCAGGAATGAACATACCATATTTTCTAAAAATAACTTTTATTTTTTTAAAAATCTGTTATGTTTGGTAATTTTTTCCTTCCCTGTGTAAAAAGGTTTGATTTGGGATTTTAGCCTGATGTTTTGATGGAAACTTCCAACATTGTAATAGCATTATGTGTCTGCAAATAAGAAGCTTCTATTTTTTATCTTGGGTGCTGTGAAGTATTTCATGGCTGTTACTGTGCAGCTGGATATACATCCATGTGTGAATGAAACTATTTTTATCAGCTTAGCTTGAAAAATCAGATATCTTTGATTATTAGTCAGTATAGCTCAAAGTCAATTAGTGTTTTATTTTGCAGAAGCATGAAAAGGTAGCATGCTAGTACAATGAGATCAGTAATAGGAAAAGAGAAGAATACTGCAATCAAACTTATATAAGCATTTTCCTTTTATTTAGATTGCTCAGTGGGGTCACGTTTTTCAAAACAGGAACATAAATATTTATTAATCATCCTCTCAGTAGATTTGCTTCTCTTTCAAATCTGTGCTGGGTAATGCCTGTTTTTCTCGTTTGTGTAAAATGTTTCTATTGATACATGTTTATCACGCTGAAAGTCAGTGTATTCTCTTTTTCTGTGTGTGAGCAGAGCAACCTTTTTGTCTGCTGATCTCTTTATCAGACAGATCTGAGCGGTAATTTAGTTACTCACTGATGAGAGTGCTTGTTCCACTTAAGTACAGTTTCCCTGTGAATAATCAATAGTCTAATACATCATAGCCATCTTAATTATTTCACGCTTCCATCATTCAACAGAACTCAGGCTAGTGGGTTTTTTCTCCTCTGAAATAATCTTAACTACCATTGAGACTCTGCTCCTCCCACTCCCTCCCAATAGGAACTGGCATGATACTATTGATTTTTTGCATTAGTGTGCCTTATGCTTGTCTCTGGTTGATAAAGACAGTCTAGAGGTATGTTCATATATTCTCCTGTAAGCCATATGCACACTGGACTGGCGTTGCTCTCCTAATTGACAGGTTCCTGAATTGTCACTGTTTTGAGTGAAGTCTTTTGTTTTTTATCTAATTCTCTGGGTTTTTTGGCCTTGGCATTTGCGTCTCAGACAACAGTTATGGAGCCAAACTGAGAAAAGGGATGGGCCTTCACATTATTACTGTGGACAGGATTCTTGCCAACAGCTGGCAAACTCCTGCTGCTGTATCAGCTGGAATATATCTCCTTTCCTTCTAACCTGCTAGGCATGGGGTTTTGCACATTCATTGAGTTCCTTTGCTCCAAAAGCAGTTTTCCTTGCTTTAGTACTTGCCCCCAGCCTGTCTCTGCTAGGGTCTTTTTCTTCTGCACTAATCCTGTAGCTTTGTGCAGTTCCCCAAAATAATTTCTTTACTGTCTTTCAGCCCTATTGTGGTGAAAAGATACAAGTGTGCTGGACACTAGAATAGTGTCTTGTGTTTTTAATCAAAGATGTGCGGTTAACTATGCATCAAAATGTGGAAATACCTGCTTTATGCATGTTGTGTCATTTTTCATGCCTGTCTTGACAAAGAAAGCTTGTAGCTTCATTTCCAGTTATCTTTCAGATAAATAGAAATGCCTCATCTGGGCAACTGAAGACTCTCTAAAAGAAATTCTTTCCAGTAGGGAGGTGTTCAGGCTATGTTTTATTTTATAACAATTGTACTCCCCTCTTCTTGTACTACACCTTAACCTTTCGAAGCAAAAAGGAGAGGTTATTTTTGTGTTTCTTTGCATTGTACTTACTTTGTAATTGAAAAAAATTCTGGCAGGAAAATCTTCAGAAGTGTTGTGAGCTAATTTCAAGGCAACAGTATCATTTAGTAGTGGGAATACTCTCCAAAACCCAGTCAGTACCCACTCCTTACCATAGTTGTGAGTCAGAGCCTGCAACAGATAACCCTTACCTCTCTTGACCCCACCTCCATGGTCATCTTCAGATGGGAGCATTAGTCATCTTCTTTGTTCTCTGCCTTCAAACTTACACCATTCATAGGAGACAGGCACAGTTACATAATCATGGAATGGTTTGGGTTGGAAAGGATCTTCAGACATCTTCCAGTCCAGACCCCTGCCCCTCAGTCCTGCTTCACTGCTGCCCCTGCCCATGCACTCCTTTTTGTGCCATATTGCCTTTGTGGGTACGAGTGCTACAGTGGCTGCTGCAGCTGCTGTACAGAAGTCTTCTTCTATATTTCCACTGTACCAACCACCCCCTCTTAAAGCAAAAGATGTGGCAAACAAGAAGTGCCCAATAATTATTCATGCAGGAAATTTAGAAGACTGTGAGATTAGGTCCCTTAATGTGTATTACACTTCAGTTTGGTGAGTCTTTATTTTGGAGATCAATACATTTTCAGTAATGAAATGATGTTACCAAGGTCAGATGAAGCTTCATATTTGTGTCCATTAACAAGCAACCATGAAAGAAAAGTATTTTGTTATTTGATTATGCAATTTGCAAGAACGATGCTGTGTGAGACTTTCCTCATAGCTGTAGAGACATGATCTGAGTTTAGATCTAGTCTATCTAATTAAGAACAACAAAAAAAAAATCTGGTTGTGTTGTTTCTACACCAGTCTGTTATTTCTGTGCTATTTTTCCATTATTCATTTTTTAATAGCTGCTAAAATGTTTATTGTGGATGGGACTTTCTACTGTAGTTACCTGGTTTCTTTCATTAATAAATCTTTCATACTTTTACTTTTGAGCTGAAATATTGCTGGCTCAATCTCTTTTTATTGTGATTATCTAGATGTATTTGCATCTCTTTGTGTATGTATATACATTTTAAGCAATGTAGGAAGTAGTTAAAAGGTTCTGAAAAGAGAAAAGGTATCTTCTTACCATATTAGGTACTAAAATTTGCACTGAGAAGAGAGTTTTGTAATTTTTATATATTACTTTAATTTTTTATCTCCTTTCTAGCCCAAAAGAGCATGGTAAGCCAAAAGCTACATTAAGAATCTGAAGTAGTAGCTGTTTTTATAGTTTTCACTATGAGAAGTACCAGGCTCAAAGAGAATGGTAGCTTACATTTGGACGAAGTGAATATAAGGAAAGGGCACATTTGTAGTTGTAAGAGCAACCACAAATCTGCACTTCGTACAGCTGCTTGTGTTGTAGGATTTTTTTTTGTGCAGTGGAGAAACACTAGGGTTTTCCCCCCCCAGTTTATTCATATAAGACCTTGGGCATTGAGCAGTATGCTGTGCATACCAAAGAGCCTGTGGTAATCCCTTACATTGCATATGTATGCTAAATTAAATTTACAGTTATTATGTTAAGTACAACAGTGAGCAATATACATATATAGCATACAATAGTGAAAAATTGCTGAAATGTGTAGGCTAGTCAGGTTTACAGGTAAATTAACCACTTTATAGTTTAAAAATTGCATTTCAAGTAGTGCATTGCAAAGCCTTGGTTAATTGATGTATGGACACGTTTGTGTTTTCCCTTTATTAGCCAAAAGAAAGCACTTTTAGGAAGCTGTGTCTGTACTATAAAGTTGCTCACAGAAATGGGTCTCTTCATTACAGTCAGGAATGCAGTTTTGCACATACACAGATCAGTGAAGTTATTCTGGATTTTATTATAATGGAAACAGAATAGGAGCACTCTGATAAAGATGTCAACTGTTGTTACACAGGGCAGAGCGTGAGGAGCTGAGTGGAATGCCTCTCACCCATCAAAGCTTTATAGCCTATCTTCAGGATAATTTATCACCTACTGCGCATACAGATCCTTTCTGCAGACGTATATTTTTATTCTCCCAGTATGTTTTCAATACAGCGAGATAAAGCAAGCTTTAAAGGCAAGATGCTGCACTCCATTTTACAAGATGATCAGTTATCTAGAAATTGGACTGGGGCCTAAAGAATCAAAGGATGAATTCTGAATGTAGCTGGACGTAGGTTATACTTTGCTTTGCGCACAAGCAACTACAACATGGACAAAGCCAGATTTTTTTTTTTTTTTTAAGACTTGACATTGAGGCTATATATAGTATCTTATTACAAACTTGCTAGTGTTTCAGAGACTCATCCCAGGTCACCAGCCTTTAAATTATTTTAATAGTAATTCTGATTATGTGGTCTCTTTTTGCCAATATATTGCTTATAAAAATACAAGCTTAACTACTAGAACTGAGTCAACAGCTTGCTTTGAGTGAAGTAAAAATCACAAGTAACAATATCTCTAGGGACTTTTAAACATAGGTTGGTTCCCTGTCTTTCTAAAATTAGTTCTGAAGATTCAGAAAACTCCTAAGTGTCTGGTAAGTTCTATAAATAGGCAGTCAATAAGGATTTGTTGGCTTTATGCATTTGGTTGGGGTTTCAGAAATACACTTCGAGGTTTCTCATACTCAACACCTGTTTATCCAAGTTGTCCATATCTCCAAGTTTTCTTACATTTTATTTCTGAAAGTGACTTCTGTGCTTCTTCTGATTTAGTAAAAAAAACTACAGTGAAAGAATAAAAAGTAGAAGCAAAATCTGGAAACTTTCTTTTCCACTAGCATGTGGGAACTTCAGGGCCACCTCCAGAGTTGCAGCCCTTCCTTAGCCATTAGGGGTACTTCATGAGAAGACAGGAGAGAGTCCACAGGGGAGAGCTGTGGACATCTGTCAGTAAGGGAAGTTCTGACATTGCTCTTAGTGCTTGTGATGTAGTAAATACAATTTAAAAAACAACCAAAACAAAACAAAAGCATTCCTTGGTACTACTTGGATTTTTTTGTTTTGTTTTCTTAAAAAAAAAAAAAAAAATTGTTGCAAGACTTGTTTGTCAGATAAGAAAATGAAGGTAAAGAGTGGCCATGACCTGTTTTATGTCACTCAGTTGATCCATGCTAGTCTTGGGGACAGCCCTGTCCTCCTATTCCCATTTGTTCATTGCTGGTTAGGAGCAGTTACTGAAGTTGGCAAAGACTGTGAGAGAGCAGAGAAGACACTGCATGACTTTTTCCCTTCTAGATTTTTCACCCATTTTGACTTTTTTATTTGCACTTAAGAATGCCTTTGGCCAGGATTGTTTTAGGATTGCTTTGAAATTGTAAGTGCCTGCATTATGATTGCCAAAGGAGGGGGAGAGAGATGAATTTTTGTTAAGATGTTCCTTTTGTAATTGGTATTTAGGCTTTTCAGCCCTGAGTATGTGAAGAACAAAAGAGGCAGATTTATTATATTTAATGAGCATTATTAGTTCACAATATTGTCTTTTTGTTCAAAAGAATTCTTTGAACTTATTGTTGTAAAAAGTAATGAAAGGAGAAAGGATTTTCTCTTCTAGAGCAAGCCAATCACAGTTCACAAGTTCAAGCAATATTTCTTCACCACTAATATATTCAAGAACTGGCAAACTCTATTAATTATTCAGGATGATCTGAAGCACAGCAGCATACTAACCAATCTGTGTGATGCTTTGACAAAAAAGAAAGACATAAAAATACTTTCCAAATCTAGCATGTACTAGTTAAAGTAGGAGCACTGCTGCAGTCCTTATGGTCTGAGGGTGTGTGTATGACTGGAGTTCTGCAGAGAAATTTTTTAGTTTAGATAAACAGATATAATTGCATGCAGGCATCTGTAAGGTGTGAAGAGAAAGCTGAAGTCAAATCAAGAGATGGTAAGTGGCTATTAGTTATCTTTTATCTATCAGATATTACCAGCTGGTATTGATGTGGTTGCTCTGATATCAGTTACACATGGAAAATATGGGAAGTGTTTTTTCTAGCATGTGTAGTACTACCTAGGTGTTTTAGGAATATATTGCAAGCTGAGGCTCCAGGTGGAAATGGGCTCTGGTTCCTTGTGTGAAGAATGGACTCACTCTCTCATGAGATTTATATAATCTTAGTCTGGGGGTCTGCTGAGTCTGAGAAACACTGTGCAGTAGGGTGAGAGTATACCTGCCTTCTAAGGCAGATTTCCGCATCTTAATCTGTCTCCCAGCATGGCTCTGCTTAGTAGTGCCCCATCTGCATTTCATATTGTGGTGCTGCTGATGTGCTTCTGCCATGGGAAGGTCCTGCTCTAGGCATGGCCCCTAAGCAGGCGAGTCTGTCTCTGTCAGCATAGGTTACAGCACCTCTACAAGCAGCTGTCAGTAAATCAGCAAAGGGTAATCTCATTTCTTCTGCCCTATCTGCATTCCCTGCCAGGAGTTCTACTGGCCTGGGGAGATGGCTGCTCAGCGGGGCATGCAGGGGGGACTGCCCTGGTTGGAGAATATCACATAGGGCCAAGTTTTAGCAAGTTGCAAGCAAAAAGAGAGTGGTTCATAACATGTTCTTTTTTACCTCAAGGAAAAGAAATTATATTAAATTTTTAAAAATTCATTAATTATATAAATTAATGGAACCTTCTGCATCAAAACTGATTTACCTCAGTGATACCACAACCACTATGTCATTCCCTCACTCTCAAGGAATCATTTAGGATCATTTAGATTGAAAAAAACCTCCAAGATCACTGAGTCCAACCATTGACCCAGCCCTGCCAAGTCCACCATTAAAACATGTCCCTAAATGCCACACCTACACATCTTTTAAACATTTTGCTGGGCAGCCTGTTCCATGAAGGATTTTTTTGTATTATCCAATCTAAGTCTCTCCCAGCAAAATTTGCAGCCATTTCCTCCCATTCCCCCCATCCCATCACTTTTTACTTGGGAGAAGAGACCAACTTCTACCTGTGTATTTTCAGGTAATTGGAGAGAGCGATGAGCTTCTTTTCTCCAGGCTAAACACCCCCAGCTCCCTCAGACGCTCCTCACAAGACTTGTGCCCCAGACCCTTCACCAGCTCCATTGCCCTTCTCTGGACACGCTCCAGTGTCGCACTACGACACAAAATAACTCACACATTTACTTAAGATGTAAAAGAAGGAAAAGAGGAAGTTTTATTTCTGATCTCATAATTTATAGAATTCTAAAAGTGACAGAGGATTGGAGGGTGAAACTGCCACCTCTCCAACCACACTGGTCAAACTAACAGTTTATCAATTCTCTCTTCTTACAAAGAAGAATGCAAAACAATCATTATTTACATGACCAGTGTGTGAGAAACTCTAGTAGAAATATGTAAACATCAGAAGGCATAGAAAACTTTTAAAAGAACTTAAAAACTTTTAAAAGAACAGGGCAACACTCCAGCACCTCCTGGTCTGTGCTGTAGTGAGGGGCCCAGAACTGAACACAGGATTCAAGGTGTGGCCTCACCAGTGCTGAGTACAGGGGAATGATCACTGCTCTGGTCCTGCTGACCACACAGTTTCTGATATTTCAGAAACTGCAGGCCAAGTCCTGCTGGCATCTTGTAAATGCATGAACTTCTAAAGATACTCATCCTTTATGCCTCCATTCTTCTTTTGGGCGTTTGCTTTAAAGCAGCACTCCTTTAATATTTAGGAACCTTTTAAGACTCTAGGCAAAAGTTAAAAGAAAGCTTCAGCCCAGAATATTGTTATTACAGAAAAAGGAAGAGTATTATGTAAGTCTCCACTGCAACTTCAATCTTATCCCTTGAACTGCTCATGTGCAATTTTTATTAATGCTGTTGGGAATTATGTTGTTATTAGAAAAGGAGGCTTCCCTAAAAGTGTATTGGGGCAGAAAAATTGCCCTAGATTGGACTGATCACAAAAAGACAAACACTAGACATAGTTTTGTGGGGGAAAATGTGTTACTGGAAATAGTGTCACATCTAACAGGCTTATTCTGCCTTAGCTTCTCAACAGTGAATAGAGAAAGATGTTAAGCAAGGAAATACCAGCTATTCCAGTGACTGCATTACCATAGTGTATTGGTAAATGTCACCAATAAAGCACAGTTTAAATGCACACTGCTCTTAAGGAAACATTTATTCTTTTAGTGAACTAGAATTTGACAACTCTGTCTGGCAGAAGAAATTGTTTCTGGCATTTAGTTTTGGTTGGCTTTTGTTTTGTTTAGTTTTGTTTTTCTGGGCATCCAGTATGTATTGTGACCTCTTAGAGACCAGTGCAGATTTGCAAATATACTGTGGGCATGTTATTCTCCACTGTATCACAGGCCAGTGATGAATAACAAAGATGAAATTTCCTACCGTGACAGGAGGCTTAAGTTTTGATATATCATTTCCTTCTCCCCAGCAGTCCAAAAGGAGCGCACCTTTGAGCTTTCTAAGCTTTCCAGTGACAGGGTTTATATGTTTTTTTTCCTTTACTGACATGCTTATACACATAAATTCCTGTAGACCCTAAGATAATGTGATATTGTTATATCACCTGTGGGTCAGGAATCCATTTTGCTGAACCTGAGCATAAACTTATTGAAGATTTTGTTTCATTGAGCTAAAAGGAGTTAGGAAGTGAGATAAAACCTGTCAGCCTGAGCTAATATGTAATATAAACAGTTCTTTCATACTGCACAAAAAAAAAAAACAAAAACAAAACAAAAACCTCCACAAAGCTTGAAAGTAAAAAGAAATTACATTCTTCAAAAAGAAACAGACATAAAAACTTTTTATTTAATAGCTGTTTCCTCAAAGAAGGAGAAGGAACAGAGAAAATGGGGATTCTAGTTTTGGTTTTGTTTTACTACTTTAAAAAATAAAGCAGGAAAGTGCAGGGTTGGTGAAGGAGTTCCTTGGGAATTTCAGCAGTCCAGAAAATTGTCTAGTTACATTTTGTCTCTGTTTTCACCCTGGAGCTGTGTAATGCAGTGATAAATGTACCCAAAGGCCACTTTTACTCAATGTTCCACAGCTTCCGAGGTAGCAGGAGCCTGTCCTGATGCACAACTGGAAGGTAGGTCATGCCTTAGGAAGCGCTTGAGTTCCCTTTGTAGAAGAATACAGTTTCCTCTTCAATGCTGCTGTTACGGACCTTGTTGGCATGGTTCAGGCAAGGCCACCAAACCAGCAGCAGCAGCAGTTCCTGCAGACGCCCATGTAAGGACCACTTCTATGCACATACGCTATGTAATATTGAAGAGCAGCTGCTCGGTGTTGGCAAACAGCTGCACTGAGGTAGGAGCTGTAGCCCCAGGGAGTAAGGCTGACTTCTCTTTTGCTGCATCTGTGCAGTGTGGAGATCTCCTTTGTCCAGTGTAACAGAAAATCTTCATCACTTACTCCCTGCAGGAATGTGAGTATAAACTCTGCCCTTATTTTTCATGGGATTCACATCCTCACAATTTATCCAGACTGAGAACTTGGAGTGGTTGGGCTGGCATGTGCCCAGTACTGAGCTTTTCAGCTGTCTCCAAGATTTCAGATCTCAGTGTAGCCATAATTGAAATGTTCATTAACAGTTCTAGACAAGTCAGTTTGACTTTCAACACATATTTCAGACCTTCTGTGTTGCTACAGTGTACTATGTGTTTTGGTGGTGTTTTTTTTACCTGACTGTCAAAAAAAGTGCCTTTACCTTTGCAAATAGGTAGCTGGGTAGAGGAGATCTCAAAGGTAGTACTGAATCCAGGCTGTTTCTTTTTCATGGTTTCCAAGAGAATAGGGAAAAAATTTCCAAACATTTTTGTGATTTCTGCCATTGGACAGTTGGGAAGGTTGGACATTCTTGAGTGGGCATTGGCCACGTGAACCATTTTGAAGGGGTTTGCATGTTGTGTCTGTACATCCAATGCATTTTGAAAACTCTAGGCCAACATGCTGAGACAATTATTCAGTTTGTCAGGGGTTCAAGTAATGCCATGGGTAGCATATTGTAATAGGTATTTTAAAATACATCCGTGAGATACCAACTCTGTATAGGAAACTTTGAAGTTACTTTGATGGCATCTTCAGTAGAGAATTTTAAGCAATATCGTCTTGATACTGATGAAATATTATGGATAGCTGCCTTAGAAGAAATTAGGACCTGAGTTGACATTTGCAGCATAGTGTCCCACTGAAGGTAGCATTCAGCATCATTGTGCATCCACTCAGATGCTCATTCACAGCGTGATAAGTTTCTCTCCTTCAAGTATTGCTCAGGAATTATGCAGGAGCCATAAAATTACTGTAATGAGCTCCCCACCATCTATTTAATCATAATTAGTCATAGAGTAATGAAGTAAGTGACATTTCCTGTGATCTTTTCACAGCAAATTCTACTATCCATGTTACCATAAAAAGAAAAGAGCAGAGGGATGATGTTGGAAAGAACAACTGGCTTGTGTTTGTGTTGGTTCCCCATAAGTTTCCCAGCCTGTCCCACAGTGACATCTTTGTCATACCAAAAGATACTAGAAGAGGTGGAGCTGAGTAACCTGTTTGAAACACTGTATTTTCAGACATTTGAGTTGTTTATGGTTAGCAGAAAGAATTTTCAGGTTCTTTTTATTAATCTGGTTTTCTACTTGTTTTCTTAAGCTGTTTAAAATGACATTTTCAGATATTTTGTTAAGATTTCACTATAAGCCCAAGTTTGAGAATCAGAATGTGATTTGATTTTATTGGTTTAATTCTGTTAACATTTGTGGTTCATTGTGACTGAACATGAAGAAAGAGGATAAACAGTGATTTAAACTAAAATCATTGTGTTTCTTATCCAAGAGCAAAAGATCCATCTAATGTGTTGTATATCTATACTGCTTATCTTCGAGACATCAAATGCAGTGATATGTGAAGCCTGTGCCTTTACAGGTGGAAGCAGAGGAATACTTGAAGATGTCAGAAATTGTGGTGAATAGCAGAAGGATAGAGGAGGCAATTACTGTTCAGAAACAAACTTCAAGGTTGGTTAGTGTTGATTACAAAGCTGAAGATAACAGACCAAGTGACTCTTGCAAAGTTACCATGAACAATTTACAAACTCAGGAAAAAATCTCTATATAATTCTGACAAAACTTAATGGGCAGCATAATGGGCAGTGACAGCAGAAAAATTCAGTGAGGGGTCCATGAGCTATTCACAGTCCATGCACTATTTTCAAGGGGTCTGCAAATGAAATCAAGAAAAGCAAACTTCTGTTCTGCATTTAATTTTCACTGTTATGGAAAGTACTAAAACAACTGAAAATCATAAAAAATGGAGCATATATGTGTTTGTGTAAATATACAGATGTTTATATATACACATATGTGGCCACATACATACAACAGCTATCTTACTGCTGAGGCCAGATGTTATAGCTAACAGTTCAAATCCCAAATAACTGCAATGAAAGATTTGAACAATGTAAGAAGGAATAATTCTAAATTTTAATTTCCTTAGAAGAGTGAGATAATTCTACAACAGTCATGTTCGCTGCAACAGTCGCATTACTATTGTTGTATATTTGCAAGCAAAAAGGTTGACATTTGCTGAATCTGTAAAGATGATTTTTTTAATCGATTAATCCAGAGTATAAAATAATAATATGAGAAACAGTGTTGCAGGACATTTCAATAGTCAGTCCCAAATTCATAATTCTTTGAGAGCTGAAGTTATGAGAGCTAAGAGATAACCACTGGTCTTCTAATTTGGATGATAAGTATAAAATAAGTAAAACATAGTAGCTTTACAGCATTTAACAAAAGATTTAAAAAATTCTGTTCACTACATAAACATCATAAAGCTTGAAACATGGTAGCTAATCCTTCTTCCTTAGGAGGACTTTCTGGAAGACATACCTGCTACATACTTTATGACACAGATCTCATATTCTCCTGCAGATGTGGAGGGGGAAACATGTCTGCACTGTTAAGGTGTTTAAAATTTTAATTAAGAGTTAAGATGAACAAAATCAGACCTCCCCTATTTCCAGATCAATTTTGTCTTTAATAGGAAGAACAGCAAACACAGATTATGTAAGCAAAACAAGAGGGAATGTGCTTGGATTAAAGCTTCTTCATCCTTGTTTGCAGTCAGGGTGTCATTGGGATATCCAGGAATGTTCTCATGCAGAGAGCATGAAGCTCATATATTTTTATCTGAGCTGCTGAAATGCAAAGAACGTATGGTAATTTATTCTCTTTGCTGGTTTTCATTACAAGGGCTTTTATACTTGGTAAGCCTTTCCTGCAGAGAGGAATAGTCTTCCTGTAAATGTAGGTTTTGTGACATGAATCCATGGGGACTGTCTGTCTGATTTGAAGTTGCTAATGGATTCAGCATATTGCTGAAGCATTTGCTCATCTAATTCCACCTCCTTGAATCATGAATTACATTCAGGTTTTGTTCTTGGCCTTCTTCTCTTCAGCTTCTCCTTTCGTGGTGTCTGTGCCAATGAGCACATACAAATCTATTTCTCTGTTTCTAATCTTACTGGTTCAGATTTGGTTTTGAAAGCATTCTCTGTAGCTGTTCCAACAAAGTTTGGAGAACCAAAATTGTAGGTATAAATGCTGAAAATCTGAATGCATACTGTGCTCTAGCCCCAGGTATCAGATATGAGAAGAAAGAGATCCTATTAGTAAGGAAAAGCTGGCCAGGATCTGATTGTGAAAGTTTAGATAGATATATGCTTGTATTATACAACCATACGTATGAGATATGTACAGATGCTTTGTATTTGATGAGCAGCATGGCTGTGCTAGACTGAGGATCGAGCAGAGCTATGTGATAGTTAATGTTGGGAGAGCATTTCTGCAACTCTGTCAAATCTGTCACACTCAGGATAGGTAAGAAATCACAGCTTGGAATTTTGAGGGGTGGTAATTGGCAGACTTTTCGGATGATCCCTAGATTATTTCCAGCTATAATGCTGCAGGAACAGTACCATGTAGACATGAGGGCTCATCACGTAAGCTTAGCTTTTATATAGCATTCAGTAGTCATCATTCTTCAAGTGATCCTTGGACCCCTAAAGTCCTTATCCTAAGGTCCTTTCCCTAAGGATTTAAAGTCCTTAGTCTTTAAATGTCTCTGTTCTCCAGCATTTCATGTTGCTAAAAGTCACAGTTATATCTGGATGTAATTTATTAAGGCATAATAAATTTATAGTGTTATTTTAAAAAGTTGTTGCTGCAAAGGTGCATTGATCAGAAACTTTCTTTATAATAATGGCTTATAATGCTTGGAAACTCTGTTTTACTGATGTGAAAGGTATCTGTCAGTAGTACAACTTGGCTATTTTATAAAATTGTCTAAAACACTAGCAGTTTGAGAAATGTTTGCTGTAATTTAATTTCTGGGTTTATATTCTAGCAAATGATGGCTTGTTTCAACCATTTCTCAAGCGACCATCTTAATACCACTGTAGTACAATATTCTCAGGAGTGGAAGATGCTGTCAGACAAAATGCAGGCAGTTCACACTGCTGCTACCTACCTGGGATAATATTTTTATATCTATGTATTTATATAGATACATAAATGTATTTTTCACTCTGTACAAATCAAGTGCCTTTCTGACTGAACTCTTAAAACTGTCAGTATTCAAACCTTAGCAGTTATACCATTTCATATAGTTTTATTCAGAACATCTTACAGCACTTTGAGGTAGCTGTATTTTGGATTGTTAATGTTTTCACAAGGCAGTAGTTTGGAGACCATTGAGAATTGGTAATCATTGCTTTGAAGTTATACATAGTTAGCCTTCTGTTATCATGAAGATTTTGGCTGAAGTAATACCTGAAACTCTCAGATTATAAAAAATTGGTAGCTTTACTTTTTGGTCAGATTGAGAACCATGTTTTGATGCTCTATTGAGTTGACTATATATTCTTTTCAAACTTGATTTTGCAAATCTCTTAAAAAATAGTTTAAATCACTGTTATATTCTGTAATAGAATTTTTTGTTTTGTCTTTTTTTAACTGGTGTTTGTATTTATAAACAAAATGAAACACACTCTTGAGTGGAGAATGGTTAGAGAATTGTGGAGGTTAGACTTTGTGAGTGTACATAATTACAGTTCTTCATTTTAAGAGAGAAACAATTAAGAGGGTGGTGACAGTATTTCATTCCAAGGATGGTCAAGAATTTTCTGTTTTGTCTGGAAATACTTTTAATTCCTCATGGTCGTGTGGTATCATGCTTGCCAAACACCTCTCACTGCTGCACTATATTCCACATCAATAATTTGACAGAGAGGTGCTGGGATTTTTTTTAAGTTCCTAGCACTAAACATTTGTGTTTCCTTGTTTGCTGTCTGTGTCTGAGATCACCTCTATTCAGTTTTGTAAGAATTTTTTTTTTTTTTAATTGCCTATTCTTTTGTTACTTGAGAGAGCCTCTTCAGAGTAAAATATGTCCTTTAACTGATTTGGCAAACCCTACAGTAATGTGATGGCAGTAATTAATGTAAAATAGGAGTTTTCTTTGATTTTTATAAGATGCCAGAATTTTGTCTCCTAGTTTGCTGTGCATAAAATAACTCAAATTATCAGATACTATTTTTATAGTGTGAATGTGATTGATATTTGTACCTTAAGGCAATTGTGGTTATACATTAAAGAAGTTACATGGTAACAGTTTCTGTGTACCCTACATTCACATGTTTTTCCTGTAGTTGTTTTCTCCTTTCTGAAAACAGCCCTGACTTCAGGAGCAGGAGTGGCTCCTATTTGCATACACAAACTGTGAAGCCACGTGTCTTGGATAAAATACAAGGAAAGCATTATTAACAGATGTGGTCCAATCAAGTCCCCTCTTTATATTCAGCAGTTCCCATGGGCTCTCAGTGAGTCTCCAGTCTCTTTTTATCCTCTGTCAAGGGATATTAGCCAAAGATGGTGATACAACTCCATGATGTGGCAAAAATCACTTGATGCTTGTCCTTTCATGTTTTTTTTTCTTAAAGCCTTCTAAAGGTAAGGTTGGAAATATTATCCTGGTTTGTGGTAGTTTGCTTTTGAGCCAGGGTGCTATGATTTCACCTCAGGACTGTGAGGCTTCTGTGCTTTAATTCTTCTTCACTGCCTGTGGGGCTGTCTGGATTTAGGCCACCACAGGAAACAAACTCTGTGAGGATGGATCTGATGGGGATGAGCAGATCCTCATGTTACCTGGCCACACTTCCTGCTTAAAATTTTGGAGCCAAGGAAAGACATGTAATCCCTGACCTTGACTCTGGGTCCTGACATTGACGTGTAAGAAAGCAAAAGAGCTTTCCAGAAACAGCTGTAAGGAGAGGGACTCCGAGTGACAGATGTTACCTGAGAAGGTTTCAGTATCTCCAGACTGTGAGTTTTTGGTTAAACAGCGAGGAAACATGTCTCTATTGAAATACTTTTTTGCCATTGAATTTGGTTTTGATCTCCCTCAAGTTGTATCTTTTCACTAGATATCTTTGTTGTTTTGCATTAGGTATTTGTGAAAGATAAATTAAGTTTCAGAAATGGAAGTCTTGCTGCAGTTGGAAATAGCCATTGAATATCCACATGTCCCCCAGTGTAAAATAATGCCATTTTCGTACATACATTGAATAATTCATGTTATGTATAGAAATTTCAAAGTTCTATCTATGGAGGCATATATCAATCAGGAGAATTACATATCCAGTTTCATCTTTTCTGAGGCTGAGGGTAGACCTGCAGGCATTCAACTGTTCCAAACATGCAACATTTCAAACTACTAATGCAATGTTATTTTCCTAAATGCATCATTAAGTACTGGTATGGACTTTCAGGGCTTTCGTTCCAATTACGGTAAAAGTGGACAATTCTATGAAGCAGTCAAGTAATTGATAATAGCTTTCATTTCCTGGGGGAATAGAGGTGGTTTTCCTTGTGTCATCCCAAAACTTAAAACTGTGGATTTCATTTATTTGCTGGTTCTAGCTTTCTGATCAGTGCATGGCTCTTACCACATCCTAGCATTGTGAATTATATGGTGTACTTAAGCCAAGAGTTGAAAGTATAGTGATGACAACTAACAAATTGCCTTAATAATCTTGTTAAGGATGGATATGAAAAGGGATATAACTATAAATTAGGATGATAGAAAAGACACACTGCATTAAATTACACCATGTTAGTAGTTTTACCATTGCTGTAAGTATAGGCAGCTGTACCAGCTGAATGGACAGAGTTATTCTGCAGTTCTCTCTACCTTTTGTACCAATCACATTGTTGTAGTGCTACAGTGACTTCTCTCAATTTGTCCATTCATCTTTTTTTTTTTTCTGAAATGTATTAAGAATGCACAGAAAACTCCTTCTTCCAAGGCACAAAGCTGTTTTTTTCCTCCAGTTTTGAAGGAAGCTCAGCTGTTTTATAAGGTCTGATGTGTTCTATACTGAGGGAAAACAGATATGGTGAGTTCTTCCCAATGATGCATCCTCTCAGTTGAAACACTTAAATGTTGTCCTGTAAACTAATAGGACTCATAAAAGAAATACCAATAAATGAAAGCACTTGAAAAAATAATGCCAAATATATTTGTATTTCATGTAGAGTTGTAAATAACTTTGTAGAAAGAAGCAATAGTTTAGTATTCTAAAGCTGGGGAATCTACTTTCTCAGTGGGGAAAAAAAAAGTACTTTAAGTATGCTATTGCTTTCTTCACCTGCACATTAAAATGTATATCTTTACTTGGATTGTATAGAAAAGCTTTTCATAGAATTAAATTAGTTGTGTCAGTTGATTGTGATTAATCACCAGCTTTTCACTGAAATAATTCTGTTTTTCAATGTTGAAAAATAGGATTCCACAAGGAATTATACACAGTGGGAAACATCAATCATGTTTGTATAAAATCTGAAAGATGGGAAATATATATTAATGGATGCTTGTGTATTTTATTTGGAGGTTACAGTGACCTTTCTTTTGTTACTTTAAAAACAGCTAGTGAGGTGGAGAGAGAATCATAGAATTTTGGCTGAAAGATGACTGGCAAGTCACCATGTCTTTGAGAGTTTTTCATGGCCTCCTAGAATTGCTTGGTGTAGGCACCAAGGGTAAAGGAGAAATATTAAGCTGGATACAAGTGCAGTTTGATACAGGTTTCCATGAAAGAATCTGTTGTGTGATTCTGAGCATCATGAGGGTTTTAAAAGTTGTTAAAGGCAGAATGAGTCCCAAGGGCCATGAAGGAACCTTGAAAAACTCATTTTATGCCCTACTCAGCTTTAGCTTCAGAATAAACAGTACAGTGGGTGAAGTACTAAGTGGCTCAGTCTTTCTTCCAGGCTGGAGCTTAACATAGCTGTTAATATTGGAAGACCTTCTGCATTTCTGTGACACACAAATTTGCAAGGACTTAAAAAAATTACAAATACTTATTTACATGCAGAAGTAGTGCTTGCGCACAGATTAAGTATTGGACTAATTTTGAAGGAAATTATTAAACCATAAAGTATAAAATTTGGACATTTTACTTGGTAGCAATTTTAATACAGGGATGTTTATTGTGCCACAGATAGAGGAGTGCTGTATATAAGGCATTCAGGTGAAGTTCTGATTGGGGGTTAAATTATTCCCAGCCTTAGTAAGAAGCTAAATTCCTTGGGATGAGGAAGATTTTCAAAGATTGAGATGAAAGATTTCAAACAAGATCACATTCTTCTTAATGAGTTTGACTTCATAAGTCTATGTTTTAATTATCTTCTGGGTATTAGCCTGAGCCATCCAGTATGTTTGCATGTGTTAATTCCTTCAAAAGTTATTTATATATGAATAATTTTATCTGAATTTTGTGCACATTAATTAGTCTTGTAGGGTTTGGTTCTCCAAGCATCTCCATAAGTATTTGAAAAATTGCACACCAGTGAAAATACTGCTGCAGCTTTCTTCTGAATAGAAATAGTAGATAGAACTCGTTGGAAAAAATCACATTAAAATGAGTATTGAGAAGCATTTTGCTATCATTCCCACTTCATTTCATCAGAATTGTGGTGATAGTGTGACTCTGATAACTGTGTTAACAACTGTGAAATGCAGGTCATTAGGGAGATTAGGCTAGCAGCCAGTTGCATTGTTATTACCTTTCAAACTTACCATGCTTGGTACTGCAAGAGATGTAGCTGTATGTTTTCTGTATTTCTTGAAAACTTTTCAAGGATATTGTACATGCTAAACAAACATTTATTCAAGGATATTGTACAAACAAATATTCAAGGATATTGTACATGCTAAACAAACATTCCTAATGCTGCAGTAGGGTTCTTAATTGGATAGAGTATGTAACATAAAGTCATAGATTTCTACCCCCAGAAATGATAAATGATAGTGGTTGGAGTTGCTCTTATGCAAATGTAATTACTGGCAGGAAGAAGCAGCACTTCATTATGCATTCTGCTTTTGTCTTTTTGGTGGATTATACTTTATATATACTTTATATTATAATGTGCATTATACTTGTACATTACTATGACCATTTTTGGTATTTGTTAAAAAACTGTGTACCATATTTATGCAGCTGTTGAGACAGTAAGCATGTATTAGTAGATGAGACATTTGGATGGATATGGATTTATATGCATACAGGAAAGCACATATGGCGTGCATATACATTATGCTTTGTCTTTTTGCACATTCTGAGAGATATGAAACTTGTTATAAGCTGTCCTAGTTGAGGGCAAAATTTGGGAGAAGACCTCCGGAAGGAGCCCCCAGAAAGCAAACCCCCCACGGCCCCTCCCCCACCTGGTTCGGGAAGGATTTCCTCAGAGAGAAATGGAAAAAAACCTGTTTATTTAACAAGTAAAAACACTCCCCAATACAAAAAAAAAAAAAAAAAACCAACACCAGATGACAAAACCCTTTCATTGTTCTGAAGAGATGACAAATTCAGAAAGTCTCTCCTGGGAGTGGTAGCCCAGCTATCAGTCTCCGGCGCTGGCGATGGCTGCTGCAGGTCACAAATTGCAGACTCTCGGTGTTTCTTGATGTTTCCCAAGTCCAGGTCCGGAGCAGGTTCAGATGATATTCAGGAAAGGGAAAGGGAAGAGAAAAAAGAAACAGTCCAGGGTAAAAATTGGACTGCCTAGCTAAACTAACTGAAAAGCAAAAGCAAACAAGCCAGCAAGTCATCTTTCAACTTGCAAATATTCTGGGTTTAGTTTTTCCTACGTTGTTGAACCAAATCCCCTTTGAAACAAATAGTAGGATTTTTAGTCTAAGTTTTATCAATTCAGGTTTTCAAAACTTCCTCAAAAGAGCTCCAATTTCACACTTGTGTTTCCTCTGCAGAGCTGTAGGAGGCTAGGACATGTACCTCAGATTTCACCTTGCTTTAATTTGAAATTAACAGTTCAGAGAATACAAAAAAAAAAAAGAAAAAACCAAAAAGAACCAACCAGCCAACTAACCAAAGGCACTTTGGCCTGTCCGCTTCTTTAACACTGTTGTGATTTCATTATCTATTTTATTTTCAAGTCACGTATAAGAATCTTTGTAATTTTCCTGGTGATTCAGACTTCTATAAAGTTTAGCTTCCAGAGAGGAAGATTGTTTGCAAAAGCAATAGGCCTTTGAGCCTGTGCTCTGTCTCGAAGTCTTTCTTGGTGCAACACTCTGGAAATTCCAGTGCTGAATAAAATGGCAGTGATGAAACTCTTTCTGTATTCCGTAGTATGTTTAATTAATAAATACATTTTTACAGCCTTTAGGTATTTGCCTGTTATGAAAATAAGGATGTACTTGAGGGAATAACTTGAGGCATCTTTTACCTGTATATGAAATAATTAGGACTAATAAATATAATTGTAGAAATCCATAGCATGTGTAAGATTTAGAAATGCAGCTGATAATGTTTTAGCAGTTCTACATCTAATATTTCTGAACAAAAAAGTTCAGGTTCTTTAAAAAGTCTCTGGAGGAGCTACTACGTCAAGTATGACAAATGATAGGGAAAATTAACTTAAACAATAAATTCTTTCAACAAGAAGTGTGGAAAAGCCAGCAGGTGAAATGCAACAGGGTTTTCCACTGAGATATAGAGGCATAAGTACCCACATTACTTTTGAAAATGTTAGTTTTGTACTTTTTGGGCTAGATCTGAACCTTGATGCTGAGATAGTAGGTGCATCTCTACTATGCTAGATCCTGAACTCACAGACCTCCTGCTAGATACCCAAGTTCCCTATGCAGTGTACAGGAGAATTGGCCATCAAGGTGGGAGTTCAGCTGGACAAAGGTGTCAGCAAGAGCTCGTGTGTTGCTGGCACACCACTTGCATTTAGCTTGAATTAGCCAGCAGGTAATTCTGAGAGTGCAGTAAGCTGGGGGTTCTCTTGAGTCCACAGAAAGATCGAATTTTCCAGGCCGGCTCTCCAGCCTGTGCATTTCTCTTCTGAAGGTGCATGGCCATATGTACCCTTTCTTAACAAACTCAAGAGAGACAGAGAGTGGAAGAAGCCACTCCTTTAAAAATCTGGGTAACTCCTGTGTGATTTTCCATTTTGTCAGTATGTGGGAACTTAGGTTCTGCAGAATTCAAAACTATACCTTCCACCTGCACATGACAAAAGAGGTCCCTGAGTCACAACACTGCAATGGTTGTGACTTTTTCTTGTCATGGTACACAGTAATGGAATTTTACTGACAAAGTTTTGGACAAAGATGTGAGAAAGCAAAAGAGAAATTGAACCCTTGAATCTTACAGAAACTTGGCCTTCCTGGGGAAGGGTCTTTTTGACTTCTCCTTCTGGAAATATTTCACTGTTCCACATGAAAGATATTGCAGATAAAACCAAATTTGTATCCTTCTGAAAGGCCACCTGAACAGTGGGTCACATTTTGTTTATTAGGCAGTTTATCCAGCCAATGACAAATGGTCTTCATAAAATCCTTTAAGATCTGATTTAATTAAACTTCCAGGCAAAAAAAAAATTAAAAAAAAAAAAAAAACCCACAAAAAAAACCAAAAACAAAACAAAAAAAAAAAACCCCACCAAAACAACCAACACAACCCCCCACCCCCCCCCCCAAAAAAAAGACCCTCACCAAAATAAACAAAAAAAACCTCCACCAAAACAAAAAACCTCAGAATAATCTCAAGGATGATAGACTTATTTAGGCAGAGGCTAACCTAAAATTTCTGAGTAACAAGCAAATGCTTCCAGCTGCTTCATCCTGTAAAAAACAAGATACAGAGACTGCTTTTTCAGGTATTATGGAACCTTACTTTACATGGAAATTGTGGTTTGCTCTCTCTATAGAGAATTACATGCCTTCAGAGTCTGGTGGCACAGAGCAAGGATTTTTAGGGTTACATTATCAGAATCTGGAGACCTAAAAGCCATTATGAAGTTTCCATGTAGGTATACAGCATCAACACTGAATCTATCCTCCAAGCTGTCTTGACTCTCATTGCTGATATTTCACTTTCTGTGGTACAATAAAAACAAATGTGGTTTTCACTAGCATTTGTCTTTATAGAATGTGGCAGACAGAAACTGCATCTCTCAAAAGTTTGAAGTTTGTTGTTGTTTTTCTTCATCTTAAATGTTGTGTGGAAATTTATCTGCCAACATTCAGCTGTCTGGGATAGGGTATAATGGAAATTGTATCCTTGCCAATTTAAGAGTCCCTGCAAGACATTCCTGACTATATATATTTGCATAATGAAGCATAGCAGTATGAAGTTTTTGCAAGGTTTTCCCTGTAATGTATTACAGTTAATATTTAGGTACTGGATTGAGACAACACACTCCAACTCAGGATAGCATTTAAGTGCACACAACTGAACTTTATAGGCTTGCTTAAATCTCATTGGTTTGGTACATTTAAGTACAGTGCTGAATTATTAAGCTCCTCAACTAGTTTATTTGGAAATATTACCTGTGTAGTTTTATGGTTTTGGTAGATTGTGAGATATTTCAGTGGAAAAGGGAACTTAGTTTTCTTGAAGCTTTTTGTACCTCATTGTTCTCTAATTTCTTTTAAGTGTTGGACAGATTAGTTATGATTAGACAGTTACAATTTTGACTGTGATATATTTTATTGATGTACTGTAATATCAAGAGAGGACAAGCCCAAATGTCCTGTATAAGAAAATAAAAGTAGTACTAAGTCATGTACCCCAGTACAATGCATGCATTCCTGGTGCAAAATTGTTTCCTTGACCTCTTAGTATCCACAAATAGATGGAACAAAGGCAAAGACCATTAAAGCAATCCCAGTATTATTTGAACAGCAGTGGGATGCTTTTTTCCCAGTGCACCTGGGTCAACATGGGAGTCTCAGAATCCAGTATGTGTTACCTGGCTTTCCATTATTAATGCGGAACCATCTACCACGTGTACATTTCTGAACAGGACTAATTCCTAATAAGAATGCCAAAATACTGTAATAAACTCAAACCCAGTGAAAAGAAAAGGCTATATATGTGCTTTGTATTTACCAAATGGAATGTGTTTTATCTTAGTTGAAAAATCAGCTATCAGTTGTAGCAATCATGAATTGAGAGAAGTGAAATTATGTTTTCTAAGTAATAGTAGTACTTTTGCACCTTTCAGAGTTGATAAATTCCTTTTTGGGTATAGAATACTCTCTGAGAGTATTAATCAACCTATTCTACACAGCATTAAGTGCTTGTAGCTTGTTTTATTGGGCATCACCGATACTTGACATTTATAGAAAGCAATGCCTCTGGTGCACGTATTAGTAACAGTCATTTTAAATTAGTCATCTGGGTATAACTACAGACATTGGAAAATACCAACATAGCCAACTATAGCATTTAAATGGATGAGGTCAGGTTGCTTGGAAACAGACATGAAATGACAAAACTAAACCAGCATTTACACATACCATGTCATCTGTAGCGTGGATTAGGATAGCGTGCTGTCAGATTTCTAATGGGATTGCAGGATATGGCCCTTTTGTCTGTTAGTGAAAAAAGGTGTTTTGTTGCATTTTCTCTTTGACAATTCTCATGTCCTGTGTGATTTCTTGTTCCATTTAGTTTTGGGGAGGGATTATATTGCTACTACTGAAAGTGATACTTTAATATAATTTACAATTCACCAGAATAATTGTGAGAGTTGTGCAAACTGCTCTGTATCTCCTCTAATTCCCACAGCTTGATTAGCAACACATTCACTCTTACATAGGTTGAGAAAGTGATAATTACCTCCGTCTTTATGAATAAAGCTTGGAAAAGTCTTTTTTGACAAGTCATGAATTTGCTGAGAAGCAAGAGGTAGGTAGAGATCAGAAATATGTGCATTTTCAAGGATGATTACTGCCAGTAATTTTGACTGAAAAAGAAAGATGATTTCCCCAGATGCTGCAGTGTCTTATTTCAGCATTTTCAAAATTAAATCTGTCCTCTTTCCTTTCAAAATATTTTGGAGCTTTTTACTGTATTTTTTTTTCCTTAAAGAAAACATGTTTTTAAGGATCAAATAACTTTAAAAAGAAAGGAAGCATTGCATTTTGGATCAAAGATAATAGGTCGGGTTGACCCAAAAAGTCATTTATTACTGTATTATTTTTCATCTTTATCTGTTTCTGTAAATTCAAACTCTTCCCCCCTTTGTTTGTTTACTTTTCATGTTTAAAACTGTCATCAGTTCAGTTCTAATCTAGAGTTTGTATGAAAAATCACTTGAAAGTTTCCAGTAAAATGGATGTAATTTATGTTTCAGAGTAAATACAATATCTCCATATAAACCAGACAATGGCCTCAGAGTATATTATTAGAACATCACACTTTACCAAACAGCTGGTGTATGTTAGCAGCTTTACAAACATGTTCTATAATAATCACATATGAGAGCAGATAGATTGCTTCCTCCAGTTTCCTGGAGGGAGTTGCAAGCCAAGAACTGGTGGTTCCCACTTGGAGTCTTGTATTTTCAGAAGGTATAGACTCTGCCTTCTGAGGTGGTGTATTCAATCCCTTTTCTGATGCAAGACTAGCAGCTGAGCCAGGATGATGCAGTAGTGGGGGTTCAGAGAGATGTCTTGGTCTCTACAGCCCTGTGGAAGATGGGGATTGACCATACCCATCAAGAATGAAAGCCAGAGTAATTGCTGTGATGTGCTGCAGATCTGTCTGTATTCATTCAGTTGTGTACCAATTTTGAATGTTAAAATGATCATATGGAATATCAGTTTCTATTATATCCCTTCTGATCAGAGAGTCTGTGAAAGAAGAGGGACCCTTTCTTTATACAGGTCTGTGCAGTGGGTGGTGAATGTAGCTTCATTGTGTTGCTGAGTGGGTTTTTGATGCAGAGATGCTGAAGCAGGTGCTTCCTTCTCTGGCTTCACTGGAGCTTGTCTGGCTTGCAAGGGGGTCCTGGAGCTTCTGTGCCTAAGGCAGCGATTGTTTGCCTTGCTTAACCCCTTCACTCTTCCTGCTGAAACAACTAGGTTTTATTCCAGTATTTGATTCTGTGGATGCAGTTTCTCTTCTGGTAAGCAGACATTGTGGTGTTCCTAGTCAGCTTGCGTGGAATGTTTCTAACAATGCTATGTTGACTTCCCAATAAATAATTACCTGTTTAACAGCCTTTGCACAGAAAACAGTTCAGATTTCCCTGGGGAACAGGCAAATGGTGCTGCTATTTGGTACATTTGTTGCCTATTCTGTTTCCATGTTGTCTCATGTAATCTTTTGTGCCTGCATGTGATTGTCAGGTCGAGTACTCTGCAACTGAGAACACAGGAAAGCTTTTAATTTAGGAAACAAAACGCTTTATCAATGCATATCAATTGAGTATGTGCCAAGTGACTGTGTGCCAGCTGTGTTTGGGGAATGCTGGTGAGTCACCTTAGTGGGCAATGTTATTCGTGTTCTTACCCATTTGTGCTTTTCATCTGCCACCTCATGTCCCAGGATGCAAAATCCATGTTTAAAGCTTCTAGTCTTCATTATTGACTTTACATTATGACAAGAAGGTAGTGCAACTCTGCAAGTTGGCATGGATTGTTTATTTTTTTGCAGTTAAGGGAAGTAAAGTGTAGTAAATACTTCATGCTGTTACTAAGAGCACTAGGAAACTCCTACCATCTGCAGAATTAAATTTCCTGGAGCAGAAACAGTTGTGCATCAGGCTTTAATGCATAGGATTTTTTTGTCCATGCCTCTTCTATGTATCTGTGTTCTATGTGCCTGGAGTTGGGCAACTTCAGACAATTTTGCTAGAAGCTGAAATGGCTGAGAGAGTCTGGGAAAAAAAAAAAAAAAAACAGAATTGTTGTGCAGTGGCATCTCCAAGAACAGCGGTACCAGCTGTTGTTCAATTTTGTAACAGAAGATAAACATACTCCTGCACACACAGTGGGTTGTGCAACCCTGTTCACAGAAACTCTTAGTCATTTCCAAGCACAGGAAAAGATGGGGCTGCTGCCTTGCCCTGAAGGCTGCAGGAGGAGATATCCTCCCCCTCTATGCTTAGGGCAGGCTAAGGGAAGTGGATAACTGTGTTTTCAAAGAAAGCATTTGCATCGGTTTGCCAATGACTACAGCCATGGTTTTTGTCTGCCAGTTTCCAGCAGTGGCTTCTTATGGACCCATTCCCACTTGTTTTCAGAGGTGAAATGTGCTTCTTCCAGCCTCTCTCTCTGCTTTGTTCTTAGTTGTGGCTCTCCCTCCCTTATTTGCTGGTTCTTAGGGAAAGACACTGGCAGTTCATTTATGTATTGTGTGAGGATTATGCACACACTGAGCAGGCCAGTACAGCCCTGTGTTTGCTTTGTACAGAGGTAAGCATGGCATAGATAGTGAAATCAGTGCCAGTTTCTTAATCACATGTCTGCCTTCCAGGACAGTGCAGGAATGACTTCTAGTTTTGAAGTGTCCTGTCCTTAAATGTGAACTGTTTTAGGATGAGTTTTCTCCCACAATTAATTTGGAATTTTATAGAGGTTTGGAGAGATGGTAGGAGGGGGGAGAGTGGGAAAGGGCTTTGTAGTGCTCCATCTGTGGTACTCTTTGCACCTACTTAACACCTTTATAGAATCATAGCATCACAGAATCATTTTGGTTGGAAAAGGCCTTTAGTATATGTGGCAAGCACATTTCTCTCTCTCTCAGGATTTTTTATTGAGGTGCACAGAGAGAAATGAAAGAGAAAACAATTTCTATTTCTGCTCCTTGTTTTTCTCTTGTGGAATATGTTTGGAGAATTGTTTACCCAGAGTGAGTGCTTGGTTGGATCATGGTGGATTGTTTGGGCCTGATGGCCAATTGGATCCACCTGTGTCTGGGCTCTAGAGAACAGGGTCACGAGTTGTGAGGAGTGAGATATGATAGTTAGAGAAAGTAGCATGTAGTATTTAGTATCCTCTTTTATATAGCATATTAATGTATTATAACATAATTATAATAAAGAAAGCATTTAGCCTTCTGAAATGGAGTTAGACATCATCATTCTTCCCATTGGGTTCGCCGACATCAACAACAAGTATATACTTAGTCCAGCCATTAAAACAGCACTACCAAGTCCACCACTAAAACATGACCCAACGTGTCACATCTCCACGTGTTTTAAGTACATCTGGGGATGGTGACTCAACTGCTTCTCTGAGCAGCCTGTGTCAATGCTTTACAACTCTTTTCCTGAAGAAATTTTTCCTAATATCCAGTCTAATTTGAGTGTTTCTTGCTGGCCATGCAGTCCATGCTTTTCCAAACTGAGGTGCCTATTCCTTTCAGGCAGGTATCTGGTAAACTCATGATAACTCCCCAACACTGTTTTGGCTAAATCTTGTGATTTACATGTGGCTAGTCTGGTACCATGTAGGAGACTGGCTCCTCTCTGTCCAGCCTGAGAGTATGAGTGCTGCTGATGGTGTCCCTTTGGTGCTGGTCTGGGGTTAATGAAGAGACACCGGAGCCTCTCTTGCTCCTTTGGCCTGGGCTCAGGACCAGGGCTATGCCACTTTCATCACTCCATGGTGCAGCTGGCCTGTTGGCCAGTGCATCAGGCCTCCTGCCCCACCTTCAGGTGACTTTCTCAGCTCTTCAGCATCTGTTCTGCAGCCTTGGAGAATTCCTGTAGGGCACCATTGTGTGTTGGTGGCTTTGACAGCAGTGCAGTTCAGCAGTAATGGTTACCTTTGTGTACCTTTTAATTACTTTAAATACACAGTCTGTATCTCTGGAATAAGCTCACTTATGCCTCTTCCTGTTTATCACCGTTTGCTCTGGTTATCTTCAATATGCCAGTCAAATACTTGAAAAATATCTGCAGTGATTCTGTAGAATGACTTGTGTAATACAAGTCTTTGATTTCCATAAATTTAGGAATTAATCCTATTTAAATTTGAGCAGCCTTTAGATAAATATTGATGTTAATTTAAAAAAATGTTTAGTAATGAAAAATGAACACTATTGCAGAAGTGTTACTGAAAATCAGTATTAATGATCCAAGAGCTTTTTGACTTAGCTGTTGAATCAAAGTCATGCAGACCTGCTGATAGTGGGCTGCCTACCTTGCCATCACTGAACATCATTCTAAATTATTCTTGAATGAGAAATACACTGTTATTGTCATTATAAGTTATGTAATCCATTGTTTTTTGACAGTTGTGATTCTTCTTCCTAAAAATACTGCACAGAGATTTTGTAGGGTTTTAATTTTGCCAAACACAGATTTTTTTTCTTGAAGCCTCAAAACCTTTATAGTAAATCTCTACAGCTGATAGTTTGTGATTTCTGTGCAGAACCATCTACTTATGCTTTCTCTCATATCAATGAAATATTAGTAACTTGTAAACTAGGAACACCATTTCTGCATGATAAGAACTCTAACCTGTTCTCAGCCATACTCCTTTTTCAACAAGTCTTAATTATACATTTTAATTATCTAATTTTGCTTTTCTTCTCACCCCAGTACTTTTATTATTTTCAGCTTAAATTTTTCTCCTATACATTAATTGTTCTGATATCTCCTGTCTAGCACACAGGTTTCTAGTTCTGATACAGACACAATTATCTTCTCCTCCTACTTCCCATCTTTAGTAATTTCAAATAAATTAGTTTCCCAAACCTTGATTTTTTTTTTTTTTTAATGCTGGATGAATATTAATTTGTTCTCTCTAGCCATCCTCTCCAGCCATTCTCCTTTTTGGTATTAGTTTTGTCAGCCTGATTGACCTATTTCTTACAAGGTTGACTCCCTGCTGCGTTGGAGGGCACCTAGGTTGTCAGCCTTTTTCCTTAAGAAGATGGCCATGTCCCATAGAGACAAACCCTTCTGTCTTTGAGGGTTGCTAACACATCTGTTTGCTGGGTTAATCTTGGAACAAAGGGGAGCCTAATGTTTGGCAATCAATGGCGATTTGGGAGGATGTGCAATAGGGAACAGATGTTGCATCCGGATATTTATCCCAGTGCATCCCTGTGCTGGCCAACAGTTCCAGTTTATCTGAGTTGGACCCACACCAGCTGGCTTTTATCCAGATGCCAGACATTTGTCTAAGCAGGGATGAAAAACCACTGGGCTCCTATGAGAAGTGACATATCTCATCACACCAGAGATGTGTGCTATCACACATATCACATCACATCACAGCCCAGACCTCTCCAGGCATGCCTGTGGCTTCCTGTGGGAGCAGTGGTGGGGAAAGGCAGCCAGGCGCAGGCTCTCTGTCATTGCCCATTGCCCTGTGGACATCAACAGCTTCAGTCATTTCATCCTAGGCACAAATCAGAATGGCTGACCAGTGCATTTTGTACAGGCTGTACCCAGAATGGGCAGGCTGGAGCTTAGCTGTCAGTTCATGAGCTTTGGTTTGCACAAACCAACTTTGCTTCAGTAGCACAGCATTTTGCACAGCAGTGATAAGCTCTTGTATGGAGGGCTGCATTACTTGTGAGTGGGTAGTATTTCCCAGCTGCAGGGAATTTCACTGAAATTCCCTGATCATTACAAATTCTGCAGCTGTGCAGCCTTTGAGAAGTTTTTCTTCTCTCCTAGAGAGGAGCGCCACCAAAAAAGTAGTCGTCTATCTGCCATGCTTTCCTCTCAAGCAAATAATGTGTTTCCTTTGTAATTTCCCATTTTAGGGGGTCTTGCATGCCATGATGGAAGAGTTGCCAGTGAGCGCTCTGTGTGCCTTCCTGCTGTAGGCAAGGGCAGTGCAGCCAAACGGGGCAACAAGGGGAGGATGGCCTAGAGAGAGCTCTGGGAGACACAGTCCTTGGCTGGCAGAGCTGAGAGTAACCCGACTAGATACAGGGCTGCAAAGGTAAACAGGGCAAGGGAGAACAAGAGAAACATAAGTATCAGCCTGTGCTGCTGCTGCCCCTTTAGTGCTCAGGGTGGTGACAGCACCAGGGCTCAGTATGCTCGGAGCGTGCGAGGGCCCGAGTATAGGGGGGTCAGGGTGTGCACTGCAGGGTATGGAGCTGTCCAACAGCGTGCAGAACAAGCTGTATCTTTTCAAAAGGATGCTCTTTCCTCCTGGATCTGAGTTAATTTTGAGTCTGGCAACTTCCAAGCACTCAGGAACAGTGAATTCAGAATCACAGAGCAGTTTAGGTTGGAAAGGACCTCTAAGATCCTCGAGTCCAAATGTTAACTCAGCACCGCCAAGTCCACCACTAAATTGTGTCCCTAAGTGCCATATCTAAATGTCTTTTAGACAGTGCCATTTCTAAATGTCTTTTAGACAGTGATGGTGACTCAATCACTTTCTTGGGAAGCCTGTTCCAATGCTTGACAACCGTTTCCATGAAGAAATTTTTCCTGATGTCTAATCTAAACCTCTCCTGGCACAACTTGAGACCATTTCCTCTTGTCCAGTCACTTTTTGCATCAGAGAATGCAATTGGGGTTAATTAATTTATTTTCATGTAAAAAAAAGTTTCTCCCTTTATACTACTCCTTGCCTGGTGTATTACAGTTGTGAAAAAATTAAATCTGTAGTGACAGTGCTTTAGGATGAGGGGATAAGGTTGAAGTTGTGTAGACGGCTGCACAAGAGAAACGACAGGAAGCCCAAAAAAGAGAGAAGAGACTGTCAGTAAAAGAGTAAGTAGCTTCAGGCTTTCTTGTTTTGTTTTGTTTGGTGGTTTTTGTTGTTATTGTTCCACATAAACCTCAGACCTCTTTTTCACTTAACCGTGGAAATATTTGTTTGGACCCTGGTGTCAAAGCAAGCAGAAGCTTTAAACTTAAGAGTTTTGTAAAAAAGTAATAGGGGAAATAAGAGGTTGATTTTAATGCCACAAATCATCTTCTAGTACCTTCATTTTGCATTTTACCTCAAATGAAGGATAGAATGATCTGAGGAATGAAGTCTTCTTGTCTGAAGCCAGTGCTATCATGTTTCTTCTGCTTTTTTTGCCTCCCAAACCCTTGGTCCCACATTCAGAGGACTTTGGCTCAGATCCTTCCCCAGTTGTAGATCCAATGAGCAGCACCAAGTATAGTGCTCAGTATGATGCTCATGGCCTGTCCTAGCAAGGTCACATCAGCAGAGAGCTGAGAGGTTCATGGTATGTTCTTTTGTTTTCAAAGGTGAGCTGTATTGGTCAAGTTTCTAAATTTGTAGCCAGCCTGCACACTGATACACACGCACCAGTTCACTGGGTCTGTGTTCAGGCTGGACTCGCTTGCTGGAAAGGTTGTAGTGGACAAAATGATGGTGGATAAAGGATGTAATAATACAGATCTACAAATACAATCCTTGTTAGAATGATACAGTCATTAAGACTGGAAAAGACTCTTAAGATTATTGAGTCTAGCCCTTAGCCCAGCACCACCTTTTTTTACCACTAAACCATGTCCCCAAGTGCCACATCTGCTCACCTTTTGACCATTTATTTTTCATACTTGAAAATAAAGTAGCCTTAGTTCTAAGCTAGATCAGTGTGGAAATTTTCCAAAAGCATAAAGGACACTCTGCAGGACCAGAGGTGGCAATATCCTGTTGAACCTTACTTTACAGCAGTTACTAAAATTTGATTTTATGGCTTTGTTGGTCTAGAGTGAATAGTGGTCAGCATGGTTAGCTGGGGAACAGTGTTCAAAACTGACCGAGAGAGCACAGCTCTCTCCTTCAGGCTCTCATTCCTAGGGAGAGATGGTAGTTAGACACCAAAGGTGAAGGCAGGCTAATGAGGATTTGAGGATACCAGGGAGAAGTCAGAGTTTAGTTATCCCTGGTAATATTAGCATGCCATTTTTTTTTTCCTCCTTTAAGTGTTTTAGCAGCAGAAATCATCTGTTTTCAGCTTGTCAACTTGCTGCTGCAACTTTGAAAATATCTGCCAGTTTTAGTGAATGTTTCAGATGGCTGCAATAGAAGATTTGCCTGCAGTGTGTCTGGGGAGGATGTTGTCACCTGCTGTGGTGGAAAAACAGTGCTACTGGGTGGGAGTTACAATTCTAGTCCCAGTAAGCCGTGAACCTGATCTCCTGTGTAGGTTTATGTGGCTGCACACATTGAAAAAAAAACCTATAGTCTCCATTTAGCATCAAACTTAGCAGTCCAGATGAAGCATTGGTCACTACGTAGCTGTGCTTTGTTCTGCATGGGCTCAGTTCAAAATCCCTCTCCTGTTTGAAACTGGTCTGGGAGGACACATGTAATTGCCTGCAGGATCATTTCTCCTTCTTGCTGACTGCTTCCAGCAGCTGTGTGTGACAGCAGGGAAATGCTCCATGACAAGTGGAGCCAGGCCAGTGCTGACCATCAGGCCATGGTGAATTGAACCTAGATTAACAGAATGTTTTTTTGCAAGAGCTGGAAATTATCATAAAGTGAACTTCATGAAGATCTCTCCTTAAGATTTAGTTTCTCCAGAGTAGTTTTCCCTTGTTAAGTTCTTGATAAACTCGACTTACTTGATAAATAGTAGATAATATCAAACGTAAATTATATTTTACAGAAATAAATTTATTTTCCTTGCACAATGTTCTTGAAGAAAGAAGAGAATAATGGTTGTTTCGTAAAACTCTAGTGACAGGTCAGATGATACTTTATTTGGGGGGCATTTCTGAGGTCAACTAAAGTGAAGATATATTTTATCTAGGGTCTTTATTGCTTCTTTTTTAAGTGTAGTGTCTCATAAATGGAATCAATTGTACAGTCCTTTTCTAGGGAAAAAATGTGGATTTTAAGTGTGAGAATAGGTTTATAGACTTTTTAATAATTTAAATGCCTTGACTTCATGCTTATTTGGCTTTTCTGCTAGTATTGATACCACTATTTGTTTTCTGATTTTAGCCAGTTTGTATAGAATGTCTTAAAGGCAAATCTCAAAACTCCCAAATCTTACTGTTCACTGAGGTGGTAATGAATGTTTTCTATTTATGTATGATCTCACTGAATTTGTGTTGTAATGTTAAAGGTGATCTTTAGCAAAATCTGGTAGCAAGAACTTGAGAGAAGCAGCTGTTGTATTTAAAATTAGCACATAAAGTGTCATTAAAATAATGACAGAGGTTCACAGAGTTGCATTCTAAGTGCTAATCATCCTATCTTGTGGATGAGTTGACTGCTGTGCCTTACTCCATGGTGCTTTATGGGTTTGGATGATTGGCCTAAATTATTTGGTAAAAGGCTGATAGAAATAGGAGCACATATATGCATAATGTGTGACATCTGCCTAATTTCTGCCTGCTGAATCCATCAACTAAATTCACATTTTCTTCTCCATCCTTGATCTTTGCCAGTGTCACTGTTAGGTGTAATGTACTGTCCTCTCTGGGTTGTCATGAGGATTTTCAGTGTACTGAAGAAGGCAGAGGAAGAAAAAATTACCATGGACTGGCGATATTCTAAGTTGTATGGGGAGCTAGCAAATTACCAGGCTGGAGTTACTTTTTGGCAAGCTAAAATATCAACATGAAGAAATGATGATTCACAAATATTGTCCAGGAGAGCTGTAATTATAATCATAATCCAAAATGGCTTTTCTCTGTTCCTTTAGGCAGGTTTTCATAAGGGAACTGGGTCAGTCAAATCAGCACCCATACCTTTACAAACCCACACTTCTCCTTTATCACTTACCTGCTCACATAGAAATCATTGTTTCTGTTGTACAGTGGAAAAGACTAAAATTTGTGTGACTGGAGTTTAGTTGCAAATGATGCACGAAGGATTCTGAAGTCTTGAAATACTAATTAGTGAATTGAAGCAAAATTAAGGTAATAAAGTTGGGCTTTTTTTAAATGGAAAGCCACTATAGTGGTGATGTTTGTAGATTAGTGTCAGTATGCATGAATGGACTGGCAGCCTTTTCTCTTTCAGCACTTTGATGCACTTTAATAAACTTCTGTATATTTTAAAGTGTGTATGAACACACAAAAAATCTATGAAGAAAGGGATGGTAGCCCACACATCTGGGAATTTCAAAATAGATTGTGTGTTTATTAAAAAAATTCTGGACAATCTTTTATAGCCTTTTTATATTGAAGTGCTGTTATTCTGAAAATGCTATTGTTTTGTATTGTAAATTACTGTGTTGGAAACATTTATTTTTATGAGCTTTATGAGAATAAACGTTGCAATATTTTTTTTTTAAGAGACTAAAATGATCAATGTATGACTTCCAATATCCATTTTTTTATTCTTACATAGAAATTGTGTATCAGACTTGCAGATAGCCATACTCAATGCAGTTTGCCAGGGTATTCAGCAGGAAGCTGCTACAGTAGTGGCCTGTTCTGTTATAGCTGCAATTGGGAATGTGATATTAAGTGCCATATTTTAGAAATGCTTGTAGAAATGATGGTGTATAGATTTGTGATAGATTTTTGCTTACTTTTTCTTACATTATACAATATCACCACACAGAAAAATGTATTATTGTATGTTTTATATAAATATACATGTCTTTAATTTCTCAAGGCACTTAGCAAAAAGCCCTGCATGTGCCTGAATAGCTGCAAAACCAGAGCAGGTGAGCATCCCAAATCATAACAGCATCCAGCCTGTGTTTGAGTCTAAAGCAGTCTGCTAACTTTAAAATACCACTGCCTTTTCATTTGGCTTTAATAAGAACAAATGTTCCCTTAAACTGACATACTTTTCAGAGCAGGGTCTTAAGGAAAATTATTGCTTTTACTATTGCTGTAGTAGCCAGTCTGACTAAAACAAAGATATCCTGGCAATATCAATGACAGAGTAATCCTTTTGTGTTTAACTTTCTTGTTTTAAATTCTGATTTAATTTGAATAAATCCATTAGAAAAGAATAATAGGAACACTTTATTCTTTATCATATTCTTTATTGAAAAGAACATCTTGAAATAACTTTTATTACTTGTATGAAACTTTACATATATATGGATCTTGGCATGAACTCAGGGAATAGGCATTCTTTGATCTCTGTTGTAATTTTATTCAACTTCTAATTAACTTTTTACATGCAAATCTCAATAGACTTTCATACTGGAAGCAATGGGAGCAATTCTGAGGCTAACACAGTCCCTTAAAAATCATGCTAGAGAGAAAAATGTGTACAAAAGAGTGGTGCTTAAATAAATAATTTCTATGCCAAGACCCTGTGTTCACTTTGTTTTGTCTTTGTCATTGACACTTCTATATTTTTATTTCATCCATATAATGACAGCAGTAGCACTATCATTGTTATGTGTGCTTCTCTGCTAAGCAGAATATTTAAAAAATTATCTGAACTAAAAATTCCTGCATGGTTGCAAAAGTATTAAGAGTTTTGTTTCCTGAACTTCATTGCTTGTTTTCAGTTCCCACTCAGGTTCCTTGAGCTGGTGATGGTGACAGCATGTAAATACAGCTCTCACTTGTTCATTTGTGTCTCACTAGGAGAAACATTAGCCTAAAGAAGAGGAGACAGTTTGGGAAGGGAAGCAGCAAAGTATTAGTTCCTGCTGTGATACTGATGTCTTGGGTGTTTCTTGCCAAATCAGCTTGTCCAGTGGATTCTCCATTAGCCTTTTGCTATTAGGAGTAGGAACTTAAAGCCAAGGACTTTTAACATCTGTGTGATTTCAAAACAGGCTGCTTCAGTTGTACTGTGTAGTTAGCAGAGGAAATATAACTTGTTAGAGGAGTTTGGGAGGCAGTCAAGAAAGAAGTGAGAAGTGGGGTTAGTCTCTTCCCATTCATCCTCTCCCATAGTGTCACTTCCTTTCCTTTTCCTCTTCAATCCAACATAGTTTGGTTTTGCTCTTCTCTCCCTCTTCCTTACTTGACTCACAGCATCCTATGCATTGCATTTATTTATTTTCTGTTATGTTTTCAGTCAAACCTCGTCTCGTTTTTGATTCTTTCTATTCTGAATACACTGTTAAAATGTATTGACCCTTCAAAGGGAAGAAGTGTGGACTCAAACAAGCAGGCAGAAGGAATGCTGCTGTGGAACATGCGAAAGCATGGCCTTGTTCAGCATCCCTTGCCTCTGGTCTGACCTTACACGGAAATATGAAGCATGGGAGCTGCTTTCACAGAGCTGTTCGGTGGAAGCATCTTTTGACAGAGAGAAAACAACATTTTTATTATAAACTCTGGGACAGAAAGATTCAGAAAGCCTAGGGTCAATACCACCAGCTCAGCTGCCCTACAACTCCCTCAAGGACAAGTCTGCTTGGGTTTGTATTTTACATGGAAATGGCAGGTGACTGGCAGCTTTGAACACCCATAAAACTCATAGAAAATGAGTCTATTATTATTTATTCTCTTAAGGCAAGAAGACAGAAATAGTAATGGATTTTTTGTGGAGTATGAGAGACAAGGGGAAAGTATTAGCAAGATGCTTTTTAAGCCTCACAAAGGACAATTTGACTCCTGTATTATGCATAGTGAATGGCAGGGGTTTTGCTGGTAGACCACTTCAGGTGGGTTTTTATGTGTTTGTTTTGCAGAGTGATTGATGGGAACCCAGGTTATTTTTAAAGTACATCTGCTAGACATCTAACTTAGAGCAAGCAATCTTCCCCTCCACCTCCCAACCCCACCCTTCTTTCCCTCCCACCCCTGCCCCCCACTCCCCGCAAGAATTTTGGACAAAACAGGTTCTGTTTATTTGTTTATTGCAAACTCTGATGCGGTTTCTCCTCCTTCTATTTGATGCTCATACAGCATGTTCACCACTGGTTCTTGTTACCAGCCTGTACTTTCTGTAGTCTTCCATCCTCTACACCCTGCCCTGCTGATGCTCCCACCCCCTTAAATACTTATGCACTCTGACAGAAGTCTCCTCCATGGGTCTGCCTCTCTCCCCGATGCTTTCCTCTCAAGAAATGTACCACAGAAGCTGAAAGCACATTGAGCTGGCACTGTCCATCAGAGGAATTAACAGTACTTGTTCCGCAGTCCTAACTTCTGTTTGGAAATGTTTTCAGAAGCATTTACATTTCTAGCCAGCTAAAACCAATGCATATCTTTGAGCTTTTGTAAAAGTTGGAAGTCAGAATGTGTTGGCTGTGGAGGGCAGAAACTTGTTTGGTTCAAGCTCTCAGAGCAGATGATGGTGCCTTTCAGTCTTTAAGGCTTTATTTTTCTCTTTTTAGATACTTAGTTGTGTTGTACACCTTAAGAACTAGATTGCAGTAAAGGAATAATTTATTCTTAAGGGCTTCCAAGAGATGTGTCACACTAGTGTGTGATCTTTTAGGGCTTGACAGACAAAGGTTAAAAGCCACTGCCTTAATCAACAATTCTTATGAGTCTCAGTAGCTTGCTTTTGCTCTTCTAACAGTCTAAATGAGTGTGTTCAACTGACCTCTTAGCAGCAAACCACTTGCTTTGTGCAATACGGAAATCATAGCTTGAATTAGTTGATTTTTTTTTTTTAATACCAGTTATTTCTTGAAATACCTGAAAGATCAAACTTGTGCTGTCATCTGTAAGACATTGTGCCCTGGTATAGATACTGTCTTCTGTGTTTTCTTGTTGATTTGGTCAGTAAAATTCCAGCTGTGCCTGCGGTTGTATTTCCTGCTTGATAGGGGTGGTGCTGCTTCCTGGCGTGGTTAATAAGATATTGTTGTTGCCTGGATTGCTAAGCTGCAGCAAGTAATTGAAAGTGTTTCCTCCTTGCATGCATAGGAATGTTTCTCCCTTCTCAGTGGCAGTTTACATTAAGGTGTACTGTATTCAGATCATGAAGGAAATAGGAAATAGTGTCTCTGTGAAATAATGATGTGATCTATTTTTCTTAGCTTTCTTTTTTTCAGAGGTTTAGTACAGATGTATTCCACAGCCTGAACAGTGTGCAGATGTTAATATATTCAGTACTTCATTGGGTCTGAAGTCTTACATACAATGTCTTATTAATAGTTGTAGTCTACTCTGGCTCCTAAAATCAGCTTGGTTTCCCTCAGTCTTTCATTATAAAAACCTGGACAAGGCACAGGCTAGCCATGATAGAGTGATCTGGACTCTGGCATTCATCATGCTGTTGGTCTCCCAAAACAAGGGCTTATTTGACCTTCATTATATGGCCAGTCTGGAAGGTCTGAACTTTTGCCTTAAACATCATGCCGAATGAGTCCTTTAGCAGCATCAGGTTGATTTAACTTATTTTTAATATGTGATATTTATTGTTATTTTCGGTTGCTTTCTGATGTCTATTTTGAAATTATTTTATGAATTTAGTAAATGCATTGTTAAAATGAAATGTGCATGCACACACACATACACGTATTGTGATAGATCTGAAATTGCTGGCAATGTGCTGGTAATACAGAGAAAGATGTAACAATTGCATCACCATTACTGTAGTGTTGAAAGAAAAAAGTTTAAATAGAATTTTCACAGTATGATAAAACTAAATCCATATTTATTCTTCCTGCAGTTGTGGCCAGCAATAAGTTAAGGCTGTTGTTGTTTCTCAGAGATTCAGAGCCAAAGGCTTTGTGAAGGCACAGCTGTGAATTCCTGAAAGAGAAGGGATCCTACTTGAAAGGCTTGGAAGATTTGTGCATAGAAAGATTAAAAGTTATTATCTGCATTCTTGAAGGTTATGGGGGTATAATTTTTCATGTATGCCATACATTCATTTTTATCTATTTCTTTATTGCTGTATTTTCCTCAGGATTGCAAAAAGCTGATCCACACATGGACTAAGTTTCATGTAGGCAAAGATGTGGGAAAGCAGATCTAATAATTTTGCAGAATTTCAGGAATACTACAGACAGTGAACTGCTTGCCCTAAATAAGCTTTGAGATTAAATAGGACCCAGGAGACACTGGCAAATAAAGATTGTTTGGCAGGTTAAAAGCCTTGCTATAAGGAACTACATGCATGGATAGATGCTGTCTGGAGCACAGAAGGTGGCCTAGGCTTTATGTGAGCTTTAAGTAAGACAAATATGTATATATTCTTTTGTCAGCTTGACGTCTCTTTTGTTGCTATGCTTTGTTCCCTCTTCTAAAAGGACACAGCACTTTATTTAGAAGGAATCTTACTCTGCACTGTTTTTCAAACTCGTCACATCTTCCAAAAACAATTAAGTTTTGCTGACAAGTAAAGTTAGTCTAAATTATTGCGCAGTCTCTGTGGATATATTGAGTAAACTCTTCCAGGGTAGGGGCTGAAAGTAGGACAGTATTTCACAAGGCCATGAGGAAGGTGCCAGGTTTATGGCCTGACTTTTGAAAGAAGAGCAGTCTGAAAGGTCTGTTTTTCACTAAGACTGAGCCATGCCAATTTGGACTATAAATAAGAGGGGCAATCCCACTGGCATGCCAGGATAAATACACTGGTACTAGTATAATGTTTATGCAGCTCCTAGTGGCAGGTTGGAATTATTCTGTGAGTCAAATAAAGCTTGTTAGTGGGATTAAAAAAAAAAAAACCAACAACTATAATGCTGCAAATGTATACATTACAAAGATGGAAAAGTATGCTTTTCTCTTAATGGTGTCCACACTAGAGTTAAACTTGTGGAAATTCTTGCTTTAAAATTAAATGGCATCCACCAAATGAATATCCTAGTCAGTGTGTACACTGTGCTTTGGTGACAAAATCAGCCAGTGTTTGTGCTAGATCATGCCCAGTAAGAAAAACTGGTGGGATCTGAGCCTAAAGCAGTAGGCTCAGTAAACTGTGTGGTTTCTGGAACGAACAGAATACATGAAAGACATTCTTAATAAGGTCTTCTGAAGAGTGGACGAATGTTATTAGGAATAATAGAAGGACAGTTAAGCAAGGAAAGAAAATTGCAGATTGATGGAGGGAACTATTTTCCAGCTGTGAGACCTGATGCATCCTGTGGAGCAGCTTCCAGAAGAAGGTGATGAAGATGTCATCACCAGAGACACTTACAGACACAAATAGGCTGAAAAACACATTATATAATTGACTGAAAATACCATTAGTACGGCACCAGAATTGAGACGGGATAACTAAACTAAAGAAAAAATTACATTTCTAACTTCTTTTCCTTGAAGATAGTGGTGTGACTTTGCTTATTGCTATTTTCCATGAAGCAAACTAAACACCTGTTTTCTAAACAGTTTAACATATTTTACTTATTTTTTATGCAACTTGAATGACAGTCTCACTGACTGAGTTATTAACCTATATCACTGGCTTCCCCCTGCACACATGCAACTAGCTTCTGCTTTCCTTGACATGCACTAGAGAAGTTCCTAGTTGACATCCTCTCTTCCCCCATTCCCTGCCAGCTGTAATGTCAGCAACCTGGGCAGATGGTCCTGATATGTTTTGTGTTGTGCTCTGCACTCGTAGAAGATGGTATGTCTCTTCCTCTCTTCTACTTCCTAACTTTCAAGCAGTCAGACTGTAGGGAAAACCTCTACTGAGACTGGGCTGAAAGAGCGCAGGCGCAGTTGATGCACAAAGACATGGCTGTTAAGATCTGCTGGTACAGTAGAGGTGCCAATGCAGAACTCAGATGACCGGCATATATTTCTGCTGTTGCATTTTAACCACAAATGTAACAACAGACCATACCACACATTGTGGTACAGTGTAGTACATTCCTTACAGTGGAATGCTGTTAGCCAGGAAGCCAATTGCCTTTTGTCCAAAGGAGGCACAGTGATGGGCAGCCACAGCAGTCAGGACGTGGTGCTGTAGCTTCAGGCGTCGTCCAGGAGCCAAGGGATATGGCTTGGCCCCTTTTCTCCCTATCAGCTATCACTGTCTTCCCAGCCCATCTGGGAATGGGTAGCTGAAGTAAGGCTTGAGAATTAAAGGTAATGCTAAGGTATCAAAGTTAATAGCTATTCATAAAAATGTTTCTCCATGAAGTGTGGCATTAATGCTCAAATATTCATGAGGGATGCTGATTTAGCATGTATGAGTGTTAAAGTAATTTAATTTACTAATTATTAGAACTTTGTAAAGAAAACAGTTTTCAATATATTTTCCCCGAAAAGCTAATGTGTGGCACTTTCATACAATGCCAGCATGCAAGGAGGACAACAAAACCTTCCTATGGACCAAGGTGTTCGGAATAAAATTGAAGCTTAAATATCTGGAAATGCTTCCTGTTAGTGATATCTGTGTCACTTAGGAATTTCCTTTTAAGTGGAAAGGCTTATAGCCCCATTCTCTAGGATAAGGCTTTCTGCAGAGGTTGTATGTACAGAAAAATCCTAAGACTGTCACAGAAAATAGTTTACGTCCCCAGTTTCTTCAAGCATTTTCATGCACCAGCCTCTTCAGTTTCTAGCTGTTCTGGGTAATCCTCACACATATCACTTATGTGATGCCTGTATTATTTCCATAAATAATAAACAGCAGCTCAAGACAATAAAGTGAAACTCAAGTTGAATTTTACAATTATGTAACAATTCAGTGATGATTCTGGTTTATGGCATTAGTGCCTAATGCTTGATGCTGTATAAACAAAAAGACATATTTATCAGATTTGAAGTAGTTTGTGGTTGGGGTATTATTTAAATAGGATTACTTCTTTATTAGATAATCCACTGAAGTGAATTTCACCATATGCTAATATCTCTCGAGACACATTTTGAGCTTTCTGCAGATCCTGCATGTTTTAAATGGTCATAGAAAATTCTGAATTTTCATGAGCAAAATAGCTTTGGGAGGAGATCAGCATACTTAGTCATTTAGGAAACCAAGCATTGCCATTCAGGTACCTAAGCACAGGCATAGGAAATTAACTTTGCACAAGCAAACTTGGAGGATATTCAGATCATTTTTCAAACTTGCTTGCTGAGGTATTGTAAATATCAATATGAAATGGATTCACAGTTATGCATAATTACAGTACCCTACTTCTCTTGCTTCTAGATTAAAACTGAGCTGCTACTGTAATAAGTAACCATATAATAGAGAAAAAAGAGAATTAAATTTACATAAAGTATAATAAAATTGAATAAATTTTCACTTTAGAGAGACAACACAGCAATTTATTGGTAGTATAACTGTTAAAATTAAGTTTCTGAAAAAACCAGAGACATATCTGCTAAATGTGGAAAAGAAAATTACCAGAGGAGCTATTCTAACTCTTTCTTCTCATAATTTTTCCATGTCACACACACCAACAAATGTTACTTATGGAAGCATTTGAAACCCTATGTTTTCTTAACAAAGACTGCTCTTGAGAGCACTGAGCACACAATTTGATAAGAAAGGATTAAGATTAAATACATCCATATTTGTCCTACTTGGAGTGTAGTCCATTAATGACTACTTTATATGCAAAGCTTAAAAATTTTAGATATATCTAAGCACTACTTTGAAGAGCAGCACTGCCATTTCAAAAATCAAGTCTCATTGGATGTGACTGAAGCCACAGCTCTAAAATGAACTTGAAAAGTTATTATTCCTCTGTACCAGTAGGAGAAATTAATGCTTTATTTCATGGTTGGCGCTCCCATGACACATCTGAAAGGGTTAGCATATGGGCAAATTGTTGACATTCTGTTGTTTCCTGAATCATATACATTCAAAATCTGTACATTATACATCTGGTGAAAAAGGCTAAGATAATTTTGTCTCTTTTTCAATAGTTTATAGTCCCTTATGCTCTGACACAGCTGTAGTGACATTGTAGCAACTATGAATGTTCCAGGATGTTAATTTTTCTCTAGACTTTTGCATTATTTAAAAGGAAATCTTACAAAGATAATCTACTTTCCCAGGAAAAGTACATTCTCTTGAGATATTTTTTTCATTACTTTTGTTAGAGTGAGCTAGCAAGACTAAATGATTGTGTAGCTAGGAGTTTGGGTACTCTCTGTGAATGTGAGACTGGGCTTCAAGTCCCTGCTCCAAACAGTGTTTCAGCTTTCTCACAGAAGGGAAGATCTTTAAAAAAAGGTCTGAGTTTAGAAGAGAGTCAGTTGCTGCAGGAATGATCCTAAAAGTTCTACCAAGACTCTTTGTAAGCCTTCCACAACTTCAGAGCTTCTATAAATCTCAGGCATCAGTAGATAAATGTTTATTTTTATCTGTAAAAGCCTCTAGCTGCAAGCATCGGAGATAATGAAGAATGCTGTAGCTTGGGATTTACCATCACTGGTATGATATTGTGCAAAGAAAATAGACGTTTAGATAATGTTGAGCTTTATGCCATTTAAAGATAAAATTCAAGAGAAGTTTCAGATATAGGAAGTATGAGAACCTATTGTGCTGTACTGACAGGATTCATAAAAACTTGATGTTTTTAGTGAAAAATGCTCTTCTTTATAAAGTTAAGGAACAACAAATTTCAGTGGATGGAATATTACAGATCTAGGAATGTGTGAAGTCACAACTGGGGCTCTGGTGCTTTTAATTTTTGAGGAATGGATTTAGGGATGTTCTCTCAGTTGCAACCAATCCTCTTGACAATTTGTGGTGTTGCCAGTCTCTGTGTCTGTAGAGATATGTGATTCTCTATTTGTCTGAGGTGCATGCTGTCCCAGATGGTGCAAACAGTGTAGTTGATCTTACTCCTGTACACTGAGACAGCTGGAGGTTAGCCAGCTGAAAATTTAATGTGCTTCTTTGAGGAGTCTTGGGACTCTGGTTGGAGATTCTTCACAGTGGGAAACATTTGAGAACACCTCAGATTTCACTTGTTTGGGTTGTGAAGTCTACTTGGGACCTACATGGTTAAGCCCTAAAATTATTTAAATTCAGTTTTTCTTTGGCCAAAGAATGGCTTGTTCTGTGGTAAGACATAAGTAAAACCATCAAATAATGGAAAATGAAGAACTGAAAGATGGAAACTGTTCTCCTTCATAATACTTCCACATTTACTGTTGAAAAAATTTAGTACAGCTTTCAAGCTCCTAAATATTAGAAAATTCCTATGTTTGAAATTCCTCATGTACAAATTTGATGCCACATTATTCCCCTGCTCCCTCTAATGCAAGTTTTGCAGTAGAAAAGCAGGTACAAATGCTGACATAGAGCTGAGAACAAGTGAAGCATCTTCACATTTCCTCTCCATGTAGGACGGGCAGCCACAGAGTTGTTCAGGAGCTGTTCCCAGTGGGGTAGGAAGAAGCTTCCCCTTCTTATGAAATAGGATGTAACTGTGCTTAGTCACCTCCTGGGGCCACCTGGTGCTGCACAGGATTTGGACGCATTTACTGGGTTCAGCAGTTATCTCATGTGCATGTGTGGCAGCAGCAGTGAAGGAAACATCCTCTAACCCCTTTTGAAGACTTGAAGGAGGGAGTGCCCTTAGCCTTTACCACATCTGTAAACAACATTCTTTTGTCAATAGCTTTCACAGCCCCCAAGAGAGACACAAGAATGGTTCAGTGTCATAAACTGCCTGAAACATTCAATGTCTAGACTTGACTGTTGAGGAAGTATCTTTAGGCCTTCCTTTTATTCCCATTTACATGCCCCCAGCTGATATCCTTCAAAGGATATTAAACTAAATACAGCAAATATCTAATGATTGCATATGGTCATTTTGCTGACACAGTACCAGGCACTTCAGATATGTATCTGTACACATTGTCTCATGTATAATCTTTCTGGGGTTACATTACTATTCTTTCTTACAGTCTTTAGAGCTGTTAGTCTTGGACAGATGCCCCACACCTGTATAGTAAGAGCAATGCAGAATGATATAAATGGGTCACAGCATGGTCGCTAACTCAAAGAATGAATCATTCAGTTAGAGGATAGAGATGCCATCAGGTTAAAAATAGGAACGAAAGTGCAAAAAAAGCTGTTTATCTACCACACAAGCAAGGGCAATAAACCTACAGTAATAGTTGTAAGCAGTAGGAGTACTTGCCTGTCCACTTGATTATTATCTTTGTAGTCTCTAATGGTATGGAGGGCTTTGAAAGGATGATTTGTAAGCTGCTTTTACTGGTGTTCGGGGCTGTTTCATGAGGACAAGTAAAAGGAGAAGACAAAAAGGTAATTTTGCTCTGCTGGTTAAGAATCCAAATAATCTGCAAGGTGTCAACTCTGAGATTATCACTTGTGTTCTGCCAAGAAGGAGTGACTTAACACAGTGTACATCTTTCACTATTGTGCATTTACAGCTGTAAGGAACATGCAAAGTATGAATTTGGTGGAAATGACCCCTGCCTCTTAACAGCATGAGAGGGTTAGTTTCCTGTAGTCACTGAGATCTGCTGGCATAGCTGACACCTTTATATGACCTACTGACTAGCTGAAATTGTTTACTCTGAGCTGTCTGATTTTTTTAGCCAGAGGGAATTATGAGAGGAGAAAAAGCCAGTGGTCTATCAAAAGCAGCTGCACAAGTGGATGGCTGTAGCTAAGCTGGTAGGGAATGTGGCTACCTGTGGAGCAATCCGTGCTCCGAGTGGCAGGGTTTGCAGCTGTGTGTCCAGGTGAAGGCATTTCTGTGCTTTGGGGCCATGCAGTTTGGCCTGCGAGTTCCTTATGGACTGTGGCTTACTCCCTGCTGATGATATGCTACTATTAGGGGTGTAAACAGGTGAAATTTATATTTCTGAATCTAGCCTGTTTCTCTCTCTACTTTGTATGTGTAGCGTCTTAAAATATATTACAGTTTTTCCTGATACTCCGTTATTATATGTCCTGTTTGGAGGGGGAATGCTTCATATCCTTTTGCTTCTTTGCTTTTTCTGTGTTGGCTTGCTGAATTGAGTTTCATCTCCAAGTCTCTCATTGCTGATAATACAAAACTCTGCTACAAATCCCCCTAGGCACTGCTGTCATAAGACATTTTTGCATTTTTAAGACCCTCCCTGCTAACTACAGAGTGGATAAAGGCATCAAGAAATTTTAATTTGGTGATAAATTCTTGTGGCTGCTCATGCAACTTTGTTAGTATGTACAAACAGATTTTTTTCATTTGGGGCACCATGAATGGTGTCTGACATTTCAGGGCTCTCAGGACTTCCTTGTCTCTCTAGCTTCTTTAGGGTGACATATCTGCATCTGTCTGATCTTTATTTTGCTTTCCTGTCTCAGTTAAGCATCTCCGTAAGACTCAATAGCAACTCTTTGTACAGTTGGTCGTGCTTGTTTTCCTTTGCTTCTTGGAGTCCTTCATACCTATTTCTAGTTATGTTGCAGTCTGATTTTACTGTTAAAAGGGCATTGGAAGAAAATTCTTTCCAGTTCTGAGAACAGCTTACCAGTCCACCAATGGTTCATTGTTCTTTCCCAATAATAATAAGGTATATTTTGCATTTATGGGGTTTCAGAAGTTTATGAAGAAACTTTTTGGGCCCTTTGTTTTGCTATGAGAATCTGTGAACTGATTACAAGTGTAATGCAATTTCATGCCTACAGTACGCAAACCATATAAGCTTTCAAGTTATAAAAGGCTTAAATTTAAATACTAGCTTACCCACCTGTGCAGTCTTAGTTACTTTCACATCTGCCAGTTATTATGTAGAAAACATTTTTGCTCAAGCTCCCTAGTAAGTATTTGAATGTGCAGTCCCCTCCCCTCACTGGTGTTGTTAACCAGAAAGGTTTGCAGACTTGTCCTGTGTTCTGAACTCAGAGTAACCACAGGTACTCCTAGTCCAGTGCAATATTGGGAAAATCTTCTTCCAGCATGAGAGTGGAGATGATTTACTGATTTGGTCCATGACAAAGATTTAGTGGAAAAGGTCTAGTTGTAAAAATTCTTCTTTCCTTTTTTTCCTCTCCCTCAATCTGATGACAATAATTTGTATGTAAGAAGTCTGACTTGGAGAGGACTGTTTTGTTCTGTAAATTGATAGATTTTTCCTAGGTAGAGCATACAGTCAAATAGGCCCCAGAAGTTATTACTATCCATCAGTAATAAAGAAATTGTATGATGTTTCCTGCCCACTTTTTAATAGAAAAATGTGTGTCTCACACTATCTGCCTTTCTGTTCAGCAACTGCAACTAAGTAGTAATGGATGGGACATATAAGCCACGTGTTCCGTTTCTTTGTCTTGAGCCTTGAGTTCAAGCTCAGTGGTGCTTCTTCTGGGAAAGAATAAAAGATAAATGCTACTTCTTTCAGATGCTTTAGTTCAGTCTTACTGTATTTTTTTTTCTTTAATGAGGGGGTGTATATTCTACATATGCAATAATATTAGCTTATCGACTTACCTCAAATGGAAGGATAAGGCTTTACATATCTTTTTCTTAAATTATGTACCTAGATCCATGTTAATATTTTTTCCATGCTTCTCTATTTCCTATAGCTGGCAGCTTTATTTTCTTGGCATTTGTACTAGCGTGTAGTATAAGCAAGCCTGTTACTCTTCTGCTTGTAACATTGTAGTCCTAAAACAATTGCAGTTCATTTTACTGTAGAAAACACAATTATAATGGCTGTTGTGTTATTTTACCAATACATGTTCTTCACTACTTGCTGTATTTTTATCAAGGTTCATGGCTATAAATAATTATTTTGCCTTTTCCTTTTTTCCCTTTTTAATTAATTTAAGTTTTTTGGTTTTGCAACTGCCTAACAGCAGCAGACTTCATTACAGAAGTTCTGGTTCTAAAGGATAACCAACTCTTTCAGTCACTTCTTTGAGACCTGATTTTAAATTAAATTATGCTGACCAAATCCTTATCTCACTGGTATAAAAATGGACTGCTGTCTTTGATGCAAGTTTCTAAAGGAGTTTTGAGACCTCGCCAGATGTAAAGAGTGTAATCAGCAAAGAAGGATTATACTGTCAAGAATGTCAGCTGAAAAGATGGTCCTCCAGAAAAAGTTTATATGGTTCTGTTTGATCTGAGGATGCTATAACAGATTAGTATTTAAGCATGTATTCATGCACATACTATAAATGCATCAGTCATTTGCAATCTGAAGAAAAATATGCAAACAGAAAGATTTGTGACACTTCAAAGTCTTTGAGTACTCAGTTAAAGGGAGAAGCTTTATTTTTTCTGATTCCTTTCTTTTTATTGAAATAACAAAATGCATATACTATTTCTTCTCTTTCATTCACATTTCTTTCCTGCACTCATAGCTTGTCCTTTCCAAAGCTACAATATAATTGATTTTTTTTCCTTACCATCGTTCTGCTCTTAAGAGGGATGTAGAGGACTGCCTTTCTGTCTAATGCTGCCTCTAATTGGTGACTCATCTGCTCATCCCACCATCAGTGGTCTTTTATGCACTGAAGTTGATCAGTAGGTATTCCACACAGCTTCCTATTTAGACATAGACAGGCACAATGCTGTTCTTGAGGCAAAAATGTGCCTGGCCTGTTTGGCAACAGCTTTCTGATGTTTTCCCCAATCAGTCGTTACAAAGGAAAAGGAATCACCCACTGACAGATCCTAAAGGAAAAGGAGTGCATCTTCCCAGCCAGAATATTCAAAAGCCTCTGGAAGCCTTTTACTCCTGAACAGGGACTGTGCCTCTGTCATTCAAGTCTTTGACACACGAAGCTTCTAAACGTGAAAAAAGGACAATTTCTATCAGTATGTTAAACTTGAAAAAGCCTTTGTATATCAGGCCTCCAATTTGAGTTCTAGCACATCCTTTTCAGCTCTCCTATTCAGAGCCTTTGTCATCAAGTCTAAACATGACATTGAGCATTGAATTAGCATTTAGAAATACCCATCCTCATCTGGCTCACTCTTGTGATCTGCTCTGCTAGTTCATACAGTATCTGGATTTTAAAAAACGTTGTTTTAAGCATTATATTTAACAGTAACTGAAGGTGTTGCTTGTTTCTGTTTAGATGAGAGTCCTTATACAAAATCTGCAAACCAGGCAAAGGCACCTGATGGAGCACTGTCTGTGAGGAGACAGAGTATTCCAGGTAAGACTTGCTTCGCTTTTTGTAACACCTAACTTGTTTTTGAACAGCAAGGTAATACTAATCAAAATTCAACTAGTTATAAAAAGCAAATGTATTAAAGTTGCTATCAAGCAGCTTTATAAGGAGAGTTCCAAGAGAGCTGTAAGAAGTTTCCACAGTTAGGTTGCCTCAAGCTTTTGCTGTGAAGAACCTCTGTATCTCTGTCTTTCACATCAGATTTGAGATACTGAACACAACCACCTCTTCATCAGAGGCTCATATATTTTCAGGCCCTCTGAAATATGTTCTTTGATAACTGGTTTTGATAACAGACGGAGATTGGCTCATATTTTCCACTACTCATCAGGCAGGCTCAGAAGTCCAACAGAGAAACACTCTGCCGGAGTTCTTGTCTTCATGTCATTTTCTGCCACATGCAGAATCACTTGTCCATCCTTGTCTTTTGTCTCATTGCATCTCACAAAGCTGGACCATTAGATCAATAGTTAGTTAAAATAAGTGATCTTTCAACCTGTGTCTCTTTTAATGACTTCAGAGAAGTCTGATACACGTACAAGTTTGACATACATATTATGCAGCAATCTAAAGGGATTTTCACCTCAAGTAATATTTTAGAGACCTTTTAATGGAAACAAAAGAACACTGACAAAGGTTGCACTGTGGTAGAATTACTGAGGTTGCCGTTCTCACCTCAAGCACAGTAACCTCTGACTCAAAGGGAGTTTGCATTGCAATAGAAATCAGAAGCTGTGAGGTCATGTCACCCACCTTCTAATGGTTAATAGTGCCTGTGCTAAGTGGCTTTATTATTGAACAAAGACGCACAACCCACAAAGAGTCTGTGGGTGGGGGATGGAGCTCAGACCTTTGCCACTGCTAGGCTCAGATTTCATCCCAACAGCTTTGGTGAACAGCCAAAGCACATTTTGTGGATGCTTCATGTGCATGTTTCTATGCGTGAGAGAGAGCAAGCTGCTCTCTCCCTTAGTATTGTTTATAATGAACATTCATGTTCATTCTTGAAAATATCGTAGTGATTTAAAAATTGTTATTTTTATGGTAGAATCATGAAGATCATAACCATTGTGAAAAGACAAAGTACAGCATCCAGTGTGCAGTTAATCTTCTAAGAAAATTTTTAATTATACAAACATCAACTAGGTCTTTTTTATCCAAGTCAATACAAATCGATATTCATTGTTCTTCAGAGTGAAGGAAAACCTCTATAGGGTACTTTTCAGGTAATGCTGTAGCTCATAGGTCAAAAATATTTATGGCCTTGAAAGTATTCAACCTTTTGATTTTTTTTTGCTGTGATCTTAGTAGTTATCATTTATAGTGTTGTTACTGTATTTATAAAACACTTAAGCTAAGGTCTGAGAACAGACTGAAGTTTGTGGTTTCACTTGACATTTTGAGAACTGATGATTTTCATTTGCGTTCTTTAAAGAGAAAGTTGGATAAAAATGTACTAGTACATTTTTTTTTCCGAGCATCTAATAGGATTAGGAATTTCAAGTGTTGAGTAATAGTCATCATGACTAATGACCATTTATTTTGATTTTTTTTTTACAATTTTGATGCACATTCTGGATTTTTTGAGAGCATTGCAGATAAATTTTTACTGTGTGCTCTGCATAAGTCACAGTTTATTCGGAGAGATAATACAAGTATTCAGTGAGATGTGCTTTGTTGTATTTCAGGTGTTCTGAAAACAGCTGATCTAAGCTTATATATATTCCTCATCTTTTAATATAGTGATGGCATTTATCTGAATGCCTTGTTCCATTTCCAGACCTTAGGAGCCTCAAAGGATAAATAAGATTGAGCTGGTTGGATATTTTAAAAAATCATAATTAAAATTCTTCATGCCCTAGCAAATTCACATTGTAGCATAATGGATGTTATGGGTTTATATACATAAAAGGCTTTGCAAAACTAAGCATTATTTTGAGAATTAACTTGAGAATAAAATTTAGGAGTTGACTGAAGTTTCTGAAAATGATCTATAAACATTTATATCACTTGACACAATGTTTTGTACCTTGTAAATAGCTTCTATTCTCACTTGTTTGTGAGCATTTAATTCACATTATGAATTAGCATCCCAGCTAGCCAGCTTTGTTTGGCAATAGGAGGTTCACTATTAAGTAGTAACATTAATTAGTACAAGACCAGAAGCAGAACAGCTGCTTTTGCTCGGGAGCAGGATCACCCTTCTGACAGTATGTAGGTCAGCTCCAGATAGCTTTTGAATTGGAAGGTGTTGTGCAGTGAACCCAGTAAATTCTGCTGGACCTGGTTGGGAACATGTCAGTTGGAGTTACTGTCAGTAATCCTCACATGGAGATCTTATCCTATATGGGAAGCATTCATTTCTATCCCCCCAGATGGTATGCCTGATAACACATCACATTTCTGAACTGCTAGGTTTTCAAGCTTCAAGCATGGGAGTACCTTTGACAGTACAGCTGTCTATTCCACTTGATGCTCTGTCATTCCTAAGACATGGAACAGCAGATGTTCTATTCCCAAGGAATGCTCTGCCTATTGAATTAGCCAAGAGAAAACTTCTGGGTTTTAACAAGATAATTGATTGTATACAGAGTTTTGCACAGGTTTGAACAGTCTGTGAAAAAAAATACACAGGATGTGAGATGTAAATCTTCCAGCTTGGTAATGGGATTGCAGCTTCTCGCCGTGTCTGGTGAAAGTCCCTTCTCATGACATTTGAATTCACTTTAAAGGATTTCACTGCTCCATCCTCTTGGCAACTATCAAAAAGGCGAGTTTTTGTTGCTGTGAGGCCTGAAGCTACTATACCAGCTGCAAACCTCTAGAGGTGGGTTTTATCCTTCCATGTGAAACTGTATTGAAAGAGCAGTATTGATGAGCACTGACTGAGTGCACAGAGAAGTAGTGTAATTTTGTAGAGGTTACATGGAGCTCAGGCTTGGTTTATTTTACAGGAAAAAATGTTGAAATTATTATTATAATTAAAGTCAGATGAGCACATACTGTGAGATCAGTGCACTGAGTTTAATTTCTTTCATCCCCAGAAGGAAGGAATGGATTAAGCATCTCCCTGGAGCAGAGTCTGCTTATTTGAGATGCAGAATGCATTATTCATGTAATGAAACTACATGTCATATTTACCGTGTCTTCACATGGTGCAAAATCAACAAGCAACAGATCCTTTCAAAGGGATTTACAGAATTGCTGAAATAATAGTTAATTCAAATTATATGCATTAATATAATGCAGTTTGAAACATGGACTTTATTTTGCATATGTGTAGGTGTTTAGTTGCAGTTATATATACATGATTGTTTTAAATGTTACTTAGCTTCACAGTCAGAATTTCTTAACTTAAAAGTAAGGCTTGAGGTAATGCTAGTATGAGAAGCAGCTTGCAGTCAGAAACAAACAGACTTTTCCCTCTAAATATTTAAATTTAGACTGTCAAGCAGAATATAATGAACCCTTATTGCTACCCTGTCCTTATGGAAGCCAAGGGAGCGAGTATTTTGTGCTCCACTGAAAAAACTGTCAGGACTAGTGTTAAGGCACATCAGTGAAAACAATGTGTTTCAGAAGTTGTGGGTTAGACCCTTCCCTCACAATCATAGATGCAGTTAAAAACAACTGTAATTTAAAATAAGGGTATTTGATAGGCAGCCTCTTGAATCCCTAGGTTTAGATGGACATAGCTCCCTTGAGTTCTGGACTGAGGTTTCCTGATTTGTCGTGAGTCCAGGCAATGCCCAGCCCAAGGGCAAGTGTTAGGTCCATAGCAGGTGAGCCAAAGGTGTAATTCCTGGGATTGCTTATTCCTGCAGGAGCTTTAAAAAGGACATCAACTCTTCCTGTGGCACTGATACAATGTCAAGAGCTGATGGCACTGTTCAAGAGGCACTTTGAAGTCAAGGAGACCTTAACATTTACTTCAAGATAAGCGTGTTCCTGTGCCGTCCTGAATATGGGCAGGCTGAATAGCTGTTCCCATGATTTCCAAACTAAAATCCAATGCCCTCTTATCTGTTTTAACAACATGGGTAAATCAGTCAACAGTAATGATGTGCAAACTGTTCACTTTATACATCTGTTTCTTTGTTTGCAATTCACATACTGAAAACTGGGGGCATGGAGGGAAATGTAGTGACCTGAGACAAGAATAAAAATTATTGCTTTGTGAAGTGAGAATAAGACACCATAAATTTAAGACCGATTAAAATATTTCATAGAATCTGAAACAAAAGTTTTGTTTTGTTTTTACTCCATATTTTTTATTGAGTCTTAAAACTTACCATTACTAAAAAAAAAAATAGTAAAAAAAACCACAGTTTTTTGAGGTGAAATGTTTCAGCTTCTCAGTGCTTCATTTTTGTTTTGTGTCTTTGGGAAAAGTGAATCTGTGCTCAATCTAATTGGCATTAAATTAAAAAAAAAATTAAATCCATACTTCTTCCTTCTTCTGTCTACTGAGAGACATGTGCACTGTCTCAAACTTCTGACTATGTAAAATCTTGTTGCCTGAAGTAGTCAAGGACTCAGAAGAAATGTAGTGTGAACTATACACTGGGAGAGCTATTTGAAGCATCTGTGAATTCAGAGATTTTGTTTAGCTTAGGACAATTGCAGTTGTGAGCTGTCTCTTTCCTAAGTAAATTCTTGTTCAAGAAACGGGCACCAAATAACAAAGAGTAGTGGAAATATTCCCTCAAAGAGAGGCGTCTTCCTGTTGTCTGGGACAGAAGAATAACATAGCTGCCTGCCTTCTGCCCTGCTCAACACACCTAGCAGAAGGCTCTTGAAGTCTTGTCCTCACCATGTTGTCCAAGCCACTGTTGTTTCGCCTCCCATGGAACCCTTGTGCTCCAGCTCTGCCTGCCTCTGGGACCCACAGGAGCCTTCCCAAGTGTCATTCCAGCCACCTTCTACTCCACAGTGATAACGGATCTGCTGAACAGGCAAAGTATCTGCATTTATGGTGAGAGTGCATGCCAACCTTTGCAAAGACAAGCAGGAAAAGACCAAACTAGATGTGATAAATCATTCTTTTGAGGTCTTCTCCACCAACAGGAGCCTCTTTTTCTCTCTAACCAGTTTTTTATTTGTCATTTGCAAGTTTTGTACCCAGCTGCAGGGAGGTACTAACAGGTCAGTTATTAAAATAGGTCACTGTGCTCTGAAGGAAAATTGTCACGACTTTAAAGTCTGAAATTAAAGCAACTAGATTTTTCAATTCCTTTGTACATGTGTAAATACTGCACTTTCTTTCCATACTACCTGATTCTTTGAAGCATGCTGTAATACAGGTTTTGTATTTCAGCACAGTGTTTGATCTCAAAAACAAGGGTAGCCATCAAACTGGAGAGAAAATAGAGTGAATGTACAGCCCTGAGCACATCCTCTGCAGTGGCTCAAGATCTGGAATTGCTGTTAGTAGATGTTTTGCAGCTTTGTTTGGGGGGAGCTTGGTAACAGGATTTTAATGCAAAAATGAAATGTTAAACAAACATAATTTTAGGGTAGGCTGAATTTTGAACTGCTTAGCTAGAAGGGAGCACATGCAAATCACAGAAGCTTAAAATGCCTTGAAAAGATAATATTTACAGAGCTGATACTAAAAAAGTAATTGCTGTATGATGTAGTGTCCTCAGTAATTGCTTAGGACACAAAATATTCCTAAGAGAAGCTATGAAATACTAAATTATTGTAATAAAACAAATAATTAACATCCTGGGAATTTTCAGGCTCTGAAATATTTAAATACACAATGTAAATGTCATTAGAAGGCAGTAAGGCAGTTTTCATCTGGTCCTTGGCTCTGAACACATAGAGGAGCTGTTTACAAAAATACAGAGATATTCCTTTTTTTCCCTTCCCTGGCCCACAGCAGCAAGTGCTCATATTCTCTCTCAAGCTGCATCAAATCTGGCTTTCCTGAGGGGTTTGTCTACTGCCCACAGCTGATGAACTCAAATGTAGGTCAGGTGGAAGCTGAAGAATTTTCAAGACCCTTCTTCTTTCTTCACTATGATTCCTGGGCTTTTGTAACATCTGGAAACATCTGTTTAAATAAAAATACTATCAGAAAATTACTATCAGGAAGCAAGCATAGGTTGTGAAGAAATATGAAAGTAATTGAATTTATATATATCTCCATATGTGTGTATATATATAAAAATACAAAAATTCCAGAATCCAGTCTAAATTAAAGCCAGAACATGTGATCCAGTTACGATGTCATTGAATTGCCAATATAGAATTGCATTAGCTGAATTTAGGATCGTGTGTGCTGTGCCTCAATTTAAACGAGGAAAAGTTCTGTACTGCATATTGTAATAGTAGAATAGATGGAGCGCGTTAATTTTCTGTTGCAAGATAATCTCAGAAAAAAATGGGAAATCTGGAAAGTAAGATGGAGAGATAAAAGGGTTTCTAAAAAAAAAAGTCCACATTGATTGAAAAAAAATTAGACTTCTGAAGTGATCCTGGGATCTACGTTCCATTAAGTGGCACTGCTCAGGAGGGAAGATGCCTCCCAAGTTATTCCTGTAGCTCTGCTCTTAACATCTGAGCTAGGTTCCCGGTGACTGACAGACGTGGCAGACGGACAATGCATCCCTGTGGGTGCGTGTTTGCCTATGTGCAAACACAGCTCCAGAGCCAGTTTTGTTTTTCTTGGTGATTAATATGGCATTGGCAGGACAGTGAGTGTTCAAAAGCAGCTGTTCTCATGCCACAGTTAACTTGGTCGAATTCCTTCAGGCTCTTCTGCTGAATAAAACTGCAGAAGATTTAAACAATCCCATTATTTTTTGGCAGTGCTCCTAACATCAGCAGGCCCCCTTGCATCATTTGCCACAGTGGAGCCACCTTCTCAAGCAATGTTGCCTGACTTGTGCAGTCCTCAGTCACTTTTTCCATCCTTGTCAAAAGAAACATGCTTTGCCTTTAACTTCAGCTTCCCTCAGATTTCAGAAGCACTCTGATGTCACAGATGCAGCACTGTGTTACCTAATCCTTCATCCCCCATCAAAATGTGAAATAGACTTCATTGACTTACTGGTTTTGCAGAGTAAGAGCATGATTTGCCTGAGAAAACCTGCAAAATCATCCTCAACCTTTTTCATAGTTCTCATGGTGAGAAAAAAAATTCATCACAGGAGACTTGAAAATAAAACGTGTATTAGTAAAAGCTGGGTTAGGAAATTCAAGTATGTGTCTGCAAAAGCACTTCTTTCCCTCAATTTGCATTTTTCTCATAGACACTTTCACTATGTACTTTTAAAAATCAGCACAAAATGCTACTGAAGAGATTTTAAGCATTTAGCTGTAACCTCTGCAGTCACAGTTATTATGGTTACGATCTTGGGTGATTTCTGAGCAGAAGCAAGCGTTCTGACCTGTGAAATGCAGATCACAGGCTAGTAAGCTTTTCTGCACTTGAGGTGTTTATTATATCTGCAAAGTCATTTGCTGATTTTCATGTTTGATGAGAGGCTACAGTTGCTGTATCATTTACAGGCTTCCCTGTGTGTTTGTTTAACCTGCTGGAGTTTTACCAAATGGTCTGTGAAGCAGCTGCAGAGCTATATGTCTTTTCCTTCCCACTGACATTGAAAATGTCTGAATTTGCTTTCTCATGTTCATTACTGAAGATTTCTTTCTTGTCCTTCCTCCTTTTCATCAAAATAACTTTGTTGGAAGGACTTCATATGTCATTCATGTTTCATACACAGATAAACATGAAAGAAATTTGTGTCTTGTAGGAAATTAACAAAGGTCACTGAGTTCTTACCCAATTGAGATTGCTGATGATTTATTTATACATATTCTTTACGTGTCTGCTGCATGCTGGTGTTTCTCAGTACTGAAAAGGATTAGAATAGAGAGCAATCTCATTTGACTCCTTTTACTATGAAGGAGGAAATGTGTTAAGGGCAATACTATACACAAGGAACATGCACTTTTTCAAATACCCAACTGATTCAAGGTCTGAAAATATAACTGACTTGAAATTATTTTCACTGTTCACACAGCCAGGAACAGGTTTTGTTGCTGATGGTACCAAACTCCTTCATTCATGTGTATTTGGATTTAATTGCATATAGTTTTGCCTACCTTTAGTCTTTCAAAGTAAAATGTATTAATTTATTGCAGCTGCATTTTTTTTTCCAGAAAAATCAGTTTAGCTATATGCAGTATAGGATGATATACCATATAGCATCTGTAACATCATTAAAAAAACTGTCTCAGCAGTTTAGCTGTTGCATACACATTTTGGGGCAGGGATCGGCAGTTCTGAGCAAATTGTTCTATACTCAGCAAATGTGCTTGCAGTGTGTTACACGTGCATGTACTCCTCTGGTCATTTGCTAGTTTGAAGCACGAGTCCCTAGCGCCTGCCTTCAGTCACGGTGATAGCACAAGATTTTTCAGTGGAGCCTGGAACCTGAAGATAGGCTGGGAAGCATCAGTGCATCTCCTGAGGTTGGGGGTCCCATCTTCCAGGACAATTGTTTTCCTCTACAATTCTGGCATGCTCTCTAAGCTCCACAAAGGGAAGTTACCCTTCTGATGGTTGGTTTTGTTCGTTTTTATCAAAGCATTGGTGATGTCTTTGAAAAATTTATTCTCCTTTAAAGGTTTCAGTTAGAAGAGGAAGCATGGTGTAGTGGACATGTGAGGAGAGGGAAACAAGGAAAAAAGGAAAGACGGTCAAGACTAGGTTTGAAATAGGAGCATGAAGACAGTCTCTGAAAGAGACACTGGACTAGCTGGGCGAGCTTGGAAAGAGGGAGGAAAACTGTATGCTGCTAAACAGTCATGGAAGGAGGTGCCAAGCAGAGGGAGATTTGTAACCTGGGGATTGTGCAACTGGCTGAACATAAAACTTGCCAATCGAAACAGTCACTGCTGTCTACAAGAAGTTGTAAAACTTTGTGGAATCAGACTGACTGTCCCTTGTGGAATACAGCAACCTATTACAGCTACTAGAGGTTCTTCTGGGTGACTGAAGAACTAGAGGTTCTTCTGGGTGACTGAGGAGAAGCTAAAGTTTAGTATTGTCCTCTTGAAAAATGACTGCATTTTCACAGGATAGCACAGCTGGGCTTTCTTGGGGCAAGAAGAGGGGCTATCTTCAGAAAAATAGATAGTACCTGAGAAGAAGACCCACGGGGAATGCTCAGGCTCCCTGGTCTGTTCAGAAGTAAGGAAATGTATTACAAATTTTTCCAGCAATATATTTTTCTCTGAGTTGAAATCTATTTCAACATTCTTTTCTATACTGCTTTCAGTCCAGTATTGGAGGAAAAATGTGTATTCAACAGCAAAACTATTTCTGCATCATTATGTTGAGATACTCATGGATCTAGTATCTCTAGAGAGGAAGACCAAGCAGTAAATCTGTGTGTACAGACTGTGTCAGTGCATTCAGAAGAGACTGGATAAGTTAATTGCCAAGAGCTTCATATATAAATATTAAAAAGACTGAGAAGCATTGTAGTCTCTATTGTGACGCTACTGGATGTCGAGGAACTGTGGCAGGACCAGACTGGGCAAAGTAGACTGGCTCTCATGCTGTCACTCAGCCTCATTTTCTTGCTTTCCAAGATGGAGGAGGATTAGATGGAGTGTTGATCTGACTCAGGAGGGCATTGCTTTCTTTCAAAAGTCTTGTGTTGTACAATCTGTAGACAGAAGCATATGACTAGCAAACAAAACCTGGACTCGTTCCTTTAAGGTCTGGGAAATTTGCTCCTCTGAGAAGTTTGGGATAATTTTTTAATAATTTGCCTGCTTGAGTCTTTTTGCACTTAATATATTTTTATCTTATAGTTATAGATAATTAACTTGATGTTTTTAATGTTCCTAATATATTTTCTAATACCTCTTTAAAGGACTTAATGCATGATTTCCATCTGTTCAGGGGTTTTTTAATATCTCTTTCAGTTTCTTCAGTGATTATCATTTCAGGGCATGAAAATAGTAAGGAAATAATATACCATCTACTAAGGTAACACCAAAATATGCTACCCCAGATCTGGATAGTAGTTCGCCTCTTCTTTTCAATTGTATCAGTGGATCAAAGCTGCTCATTCTCACTCTACACCCTGATTTGTACACAAAAATCTTAATTTTTTTTTTTGTTGTTGCTATAAAATTCTATGTCCATTTTGCCAGTATGAAAAGGCTCAAAGTATTTTGTATGGAGAATGGAGAAAAGGTTTCTTTGCTTGTTTGCCTTATAGCATTTTCATGCTTTCTATTAATTTCTTACAATCAAAAGAGGAAAAGAGATTCTGGTGCTCGTTTGTCTTCCACATCACATTCGTGGTGCATGGGGCAGACAGAGATGTAATGGCATGCCTCATAGTGCAGAATAAAAGAAGTGGTTTGGTTTGTGCAGGATCTGAAAGACCAGAAGTTTCTATAATATCAGTTATTATAACATCAGTGCAAACTAGCTTTTGTTTCCTTGCTGTTTAAAAGTGCAATGGTAAGAACAAAGTCTGTTCAAGTTTCGATGTATTTATTATTAATTTATGGGGTCAAAAGAGGTATTTGCGACTGTCTGAACTAAACATACAGCTTCCTGGAATTTATTTGTATCTCAGCTGGTATTTGAATTATATTTTAGAAGGACATTCAATCTATTTGTGGTTGCCAGTGATGCAAAACCCATCACAACCTTTTGTGGTTAGACTCACTGCATTTATTTTTAGTTTGAGTATGTGCAAGTTCAGGTTCACCACATTTGTAAGAAAGAGTTGTTTTTCATCAAAATTCACCTCATCCTTTATAGTCACTTCACTATAAAATCACCATTTAATCTTCCCATTGTTAAAGTAATCAAGTTGTGCTTCAGGGGTCTTTCCTCCCAGGTATTTTTCTTTAACTACTGTGAAAACTCTTTCATGACTTTCCTGTCCTCTCTTTTGTTACTAATAATCTTGGGGAATTGTGTCAAAAGAAGGAGAAAAAGCATCTGAGTGACAGTCACTACTCCACTAACACAAAGGTATGCTAAGTACTGCTGTGTTAAACTGTCTTCTTTATCTATTCATGGTTTATATTAATTATCCTGGGCAGTGAGAGGTTTGATCACCTGCAAGGGTTCCCAAGTAACATCTGGGCAAATTTAATTTTGTAATTAATTTACTGGGCACCTGTTGGGTTTTTTTATTTATAGGTACACACATCCATTGACATCTTTTACATTGGTAGAGTAAGGTACTTTTTTAACTTTATAGGTGATATACAGGCTAGGAGAATGCAGATAGTATTTTTTTTTAATTTATTGTCCTTGTCCAGATTGCAGGTATCTGTCTCACTTTATGTCAGTGTAGTTTGGGGAATCCACTGATGTTATGTGAATAAACACATAAAGAAGGCTCTCCAGTAAAGTCTCCCTTATTACCAACCTGAAAAGAGTACAAAGAATCAAAACAATGAGTATTTTAATAGGGGAAAATAGCAACAAGGCCAAAGTCAGGAGATTTCATTGCTTTTATTCACAGAAAACATTGGTAGAAGGACACTGTGAATAGCAATCCAAGCAGGAACAAATGTCAGTTTTCAATGCTAATTGAAGCAAAACGAGCCCAGCTTAATATATAACTGTGAGGCAAGATTCTGCCAAGACCTTCTTCCTGTATTAGATGACACTGTGACCCTGAATACTTTTTGGATAAATGATATAGAAAATGAGCATTGACCTTTGAGATACTAAAGACACAATGTCATAGAAAAATGAGACGTGTTAGAGCTGAATTTTAGATATCACTGCCGAATGATGAGTGATCGTACCTGATAACACAATGTGACTGTTGAACCCCAAAATATTGCTCCTGTAGAAGAAAGTGAGGAGTAAAAATTTATAGAGGTTGTACAGGGAAATCATGCCATTATGCCAAGACTGCAACAAAATGGACCAAATCTATCAAGAATAAAAAGGCTATGGTACAGTTAATAATTTCTAAAAAACTTGTATTTAACATATTCACATGAGACTAAAAGTGTTCTCTTTCAGAAAGATTTCAGATTTATTTCTGGAATTGAAAGTTTAGCAAATATATTTGAAAGTCATTACAAACTTGTAGCTACAAACCTAGATACCTAGTAAGGAACTTATGCAATTTAATTATAAGGATGGTGCATAACTGATGAGGCCATTAAAAGCCAAGGGCTTTTTCCTTAGCCACTAACAAAAGGTAATGGTGCAGTAGAGAGCATATAGTGGATGGGAACATCTATCCAATCTCGAAGCTTGACTTACTTAATCGCACACCACAGAAAATAAGAGGAAAGCTGTTTAAGTCAGTCTAGTTTAAGTGCTAGCCAAGGAGGATGGTAGCTGGATATGATTATAATGTGTGGTAAGATGTGCTTTTCATCGCGTGAGTTAAGGGTATTGGGGAAATTGGAGTATTTTTTGTCAAGTTGTAAATACATTTTATTGTCCTAGTTTTCTCTGTGTATAAAATTGGAGTAGGGACTAGAATATTTTATTTGCTGATCCACTGCAAATTTTAATATATCTACTACCCTATAAAAATATCATTGACCAGTAGTCAAAACATGGGAATCAGAAGATGTCAGGGCATCATCTTGTATTTTTCAAATGCATATATACTTAAAATTAAGCATTATGAACTCAAATCCATACCAAACATTCTTATAAGATTGTAGCAGCTAACATTAGGCTAATTATTTCTGTCTCCATCATAAGCTCTGGGTCTTCACTAAGGAAAATATTATGAATGTGCCGACCTGTTACAACCTTAGGCAAATGAAGAAGGGAAAGAAAATCTGGAGCAAGGACTCCCTTACAGACATTTTGTAAGACCACGGGGAGCAGAAGTTTGTTTATTTCAAAAACACATATTGGTTTATGTGGAGAGGAAAAAAATTTATGTGGAGAGGAAAAAAACCAAGAATGCACTTGTTTGTGTAACTTAGCAAAGTTTTGTACCAACTTGGAACCATATGAAATGTAAAAATTCCATAACTTTTTCTCTAGGTCTGATTAGCAAATTTTATTCTCAGTGATAGTGGAAGATCTCTGTGCTGAAGCCTCTGTATTGAGAAAGGCCTGCTAAGTTCCTTAAGTGATTTTTGTACATTTAAAATAATTTAGATTTTTTTTTTAAATGCTAGCAGTATATCCTTTAAAAGCAGAGGAGAAAAATAAAACAGAGACAAACACATCTTGTGAATTGTTTGCATGGAGTCAGCAACTCTTAGTGCTCTCATGCTGCAGTTTCCTTCTGTTTAAGCACAGCCTTTATTAAGAGTCAGCTCTTTTTCACAGACAATCTTACTTTAAAAGAAGTATTTTCAACAAGATGCTTTGAGTTGTGTTAGCAGTTTCCTCATTTGCATCCTTGTTGAGATTCCGTACAATGCACTGTGCTTGGAATGAAAGATGTCATTAAAGCCTCCAGGTAATACTATTTAGCTGAATCTTTATCTGTTTCAGTCTATTTGAAGATTTTAGCTATTTCTTCAATCCATATAAACATTTTCCTGTCTGTTTTAACTTCTTGGTCACTGAAAGAAGAGAAGGACGTTGCAATAGACCCAACAGACAAGATGTGTTTTTGAAGTAGAGGTGAACCAGAATATACAGTTAGCAGGTCTTAATGTTTTTGGAGAGGAAGGTAAGTGTAATCTTTGTTACTTTTCACCCAAAGTTTCTGGAGAATAAGAGTAAATGTTGAAAAAAAAAAGCCAAAATCTTTTCTATGAAAACTTCATATTTTGAAATTTGACAGAGGAAAGTCTTCTTCCTATATATAATAATGAGGATGCTCTGGGATAATATAAGACTCTTATGTTGCTGTCACATTCAGATTTTTACAAAAACCTGCAAACACCTTCTTGAAGTGACCTGAAGATGTGAAATGTTCCTATCGTCTCACAGGCTAGTGTGTGCAATGTCACTATGTGCTGATACGATGCCATCTCCGTCTCTGTGCTAATTTAATGGGATATGGTGACAATTTAGATGAAAAAAAGAAATCATGTAGGTAGATTCTTGCAGCTGGGTATTTTACTGTTTTTCTGCAGTGATTTGTTCAGGAAGCTTGACTATCTAATAAGCTAGTTCATGCAAATGAAGGCATCTGTCTTCATCCCTCTTTGCCATTAGTTCATTATGCATACATTAAACTTCAGGGAATAAGTACAGAGATTGATTAGAGAGTTCCAGAGCACAGGTTAGCAGCCCAGAAATGCCTCAATTACTCCTTTTCTTTTTTTCCGCCTTTTCCCCCCATGTTGGCACGCTGACTTGACAGGAATAGTAAATTCTTGTGGATCTTAAATGCTAATTAATATCTAAAGTCATCACTATTTCTGTGATTTGGTAAATTTTAATATAAACCTGTAGCTTATTTTGCAGTCTTTAACCCTCCTTTTCCATTGGCTTTAACTGTGTTTTTTCTTCATCTTGAATATTGAGTAAGTTAATGATCTTTTTGTCACAGGCACTTTTCTTCCCCCCTATAGAAACCTAGTAAAAATCAGTGCATTCTGTTTGTTGGATTGCATATTAAATTGCCCCCTAAGCCATCCTTGTAACTTTAGTTTTATATCAGATTGAAGTATGCAAAAAGAATGAGTCATTGACAGATCACTTTTTAAACCATTTGTAGCAATGCATTCATCCAGCCTGATTTTGAACTACCATCTTCCAGAGGTCAGCATTTCTGGGTTGGGGTTTTCCACAAAGGTGAAGAGTAAGCAAACCATAAAGATATCAGCGGTCACTGAGCACAAAGGACAAAAGGTAAAATATGTGGGAAGCACATTCACTCGCATTTTCCATATTTCTCATTTTTCTCATCCATATCTCATTTTCTCAAGGATAGCCTAATCTTCTGCACAAAGACTTTGATAAACCCTTTTGTCATGCTGAGTCTCCTTCAGTACTGCCAAGTGGAAGGACAGGGTATGCATATAATTCAGGTGTATTCGTTCTACAATCATTTATGTATATGACCCCTAAAAACTTAAATATCTATTCCTTAATCTATGTACTATGAAAAGTTACGCAGTCCCATTCCTCCAAATTTCAAATATTTGAAAATTCACTACCCACTATTTGAATGCATGAACGATAGTTTTTCTAAAAAGAAGTGACACCATTACTATATCCTTTTCTTATCCTTACTGCTTTGGTTTTGCCATGACACTAGTGATCTAGCTCCATGTCATAAAAAGGAAAACCACTGTCCTGTGTTAACTAAAACATTACATTATATAGAAACTGTAGATCATGAGAGGCAATGCAAGGTATGTCAGGAAAAATAAATGACAGCTCAAATGGAGATATGTAATTTAATGACACTCTTGCTAAAATTTACCTGGTAGCAACAGAATGTTAAAACATTGTGGTAAACTATATCTTAAATCGCAAAAACTGAAGCAGTTCAGACAGTTCTTAATCTGAAAGGGAAAAAAGATAAAGAGGTAATTTGATCAGAGGTCACAGTCCTGCATCGATGGGATATCCTGAAGGTAATAATGGTACTGTAATGAGATCTTTGTCTTGAAGGCTTTTCTACTCCCAAATCAGATAGACATTATCTACACACGTAGCAGAGTTTTCATCACTTTCAAAGCTTTCAAAGCCACACTGGATATCTTTCTAAAAGGTAATCTATAGGTGGAGATACCGCCATATCAAGTTCCTCTGCTTGTGTCACTCAGGTGATGAGGGCGAGAATTGTTTTCAGTGGTTCTTTCCTGCTTTGAAATGCACAAATGCAATCAGTCCTGTAATCAATCCTGCCTCATCCATTTTGGTAACTGTAGAAAGCAGAGAAACTGCAAGTTAGGCTGTGTTTTTGTGAGCAGTGACACATCAGTGTAAAGAAACACAAATTATCAAGAGTTCTCTTGGTGTTAATTTCTCATTAAAAAGAAATTAAGAGGAAGTTGGAGGTGAATTCATTAGAATTATGGGAAGAAGTTTTATAAATCTAAATTAGTGTCTGAGTTCTGTGCTGTTCTGCACAGTAGGGTTTCTACTAGCAAAGGAGGGGTAATGAAGCCTTTATCCCATTCAGACAGAAATGTAGAAAAGACTAATGTCACGGATCTCTATCCTGTCTTCATCACTGCTTGTCAGAGACAAGCAGAGAAAATCAGGGTCTCACTGCTGATGCACAAGCCATTCTTGAGTTTAAGATTTTGTTGCTTATCGCATGATCAAAATTTTCAAAAGGAGATGCTTGTTTCATGTGGGAGATACAAATTTGAGATAACTATGGGTATAACCTTCAGCTCAAAAGTACCTTCTACTACCCCTTCCCCACCCAAGCTAGCAATGATACGGTGTGGAAGCAAGGAAGTTTGAGCTCTGGAAAGCCCTGCAATATCTCCTGAAGAGGTGAAGGTTGAGACCATCAAGTCGTTCATCACTGTGCTCATTTTTACCTTCCAATGTCTTTGCTTCATAAAGCTCCACCTTCACAGTTTAGTGAGCTGCTCTGGACCCAGCAGATGTTCAGGAATTTGACTGCCGTCATAGATAATGAGGAAGCAAAAAAATGCTTGATCTTACTGAAACATAGCAAGTGCCTCAAGGTAGAATTGGTCCTCATCTGAAGATAAAGAAGTTGATGGTTGCAGATTTTCAAGTGATCAATGGACAGTGTAGATACACTCTAAAAGAAAACCCTTGATGAAAACACTAGAACTTCCCAGCTAGCTTAAGGAATAAATGTGCTTTCACTAGACTACATCACTGAGAAAGTTGTAGGGATAATTTTTTTTTTCTTATAGATAATAATAAACAAAGAGGTTTTGTTGTTGTGATTTAACTAAATCTGGATAGTCTTATATTTGCTGAAGCTAAATGTTTTAATGTTTTATAATTTTTTAAAATAATTTTTCCTCCAGTTGAATTTTTCTGCTCAGGGATTATAAATAGGGAATGATTGTGCTTAGCCTGATTTTTCCAATCTCTGATGTAGAGTAAAAGAAAAAATACAGAGACAAGAATTCCCAAGTGTTCACTGACAAAAATTCCTAATAGACTCAGCTCTTAGAAGAATCAGATGCCATATCATATCAAGATAAATAAAGTTGATCTCTTTGCACAATATCTGTCAAAGTAATGTCGTGAATAATTTTAGGCTGATAGTACTTGGAATATTTGGGAGGATTTGGAGTATCAACATCTCTTTTCATTTTGTGTTCTTGCACCATTGTGTAATTCAATTGCGAATACAAGAGGAAAAAAAGCAAAACAGAAAAAACATGCTTGAAAACGCTTTCAGTGTGGAATTTTTGTAAGCAGCACTATCCAGTGGACCAAAAAACCTGTTGTTGTTCCCTCACCAGCACTTATCTGGCTTGACAAAGCATCTAGACATGTGGCCATCCATCTCTTGTTTTAGTCTCGATATCTGCCACAGTTAGTCTGGAGAAACCTCTCTGCTTCTTACACAGCTGCTGTCCTGGGCCACCTTTTCCTCTAAGTTCAAAGCAGCTTTTTTTTTTTTTGCACTCTCATATGAAGCCATCCTTTGTAATTTGACTTCACAGAGATAATTCTTGTCTTTTCTGTGTGAAGCTGCTTACCGTGAAAACTGATTTTACGCCATGCCACACTTTTTTTTCATTTTCTGGCAAATGTTCTCTACTATTCCTGTCCACAAGGAGTGGAATCAGATGCAAGCAAGCAGGATGTGGTACTTGGAGCACATGCCATTGGTAGGATGGCTGTGCTGCTGCTGGAGAAGCATTGGGGCTGCACTGTAGGCTGTGGGATGCAAATGTTAAGTCCTGGGAAGGTAATAATGGTTTACTCCAGTCATTGTTCACTCCTGTAATGTAATTACTGAAGTTATTGTAGTGTGCATTGATAACTGTGTCATATATGTTTCTTTCAGTACTCTTCTCTTAAGAAATTGGTGAGGTTCTTTCCTTAATAATTAAGAGCCTTTTTTTTTTTTTTTGTCTGCAGCTGGCTTTCTGGTGGTTATTTGGTTTTCAGGCTCGAGATATTTGTATTAAATTCTGATATTTTAGTTAAAAACAGAATTTCAAATATAATGCTTACATTTGTGGTTAAATTGAAGACCACTTTTGTTGAATGCCTCAGTTGGGATTTAGAGAGTGTCGGCTGCCAAGGATTCAGTGAATATGAAAAATGTACTCAAAACCAAATAGCACAAGAGCTAAGCTCATTTTAGACAGGCAACCAATGAACCCAGGTGTGAACTGTGCTGCTCTGTCCTGCAGGCCTGGTGTTTTCAGTGAATTATGTGATCATGTCCTGTATATCACTGCTTGTGATGGATCATAAAATACCCTTATTTCCTTTTATGCATCATGCCTAGGCTAGGCAGACTTTTTCTAGTCTATAAGCTCTGGTGGAAGGTATTTGGATTTTAGGTAATATTTTTGCAATGCCAAAGTCATCTTGTAGATGCTCTTATAGCTGGGGAAAAAAAAATATAAAAAGGAGATAATCTAATGCCTTGTACACAATCAGAACAGGTGTCAGTGTAAACTGAATCTGTTTTAGACAGTTTTTTGCAAGTGTCTTAGCCTTACCTATATCCTTTGCTTTCACTGAAAATGGTACAACATTTCACCTGTACTTTTAGAGAGGTTAACCTGGTTGCTGACCCAAGGCAGCCTGCACTGGCAGTGTTTTAAATCACAGTGTTGTTGGTAACTGTGGTGTGTTGTGCCTCGTAGATGTGCTCTGCCACAGCTTGTACCGGTTTGTCTTCCACTGTGGGTTGCTTGCTTCTGAGCTAGGACTGGTTTGGGGATTTCCCTCCACAGGCTGGAGGGAAGGCCACAGGGTAGGTTGTGACCAGCTCCATGTCTTCAGACTCTCCTCAGTGATGTGGTTTTGTTTGTTTTTGATAGAAATTTAGGTGGTTTACAAGTTAGTGACAGCCAGTCAGGAAAAGAGCAACAAGGAATGGACTGTTCATCATCTCTTGACATCCCTCTTGTAACTCTAAGAGAAATACACATGCCTACAGGACTTGAAACACTGAATAAATGTGATGTCTCCACTATAACAAACTGCTGTCTGTTCCCAAAGAATTGACTTTATCTTTATGTGATTTCTTATTAAGCTATGACATGCCTACTGGGATGTAAAGCAAATGTTTTCTCTGCAGAATTTCTGCTGACATACAAGGGAAAATCCATTCAAGGACAGCATTCACTATATTTTCAGCAAACTCACCAATTACTTACTTTTTAATTATATATGGTTTTGGTAGAAAAATGTCAATAACAGCAAGTTTGTTGTTTTTTTACTTTTATGTTCAGTCCTATTTATGCCCTGTTCCAGCTGCACTTAACAAACTCATTCACTAGGTGGAGAATAGAAGCAAGCACTTGACCTGATTGTGTAGATTTTAGACATTTTTTGGGGTTTTAAAATGAAATTTTCACAGAAGGGCCTCAATATCTGAAATGAAGGCAAATATTTTTGAGTTTTACTTTAATATGTACATTAAGATGTAAAATTGTAGTAATTAAGAAAATAAATGAGAAAAATTGATAAAATGATACAAATTTTTACTAAGAGTTCAATATTTTTACTCAGCTTTCAAATATTTTTCTATGAAAAAATCTCTTCTATCATTTAGTATTGTTTTATTTTTGAAGAAGTGAATATATTCCAGGTTCATAAGTCTCATTAGAATTTATTTTCCATGCTGCTTATTTATTGAAAGGTATTACTTACATACACCAAAGAGTAGAAAAGGACAAGGAGTCTACTCATGTATAAAATACTAGAAGCTTTACCATGTTTCTATTATTCTTGAAGAAAAATTGGTCATGGTATTTCTTCAATTTTACTTACCTGCAAGTTGTTTCATGTATTCATTCTCTCACAGTAAGGTTTAGCCAGTCTTGAATTTGAGTATCTGCTTTATATTTGAAGCTTTCTTGTGCTACATTGAGTATCCCTGTAGTCCTCCAGGCTGCAGGGCAGATCACAGTGTTAATGCACCATCTGATCCAGCTGCAAGTCAGGCACACATAGTCATGGTATTGGAACAGCAAGCCTGAGAAAAGCATCCAGACCAGCAAATGAGAAAACAGCAGCAATGTAATGTTTTCTTTAGAATTCAGCTGCTGTGTATGCTCCTGCTTACAAAACTGGAGATCTAGAGGAAGCTCTTTGGAGCAGAAACCTTTCTTTTTCATATTATATCTGCTTGTGCATAAAAGTGTGCATGTTTGTGCTCCCCTTGCCATGCCATCTCCATGATGCAGCGGGATTCCTGAACCCCCTACCAGAGGTAGGTGGATGCCAAGAAAGCTGTAGAGTGGCTGGTGCAGCATGGACAGTCATGTACCCAGGATTGCAACAGCAGGAAGCAATGGAAGTCCTGAGCCAGTCCCAAGACCCTCCCCTCCATAGGCTGAGGGAAGGCAAGTCCAAGTGTGAATTCATAAGAAGTCTGGAACTAACTTCTGTGCTTTCCCTTCAGATGCTGACTATGCTAATATTATTACCCGTGTGGGAGTACATGTAGGAAAGAACAGACTCCAGAGACTTCTAACTAATTAGGAGTTTGCTGGTTGGCATAAGTAATGAATTATGAGTGAGGTATGCATGAAGTAGTTTGATTTTTTACCCTCAGATTGTAACATAGCACTGTCTTAACTAGGAAACAGAGGCTGACCTTGCATTAGTTGGGGAATAGCATGTACAGATTCCAGTTGCGTGTTGGATTGGAAATGAAGTCCCAGGGTTGTTTTGATATTGAGCATTTCAATAATACTCCAGTGGGATTAGTCTGTAATAATAATGCCAAAGCAATGCAGATGAGTAAGCATGTCATACATAGCATTATAAGAACAGTAATCATGTGCGATTTAAGAAAGCGAAGATGAAAAATAGAATGATGAGAGTATCAAATGGGCCTGGTTCAGAGCACTTGCAGGGATAACAGTCTCTTATAAGCAAAACCAGCTTAGGTAGTTTAATTTCTTCTTGATATGATTATGTACAACAAAAGCTACAAAATCCTTCAGAGCAGCAAACCTAATGAAACTACTGTGCACGCCTAGATGACCTTATTTATCAGTGTGCAATGAGCACTTCACACCACCCCTCCCTTACAGTGCTGGTGCATCTTTCCCTCCTGCCTACCAAGGAAGAGTGCCTAGAAGTCAGTGTTCTGTTGGCAGAGGTAAACAGAAATTTGTCATAATAGATGGTGAGAAGGAACGAGCCTGGTCATCACTTTCTGTGCCAGTAGTTGAAGGGAATTATATAATTGTTAGCCTGCTTAAAATACTGCTTGGATCATCTGTTCCACATGTACTTTGGGCAGCAGAGTATTGCCCAGCATTGGATTGCAAACTCAGAACCTATGCAAGAGATCAAAACACATGACAGTATTATGCTATGGCGAAAGATTAGGTATTGCATTGCGGTGCAGTGCATTGTTTATGTCCTGTATATGCATTGTGGCAAAGTATTTGTTTTTAAAAAAATCTTAGATGGTTGCTGAAAGCCAGATTGTACTACTGAGAATTAAAAGGAAGGATTCAGTCTGGGAGGTGGGAAGAGAGGGGAATTTTCCTTTTTACTCTAGATCTCGTGGTTGAGTAAACCCTGAATAAACGTGTCACGCACTGGCAGAGCACCTGAGGTTGCGTCATGGGTGCCAATGTTGTTATTAGTACCACTAATGGCCAGTTGCCATTAGTACCATGACTAACTCTTGTATTCATTATGAATACTTACAGGTTTTTATAAAAGTGAAAGCAGCATTTTGGTCCACAGCATCTCTACAGCTATGCAACATGTCTACATGTTCAGAAGCAGGTAGTCACATCTGTTCTTTCTGAACTGTCAAAAAGGCCAGATGTGAGCAAACATTATGGGAGCTCAACAGCTTCCAGATGGTACCAAATGGTGGTTTGGTGTCAGCCAAGTTGGAGAATGCACCAGTTAGCTATGCTACTGTCTGCTTCTGACAACCTGTGTTGCTGAATGCATTGCAGAATTTTGTTGTAGTAGAAGCTTTTGTAAGTACAGAGGAATTCTTGTCTAAGCATGTAAGTCATGCTGTATAATGGTAAAAATGTGAATAACTGAAGTGAGGTCATCATCAGTTGGAATAGATAGAAGCGCCTGTCAGCCACCTAGAAATGAGCAGGAGCACAGGCTGATGCCACATCAGAAAAAAATTCAGCAGTAATCCTAATAGAAGTACTACCAAGGTTTACAAGCCTCTGCACTAGGACTGAAGTCTCTTCTGAATTACTTCCTCTATCTGCCACCATTTCCTCAAATACAGAGGTAACGGTGGTGGTTTGGCAATTCTTGTTCAGGGCAGCAGTTCTTCATCATAAGGTGAGAATGTGTTACGTCATCTCCTCAGTTATGTGGAATTATCTTGATAGAGCCTTGTTGCTATTTGTATAGTGCTACTTCTACACTTACTGGTGAACATTTGAATATATACAAGGACCTTGCTTGGTTTTTGGGAGGCTTTTCATCTTTAAATCTTTTCATCATTAAATGCAGTGCAGACATACTGTTTGTTTACAGGTAGTATATGATGTTTGTAGCTGATCAATTCACCTAAAAGCTGCGTATTAGTACTGAAAAGGAGGATCCTGAGATGGATGATCCCAAGATGGATGATCCTCTCAGGATTTTTCCAGATTCTTTAGGATTTCATGTATTTTTCCAGAATACCTGGGCAGCTGGTGGTTTTACTAGGTCTTCCCTGACTGCATATAGTGGACATGTGGCTTTCCAAAGAGTTGCAGTCTTGCTGAAACTGCATATGTAGGTTACCTTGTCCACCCTTGTGCAATAAGGACATCTCTTTTTGAAGTTTGAGGCTTTTTGCTGCATGTGACCTGCCTTTGTTGTCTGTAGAATTAACTTACCATTTTTCCAAGAATGAAGAAACTGCAAAAGAAGGTATTTTAGCATGTGAGGGAAAATTTATATACACTTAATCACTATGAAAGCCCTTCACTTACTATTTACCTGTTCTGCAGAAATTGCAGAGAGTTACAGTGGAACTGTATTTATGTAAAAATAAGGAATAAAACTGTTAAGATGTGATGTATCTCTGTCTGGGTTTTTGCTATATTCAATTGTTCTATTAACACTGACATCTGCTAGAGGCCTGAAAGTGAGTCTGAACCTAAAATTATAGTTCTGTTATATCATTGTGTGGTTTACCCTTCTATTTAATCAGTTGAAGTGCATTATAAAACACAGAGTTCAAAGGTAGAGAGCAGAAAATGAGAAAAGATAGCTTTTTTAAAATGTGAAACAACTATCTTTAGTTATAAGTGTTCCCAGACTTCATATTTGTGAGCTCTGTATGGTAGTATACTAGCACGTTGGTGTAGTTTTTAATAACCTTTTACAGAACATATGGCTCAAGATTTATCTATATGCAGAGCCTTGTGGACAGAACTTGTAAATTTTAACATAAAAAAATCTCCAGATGTACATGTTATTTCTTACTAACACAGAATGATTTTCTTGGGAAAAAGGTGACATATTGGAAAGGCAACATCTGTGTTACTACTTAAATGTTAATAGTGTGAATAATTTTCTTTCAACAGAGGAATTCAAGGGCTCAACAATAGTTGAATTAATGAAAAAAGAAGGCACCACCCTAGGGCTCACAGTATCGGGTGGTATCGACAAGGATGGGAAACCAAGAGTATCTAACCTTCGTCAAGGAGGAATCGCTGCTAGGTAACCACATCTCAGGCTACAAAATGCATTATAATATGTGATTACTTCAGAAATACATGCTGCATCAGAAAGATCACCTAAAAATATGTGATTGATGCATCTATAATGGCAGCCTATCACACTGGAGAACCTCTGAGGGAAATGGCAACAGCTGGTCCTTCTTTTTGCTCAAGGCTACTTTGATAAAAACTGGAAATCTTTCAAAGTTGTCATAAGACTCATGGTATTTCTTCTAAATTATATATGTTCTATTTCTGTTTTTTTTTTTGTCTTTGAACAAAAATTCAATACAATTAGCATAACATACTGAGGGGAAAAAACAACAAAATGGAAAAAAAAGAATGATAGTGCTACCATAATTTTATTCTTTTTTAAATTCTTCATTAGATAGCTTAGAGATTGAAAAGACTCTAAAATCATAGGTACCTTGATTACTACTACAGTGGAAAGAAAAAAAGCTTTCAGTCATGAGTGAGACAAGTCAAAAGATAAGGGTTCAGCTAAATCATCCCAAGTAACTGAGTAGAACGTATGCTTTTAGCCTTGGCCATCTCCTGTTGATATGATGTGAAGCTGTGAAGTCAATGTCCAAATTCTTTTTGGACATTTCCCAAAGAGAGAGACAAGGATGGGGACATGAAGAAGATGACTTCCCAGATCCTATGCCCAAACCAGTCAAATCATCCAACTCCTTTATTGTACAGCTGGTTTTGTACCTCAGGAATAAATAATGCAACAATGTCCTTATTTTAATATTTAACAAGCTAGAGTAGATTAAGATCTTAAAATGCCACTTTCTGTTACAAAAATCAACTCATTTAAATCTAGATTCATGGGAAAATAAATTCTTACAATCACTAAACAGTAATTTAAAGGATTTCGTTTTGTTCATCAGATCTGTCTTTCACAAAAGGAACATGTACTTTTCCCTAGGAGTGACCAGCTGGATATAGGGGACTACATAAAATCTGTGAATGGAATCAACCTGACCAAATTTCGCCATGATGAGATCATCAGCCTGCTCAAGAATGTTGGTGAAAGGGTTGTGTTAGAAGTGGAGTATGAGCTGCCTCCAGTCTGTAAGTATTTGCAGAGCAAACTGAAAACCTATGCAGAATAGCAGACATAGCCAACAGTGAGATGGGAATGGTTGGTAATAGTCATTATTGTAGTGGTTGTTTTTTAATTTTCTATTCTTAATTGTATTTTTTCCTGTGGCTTATGACAGGGCATTGATGGAGTACAGAAGAACTGGCAATACAGAGGGATGCTTTCAGATGTTTTAGAAGCAGAAATGCCACCAACAACAGAGCAGAGTTATCAATCTCTGCTTTTTCTTGATTTGTTTTCTAGGGATGAGGGTTGGTTGGTTTTGGTTGCTTGGTTTGGTTTTGTTTGGGGATTTTTTTGTTTGCTTTTTTGCAGTTTTAAATACTGGAAACTAGATTAAGTAGATTCCAGGGCAAGTAAATCCTTTTTACAGTAAGATCCTCTGAGATGAGACCAGTGAGTATTTGCTAGTTCTGCCTCTGCTTTTTCCTTTCTTCTCTCCATTTGCAGCATCATCCCTTTCTCCTAGGTAAAACATCATCCTTTGGGATTCTTCTAGTCTTTTCTGACACCACATTTAGGCAAAATTTCATTTCTAGAGCAGAAGACACAGTGGGGTCGGCCATAAGGATACATGAACTTGCAAGAAATGTGTAATTGAAACAAGGGCTTTCACGGAGCAGGATTTTCTTCAAAACACAAGTTTATGCTCACATCAAAGTTACAGAGTGCTACTAAATGTTTTCCTTGCCTCTCCTTTGCTCTGTCTTTATGTGCTTGTGTCTGTAATGGTGTGTCTGTAGGACCAAATCAGTGTGAATTGAGTCTGTCATGTATGAAGTGAAAGCCAGAAAAACAGTGAGTTGAACACCTGGGACCTAACGTGAAGGAGTGTCTGGTGGCTGACTGCCACCAAGGGGCTGCACCACGTACACCCTTGAAAGAGTGTATGCTCATTCATACTGCTCACTGGAGGGCAGATATGGTTTCCTGGTGTCTGGCCAAAAGAATCACAGGTACCAATTGGGAAGCTCTTGTCTCCTTAAATAGTTTACTTGCAATAGAATCCAAAAAAATCCATCACTGTCCTCGGTGCTCAGAAGCTGATGAACTTCCCCACTGCTTTCTAACAGCTGGAGGGTTAGTCTAGTTACGTATTTGGGTTTTTTTAGGACCTCCTGGCAAGCACATTAAAAAATGTTGAATGTTCTCTGTTGATTAGTGTTTGCTTGTGCTGAGGGAACTTTATGTTCTGAAGCACAGTATCTGAATTAATCAGGTGCATTCAGTTACTTTGCTGCAGATGTAGTTGTTTCACCAGCATTATTTGTATTGTATATATTCAATTGGGCTTTCTTTGGTTTTCATCCTCTTCTAGCATAGAAGAGCATAGAACAAGAACCACTCTTGTTCACTGAGACTGGATTTTGACATGCTAGATTAAAGCAGCATTTGTAACTTTTTCTTTAAGTCCTTGCCATTTCCAGCCTCTTCATACAAGCATAGATGGAGATAATTAGTTGTTTCCATGAACTACTTGTGAGCAAGCTGCTTTTGTTAAATATGTAAGTTTTCCAGTAAGTCATGTGGAGAAGCCCTGACACTTCCTTCCCGGCCCCATACATAATGAAATCCTGTTGTTCCCATGCTTGTTCCCTCAGAGAGAGGATAGTCATAGTTTCAGAGCCAGAAAATGTCAGTCATTTAATAATGATGGATTAAATTTGGCTGAGCACTGGTAATCCCACTCTGTAGTGCTTCCTTCCATTTCTGAAGTGTTCACAGCAGGAGCATCCAGCTGCTATTTTCAGCACGAGCCACATCAGTGTTTAAAATTGGAAGGTGAGCAGTACCTGTCCTGCGTCTGCCTTTCACTCTTGGCAAGGGTTAAGGATTTTTTTCCCAGAGCAGGCTGAGGCTGGGGTACAAGGACAGCCACCTGAGTGGCTGTTCCCAAGTGGAAGGACACTGCTGCCATTCCTCCCTGCTGAACTGTGAGTTTCACCTCTCCCCAGTGGAAGTTACAGGACACACCAAACAAATGGGGAAGTGTGGATTCATCATGAGCTACATGCAAGGCCACTTTCTGTCAATAGGAATGAAGACAACAGTTGTCTTCTCCTCATAATTAATTTTTTTTGTCAGTAAAATGTTTCTAACTGAAAAGAAAACAACCACATGGACTCAATAACACAGTGGTGATCTTCAAGATGTAGCAGGAATTACTGCAGCACACAGCAGTGCTCTGGAGGGCTGTCTTTCACCTGTTTTCTTGAGAAAATGAGATTTGCGTAATTTCACTGGGTGGTTCTCCTGGTTCCCTACAGTAACTTTTTTAATAGGGGCTGAAAAACTCCCAAAAAAGTACATTACATACAGTATATCTCCTGGAAATAAGCACCTGAGTGAGTTGGGAGCCAGGGAGTCCTCAGAGACAGGGACACAGAGCACTGAGTGCCCTCTGCTCTTCCTGATGCCTCATGATTGGCAGCACACACAGGGTAGCCTGTGGCATCCATTGCCCCCTCAGGGTATCCTGACAGGGTAACTCTGGTTATTGCGGGCAGGAACATTAAATGGCACAAGTTTTCATTAGTTCTGCTGCTCACAGAGTATGTATTTTATAGAGCTGGGCTGGTTTGGTTTTGATTTTTTTTAAATTTTATGTATGTTTGTACTGTTTGCAGTATTTGACTGGAAGGTGGAAAGTGTGAGTGCATGTGATTTTGCACAGAGTCCTTTTCCCATTGGAAAATAGAGTTCTTAGACCCTGCCAAAGTTTTTCCTGCAAAAGCTAATAGCAAACTGTCTGCTGGTCTCTTAACAGCAGTGGTTTCAAATTCTGTAAAGTGGATTATCACATCCAAATGCATTGGTCTGTGCATTAAGCTTCTCACCTTCTAGTCTAGCTGTACACCAGTTCTTTAGTACTTGCAGAGAAAATACTGACTCAACTAGAAGCCAAAGAACTTTTTTACTAATTCACCAATTATAAGGCAGCGTGCTACATTAAAAAAAAAAAAGAATAAAAAGTCCTTATGATAATAAAATGCATTATGCATTGTAATCTAGTAACCTAAGATCAGAGAAACACCCTAAGAATCTCAATTGTCTTCTCTCTAAGTGACAAAAGCAAATGTTTTCATAGCTAAACAAGAAGCTCAATAGGTACTCTTAACAATTTAGTGTCATTTTTGTCTCACTGTGTATTTCCATGTTTTCTAGCACTCTTCTGTAACTATAAGAAAAGTAAAATTATGCCATAATTTAAACAGTAAGACTCAAATTCCTCAACTGTTATATGCATCTGTGTCTTTTTTCCAAACCATTGTCACTCTGCAAAATATCTAGCCCAGAATTGTCTCAAAAAGGGGATGAGTTCTGTTTAATTACAGGTTTTCAGTCTGAGTGTTCTGTAATTGAGTCTTTCCAATTGTGTGACTCAATATCTATCTAAAGTTAGAAAAGGTGTGAATCTTGTGTATAATTAGAAAAATAATAACCATTACGGTTTGGATTCTTTTTCTTTTAGCTGTACAAGGATCAGGTCTCATCTTTAGAACTGTGGAAGTTACTTTACATAAAGAGGGGAACACTTTTGGATTTGTAATAAGAGGTGAGTTATTGTTGAGTTTGAACTCTGTATTTTCTTGTTTAAATAAAAGTGATAAGTTTTTGAAGCACTCAGAAATATGTCAAGATTTATGGCTTACAGTTTGTAAAAATCAATATATTGCATTTTTCATACCCTCATGTGTTGCTTTTATGAGCTGCTCTAATTTTTGTTTATGGAAGAATTTTAAGTAATCAACTATACCAAGGAAACATGACAAACTCTGGTCACATAACACCAGATTTTGCTACCACTGAAATCACCAGGAAGCTCATCATTCTTAAAAAAAAAAAAATTATATATTAGGCATGAAATTTGATTAATACTGCTGGTAGTCTGAATTGTACAACTAAAATATCATTGACTTGGAGAACAGAAAAAAAGATGCAGCTATTAATTAATATACTCCAATAATGAATTATTATTTTCTTCAGGGAAAATGTCTTTTTTATTTAATACATAAATTATTAGTGGTCACTCATTATTCTGAGTATACATAAAGTACAGATTTTTTTTCTCTGTGCTGCAAACATTGCAGAACAATGTGTTCACACTGAGATCACATTTTCAGAGTGAAGGTTCTAAGAAAAAAAAAATCATTTAGTAAGAATTCCCCCATAGAAATCTTTTTAAAGATTCATCTATATATAGGGTAAGTTTATTTTATTTATGTAAAATTCAGTGGAGGGTCATATTAATGCCTTGGCCATTTTTTGATTTTTTTAGCCCATCTGTGAAGGTGCATGCAACAAGATGTAGGCTTGCCTTTTGGAAATGAGCTTTCATAAAAAGCATAAAATGAAGGTATACTTTCTCTGACTTTTTCCTTTCTAGGTGGAGCACATGATGACAGAAATAAATCTCGTCCTGTAGTAGTAACATGTGTCAGACCTGGAGGGCCTGCTGACAGGTACAATTCATCTTTCTCTGGAGTTCATGTGAAAGAGAAATGGAGAAAGGTGAACTATTTGGGACAGAAGTTAAGATTTTGAGTGAAATAGATGCATTTAAATATAGTCTTTTGAAATTCATGGGTTTGTCTTTAATTGTCGTAATAGAAATAATAACAACTGCAGCAATAGTAATGGGCAACCACAGAGGCTTGGCACATTATGGTGTGTGTGTACTTTAATTTAGAATCTTGCACCTAAAATAATTAGAATAAATTGCTGCAATAGGTCAGGGCACATTTTTTTTCCAATCTGATGTAGCTCTTAATTATGCTTTTTATACTCTTAACACCACAGTCTTTTTCTCTTGTGGTTCAGAATAATACTGTGACCAGTTTTAGTGTTGTATTATTCTATTAAGATGTTTGTACATATCTGTGAGGTCACTCATAACTTTACCTAGAAAACTTCTCAGTACAGATTTATGTTTTGGCTATCTTTGTATATAATACCATTTTGTGTACATATATATATAAAGAAAGAATATTCACTTTATTTTTATGTACAAACTGTATTTTCAAAAATGGCATTTGTGTCCTTAAACCATTAAAGAAACTCAAAGGGCAGTTTCTTTAAAGCAGATTGATACCTGTGGCCTATGCTGACATTTTTGACCTTGGAAACTAAGAAGAAAATGTTTCAAGAGAGCGTTTCTTTTGTTCCCACACTTTTTTCTCTCCCTCATCCCCTGGTTTCCTTTTTTTTTCTCCATGATTCTTAAGCTGACAGTGTTAGTATTTAATTTTCTATTATAATTCTGAATAGGTTATGAGATATGCTTAGGAGACAGCATTTTAGGTTTAGAGCTGAATCACCTCTAGGGAGGAAGAAAGGAACAATGGAATTATGCAAGTAAAAGATATTTTTAAAGAAAATCCATAAATGGACAGTCATATTTTGCAATCTGTTTCAGCACCCATGTGTTTGCACCTTATGTTTATTTTTAGGAAAATATTGGAGGAGGATGTGTTTATGTATGTATGAAAACAGAGTTGTGTGGACAAGGTAGAAAGAAAGCATATGTTGAGCAGAAGCTATACTTAGATGCAATTTAACGTGACTTGATTATTTCACTGTGTGGTAAGCTGTTTTCCAGTCACTGACTTTCCAATTAAAGCAATTTCCTTTCCACTGCGCCCTCTGATCATTCTCGCTGTCAAAGTAAATGTTAAGTGTTAAGGCAAGAGGGATGGATGTCAGGGAGGGTTCAAGAGAATCGCTTTGCATAAAAATGGTATTATCTCCAAATCAATTTACCTTACACTGACAAAGATCACTCCTTTTTTCTCCCTTCAGAGAGGGCACAATCAAACCTGGGGACAGGCTGCTGAGTGTTGATGGGATCCGACTGCTGGGAACAACACATGCTGAAGCCATGAGTATTCTCAAACAGTGCGGGCAGGAGGCGACTCTGCTGGTTGAATACGATGTCTCAGTGATGGGTAGGTTGTGGGATAGGAAGTGGGGCTGTAATACTGGGAGCCATCTGTGATATTTTGCTGCCTGTTCTCCATGAGCTATTTTAGAAGTGATTGTGACCTGTTATGCTCCTAATAGCACTGCTATTCCCTTCTGCATTGTATCATTAATCTTGGGTTCATAAGGAGGTGAGCAGTATTTTACTGTAATTTAGCATTCTGACAATTCTGTGGTTTGTAGGCTGAAACCATAGTGTGGATTCTAGCAAAGTAACTTTTCCAGTGACTAGTTTATAATAAAGGTTAATGAAGTGTAAGCATTTCTGTCACATGAAGGAGGAGAATACTTGATCTAACAAGAATTCTTTTGCCTTTTGCCAGTGCTGCTAGTTGGACAAGACATAATTAAAAAGTCACAAGACTGCCACAGAGAAAAGAATAGGGAAAAGAAATTTTCTTAAGAAATACAGAGGTGGCAAATCATGGCTTGAAAAATGAGCTTACATGTTACACAAACTTTGATTGAACTCACTGAAAATATGGGAGGCTTCTTTGGGAAGTCAAGTAGACCAGATCATTTTTAACAAGATATTTTGAATTTATTTGTTTCCATTTGTTTTGGAAATTGTCACATCCCCTCAATTTTTTTCAAGAGACAGAAAATTCATAGCAGCAAGAAACAGAAATACTCACTAGTCGGACTGAAATATTTCTTGTCTGTTTGGGGATTTTTCACTTCTTTTTCTGCTCAGTTCCACAGTCAGGTTTCTAGCCTAGCAGTAAAGTAGCCTCCTAGGGATTTGTGAAACAGTACTGTCAAACTTCAAAGCCTTGGAAAAGATTAATACTGAAAAGAATAATGTTGGATATTTGCATATTCTGGAACAGCCCTCTTTATTCTTCTCTGAGAAACAGATTTCTCTTTTTTTATTACAATATATGTCTCTGTTTACTTAACTGTCAAGAATTGAAGTGGCAGGTTTTGTAGTGTCTGGCAGGCCTGATGGACAGTTGTACAGATTCATGTCCAAAAAGCTGGAGACGGCTCAGATGAGCTCTATCTTCTGAGGAGAACTAGAATTTAGGTATTTTCATTTGTTTCTTCTTTTTCTTCGAAAGACGATAGATGACCAAATCCTGTCTATCATCACAGTTATATCAATATTCTTTCTACTCCACTTTTTCTAAAATGAACCCTTGGCTGTAGACAAAGTTCCCAGCAAACTTTCATTTCAGAGAAACCTCCCATCCCCATTTTCCTTGTATACCCCAGGGGGAGAGTAAGCCTCCATTTCACTGAGGATCTTTTGGACATCTTTGGAGGTTTGTGTAAGGAGGAGACCACATGATGAAATACTCTGTTGTGTCCTAAATTGCAGCTTGTTCAAGGCAGAAACCTTCTTTTCAGTACTATCTGGATAAAGCTCAGTTCAGGAGGATACAGAACTTAATGGAAATTTCAGGCTTGTAACTCTATAGGCAGCACCTAGCAATCAGTCTCTTTGTGTCATTTTCTCTGTGAATAAACTCCTTGTTGTTCTCAGCACCAAATCTGGATTTACCATTCCTGCCTTCCTGGCAATGAGTGTATTATCCAACAGAAATTAAAGGAGGTAGAAGAACCTGAGACTTGTGGAGTCAGAAGGAAAGAAGGAAAAGGAAATCAAACACTGGGAAATGTATGGAATGGTGGTCCAGCACAGTCTGCAAGAAGAAATAAGGAGGGAACCAGTAGACTGTCTTCTAATGCATTGTGATATTACCTAGCCCCCAGGAGGTTTTGAATTTTTTTCCAATTTGCGTGCCCTACATAGTATTTTAGCAGTGGTGTGAACAAAAAATTTTGTTGGGAAACTCTCTTGTGCAGCTATTTTATGACCATGGTGCAAAGGCAGGAAAATCAATGAAAATCATTCATCCTAATCCGTTGAATCCTGACCCAGGAAATCTTTTCTGATTTGAATTTTCTCTTAGTTCTGCTCAAGAGCAGGAAAGTCAAAGTTGGGAGTCACGTGAAGGGGAGAACATGAGTCATGAAGAGAAATTTTAAAATTACAGAAATGTTAGTCTTTTTTCTCAACTCTTACGTTACCCATAAACTGTTTATAATGCTGTCTAAGGGTTGATGAGAATTTGAAAATAGGCTAAAACAAAGGAAGAGTATTGGGTAAGGTGACTTATGAATAACTGATGCTTGATTAGTAGGTTAGCCTGTTGAAGGGGGCAGAAACAATCCAAAAGTTACACAGAAGTCTAGTGTATTCTGTAGAGTCCTCATGGTATAAGCTTTCAGTAGAATATAGTACTCCTAGAGATATAATTGTAGCAGTTTTTGCTTTAATATCTTCTCTTCTGTTAGTGATGGTAATATCCTGTAAAGTAGCATTCTGTGTGGCCAGAACTGGAAAGAGCCACAAAATACATTCTGATGGCATGAAATTGGAAGTTGATTTGAAATGGTTTTACTAGATGAAGAAAATAATCCTGAACTATTTTTCAACTACAGTCCTGTAGTGTGTAACTGACTTTTCTTACTCCTGTAAGCATAAGCTGTTTCAAAGGTGCTGTGTTTCTCAAAGTTTAGTTCTCCCAGCTGAAGTCTTCAAGAGGTCACTTGGGAAGCTTGTACATTTTATTGTTTCTGGACCCTAGACAAACGAGTAAAAAAAGCATCAAGGGATTCTGTGCAGGGTAATCAAGTGTGTATATAATGCAAGACATGTGGCTGTTCCTGTTGAACTCTGGGGTTATACCTGTGCTTGCTTAACTACATGCTGAAGTCTTGTGCTCTGCTGGGTCCTAGGAAATAAACTTGTCAATTCAGCTTCTTGGAAGAGAATTTTTTTTTGGACTCTACTGAAAATATTTCCAGGTTGTTATGTGGAGTGTACTGCTGTGTAGTTTCAAAGAGACTTTGTCATAGTAGAAGTTTGAAAATACCAAGATAATCCCTGAAGAAAACTGGGAAATTTGCCTAATTTCTGAGAAAGTATTTTATAATGTGATAAAAGTTACATTTGAAGTTGTGGAGCGTGAAGTCTTCCAAATGTCTTTGTCTTTTCCAAAACACATTGTCCAGTGTTGAAGCACTATCATTGCTTACCTTTCTTGTTGATCTTAGAGGAAACTGCCTGTGTTTTTTAACTTGTGATGCTTTAATAATGCTGCACTTTGGTGTTTGCAAAGAACATGTATATGGTGACTCACTCTACGCAAAACTGTATAGAATTAACATGATCTTTGTGGGCTTTATTAGTTTTCTCTGTAATCCTTACACCTTAAGTGTCCAAACTTTCTGGTCATGTGGATCACCTATTTTCATCTAGTGGTGGGAGAGGTCTGTGTAGTGCAGCTCTCTGTGCCCTATGATTAGACCTGAGCCCACATTTTGAGGAGGAAGAAGTAGAGGCAAGATGGTAGCTGGCAGTGACTTGCTGCCACTGTCAAGATAATTTTACAACCTGAATCCTCTCCTGTGGCAATCAAATAAAAAATATTAATTCCAAGCTATAAAGTTAGGTTGGGGAGACTGAAATTCTCACTGTTATGCAGTGGTCAGATGAAGTATCATAATTAACTGCTCACAGCTAGAGTTATAGTGAGAGTGAGAGTTAAAATAATAACAAGCTACAAACAAAGATTCACAGTGCCTTTGTCTGAAACAAGAAATAAAATTTTATCAGTAAATTGAAGCTGAGGAGATGCAGTTTCCCTTCAGGTTTTCAAAGATCTGCCAAGATGCCACTGGGCTCTGTGTTGTCTCTATAGTTGGGGTTGCATCTGCTTGGGTAACCTTCCATATTTTCTCTGAAAGGGAGCAATCAGACAAGTTCAAAGGTAATGACTACCTTGAGTTTAAATATTGGCAATTTTTATGTAATTCTAGTTCATAAATGGCTGTGGATGATCCTTTGAGCAACCTACTTTTTAAGTCTCGGATGCTTATGCTGGGTCAATCTTTGAATCAAGGATACTGTAGTTAAACAAAACTAATAGCTTTTGTCAGAACTTTGGCACAAAAGTTTTTTTTTTTAGTTGTTTTCACTTGTGAGACACAACGTCTTTCTCTCTTATCTCTTCAATGGGTGTTTGTTAGTTCAAGCCACTCTATGGTGTTCAGGGAACATATTGCACTTTCAAATTCCATATGTTTCCCTGGCTTCTTTAACAGTTCTTGCTCTTATTTGAGCCAGAATAGATTTGCTGGAATGTGGCACCCTGTAAACTTTCTCTACAAACAGAAATAGTCAGCTTGTTTTCTGATGCAAATCTACCAGAGTCACCCTAACACAGAACTGCTTGATTTTAACTAGAGCAAAGCACTCTATTTTCTGAACTCAATGTTTAACACTGATAGAACTTTCTAGAAAGGGGATTATTGATGCAGACATTTGCTAGTAAATAATACTCATCCAAGGCTTTTGCCTCTTTAAGGTCACCCATTAAAATAACCTAATTAATTAATTAGTACTGTAATGATCTTATGAATGTATATTTAAAGAAACCTGCCTCACATTTTAGCAATTCTCCCTGAAGAGCACTAGGGATAGAAAATTTGCACAGTTTAAAGATCAGGTGAGATAATCTGCAGTCTAGTGTAGACTTTCAGTAATTTGCAGAAGGCAAGAAACAGAGGAGAAAAAAGAATTTATGGGCTGACCCTTAAGTTTCATAAAGCAATATCACTCAAGTGCATCCAGAGCTGTGGAGACCCTTAGAAGCTAGAGATTTTACAAGCCCAAAGGAACAGAAGCCCCAGAGACTCCAAGGACTGACTTAAGGTCTTCATAAGCCTTAGAAGTGTTGCAAGACCTTGAAAGTTGAAGTAAAAGTCAGGAACCCTGTAGGATTCCACACTGCCTTTTTCTTTCTGTTGCTTTACAAACTTAAAATTTACATTTCTTTTGTCTCATATTGGGTTTTTACAGAACAGATAGGTTAACATACTCTAGCATTTGACTGCAACTTCATGTTTCCTGGCTATCTCAGGGTGATAGATTTAGATCCCTTGAAATTCTAAGTATGAATTAGTTGCTTAAAACTTTGAAGAGGTTTTCTTGTCTTGTGACAGAGACAGATAGAATGAAAATTAATGTGCAAAACAAAGGTCATAATAGCTGTGTTAATTGAAACATTACTTTAAATACTGCTACACAAACACATACACAAGTTATGTTACAAGACAATGCTGCAAGTCAAATGTTGAGTGTTCCACTTGGGAAATGTCAAAAGTGAGACTGTCTGCTCAGCCACTGTCCAGAGAGGTGTGCATGCAGTATAGTCACAAGAGCCACAGGAGAGATAATAACCTTTTTATGCAGCTATTCATTTTGAATTTTATTTCTGTCTTCAGTGTGTAACCACAGGCTTATAGAAGGCACTGCCCAGATCCTTGTCTAAATGCAAAGTTATTAATTTCCTGGTGTTTTTCCTGAGGCCCTAATCCAGCCACAGTTTGAGTGCTTCAGGCAATATGCAGATCTCAAGGAGAAAAACTCTGAGTCCCAAGGTCATTCCATGTGTATTGGATCTTTCTTACTGCAGAAGATAACACAGACATAACTCTAACAGTTCCAGAAATATCCACTCACAGATGTGTCACTAGGTAAAACACATGGGATTTTTCTGTCTCTCGTGGAGGCTAACGAGTGATTCACATTCACTGAGCAGATACTTCAATCTGCATGCTATGGCACATTAGTCTCATCTTACTGTGCAGTTTACTTGTTTATCAAACACATGATATGTTCTGCTGTTGGTGCCAGATGCCTGCATCAGGGATACCAGTATAAACTGACAGTCAGCCATGGAAATATACAATAAATACCTTTTCTCTCTGTAGTGCTAGCAAGCTGTGCTAAGGCACAGGGAGGTGGTTCAAGACAGCCAGCACAGCTTCACCGAGGGCAGGTCCTGCCTGACCAAACTATTGGCTTCTATGATGAAGTAACTATATCAGTGGACAGGGGAAGGGCTACAGATGTCATGTCTCTGGACTTCTGTAAAGCTTTTGATACAGTCTCCCACAACATCTTTAGCTCTAAACTGGAGAGATATGGATTCAGTGAGTGTACTGTTGTTAGATGGATAAGAAATTGGACAGTCACATCCAGAGGATAGTGGTTATTGGCTCAGAGTCCCAATGGGCATCAGTGACAAGTGGTGTCCCTCAGAGGACCAGTGTTATTTAATATCTTCATTAATGACACAGATGAAGGGATTGAGTGCATCCTCAGTAAACTGGCAGGTAACACTGAGCTGAGCTGAGTGGTGCAGTTGACATACCTGAAGGACAGGATGCCATCAAGAGGGACCTGGACAAACTCAAGAAATGGGCCTGAGGAAATCTCATGAGGTTTAACAAGACCAAGTATGAGGTTCTGCATCTGGATTGGGGCAAACCCTGGTATCAGCACAGGCTGGGGATGAACAGATCGAGGGCAGCCCTGCTGAGAAGGACTCGGGGGTGCTGGGGGAGGAGAGGCTGGACATGACCCAGCCATGGGCACTCACAGCACAGAGAGCCAAACGTGTCCTGGGCTGCATGCAAAGCAGCGTGGGCAGCAGGGCCGGGGGGGGATTCTGCCCCTCTGCTCTGCTCTGGTGAGACCCAACCTGGAGTACTGCATCCAGCTCTGGGGTCCCTGGCACAGGAAGGACATGGACATGTTGGATCAAGTCCAGAGGAGGCCACCAAGATGACAGAGGGATGGAGCACCTCTCCTGTGAGGGAAGGCTCAGAGAGTTGGGTTTGTTCAGCCTAAAAAAGAGAAGGTTTTGGGGTGACCTAATTGTGGCCTTCCAGTACCTGAAGGGAGCCCACAAGAAAGATGGAGAGAGTCTTGTTACAAGGACTTGTAGTGACAGGACAAGGCATAATGGCTTCAAATTGGAAGAAAGTAGGTTTGGATATAAGGAAGAAATCCTGAGGCACTGGAACAAGTAGCCCCGAGAAGTTGTAGATGCTCCATCCCTGAAAGTGTCCAAGACCAGGATGGATGGAACTCTGAGCAACCTGATCTAGTGGAAGGAATTCCTGCAGGTGGGTTGGAACTAGATGATCTTGGAAGTCCTTTCCAACCCAAGCCGTTCTATGATCCTGTGATTTCATCTAGTGTGGGATATCATTTACCCTTGGCATGAGAAGCCTGAGGCTTGTCATTTTTTTCTGCTATCAAGTTTTCTGGCTTTCAGAACTTTTTGCTCTTTTACAATAGGAAGAATTCCTTTTAACCCTTTGTCTCTCATGCTAAATATGTTGTGCAGACTTCACTTAGTCTTATCATGACCCTGTAAGATGATTTATACTGATCAGTTTGTTTTAAGTTCCTGCTTCCTTAGCTGCTTCAATCTACTTATCTTCTCTAAAGGAAATATAAATACTTTTTTTAACACCTCTTGAGATAAATGGGGTAACATGGAAACCTAAGGTAAATAGGCATTATGGTTTAAAAAATCCACCTTTTTGGGCTGGATTCAAGTTCAAATTGAAATTCAAAAACCAGTTCTTGATTGATCAGTTTTTTGTGTGATCGAGAATAGAAAGAAATTAAAAAATGCTTGCAATTGTTGACCAATGCTGTTGGTACCTTTCAGTGTTTACAGAATTTGTGATATAATCTGATACTTAAAAGCAGCAGTCAGGTGTTCCCTCCATGTTAAGTAACCTTCTTTTCCTTTTAGTTATGCCTTGCACACCTACCCAACTCATTCACTGTTAGCTCCTCAAAACTTGTGGTGCTTTCACCTATGGGTAGCACATTTGTGAGGACTGCTCGCATTTCATTGTGAGGACTGTTGAGCAGTGAAAGAGGTGTGGAACGGGGCCTTGTAAGAAAACAGATTTTTCTTTCCAGTGAATGGTACCTCTGGGTTGCATAAGCAACTCTCAGTTTGTCATTTACCAGTACCTGTGTAAGCTTACATCCTTAACAGCGTTGACACATTTTTATGTACCATTACCTGGGTTTCTCTGTCAGAAAATCTTCAAGTTTCTGACGCCCATATCAGAATAGTTCCTGAAAAGAGTGAGAGCCACTAACCCCACCAGCCTGCTCTTTGTTAGGAGCATTATCAGACCAGCTGTCCAGCACAGTGCACATGTGATTGATTCCTGGAGACCAGAAAAGTCTTGATACACACACATGACCACAGAGTTTCGAAGGCATTTGCTGAAAGTGGAGAACAACTGCAATGGTTCTGGATCCCACGTTCCTTCCTATCTATTTCATGGAGGCATGATGCTTCTTTCCTCCATTCTTTGTTCTTATCCTGGTTCTGGGCTGCTTTATTGTCTTTTTCCCAGGAGCTGCTTGATTTTTCCTTTCTCTACTGACCTAGTTTGAGTCGTCTTTTCTAGAAGGTCCTAAATCCCCAATATGCTATTCCCTCTCCTTACAGCCCAGTTTTTTCTGCTGTCTTTTGCCAAGTAAGGCTTAAGTAATTTTCCAATACATTTCTCTCACACTGCTGATTTCCCTCTTTTAAAGGACTTTTGCAGTTTACATGCCTGTCCTTCTTTAGCCCTTTCTCTTGTCCCCATCTCTTAGCAAACCATTCCCAAGTTTCTTGTTCTGCAGCTTCTTTATGGATCAATAACCTGCTCACCTCAGTTCCTCCCCTTCTTGCCCAAAAGGTCCTTCTCTCTCCTCTTAGCTCTTGATTCTCAGTGCCAGATCTGTCAGGTAGAGAAGACATATAGGGAACATGAATTTTCCATATAAAGCCTATAGAATTTTCAGGGGGAAGGGCAGGGTAGGTGAGGCAAACTCTGGGGTTTCCTAATGACCTGTTTCACCTAAAATAACTAAGGGGAGAGAAAAAAGTACAGTCTGAGAAAAGTAACCATTGTAAGAAAAAGTCACAACAAATATTTGTACTGTGGTCAAGTTGTAAGTTACAAGGGGTTAAAACCAAGATGTTTTAATCAGAAAAGTATTATTTCCATGATTCTCAAGTCTATTTGCCTGATACCTTTTCTCTGTCTGGTTGTGATTTGCTGCTGCAGTTTAATAGCCATCTTGCTAGTAGGTGATTGCAGAAGGGAGGAGTTGTCATCTTTTACAAGGATTTCATAAATCTTACAGGTATTTCTTTCTTTACAAACTTCTTGATCATCCTTAAAGAGAAATAAAAGGAGTTTAGCTGAACCATATAAGTTACAAATTACTCTAACAGGTCTAATTAAAATTTATCTCAAGTGCTTTTAAAGCTATGACCTTATTAAAAGCAGCTTAATAAACATTGCTTTGTATGGGAGGAAAAAAACTGTAAAGGTGAAATGAGATGTCCCTGAAACAGAAAATTAAGGGTACAATTTAATTGTCATAAATAACTAGGAAGGGGGAGGAGTTCCACTTCATGTATGAAAATACTGTTTTACTTACTGAGTTCTGAGAGTAATGGAAAAATTTGTCTTCGAAGACTTGTCAGGAAGGTGAAACCTGTATTTGTTCACAGTTAATGTAAATAGTCTACAATTACAAGAAATCAGTCTGAAATATCAAATGTATTTAATGATGGGCATTCATTAAAGAAGACCCTTGCTAATCTGTGTTAGTATCTCTTTACAGAGCACATGGTCTCATGATGCTAATTCAGGGGCTTAGATCCTCAAATGGAAGCAGTGTCTACCTCTTAAAAATATGCTATTTTGCTTCTTTTTATAAATAATTAAAGACAAATGATGGAAGGAGAAGATTCTTGTAGTAATCTCTCCTGTCCACCATCCAGGCTTCAAGAAAGCAGAGCAAAGGAGCAAATAACTCTCACTTAATAAAAGATGGGAAATAAAGGATTGATCAAATCTTTCCACTTCACGTGAGGGCTATCCAGGTACACCATGAAATGCAGGGTGAAAGAGAATTGGCACCTCTACCTCATGCTCATAGCTCTGGTCAGCTGGAAGTGGGTCAGTAAGTTACTTAGCATGCCTTTCAACAGAGACTATGATAACAGTCTAATGAGGTATCCTGGCTTGTGCTTGTGTGAAAAAAAATTAAGCAGGTAGCTGCAGTATTTAAATTCAGAGCGCAGAGGTGAAAGTTTTACAGAAATGGTGATAATTAAGTTTTGTGGAGATTAAAGGATCTTTTGTATGTGGCATACAATTCAAAGCAAGAGAAACTCTGTAATCAGAAAAAAAAATCCAATTAAAAAAAAATACAGCCCCAGATTTGTGTTAGTGCCATTGCAGTCATCTGTGAGACTAAGAGACAGATCTGATTTTCTTTATACTAGAGAGAATTTGTGCTGTAACCCCAGAATCTGTCTTTAAAAAGGGCCCATCTCTAAGGAAGTAACAGCAGAAAGGCACCAATCCTGCCTCCATTCCAGGGAGAGGAATACACTAAATATCTCCCAAGACTTTCCCTGAGGGGAGGCATTTTAAAAAACCTGGAATCTTCTTGACTTTTTTTCATGGGTCTGATGCATCCAGACTGTGCCTGACAGGTTAGGTCAAGGGGAAAAAAACCCAAGAGTCCCTCAGGTCATTTGCTTGAACACCTGTACCAGGCATAATCTAAGAGGTTAAAATGGGATGCAGATTTTTGTTCCTTTACAGTAAGGTTAATGGTTCATTAATCATTTCACAGAACATTTATGCTGAAAAGGGATGGATTTCAAAGTATGAATACTTTTAGATATTTTGCCTAAGTATGACCTCAGTTAATGGTGTTGAAGTGGAAAACCCATGTGAATGAGATCTGAAGCTCATCCTGTGAGACTACACCATCCAGTACTCAGCACCTGGGAGATGTGTACTGCTCAGAGAAGACATTACTACGGTCTATGAGCTGTAAATGTAGGTAGTGGGGAAAATCAACATTTAAGGTGAACAGGTTTATCTTGAAATCAACATAGTTCCTCGAGATAATTGCACCACTGCCACATCTTACAACATGATCTCGTTATACTTCCAGTGGTGTTGCTCATCTGTACAATGAGTGTTTGACTCAGTCAGAAGACTTTCTTAAACTGATTTCAGCTGGGATTTAAAATAGGACTAAAGGCAAAAAAAAAAAAAGCTCATGTCCTATGTTTAAAAGCTTTGCTTAAAGGGAAATAAAACCTGTGTTTCTCTGTCCCCCTCCCCAGTTCTCACCAAATGGACACCCGGTTTATGCCAACAAATATGTCTTCTGCCAGCGTAAAAGCTAATTAAGCACTGTTTACACCACTAATTCAATGTTTTATTTTCTTGTCAACATAAGATTAGGGATTCTACAGCCAACTCAAATCTGAAGTGTAGAAAAGATTTGTATTGCAAAGACTTGACTGATACAGATTACTTGAAAACTACGTTGTGTAGAATGTTTAATTACACCCAGTTACCACTCAGTCCTCTCCTTTCTACTAATGAAAAAAGAACATGCCAGGCCCATTTTCTCTTCACCCCTTTGCTAAGGTATTTCTCTTCTGGTATTCTAGCATTAGCATGGGAACACACATGAAATAGCCAATTCTGTGCTAAGTTTTAGAGGTCATCTCACTTTGGATCTAGATCACAGCAGAAGTCTGTACCCTTGAACATGCCAGAGAAACTGTTGGATGAACGGTCACCTTGCATTTAATTTTATTTAATTTTTGTCTTTCACCTAACAGACCAGATTTCAAATGTCAGCATTTGATTTTATAAATCATGGCAAGGTATTGATGCTGCTGGTATTCTCAGTACTTCCAGTCATTCTTTAGTTGGATATGGAATGTGGGAGAAGCATCACCTGCTATGTTTAAACTAGAAATCAGCTGCAAAGGGAAAGCGAACAAGAAAGGATGTGTCCTTTCTGTGCTTCTTTAAGATCTCCCTTGCTGGAGGAATGGCTTTTTGGCTACTTTCATAAACTGACTCACAGCTGATCCCAAGATTTTAAAGATTTTTAAAGATAAACTCAAGATTTATTGTGTATATGGGGGAAGGTTTTTCTTGTCTTTGCAAAGTTCCTTTCAGTTCAGCTCTTCAGGGATTAGAAATGTAAGAATTTAAGATGCCCATGCAGCCTTACTCAAATGCCTTGGTGCATATGTTACATTACAAATTTTAATTGGAATGATTGCATACATTTTACCTTCCACAGTTACCTGCTGCATAGTACAAAATGATCTGAAAAACAGTCATGTGAGAGAAATGTTCTAAAAAAAGCTGATCTCATCTTGATGCAGATGCCTAAACTGGGGCAGGTGAAATACATTTGTCAAATGCCAGTTTTCTTGGGTGGTTGTAAAGAGTTTAGGCTCAGGTGTAGCTACTTCAGTTCTGCCCTACAGAGGTCTGTATTTTGGTGCAGTGAACCCCAACACAGGTGTCTTAAAATGTCCTCTCCAGACAAATGGATGCTTTCAGCCTTCATTTCTTTGATGTTTGTTTATCTCTACAGTGGGGAAAAAACACTCTGCTCTAAAGTGTGGTTATAAGAGAAAATCATTAATAAACATGTGTTGTAGGGAATACTCGGAGGCTGCAGCATACAACAGCTCTCCCACACCACATATGCTCAGAGAAGATTGAGAATACTGTTTAGTAATTAAGGCATGAGCTTGGAAAAAAAAAAAGGAAGAGTGTTCCTACTCATTAAATATTCACTGTCTACCTTCCATATGACGCTCTTGAAGAAGGAAGTATATGTACTTATTTAATTAAAGAGGGAAGGTAAAAATAAGTACATCTAGGCAATATTCATTCTGGGGATCATTAGGTTTGAAGTGCTTTGTGCCCACATGGTGACTGTAATATTTTCCTTTTAATGTCATTCTGTTTGTAAACAGACGCTTCTGATCTTTATTCGTGTATATGTATTTTAATGATTATTTATATTCTGCAGATTTTAATCAACTTCTCATTTGGGTTTTTTTACACCTTGCATAAGCACAGTTTTTCTGTTATGATCAGCTCCGCAGTGTTGTTTGGAATAGCCTTTTTCTGAACACTATAACCTCTAATTCTTCAAGGTCTTTACAAAGACCTTAGGTAAATTTGTGTGGATTTCACTGGTAAAAGAAAAAGAAAAACCAAACAAACAGACTGAAAAGAAACACAGATGAAAAAAGCTTTTCACAGTTTCTCCTTTACATAAATTCACTAATTGCTTAATTATAAATATGAGCAATGGAACATCTTCAAAAAGAAACAAGTCACCAGACAGGGGCATGAGAGGATCTGGAGCCCCTCCAAACCTGGCAGTGGGAGCTGCTCTGGCAGGAGGTAAATGTCTTGTCCTGCAGCAAAGGAGGAGCCACATGGGAGCCTTGCCAAAGGTGACCCTGGCAGCAAGCTGGCAGGCTGTCTGCTGAGGTAGCAGATGATAGAGTGCCCTTCTCATTGCTATGACTATAACAGTTATGGGCCACTTGAGTTTCTACAGGTTATTGCTTAGTTGGGATTTTGGGAGCAGAAATATGGGGAATTGGTTTTGCTGAAAATGTATACTGCAGAGAACAGGGAATATAGAAGCTTTCTTTTGCTTTAAATGTGTGAATACTCCCAGTATTATTGTTAAGTTTTGTTAAGTGCTGTTAGTATTGTTAAAGTACTCTTCCTGTATTCTTTGGAACAAGTACTGGGAAGGGAAAAGCTGGAAATATATAGGCAATCCTAGATTATTTTTGCAATGAGGGTTGAAGGAGTTTATGTTTGGGACCATGGTTTCTGTGTTGGATTTAAGGGCAATTTACCTAAACTACTTTCTCTGTTTCTTTGAAATATTTTTGCTGAACTGCTGCTGAAGCAGTACTAAAGCAGAAGGAGAAGGCAGTTAATAAACTTGTTTTCTGACTCATTTATTTCTGACTCAAACATGCCAAAGTTTGTGCAGCCTCTAAGAGCAGAAAAACTCTCTTGACCTCAGTGACCTCCTGGTCAGATCTCAGCCTCGACCTTCTGCATGGTAGCCTTTTATAATGTGGCTGTGTCAACGCATCAATTATTTTTAATTTTATCTGTACTAGAGCACAGATTATTGAAGAGACCAAAGTTTCAGGTGAAAAAAGTGGTACCAATAGTACACATTTGTAGGATTAGAAATTCATATTATCCATTATGAACAACAATGTACAGTTTAATTTTTCTTTTCTTCTGGTTCATAGTTACCTGATAGACTTTGCAGAGGAGTTTTAGACTAGTCTGAAACTCCTGCCTGTTCAACCAAACCAAATCAGTTGATGTCAAAGTTAGCAGAAGCACACCCAAAGTCAGCTTTCCAAGGCAGAGACTGCAATTATCTTGTGTGCAGAGGTCACTAACACGTGTAAATAGTAAGTAACCATGAATGTATAAGTTGTTATGTTTCAGTAGAGAGGACCCCTGAGCAAGTCCAGTCGTGCAGCTCGCGTACACCAAGCGGCTCAGCCGTGTGGGAATGGGGCTGTTCGTGGGTCAGTCATCCTGTTGACAAGCAGGAGTGGCTGTCACAGGCTCAGCATCTTGCTTATGTGGCTCTGTTGCTCAGCTCCCACCGCCGTGGCATAGAGAGACAGGGGAAGCTGAGCTGTCTCACTAACACAGCATTGACTGGTCCTTATTTGCCTTAACTGTTCTCTTATCCAGGTGTCCAAACTATCCATAGCACACCTTTGCTCTGAAGCATTTGGCATTATCTGAGATGTCCTGTCTGGTGGAGACTTGGATGGATGGGCACTGTCAGCTCAGTGCAGAGTTTGGGAGCTTGGGTGTTCGCAGTGCTTGTTCCCATCTTGAAGTGACAGCAGTGAGGGGCTTTGTTCTCTGTAGACTTTTAAAGATAATCCAATCCTATATTAATTATTAGTGTTCCCGTTAGATGGAATTGTGTCAAATAGGAATAATTGATGGATACTGCAGCTCTTTATATTATCTATAGTGTGTATTTACAGATATGCTTTCAAGGTTGGCTGATGTAAAATTCAGCACACCAGCTGTATCTTAGTTTGCAGGCTGAGATGCAGATTGTGTTGCCCTTATTTGTTCTATTTGTTGTGATTAATCAGACACAGAATCATGCAAGAGATGGAGAGTTTCAAAGATACCAAAGTTCTTGTGCATTTTATTTTCTGTCCTTCTTGGAGGAGAAAATAAGTATGGGAAGTTATTTTGGACATATGTATCTGTCTATCAGGCCCTGAGAAGTTTCGGATATTCCATAACTGAAAGTGTGCAAGACCAGATTGGATTGGGCTTTCAGCAACTTGGTCTAGTGGAGAGTGACCCTGCTTATGGAAGGGGATTGGGACTAAATGGTTTTTAAGGTCCCTCCCAACTCAAACAATTCTGTGATTCAGTGGTTCTTTGATTTCATCTGTGCTTAGTGCCATAGAAAAATTAGTGGTTTGTATTGCAGGGCCTCAGCAGAGGACATACTATTTGCACCATTTTTGGGGTCTGTCTCATTTTGGAAGATAGTTTTTAAAAATAATTATTTGTAAGTTCCATTCCTGGAATGAAATGCAGGAAGAATTCCATTGCTGCTGACTTCTGCAAGCATTTCACAATCAAACTAATGCTATATAGTGTTTCAGGGCAGTTTTCAGGAGCCATCCTTCAATGGAAAGGTTCTATTTGAGGCTCAGATTGCCAAACTAAGCATAAAAGTGTACTTGTAAACTCCCAAGTTCTGAAACCATGTGCTGCCATCAGGGGTAGAGATTTTGAGTTCTTAATAGTTCTTTAAGTGCCAGGTGAATTTTATATGGGGTATCCTTTCTCAAGGTAACAAAGGCAGAAAGTTGCAGGGCCTGGGCTTATTTAAAATGCACTCAGAGATATTTAAAATATCCTCAGAGAAGGAGATACAGGATTTTCTGTACAGGCATCATCTACCAAGTTGCTTTTGTGTTGTAAATTGTCCAATAGACAGATTGTTTTTTAGATTAACAAGGCACATGAAAAGAAAAACAGAGATAAATTAAGAGATTGTGATTTCATACAGCTTTTGAGCAGGGAAGGGGCCTAGTAAAAGTTAAAGGTGTGAGCTTGAAACAATTAATAGGAGGAAGCAGCATCCTGAGAACTGGGGAAAGGCTTTTGAGCTGAAGTTGTTTAGGCAGGTTTTTATGGTTTGAACATGAAAGAAAGTCTGAGAAAGTCCCAAACTGATTTTGAATATATCCACATGCACACTGTGGGAGCATTTTGAAGGCAGAGATGGTTCTTCAACTAGTTAGTGACATTTCTTAACTGAGAAGGATGATGGGGCTAAGGTTGCAAAGTATGAAATTAGGTAAAGGCAGCTCCTGAGCTTTTGATTTGAAGAACTTGGCTAAATTAGAGGTATAAATGAGCTGCAGGAATTAGGCAACAAGAGGAAAATGGAAATACTGTGCCAGTCCGTTGACAAGAATATTAAATTGATTGTGTTTAGAGGGGATAACAGGTGGCACATTTGTTTAGAGAATAATGTCTCCATTTTCCATTCTGAGGTTGAGAGGTCTCTCTGATTTTGCTATCACTCATTCTGCTGGCATCCTCTTGGAATTATTCCTTTTTATCATTTTTGAAATTTGATTATTCTAAAGATGAGAGAGTATAAAAAGCCATTGGTGTCTTTTTTCCTTAGCAGCAATTTATGTTTTTTTCCTGTGAACTCTGTGATCTTTCCTTCAGTAGACCAGCAGTTCTGGTGTTGTCCTGTTACTTGCGATAATGGAAAATACACTATTTTATTTATCTATATTTGGTACTGGTTTTGCCCCTCTAATTCTAGTTCAGGTAAAATTAGAACAGCTATTGCTCATTCTACAGCCTGCCTGAAACACACAATACCCCAAAATCAAGGGAATGCAAGGAGCCACATATATTGTATGATAGATTGTAAGTCCAGCCTTGGAGACTGACACTTCAAACAAGAACAACATTTAATTTTTAAATAGTGATTATATTATTAAAAACTGCTATCCTTTCTCTACAAATATTATTTGTAATACATTGTCAGTGTACTCTATTTTATAGAATCATGGAATAGTTTGGGTTGGAAGAGACCTTAAATACCATCTAGTTCCAACCCCTCTGCCATGGGCGGGGATACCACCCACTAGATCATGTTGCCTAGGGCCCAATCAAACCTGGCCTTGAACGCCCCCAGGAATGGGGCATCCACAGCTTCTCTAGGCAACCTGTACCTATGCTTTACCACCTTCTAGTAAAGAGTTTCCTCCTAACAGCTAAACTAAATCTCTCCTCTTTCAGTGTAAAACTGTTTCCCCTTGTCCTATCACTATCTACCCATGTAAGAAGTCACTCTCCATCTTTTTTACAAGCTTCCTTCAAGTACTGAAAGGCAGCAGCAATGAGGTCTTCCCAGAGCCTTCTCTTCCCCAGCTCTCTCAGCCCATCCTCTCAGGAAAGGTGCTCCAGCACTCTGAGCAGCTTCATGGCCCTCCACTGGACCTACTCCAAGAGTTTAACAGCTTTCTTAGCTTTCCAGAAATCCCTTGCTAGCTGTCATTGATTTTATTTTGCCCATAAGATCTGAGATGAGTAAAAGGTTACTCTGCTAAATGAAGCATGAACAAAGCCAGGGTGCAAACATTATGCAGTATTAGTAGAACAGGATACCAAAGCCAGTACCGTGAATCATGTTCTGTGTGTGGTTCATTTATGACCTTTAGTCACAAACGTATGAGGAATCAAATAATATTACTCTGAATGAGTGATAATGGTGCTACCCAGCTGTAGGGCATCTTTAATATTGTTCCTGTGCCCTTTAAACACTGCAGAAGTCTTATTCCTGCCTCTCTTTTGCTGCTACATTCCCTCTTGAAACCATTGACCCATGATCCCAATCTCAATTTCTTGATTACATCATCTTTAAAAACATGTAATTATATCCTTTCTTTGCAAAATAGAGATTAAATAATCTTTGCAGTACAGGGAAAGGGTATTACATAAATAAGCGACCTCCCATGCCCCACCTCTGCCCAAAAAAAGCCAGTATTTAAATAGCCATCACTCAGCTCTCTGTTAGAGACTCGGTAGGTCATCCAATTGCTGTAAAAAAATGAGTAAAGGAAAATGCCCCTACAAAAGAAATTTTAAATTGTAGCAAAGTAGCCTAAGTGCTTTATGATGTAGATGAAGAACAGGGGCAAAAGTGGGGTTTTGTCAGCTCTTTTTATCTGTGACTTGGTGAAGCCTGGAAAAATAAAAGGAAGGTGTAAATGAATTGAAGCAGAAAGGAAGGAGAAAAGTAGATAAAAGCTTCCCTACTTGCAGCAGATCTCTCTTTTGCACAAACATTTCTAGTTGTGGCTCTTGTTTTGCAAGAGATCGTGGAAAAGACAGATAAGTTGACTGCCTATCTCTATGGCAATCTCAGAAAAAACGTGAGAAGGGAAATAGGCGAGCCACATCATGATAGAGGACTATGAATGCACAGCTAGGAATGCAATCTTGTGCTGGACTGTGAGGAGCTGGGACAACTTTTAAGTGTATCAGTCTTAGGAGAAAATGTTTAAATGGACACCAAAAAAATACAGGGTTTGGGCTGGTATTCACATAAAAGAAATAGTCCTTAAGAATATAAAAACCACACAGAGAATGACAAGATTCATTAAGTGTAGTTTAAGATACTGTCTGATGGTAATGAATAGTCTGTGGGTGAATGAAGAAAAGCAGATGTGAATGCACACAGTGTCCCTGAGTGCTTTTACGTTGCTCTGCTGTCAGCTGAGCAGTACTGTAAAGGATCTTGCAAAATGGAGAATGTCACTGCTAAAACCACACATTTAGAATTTAAATTCATCAAGCCTGTTAGAAGTCCTGCCTGTTCTTTGGGTTGGTGTCTGGTCTCAAGTTTGTACAGCTAGCTGTGGAAATCAAGTGCCACGTAAGCTATATGTCAGCTTTGATTTTTGCATTTCAGCAATCTAGCTTCCCTAAGCAGTGGCAAATACTCAAAACTCATGGTGGTGTCTGTGGTAAATTGATCCATTTCTGTTACAAAAAGCAAAAAGCTTTTAACATTTCAGCTCTTGTCTCTTAACACAGAAAACAGGGGGGCTAATCCCTAGCACACTGATTCTGAATGGACTGGCACAACCACATCTGCTGTGCTGTCCTCACCACTGATTATTCTGTCAGTCATAGAATGGTTCAGGTTGGAAAGGACCTTAAAGATCATCCAGTTCCACCCCTTGTGCCATGACTTTGAAAAAAGTAAAAGAGCACCCCAAACCTTGCATTTAGAGAAGTGAGAAGAGCACAGGTAGTAGCAACAGAGCTCAGTGTTCCTACAGGAACAAGCTCAATAGCTGTACTTCCCAGTTTTAAGTACAGGAGGACTGTGGAAAGGAAAAAAAAAAAGCATCATAGACTAAAGAAGTTTGATTTCCTGTGGATTTAGTGTCATTATTGATCACAAGCTATGACTGAAGCTTTTCCCTATCTAGGGCATTTAAAAGTACTGTTTCACCTGTAGATCCTCTGCTGCCTAATACAAGCAACTCACTTTTTGGTTTCCCCACTGTGAGAATCCTAGTGGTTTTTGTCCTCCACCACCCACCAGTTGTTGACCCAGATTTCAGATACCATGAGGATCAGTAAGGATTAAGAGATACATACATTTTTGAGGACATAAAGAAACACATATAATGTGATGTCTTTATCAGGTTAAAAATACATTTTTCAATTTTCAAAATAATTTGTGATTATCTTTTGAGGCAAAGGAGGTTGCACTGCTCATTTTATTTTAAAAAATTCTAAATACTATTTGTACTATACTAAAAATAGTATGTTTACATCTCATGAAAGTATATCCAGAATAAAACCCCTTGTTTCCAGTGATTTAAGCTGTCAGATAAAAAAGATGTGCTGCTATCTAGCTGAAGAAATATATTAGCATGCAGAAAGCAATGCTGCTTCCTCTGGGAGGTTTTAATCAGGCCTCTTGTAGTGATTGAGATGCAATACTCTAAAATAAGAAAAATTATTAACAAAATCAAAAATCTAGAGTGCCTTTCACACAAATATTCATCAGTGTATCTTGTAATTACATAGTCAATAAATCAACATAGTGTGTAAGTGCTTCAGTCATGGTGTAAATATCTTAATGACTGAAACATCTTCACACATGAATAATTTATACCTGTATGATTCATTTTTCATATCCACGCTTTACTTCAACATGAAAAACTAATTCTTCTCTGTCAGAGAATGTGTGCTTGATTATTGCCTTCTTTCTCTTCCTTGTGCTTTTTTTCCACCCTTAGACACACTCCATTTCTTCTCTTCTGGTTCCTCTAATGTAGTTATCTTATTTATTCATCCTGTCTGCCTGGGTTTGTGTTCCCAGTGCATTTCAACAGGCACCTGGGAAATAACACTCAGGCATAAGCTGCTTGTGCTTATGCAGTTTCCCAAGTAAAAAGGACCAGCATCTTGAAAGATTTACACATTCTCAACTGATAGTTGCATTCAGTTTCCTCTCCTCAAGGCAACCATTGCAGAAGGAACTTGTGCAAGTTGGGCTTTGCCATTTTCTGGATCAATATGAGTTAAAACTTTTGTCAAGGTACTGATGACAAACATTGTTTGAGTCTTCTTCCCATATATTTGTAAATGTGAAACTTGTGTGTAGCTCCAGAAACCACTGGAATGTTCAAGATTAAAATAATTATTTCTCAGTGCAGGAATGGGAATAGGGAATACTTAAATTTTGCTCTGCTGCACATGCTTATTTGGCTGTTTGCAAGGCACTGCACGCATCCTGCCTTACTTAGACCTTTAACCTGCCATCTAAGACAGGAATTTCATTGTGATAAACTCCTTCTTTAGTTAGTAAGAGAAAGACAGGTAGCTGCTGAGGGCAGTTCATCCAGCTTTAAAGCTACTTAGTGCTTGAAGCTCCAGGCAGAAATGCTACTGGGTGGACTCTATTCTTTTGGCTCAGAATTAAAGATCAGTTCAGGTTTGTGGAGCAGCTTATTTTGTAGTGCCTATGAAGGTTGAGCCTTTAAAAATTCAACCCTAGTTGTGTACAGAAATTGTTCACTCAGATTTAACAACCACTTTCAAAATTGCTGAATCTTGCCTTCAAACCCTCAGATTTTGAACTTGAATAAAAAAAGAAAATCCATAGGAATCTAAAAATTATTTCAAGTTGTGGGGGAAAAGGAGTTCTATAATAATTAACTGACACTTTTCTGGTATTGTATGTCATTCCAGCCAACCTTTTTTCACTCCATTTCTATATGCAGTTTATCTACATTACACTGTAATGAGGAAGAGCACCTTCATTGAGTGCTCATCACTCTCTTTCAATTTCTTGTATTATTATACAGATTGTTAGTTTTGTATGCTAATACAGTTTTGCTCTCTTCTGTGCCAGTATTACATTTTTTTGACTAATTTTTTTAGATTTAAGACTGAGTGGAGTATCTTATATCTGTCCTCCCCCCCATACTTGGAAGCTCAGCTGGAGTTCTTACACAGCTTCAATCTTAGTGTCTTCTGAGGCACATCACAATTGAATGTGATCTTTGTTTCCTCACAGCTGGTTCCAGTACATTGTGAATACCAGTCTCTCCTGTTTGCTGGTAGGACATTTGGTAAATTTGATCCAGCATAAGTCTTCATTTAATCAGTTTTTTCTTATTCTGATTGTAAGCACCTCCAAAGGCTTCTGATAGCACTTTATTTGTCTCAATCTTTTTATAGCCTTAAAGGACATCTTCACTTACTGTATCTTACTGCACTGAGTTATTGATCAATGCATATTGGTTAGTAGGAGTTCTCAGCCAGTCTCCAGAACATACTTCACCCTGATCATTGCCTGCTTTGTATTGGCATTTAGGAAGAAGCCTGCTCTCTTTTTGCTTTGCTGTTCTCTGGGGTAGTTTCTCACCACAGTCATCAATCATGACTGTTGCTCCAACTTACTTTTCTGTTTTCTGTATTCAGTGTTGATCATTTACTGTCTATGTTCTGTTGTAAGCCAGTATTTTATCCAGTGGCAGGATGTCAAAAGAATCTTCTGAACCTCCTCACATGTATTTTGCTTTAACTTCTACTACTTCTAGGTGTCACACCTCCTGCACTTTCACCATTTTGTCCTTCCTTTTATGAAGGATTTCTTGTAGACCCTTTCTTTATCTTCTTCATTTGATTATTATAGCTGCTATCTACAGACCTTCATATTTTTTGTGAAAATTAATTTAGCTTCCTTCTCTAACCTATTCACTTACTCATTTTTTTCAGATAATTTTCGACTTTTAAAATTAATTCTGTTTTTTCAGCATGTCTGTTTAAATTCCAGGTAATATTTATCTTCAGTTGTTCAAGAGAATGATTCACTAACACATCCTGTTTCCCTCATCTGGTCCATCTCTGATTCTGACACACTTTGAAACTTTCGGACACCCCAGATTCACAAACTTCCTTTTGCTTTTATTATTTTCAGCATCAAGTTCTGATTATTGACACCTTAAATGATGCTATTCCAGTATTTCTTGAAGTGGCATGTTATCTGGTCAGAGAAATAGAATAGCCACGGAGATTTTATGTGGGGAAAACATGAAAATGACATAAATACCACATTGGTATAATACTGATCTTTTGTTGTCTAATTTTAACAGATTCAGTAGCAACAGCTTCTGGGCCACTGCTAGTTGAAGTTGCCAAAACTCCTGGTGCTGCTCTTGGGGTTGCACTAACTACCTCGATGTGCTGCAACAAACAGGTCATTGTCATAGACAAAATCAAATCTGCAAGTATTGCAGACAGGTGAGTGTGACAGAGGACTGACACTGCAGGTCTATGCATCCATTTTACTTCTTTTTCTGTTTGGTCTGGTTTTAAAGGAACCCTTCTCTTTTTTGAGAAAATCAACAGAACCAGGTCCTCTCAAGGTTGCATGTCTTAAAATTAGCACTTTGTCAGATGGCTGTTTCAGACTGCCAAGTCTAAGACTTCCATCTACTTTAGCTCATTCTGGTAGTATTTGGTGACATAAGCCACCCCCCATGTAATATGTGACTGGCTGCTTGCACTATGCAACACAGCAGTTAAAAGGTCTGCTCTGACTATTAAATGTAACACTGTGGCAGAGATCAGTATTTAAAAAAAAGAAATGTAACCCACTGGAATTCTTGAAGTAAGCCCACCATCTGGAACAGCTGTCAAGGGAAGTAAATTTTGAGGCTTTGCAACCTTGAAGTGTTCTTTTAGAATATATCACTCATTCTTGTGGCACAGTGAAATGGAACTCCTTATGTCTGGATTCTTTACTGATAGTTTAGAATACAAGTGAGGTATAAGGAAGACTGGCTTCTGTATTTCTTAATTGTTTTGCTGTAATATTTCCACTTCATTTAAACCTTTAAATAAAACCATTTAAACCATTAAAATTATAGCTAGATATTTTTCCCCAGTGGTCTGAACCTCTGCAACAGAGTTGTTGCAGATCTTTTCTGGGGTGCGTGTGTGTGTGTATGTGTGTGTTTATACATATACAATATATTTTTATATTCATATCTCTATCTAAATTTTTTTTAAATATTACGTTTCAGCAGCAAACTCCTCCTGCATGTCCCCAGTCACCCTACCTTGTAACTCCTCTTTGGCAACGGTGCTTTCTGGTAGCACCCACTTGTAGCAGTGAGTCTACAGCTCCTCTGTGGGCTTTTCCCTACAGTAGAAACTTTGAGAGTGACGGCCATTGATCCAGGGGTGTTCTCCAGTTCAATGGTGCAGGATGCTTTAATTTTCTCCCTCTGTTTTTTCCCATTTCGCAGGGGGTAACCAATTAAAGGAGCTGTCCACTTGACTGGTACGTCGGGATGCTGACTGCTGTGTTTGCATTTCTCAACTCATCCAGTAGCCAGTCTCTTGAGTGCAGCGAAATTTAGCAGATAGCCCCTTCCCACCCCACTCCTACAGTCATCATGCTAGCCCTGGTTTCATTATTTGTTTGACTACTGCATAATTTCATCATCATTTACAGCTTTTGTTCTAATAAGTGTTTGAATTATAACTCAAAAAATGATGAACTGGGTGCTTGTGTGAGGGATATGTGACCAAGTTATTAGAGTCTCCTTAAGCTCTTCTCATTTTATCCTGCTGCCATTCACACATATTTTTAGAGTCAGCTACCCCATTGCAGTTCTGTGAGTGATGTCTTGGCATATACTGTATTAACGGAATTGTTTTTAAGGTTTGTACTAATAGAGATAAAGTCTGACCAGTGACAGTGCCTACAAAACACAAATGTCTCTCGAAAAAAAAGAACATGTTCATAGTTGTCATGACCAGTTTGAAGGCAGAAAAACTCATTGTGCAAGCAAATAGCATACCTGATCATACCAAGTTTTTCCCCTTTTATTTAGATGTGGTGCATTACATGTAGGAGACCATATTCTGTCCATTGATGGCACCAGCATGGAGTACTGTACGCTGGCGGAAGCAACGCAGTTTTTGGCTAATGCAGCAGATAATGTCAAACTGGAGATCCTTCCCCACCACCAGACACGGCTAGCGCTGAAAGGCCCAGAGCACGGTAAGAGGATCTGTAGCACCAAACAACTCTTTCTCTTTCTTTCTTGTGCTTTGCCTGCCCATGCTGAATGGTCAAAGCTATCATTGCAGTTTTGTCTGTAAATGTTGTTTCAGCTCCCCATGTTATGTTTCTGCAGTCTGAGCAGCTCTGTGATTTCTTGGTCTCATGAACTGTCTGAGATTTCTATGGCCAGAGAGGGAAATGTTTTGCTAAGAAATACCTCTACAAACTTGCAAATGCACATAAAGACACCTGTTGACTCTACTGTTGCAATTGCTGGGGGTGCTACGAGACACTTCTGTAAATTAATCTCTACATTGATTCTTAAATTTAGAGTGCGGTAGTACCACAGCCAACTTACTTTCAGCATATTGACTTGATAGTCATGGTCACTTAATTAAGGTAGTCAGCAGGTGTTAACCTTAAATGTTCTCCCCTTAAATATGTAAATTCCTCCTGTATTTTCTCTTGTTAATGGCATTATTATTTATTGCCATCTTCTTTTAAAGTGCTTCTGTGATTACTTCACAGATTCACTGTCAGTGCTTATGAAAACTGTTTGGAAACAGTTCCCTAGATTGCAGAGCTTTTCACTGTGATATTTATTTCATACCAACATGCTTGAATAGAGTGGCTTTCCGTTCTCAAATCAAATGTTCGTAAAAGATGGAGGCCACCTATCTTGTCTACTAACTGATCGTGAAAAAGTGGCTAATTCACAGTAATCCTTAAAATCAGTCTAAAATAGCACATGTTGATAGACATCAAAAGAGTAACAAGGGTTATCAAATACACAGAGAATAGGTACATGTGTTGCAGCATGAACCAGTGGTATAGTTTTTCTCAGCCTGTGGTACTGTGCTTCTGCCTCCTTTAGACCAAGACAAGATTTCTGAGGTCTCGAAATGTCAGTGATGGTAAATGTTCTGGAACATCATGCAACATCCAGGTTGTCCCTTGATAAGTGGTGGTCTAGACAGTTTCTCAGAGTAGGGAATACTGAACTAGTGACAGAGGAGACATTAGTTTCTCCTAGACCAGGGTGAACAAAAAGTAACCTTTGCAATTACATGTTCTCCCTGTACTCAGCTCTTTCCCTTTTCTACTTAAGCCGCTTAGAGCCACAAGGAGCAGAGGGTGATAACATTAGCACAAGCAGAATGAGATGGAGGCCAAATTTGCAATGTACTTCCATTTCTTTCAGTTATGACAGTACATTGCAAACAGATCGTTCTCTATTTTGGAAGCAGAGATGTCATGCAATTAATTTCTGAATGGTGAAAGAATTTTGAAGACTGTTTTTTTTGGGTGAAGACAAATGCTGGGGGCAGTGATTTGTGTAGATGATTGTATTACTTGAAGCAGTCGGTTTGTTAACCAACATTTATAACAGATTGATGCTGTTAATGTTCTAGTAACCAGTGTAGATGCTTGGAAAAAGCAATGTTCTTGCTATGCCAAGAGTTAAGAACTGTCTGTTACAAAATCATATCAAACTGATCTACAAAAGATGATATATAAGAGCATCTTTTGGGGGAAAGTATCCCTAAAGTAATAAAGTTGCTTTCTTCAGTAAGGCAGGATAACTAGGATGTTTACAGACCGTTCTAGCCCCTCACCAGGTGGTGCTACCACAATATCATGACCAATTTAAGACATAACAATCTTTATGGAAGCAAGTTCCCTCTTAGAAACAACCTTTCATCAGGTGTGGTATGACCTAGAGGCTGCAGAGAGTGAAAATCTCCCTTGCTATGTCTGAAATAAGATGAGTAATTAGGGCTGTATCTGCTGAGCTCAGTTATTAGTCTTGTGGGAATATGTTAGGAATTTAAAACAGGCAGGAAAGTCAGTATATAAAATAAACTGAAATTTTAACCCTAAAATAAAGTGGAGAGCTCTATAAAAGATAGGATTCTTTTTCATGTTTTTTTTTTTTTCCTTTATACTGTGCTGCTGACATTCATTTCTCTTGCTGCCCCATTAGTTTTATGTTTACTATACACAACTCTGTACTGGAAAAGCTGAAATTACCACTAAATTACTATGGTTACACACAAAAGGATTTTCTTTTACAGAACTTTTGTTGAATTGGGACTATCTTTCTACAAGCTGAGCAAACTGAATTTGTGTACTTTCCCACTTTGTAGGACATTTTTATCTCTACTCTCAGCATGAAAATAAAACATTAAGAAAAAATCTCAAGGACTGACAGATAATTTGCTGCTGGAAGCAGTCTTTTTAATTAAACAAGGCTCACAGTAGCTTGAAAATAATAAAAATCCACCTGGCCACATTGTTCTTATCAGATTTTAATTTTTTCACCATAGTTAAGAAATCTCACTGTCTGTGCACGTAATTGAAGAGACGGTTTCATCTGAGAAGACATGTTAAGTCTCTAAGACACATAAGGCCATATCAGGCTGCTTCAGGTGTTTCTGGGACTTTTCTGGCTAACATGAGATTTTCCAAAGTCCCTGAGGGTGGTGGTGCTAATGGGTCAGGAACCCCAGGGGCACAGACACAGCCTGATGCTGACTTTGCACATCTCCCTTACTTTTGATATCTCTTATTTGGGAAAAAAAATAATTCTTTTGATTCAAGTACATGCCAGGGCACAGAGTGTGCTCTCAGGGAGGGATGCAACTCCAGGGAAATCTGACTGAAGACACAGAGCCAGATAAGGCAGCTCCAGGGCCTGCAGGGTCTCCACCACTCCACCAGGCTGCAGGGACATGGTGAGCCCCTTTCCCTGTCCCTTCCCTGGTGTGCATTCCACAGATCCACCCTGTAGAGAGAGGCATCACTTTTGAGTCAGAAGGAGTAGTACCGTCAGGCAATTAGCACATCAGGGCTCATGTAATATAAAGTGAAACCAAAGGACAACTTTCCTTCTGCCAGGGCACAGGGCTTGCTGTGGTGGCTGCCCTTTTCCCCCCTAATTTTATCTCATAGAATAAGATATGGACACAAGGTGTAGGTCCAACCTAAATGCTCAAGGTTTTGGGCTCCTGTTAAATGCCAGCATGGGGACAGACAAGTCTGCAGCCATTATATAAACATTATATTATATAAACAGATTTAGAAACAGGTTTAGATTAGATTTTAGGAAAAAATTCTTCACTGTGAGGGTGGTGAGGCACTGGGACAGGTTGCCCAGAGAAGTTGTGGCTGCCTCATCCCTGGAAGTGTTAAAGGCCAGGTTGGATGGGGCCCTGAGCCACCTGATCTAGTGAAAGGTGTCCCTTCCCATGATAGCAGAGTTCAAACAACATGGTCTTTAATGTCCCTCCAAACCCAAACCATTTCATGATTCTGTAGTATGGGTGAATCCCTTGGTGTAGTAAGACAAAAAATTCAGTGAATACTTCCCAGTTTGAACTGTGCCTTTATGGTTCAGCAAGGATACAGACATGCTGAATTTAATGATGAATATACTGTATTTAATCAAGGGAGACTTCAATCCCTTTCCTTTAAGATTTGACAACTAAAATGCTTCCCATTCTCTTAGTAAATACCGTCTTCACTTGCGGCACATAGAACCCACAATTAAATAATCAAATATGGTCTCAAATTTCATCCAGTGAAGGATCATTTTAAAGTTTTGATGATCAAATTTAAAAAAAAAAAACCAAAAACCACAAAACAAAAATACAAAATTGCAAATCCACCTAATCAATAAGACCTCGTTTCTTTATTAACCAGGTTTCTAGAGTTTTCCTGCTGCTGACATTGGGAAGTCATTTACTGCACAGAATAGCATAATGCCAGCAACAGATTGTGGCAAAATTAAAATGTCAATACAGTAAATTGAAATGGCAGGGAAGCATCTCCATTTTAGGCAGTGCCATGTAAAGTATCTGGTTGGTCTTTTTAAAATAGATGAATGCAAGCAGAGAGTTATTAACCTTCAGTTACTGGTCATATGTAGTTTCTTAGTATTTTCTGAGAAAGTTTGCAGTCTTAGCCCCTAAGCTAGAAAGAGATTAGAAATTGATTCAGTAATCATAATTTTTGAAACAAATACAAAAAAAGAAAAAAAAAACAACTCAATCAGAAACATTTTTTCTGAGAAAAAATATTATTTCTGCTCCTCAAGTTAGAATCACCTGATAAGAAGACAAGACCAAGTTTGGTTTTTTTTGAGGTTTTTTTGTTTGTTTGTTTTTGGGGTTTTGTTTTTGGTTTTTTTTAAATTTTATTTTCAATTTGTTTTCTTTCACTTCTGATTTGTGGGTTCTTTTGGTTTTGTTTGTGCAATTCAGTTACTTTTGCCTCTTCTCTGGTCCTTTTGTTTTCTGATTTTCCATCATCCCTTCATGCGGGCAGTGAAGGTTGAAAGAAGCAACAGGCAACTTACCTGGGATTCGTGTGCCAACAGCCACAGCAGCCTCCTCACCTACCACCATTATAACACCTACCACCCTGACCATTGCAGGATGCCAGCCTTGAAATTCCAGAAAGCGCCTCCTCAAAAAAGCCTTCGTAATGTTCCACACCTTTTCCTGCTGACATAGTCTCTTTTCCTCTTCTACTTCCTCCTCCTCCTCTCTCTTCCTCCTCCTCGCTTCCTTCTTCTTTCACTCATACTTTTCCCATTTCAGGCTCTAAAACCTTTTCAGTTTATGGATGCTACACTTTTTCATAGCCATGCCAAGGTTATTTCTCACATTTTACACCTTTTCCTCTCTGTAACAAAGCAACCTTTGTAGACAGGAAAAGGCTTGAAAATTCTGAATTAATCATCTCTTCTTCTATGTATGAGTAGACCATTGGATTGGAGAAGTGTATATAAAGCATGGTTTTTGAATGCAAAGCATTGCTAGCAAATCTTTGTCAAAAATTACCTACCACAAAAAGGCATTTCTAAAATCAGTGTATCTAGATATATTAATTTGCATTAGTTTGGGGATATGTGTTTAAAAATTTAATTTAACATGCTTTGCTTACAGTTGTATACTGTGAATATACCTTTTGTGTCTACATTATCTTTGTTACCTTCCAGCAACTGTTGTCATGAAATGCTGGCTTTTTCTTAGGGTCACCTGTGTGGTTTAATGTCTTTGTTATTGGAAATGCACAAACCATTCTTGTGCATCATACACAGCCTATCCATAAAATGTTTGATTCATTGATGAGTTACAGGCATGTGCCGCGCTCTTCTGTGAAGACTGAGTGCTGTATGCCAAGTGTTTGATTTCTTACAGCAGCTCTGGTGTCTTCATCCTTCTCTCCTACCTCCATGAGTGCATACAGCCTGAGTTCCCTGAACATGGGGACCTTGCCTCGCAGCCTCTACTCCACCAGCCCACGTGGGACAATGATGAGGCGGAGGATGAAAAAGAAGGACTTCAAAAGCTCCTGTAGGTGGTAACTGCATTTGCTCAAAAATGTGCAGTGAATGAACGGGTGGAGGAGGGGGAAGATGCAGAAAAAAAAGTTGCCCAGTAGCTTAATTAATACACATATATTCTAGACAGATGAGGGAGTTTCTGGTAGATGTAGGGAAGCATAAGGGTAAAAATATTTGTTCAATGCTAAAATGAGATGAGTAGATGCTATGCAGCATAACTATCTCATCTGAAATTTATAAAGGAATGTTTTCTTCAGACAGTGCTGGAAGAGTTTGTTATACCATTATGAAGTGATTTTCAAATTCCTTTTTTAACTCTTCCAGTGTCCATTAGGGAATATAATTCATAGCTGAATGGTCAAAAACAGATTGCTGGTAAGCTCAACCAGCTGTCACATTAGGGAAGGCAGAGTTTACCACGGCACCTCCTAGGTAGTTCTAATGTTCACATCTACACCCATGACCTGTACAGTTATTTTGGGGAGGGAGAGCAACAAGTTACAGTGAAGACTAAATAGCCTCATTTGACCACTCTCTGGGATTCAAAGCATGGATTGTCTGTGCATCAGTCATTTCCCAAGCCAGAACAGATCTACTGAGGCTGTTCTGTTTTGCATATTGCTAAGCATTCACTGGGCTGGAAAGAGTGTGGCTGTGGCAGTACATTTTTTCCCAGACTCCATGCGAGCACCACCTCTCTTTTGGCTTGTCCATCTTTATGTGATCCCCACAGCAGCTCCGTTCCTTCAGAGCAGGGAGGTGAGAACTGCTCTGTAAATCATTTGCTCTAGATAACAATCCTCAGAAGTCCACTCTGAAAGAACTGAGCTGCTGCACATTACAGCACTGCTGCTGTGTTTTAAAGATTCCCCATGGTCATAGTAAAACCAGAGTAAACCAGCAGCTTCCAAGGCCAGTCACTATGGAATTGTGAGAATACATTAGAGAGGAGCTGAGGTTTTGCTTTCTTGCAGTTTCTGTTGCTTGCTTGTTCTTATTTCTTCTGTAAAGCACATATTTTTGCATAACATTTGCCTGTAAGTGCATTTTTTGTTTTTAATCCGATCAGCCATTTTTCACAGTTCATCTATTGACATGTTAGCTTCTAATGCATTCTTTTGGGTCACAGGGGGATACTGTGTCTGTCATGCTACGGTATCAATAGAGGTCCATCTCTTACATGTTCTTCTCTGTACATGAGAAACAGTAGTAGTGTTACACTAGTAGTAATTGATTTGAATAGTAAAATCAATGCAAAAAATCGTTCATCAATTGTGCTACATTTTAGCTGTTCAACAAAAGATGAAATCCTCAAAGCTAATCCTGTTATGGATCTTGGACACAGCTGTAACTTCATTAAATTTTTCAGATATTTTTCCTTCAAGGAAGCCCTGTCTGTGGTGTCTTGCAAAGACTCAAAACAAGGCCAGTGATGTGGCATTTAAGTGGAACAGTCAGATAAGTACTGCAGCCCACCTAAAAGATTTTTAAAGTCAGAAGGCCCTGGGGATGACAAGCTGCTATGAGTAAACAAATCTCTATATTGAAGAAGTTAGGACGAGGCTTCATTGTGCAGTAGTTTATTACCCATTCACATTGTGAGGTCTTGATACAGAGCATTACAAAATATGTGAAACTGGCCCCATCACTGAGTAGTCACTGCCTCATTACAACCTGTGACTACATCAACAACCCTGAACTGGAACTAGCTTCAGAGGAATTGGCTGGCCAGCCAGACTTGTTTGCTCTCTTTGTGAGTTTGCTTATCAGCCCATGCAGAGTTCCTTACTCTGTTAGTAGAATTATAGCCATACTTGTGACAGCAGTAACAGCCAACTTAAGAGACCCACACTGCTCTGAATGTCCTACAATGGACCAGGATAGAGAATGTCCAGTCCTGTACCTTTCCACTATCCATCAACAAGACTTGGGATACCTCTCCCTTTGTGGGAGACTCATGAGAACCAGGTAGATTGACTGCTGTGCTTTTCATGGAAAGGAGTAGCACACTCTTCATTTTAGTGGGATTTTTTTTTCTTTAATCCAGTTGGATCATTTGAGAATTTTATTAAGGTAAATTTTAATAAATCTTTTAGAATGTTACTTGGGAATAAAAATATGTAGGTTGCTAGAAAGTTTACATTGCCAGTTATTTAAGAATACTTGCACAACATAATGTGATCATGGCATAATTCATGAAGATGAAGTGTGATGGTACAAGGGGTTACAAGACTTTTATGGTCATGATTTAACAATCATTGCATTAGTTATGCAGATCTTTCTAAATATGTGGCTGTAAAAATTGAGGGCATGCCCTGCTGCCTCAAGCTTTTTTTATGCCACTTGTTTTCAGGTTTTGTTCTTCCTCTGCTTTTGTTTGTTTGTTTAACTGTTTAAGGTGTGGGATTCATTGTGGAAACACTTAGATTATTATTTTGTTTAAGTTTAAATTCTGAAATTTTTTGTAATAGGTCCCTATTAGTTGTTGTAAACAAGACATCATTTATACCAATTTATATTATTAGGGTTGCATATCTGGTAGAAATTGGAGAAGGTTTTAGACATGCATGGGTGCTCTTTTCTCAACAGCTATCAGGAGGAATTGCGAACATTTTTCAATTTCTTGTGGGTCAGAGTGGGAGACTCGAGGCATAATAATCCACAGATGTACCTTGAAGCACATCTTGTTCTGCTTCTTGTATAACTGCAGGCATAAAAGTTCCAAGTACATAATCTTCAAATTCACAATCATTATTTACATAACTGCAGAGCATATAGCAAACCAGCCCCCAGGAATGTTGCTAAGAGTTAGACGAGAACTCTACAACTATGCTGGAATGTACCCCTAGCAATAGCAACCAGTGTTCACTGGAACTACAAACACATCCATGTCCCCTTTTTAAATCAATAGCGCTGCTTCCTGGCCTGTAAAAATTCTAATTCCTCAAGGAGCCAAAAAAATGTCAGTGTTTCTTGCTACAGTTACTGTTGAATTACAAACCTCAACCTGCTCTAAGTCATGGATTTAGGTACCTGTGACATTTTACAGAGTCTTAGGAGATAGCTATTATTACATGATTAGGAAAGGATAATTTTCATCTCTGAAGGTCTTTTTTGTTCCTGTTCCTCTTTCCTTTTCTTTCGGAGTGAAAGGAGTTCCTAATTGTCATACTTAAGCGTCAACATCATCAAAATGTTTATCAGAGTGAGTTTTAAATCCCACAGGCAGTGACTTAATTTCCCAATGTGACTTAAAACTTTTACTGTCCTGAAAGTTGAAATAAATTTTATGAGATATTTATATTTCCTGGTAGGAAATTATAAAAAGAGTAAGAAGGTTACAGAGTCAGCTAGATACCTGCTGCATGGAGGGAATAGAGATATAAGTGATGAGAAATAGAGATGAAGTTAACAAGTAGTTGTTATATGGCATTTAAGAAAGGGAAAATTGAACTTTCCTGAGATTGGATGCCCTAAATTAAGATGTTTCTGGAAGGTGTCTTAGGTATTATATTAATTTATTTGGTTTCATTATATTTTAGCCTTTGAAGCAATGAGGGCTGGAGAAACCTATTTCTCACATGCAGCAAATGCTAAAGCTGATGGAAGTTTCTAAGAACAGATTTTTAGTATTTGCATTTGTGTATAAGCATATCTTATTGAGTGCAGATAAAAGAAACAGTAAGAAGGAAGCTATTGAGTATCTGAAATAATGCACAATTCTTAGAAAGAAAACTTAAAACAAGATATGAGGAAAAATTCACAGTTATTTGGAAGAGACAGTTTTAGAGTGGGAAGGAGCTTTGCTGGGAGAAAACAAACTTGTGAGGTTTTTGGGAAGTGAAAATTTTGCAAAGAACTGTCATTGCCAATTGTGCCACATCAATCAGATTTATACTAACTGATATAGAGCAAGTCTAATGCTTGTAGCCCCATAGTGTGGGAAAATACTTATATAGCCTCTGACATATTTTTACAGTTGTGCTAATATTATCTATAATGTCAAATTTTTTTCCCACATCTAAGAGAAAAAAATAAAAAGCACAGGTAAACTATCCCTCAAATAAACAGTGAAATTTTACCTAATTCTTAGCAGCTGCTGCAGTCAGAAAAGGGTTTTGAAGGAAATTAGAGGTGAAGAGGTAATGACATAGATTTATAACACAAAACCATTCCAAATCCTTGTCATTGAAGGGATTATTATTACTGAACAGGAATTGAAAAACTCCAGCTTTCTGTGTATGACATAATGAAAGGCAAAATTTGTCGCTGGGGGAAGTCAAACCATAATACAATAGATGTTTAGACAGAGATCAGGGAGGCAAAGGTGCAGTCCTCTCCTTTCACAGGTAATTGTATTGAATACCAGTGTTGTTTTTGTCTTGATTTGTTCTGTACTGCAGCCTTTCAGAAAAAGTGTGAATAAAGCAGGGGAACTGAAGTAGCTGCCTGAGTTTCTCCTAGAAGGGTCTCCCAGTGGCTTTGAGAGACCCCACAGAATTTTTTTTTCTCACAATCCCTTGAGATATACTGGTTGCCAAAACAGAGTGGTTTGTTCAACTTCCTCACATTACCCAGTTAGCCTGACAAATTGCTGACTTACAGTAAACATGTAAGTTTTCTTACAGTAAACATGTAAGTTTTCTTACAGTAAACATGTAAGAAGAAGGCATCCTTACTTCTTGCAAGCAAGCCTGATCCATGTGCTTTGTTGCTAACAACAATGAATTGCTGTGAGATGTTCAAAAGAGGAATCTGCCTGAATAACAGCTGGGCTTATGCCTCCAATTGCCTTAGTTCCTATTAAAAGTTGTGCTTATCCATGTCTCCAACCTAATGCAAACAGAATTCAAGGATGTCCTGAGATTTTTGGAGTGGGGCTATCAAACACACTTATTTTACTCAGAACAAGAACTATCTTTTTGCATTCCAGCATACAACCAGTTGTTTTCTATTATCTTATATGCCAGAACTGTTTATACGTAATTTATAAACTTTAGCCTAAATTGACTTTTAAAGAGAAGTTTCATTGACTAGATTTATTGTAAAGATCAATTTTCTCAAAAAGCAATGGAACTTCTGCTGTATATGAATGTCTTTCCTCCTGGTCTGCTCTGTTTTATAGTGTCTTTAGCCTCTAGCACTGTTGGTTTGGCTGGGCAGGTCGTCCACACAGAAACCACAGAAGTAGTGCTGACAGCTGACCCCATAGTGGGGTTTGGGATACAGCTCCAGGGTAGCGTGTTCGCTACTGAGACCTTGTCCTCTCCACCTCTCATTTCCTATATTGAGGCTGACAGTCCGGCGGAAAGGTGAGGCTCTTTAATCAACTGCTAAATACATTTGGTGAGCGTTCCTCGGGTACTTTGGGCTTGTTGCTTTCTTTCAGTTTGTGACAAATTGCAGGGCTTTGCTCAATGGACTGGGGCAAGAAATACACTTTCTGTTCTGACAAGGGTGTTTCATGCACTTGATCAGCTATAAAAGAATGACAAGCACCAGTGTTCTGACCATACAGAGTCCTCCAGAAGGAGACTGGAAGCTATATTCATGCAAAACAAAACAAAACAAAGCAATCAGAAAAATCAGTGAAGTCAAAATAGTGATAATTGAATGTGCCAGGGGGAAAACTATATCCAGCTCTGTTCAGTTTTGGTACAGAATCAAATTTTAGGGAGTACCAGAATTTTGACTTACTAATTATTTCAATTACATTTTCCCACTTATATATGTATTTAATCATGTCACGAGAATGATAGCAGCTGCACAGACAAGCACCAGATGCCATTTCACCTGCAGCCCAGGGTCAGAGGCACAGATGATGTCTGTGGGTGGGGTAGAAGCATGAAGACCCCTCTTCCTGGGTCCCAGCACTTAGAGGGCACAACCCATACTGGGAGTGCCAGATAGTGTAGTGGTGCAAAGGGGCAGCAGCTTCTGTGCCTAGGTAGCTTGTTGAGCTGCTATGCCATAATCATCCTTCAAGGTCTGGTTGAAGGTGTTTGATCAGGTGGGTCATATCAGAAACTGCATAGCCAGCCAGACCAGGGCAGTGATCAAGTCCCTGTACTTGGCACTGGTAAGGCCACACCTCAAGTGCTGTGGTCAGTTCTGGGCCCCTCTTTATGTGAAAGACATTGAGTTGTTGGAGTGTGTCCAGAGAAAGGCAATGGAGCTGGTGAAGTAGAACAACTCTTAACAAGGAGCAGCTGAGGGAGCTGGGCGTGTTTAATCTGGAGGAAAGAAAGCTCGAGGGGAACCTTATAGCTCCGCACAACTATCTGAAAACAGGATGTAGCCAGGTGGGGATTGGTCTTTTCTCTCAGATAACACGCAACAGGACAAGAGGAAATGGCCTCAAGTTGTGCCAGGGGAGGTTTAGATTGAATATTAGGAAACATTTCTTCAGTGAAAAAGGTTGTCAAGGACTGGACCAGACTGCCCAGGGAAGTAGTTCAGACTCAATTCCTAGTGGTATTTAAAAGACATGTAAATATGGCAATTCCACATGGAAAGCGTGGATTTGTCAGTGCTGGGTTAATGGTAGGACTCAGTGATCTTAAAGCATTTTCCCAACCTAAATGATTCTGTGATTCTATGATACTGCTGGTTCTGGTAACATGCACATCTGATGATTGTTTTGTATCGTTTTGTACCAAGGTGTGGGGTGCTGCAAATAGGAGACAGAATAGTGTCAATAAATGGTATCCCAACAGAAGACAGCACATTTGATGAGGCCAATCAACTGCTCAGAGATTCCTCTATCACCAACAAGGTCACTTTGGAAATAGAATTTGATGTTGCAGGTATGAATGTCCTGTTATTCTGTCTTGCAAGAAAAATGAAGGAATAAATCCCAAGTACATTGCAAGTGTTAGGCATCTGAGATAGAGGTTTTCTTCTCACATCTACACCATTCAGTTTTCAAGTGACTTATTTGAAACGTGGTTTCTTGTACAGCTTTCTCATGTCACACAACCCTGCAGTCTACTTCTGAAAGCACATAGAAATTACACGTCCCGTAGTAAGATCTGGTGACTGTCTCTCCTCTGAATTACTTCCAGAGGTTTTTCTGGCCTGAGATAAAAATGTTCTGCTAAACAGAGACAAATCCTCTGCAGGCCAAATAATGAAATGTTTCACAAGACAGAAAAGTATTAAAAAGGGTGGATAAACAAAAAAAACTCTTGAGGTATTTCACTTACAGTATCTCTAAATAAAATAATAGAAAATTAATTAGTAAAGGCAAGAAGAATCATTGTTAATTTTTCTGGTGAGTATTACTAATGGCATTCCTTTATTCTGTAATGTGTTTAAGCATATAGAATATACCCATGAAATCACAAACTGTGTATATCAAGTACACATTATGTGTGTGCACCACTGGATTCATTTTCTTCCCACTAGATGTTAAACTCATGGCAGTTACCTTAGTGGACAGTTAAAAATAAGTGTTAGTCCTGCAGCAACAAAGGTCAGAAATCCTTACAACTCAATCTCCTGTCCTTTTAATTAAAAGCTGTCTGCCAGCAGTAAAATTTTCCCGTGTGCTCACAGAATTTGCATATGAGCTAAAAACCTGCAGTCTCAGCTGGCTGCTGGCCCATGCAATCTCCACAAATTCAGTTAAACCTTAAAAAAAATTGAGTTACCATGAAATTACCAGTAGAGTTATAAATCATACCTCCTTCATTTTAGCACCCATGTTTCATCCCCGCCTTGTGACTATGATGTGCTTTCATCAACTTACATGTATAGTTCCATGCTCATGGAATTGCTGTGCCTTATAAATTATCTAACATTTTAAATATTTTTTTATAGAATCAGTTATACCAAGCAGTGGAACATTTCATGTGAAACTACCAAAGAAGCATAATGTGGAACTTGGCATCACCATAAGTTGTAAGTGCAAGGGCTTATTTTTCAGACCACGTCTATGGAATAATCTGCAGATAGTAGATCTTGTAGCTACAGACTAACATTTCTTTTGGTATAAACTTATTTTTCCTTTTTCTACCTTCTTTAACTGCTTTTTCTCTTTTGAAATACTGTTCTGTAATATATTTATACTCCCCTTCAAGTAGTTAACAAAGCCAGAATTTTGCCAAATCTAATGTTTGACTTACTCCTTCATACAGAGTACATATTTAACTCCTATAAAGTTATTTATTACAAAAAAATAAATAAATCAGCAGAATTAGGTCCATGCAAAAGTATTTTCATAGCTGTGAAGTTTATAGCAAAGTCTGTCATGGTCCCTCACAGGCTTCTGGACAGAACCCCACTGAAGGGTCTCACAGACATGGGGATCCACATACATAGGGTTATTTTCTGCTTCAGTACCCAGGTACATCCTCAGTCTCTAGAACTTTTGGGCAGTCCTGAATGTGTGGGTCGCAGTGAAATCCCCTTTCACTGGGGATTGTGGAGATTGCTGAAGAAGGTCACAAGAGCCTGCATCAGTCTGTTGCTCAAAAAGTATTTGTTGCTGTGGTTTGAAATTAAAAGTGTTCCTATACTTATTTTGTGAGGAGACAGTAAAACAATGTGTTAGAACTGGATTTTGACCAGGTAAACTCCGGCATACTGAATTCAGCTCTTGATGGAAGGAAAAACAATCCATATCAAAGTTAATGGGCTTGACACTGCAGAATCTGGTGTCATCAGAATTAACATTCTTTTATGGCTGTGGCCTTTCTTAGGCTATTAGTCTTCCTTTGGAGTTTTTCATGTGTCTTGGGGGAAGATTGTGCTTTGCCTTGTATTCTCGAAGCTTTTACCAGCACAGTAGAATCTGGTTAATAAAACATACAGCGGGGATCTCAGTGCTAAGGATTACATCTGAGGAGCAAATGGGAGACACTGCAGGCCTGTTTGCTTGTGTTGCACACTTCAATGAGTAACTGTTAGACTCTGTAAGATGCGATGTGGTATTGGAAGCAAAATCATAGGTCTACATGTATCTGTGCAAATGAAAATATTGAGAAATGAGAAAACCTGGAGCGAAAGCTGTTATATTTAAATGTTTTTCATAAGATTGATAAAGGTTTGTAAGGTTATTGAAAAAATATGATCTTCCTAGTAATTTTATTTGTTTTGTTTTCTGGAATGTAGACATCTACTTTTTTTTGTCTGTAGGAATAAACTTTTAATGGAAGGCTAATGTTCTTGGAATTTAGTTTTTAGCACTCCTCTTCCAAACTTTGCATGCCTTACTGATCTGGAATTTAATTCCAAAAATTAGTGCTTTATAAAATTAGTGCTATATATAATTAGAGTAACATGTGATTAGTCTTAGCTCTGCTCTTGTGAATATACTGCATTATCTTTAATATTGAATTTAAATAATCTCTTATATATAGTTATCTCATTAATAGTATTTAATTCATATAAAATTTGTCTAGGATAAATTATTTACATGGTTTTAAAGGGTTTATATTAATAACGGGTAGAAGTCTTGAATTGCTGCATGTCACGCTTGCTTTTCAGTGTTTTGCTCTGTTTTACCTAATTACCTGCTAGATAAGGCAGTATGATATGAAGAATATAAGCATTTTGTATTCATTTTGTCAAATTTCTGTCAGGACATTTCAGCACATTAGCATGCCATTTATTAATGTTATTTTCAGAAAGCTATATGATTTCTTTTAAGAAACAAATACTAAGGGAAACTTGGCAGAGTTGGTATGTCTTAAGCAGGGGGGATGGAAGTAATCAGATTCATTCATTTGTGGGCTTGATCTCTTAAAAGTGCTAGAGACCTCTTTCATCCTCTTCCTTCTTAAGTTAGTGGAGTTAATGATAAATGAGAAAACATTACAGAGAAACACCTTTCTTGCTTTCCATATCCCCCCATTTAGTTTGGGATTTGTATGAGAAAGTCAGGAAATTACCTAATCTGACAGACAAGTCAGACATTTGTTGTCAGACGGGAAGTGCAACTTCACTTTGGGCTGGCTTGTAATCATTTGTCTATTTTTAAGTCCAAGAGTTCTTTTAGGTCAGTTGTTAGGAGTCAGAGATCGTAGAAGAGGAATTTTTTTCTCTTTCTTGGAATTGTTTTCCATGGTAATGAACACCAAGAGTGCTTGTATGGAGTTACAACCAAGTGCTTTATTGAAGGTATGTCTGAGGTGACACACAGCACTAAAGACAATTAAGCTAATTCATGGTCTTTGAAAAACAAGACTTGTAATAGGAGAAGAGAATTTCCTTAGTTTCAGATTTATTAATGCAAGAGAAAAATAACAGAAAACATTAAAAATCCCTTTAGGTAACAAAACCCCTTAAAAGCAGGACAGAAGAAAGCTAGTTTCATGAGCATCATTGTTAATGTTAATCCAGGGCTCTGAGTTTTGGATAGTTCATGTCAGTTATCTCCCAGTATCGTGGTCTTGCCCATTGTTGCCTTCATACACACACTGTAGTCCTGTCATTTCTCCCTTACCTCTGCAATATCTGTCTAATTTTACCAATGACAGACATTACCAATGACATTCGATAAAGACCTTATTTCATATTCTCATATTTTGGAACTACACATGACTATATATTTAATGCTTCACATATCACTAGTTTCACACCCAGTTACCTGATGAGAGCAAATAGAAGGTCTCAGTTCTTAAAATTATATCATCCAAATAAAACACAGGAGTGTTCCTATGCATGTGATTATGCTTTTATGACAGAATCATTCCCTAGAAGAAGGAACATTTACAAGTAGTGCTAGTAGTACTCAAAGCTTTTTCAATTTATTTGACATTGACATTGACTTTAAACTGTGTAATGAATATAGATTTTCTTTTTAAAGGTTTTGAGGCAACTGGCTACTTTATCATAGACTAATTATTTTTTTTGTCAAGAACATTGAATGATGTCCAGTAAAATGACTTACTAGTGGATTCTGGTATTTGTAATTAACAGCTTTCTTTTCCTTTCCTTTTCTTTCTTTTTTTTTTTTTTTTTTGTCTTATGTAAGATTCTGATATCCTTATTGGTAATGAACTGCAGCACCTTGCTTCATAAATAATCTCTCCGAAGCTAATGGGATTACTCAAGGAATAAGAATCTGTAAAACTGGTAAGAATATCAGAATCTCACCCAAACTATCATCACTTTCTCTGAGTCACTTTGACTAGCAACTATACTGTAGTCTGCTTTATTGTTTTTGTATTTCATCAGAAACAACCTTTATAAATACCTACAGATACATTGACTATGAGAATTTATTTTCTAAAGCATGCTTCTGTATATTTTGATATTTCACCTGGCAAGCTCTACTTAATTTTGAAACATTACAATTCTTTTCAAGACAGAAAAATATCAACAGATTTCTCAGCTGCTCCACAGGAACCAATACTTAAGGAACAAAAGAGCTGCATCAGTGCAGTTTTAAAAAGCTCCTTCATCTATTTATTAATCATGCTATTCTTAAAAATGTCTAGTAGCTGTAAAACCAGCATTGTGGATAAATGGACTGACTTTGTATAAAAAGTATTTTTCCACATGAGCATTTTCCTTTCTTTGTTCAGTTTGTTCAGAGCTTGATCAAACTCCAAAGTTTGAAGCCAGGCTGAAAGTAGTGAGTTTTGTCTGGGTGGTGAGTGAGTGAATCTGTTGAAGTCACTTGGCGGGGGGGCTGTTTGCTTCAGTTAGCAGTGAAATAAGAAAGGAGCATTGTTTGAGGGTTTTTTAAAACGTAATGGAACAGCTGATACACACAACTGACAACACTTCATTGAACTTACTTTCAAGTGACTGGGTAAGTGTAGTAGAATAGAGACCAGAGATGGAGACCTAGGATCAAAGATTAATTTAAAGAGAGACAAGCAACAACTTGCTTAAGAGGAGACGTTTAGCTGCAACACTAAATTTAGTACCTGTACAAATTTATGCACTCTTCAGTCCACTTGTAGCTATTCGTACAGACTCTAAGGTCTCTACAAAAGCTGAACATTAGGTAGACTAACAGCTGGAACAGGGAGGAGAAAAGATGAGATCTTCACTGGACAAGGAGAGGAAACAAGTGTAAAGCTGTAACAGAGAGGCAGCAAATGAGGGGAGAGACTGAGCTGTGATCAGGATTAGGAGCAGCTGGGACTTGAACAAGAAGGCTGGAGATGGGTGAGTGGTAGACACTCATTTCATTTTTAACGGCCTCTTAAAACCAGAAATAATTCTGGAGACTGGAAGCTGTACAGTGTCACTTCAAGCTTGCATTACTTGATGTGGATATATTAACTGGTCAAATACTGCTTTCCCTCTGGATCTCTGGTTTCTCTGCTCTCTGGGGAGAGATGAAACGGTGTGTAAAAAAGGGGATGGAGGCTGCATAATGAATGAGATGGAGGATTGCAGAAAGACAAAGGCGGCAATCTCATGGTCAAGCTGGTTTAATGCTACCCTGAAGAAATTAGGGTGGTTTTTCTTTTCTCTGCAAAAGACTTGTGCTGAGACATGTCATTCTGGGAGTTGGGGTGGAGATTTTCCACAGGTGGATGCTTGGTTTTATGCAGAAATATTGAGATCATGGGGTTGCACTCACAGAAATGCTACTCATCTGCAGCTGTTGCTGAAAATGCCAGCAGTTATATTTCAGACATAGAAGCTGTTACATTCTACAAACTATTGTGAGATATAACGACATGGATATCTCAAATTGCTCACTGAAAACTGTCATACTTTGACCAAAATTTTCCTATATTTCCTTTACTTATCTATAAAATCAGGGTAATAGACCTCAGTCTTCTTGCTGGAGACAGCATCTGTTCACCAGTGCTTGGGAGGCAATCTTAGCCTATGGTAAGATTGGTACAAAATGGTACAAAGGTTCGGGAGGAAATTCATGATTTTATCTCTGCAACACAACTTGAATAATTTGTAGGAAATACACCATGAGCATTGAACAATAACAAAAAAGTGTGGTGTATCTGCTTCTCATTGTGGGGGATTCATTTCACACAGAGCTGTGTTTGGTGCCTACAAAAAGGCTTTCATTCTGCAGACCAAGTAATAGCCCAGGAGAACTCTTAAAATACTGCTGGTTCACACTTCCTCAGTTTGAAACGGTGATAACTGTGTGCAGCATCATAATCTTTGCATCCACGTGTACTTTGTGGCTCTGCTCTTTGAGCTGTGCTCTTTCCCTTCTTTTGGTTGCTCCTCTCTTCTTTTTACAACAATAATGGACTGTTTTCTTAAGTTCAGGTAATTTTGTAAGACTTTCATAAAAAGTATTTCAAGACTCAAATCCTAGCCTGCAGTGGGTAGCATATAACCTCAGAGTAAGGTAACCCAGAGAATAAAATCATAGAATTAAAAAAATCACTGAAGTGATACTCTAAAATTTTAACAAGATACTAATTGGTAAAACAAATCCAAAGGATTCAAGTACATTATGGAATTGTAATATATTTGACCCATGACATAAAAGTGAGAAAAAAGCTATGAAAATTACATATCCTGCAAAAAGTTAATTACTATTCTCTAAATTGCAACATAATCATTTCCTGAAAGCATGCTGGTTTAGACAAATTTCTAAAAATTCTTCAAAGTCCTTGTATGTCTGTCTTCTGGACTTTCACACTGCATTTGAAATATGGCTGTTTAGCAGTTCCTGAACAGTTCCTTTGGACATTCAAAGGCTGTCTCAGCCAGGGCAGCTAAGGTTAACAAGACCTGTCATCATATTGTGTTGGGAATGTCATTATTAATTTACCATGTGGTTGCTGTAGGTGATGATCTGTCATTTTGCATCAAAGAGAAGATTCATGAGCTGCTAAAGTAACTGACATCAGGATTTTGTAGGTGATCCTCCAATATGGGCAGCTTTTTGGGTGATTGTCAGTTCAGGTACGGGAGCCTGATGGAAACGTACCTTCTGTGAAAGAATGCAGAGGGCTCAGTTCACAGAGCAGGAATGGTATGGGGCTGTTGAAGAACACTAAATGTGTAAAACTAAGTATTGCTTTCAGGAGAGCTGAGAGCATTATACCACATGGCAATCTTTTATTATCAGCATACTCCTTGTCAACAGTCCCAAAAGTCTGTCTGTGTTCACATCAGAGCAGCTGTAGGTGATATTCTTCCCAAAGGTAGACAGCATGTGCCACACAGGTGTCTAACAATGTGTCTTCATCACCCTCAAATTCTAACTGCTTGCCATATCAGATCTTCAGTGCAGTCTTCTGTCAGCAAATGGATGAACCCTCCAAAGTAATGCATTCAGTGAAGCCACTTCAAGAAACAGTCATCTGGAAGTAGATAGTGATCACTGTTGTCTTCCTCTGGTGTATTTAACTGCTTCCTAGCCAACTAAAGGTCAAGTAAAATTGCAGAGCAAATTTCCTGGCTAAGGGAAACTTGTCAAATACTTTTGCACAAGTTGGTAAAGAATTGCAATGCCTGGTATTGAAGAGCAGAGCATATTTTTAACCATGATGGACAGATAGAAAAATTGACCATTAATGTCAGATTCTTCCAAAAAGAGATTAAGTGTGCAAGGAGAGGAGTGGTGGGAGTTTTACTAAACTGACTGGAATTGCAGGGCTTCTGGTAGGTATCCCCAGTACAAAGTTGGGAAAAGTCCACAATTCTTAAGGTCCAGCAGCAGTACAGGAGGGCAGGGTTACTTATTGAAAGAGGCCCAGGTTGCTTCAGAGGAAGCAGTGAGTTACAGTGAAGCAAACATCAGTGTGATGTAAGCTACACCTGTGCAAACATGATAATAGTGTATCAGCCCAGTGGGGTGTGTGGCCACTGTCCACAGCATCTCCTTTATCGGGAAGTGGATTCCTCCTTCTCCCCCAGGATGCCTCTCTGCCTTAAGCACTGTATGGGACAGAAGTGGATGAAAAGAATGTGGACCAGCCCACTCTAGGTATTTTTTCAGAGCAGCTCTGTTGGTCAGGGATACAGTATTACAGGATTTATTCTGGCAAAAATCATCATTAGTAGTTGCATTGAAAGATTGTAATGACAGAAAGTCTTCCTTATGTGTTGCAGCTCCACAGAATTTTATGACAGATCACTGGAGCTGTACTGTGATGTCTGTCTTCACATGGCTCAGTCCTGGTCTAAACCAGAACTCAGACATATCAGGCTAAGTTCACTTGTACCAGTCGCTGCAATTCTGAAATTTTCTACTGTTTGAGGAGTATTCAGTCTTGCCAATATGCTGCTGGTGTTTCTTTTTACCTGAAGTTCAGATAATTTAGGGGTAGGAGAGGAGTATAATGCAAGTAAAGAATGTGTATGAAGTTTTGGTTTATGGTCAAAATTAGTCCATCTGCATATCTAGAAACAAAACCAAATGTCTGTATATATTCTTTATTACAGCTCCATCAAGTAGAAAACCAGGGGACCCTCTGGTTATTTCTGATATCAAGAAAGGAAGTGTTGCTCACAGGTAAGACATTAGAGCTCCCTATAAAAATCTGTTTATGTGTAGCCAGCCAAATTCAAGTTAAACAGAGAGCTTGTAAGAGACTGTGAAGAGACTGTGCACTTTTTTTTTAATAAAAACTTTTGTGAAAAGTTAGAAAATAGAAGGCATATTAAGAAATAATTGTCCTAAAAATCTATCTTGTTTCTATAATAATGTTTAGACCTTTCCAGATACCTTTCTTTTAATGTTACTTGAGTTTCATGTAAGCTTGTTTGCTTGTTTGCAGAACCGGGACACTCGAACTGGGTGATAAGTTGCTGGCAATAGATAATATTCGACTTGACAACTGCTCAATGGAAGATGCTGTCCAGATCCTTCAGCACTGTGAGGACCTTGTAAAGTTAAAGATCCGCAAAGACGAAGATAATTCCGGTATTAGCAATGACTATTGCAGATTCATGTGTATTTTCAGGATTTCTAGAGCATAGGGGATGTCTTTTAAATTTTAGTGAAATGTTTTTTCTGAACATGTCTGGTTTATGCTAATGATAATCAGAAAATGCCACCTAAAAAGAATTTTAATGGTATATAAAGTGTTGAATTTTTTCATTGCCTATGTTGCTTGCAGGAGCTGCACTGCAAAATTAGGTCTTCAGTCCACTGAAAAGACAATTGGCCCTCAGGTGCAGCCATACAAAATTGATCTGTTTCTTACCAGAGTATTGGGATTTTCTCTGCTTTTAAAATTGGAATCATGGTTAGCAAAACGTGAATCCCTAGGCTTCAATTCTCCAGCAAAGTGGTGTAGTGTGTGCTTTGTCCATAAACTTAAAAGTTTGACTTTGGTACAACTGTACACATGCTCAAAGGTGAGTAGTACTGTGCTGGATATCTGATGGAGGAACTATGTCTGACCAGCCCAGTGGAATAATGGACCTGCCATAATTTTCTACACCTACACCTATTAATAGTCTTGTGTCTTCCCCGCTGTGGATTCTACCTAGAGACAACAGAATTTCTACCTAGAGACAACAGGTGGGTTGTTATGCATTGCAGTGCAAAGGAAGTAAGACAGTTATAACTACTATTACTACTGGTGTTTATATTACAGTGTTACACAAAAGCACAAATTGGAGATTCACTTCTCTTCAGCTCTTTACAATCTCACAGCAAAAAGGCACAAGCTGCCACACTTGATTATTTGAAATTAAGTGCAGCTGTTGAAGTGGTGGTTAGAATTGCACTAGAAGACTCTTTTCCTTTTTCTTTCCCCCTCCTAATCGATTTTGAAAGCAAACAAAATATCTTCTCAGTATTATAGTACAAAGCAAAGGCAGCTGCATTTAGTACCTTGTGCAAATTGTTGTTGTAACTGAAATGGGGATTTCAGTCTCCACTCATGGAAAATAAGATCTTTGCTCTCTTAGGTATTGCACACCATGATATCTGGTACAGATTTTAGTCTCAGTGGGATTCTTATACCACAGTTTTCTTTTACACACTCACATTGCTTGATATATATCTATATCAAGATTCTCGCACAACTACCATGTTTTTTCCAGACATTATTGGTGTAACTGAACAGATTCAAATGTAACTGGACAGCTACTCAGAAAGCTACTGAAAAAAAAATTCTTTGTTCAACTTGTTCTTGTAAGAGCTGACTAAGTGTCAAAGCGTAAATGAAAGTATTTATAGCAGATTTCAGGTACTTTGAAATTTAAAATGCGTGTCTCCTCAAGTGTTAAAGAAAAAATATTTAGTGGCATAACAGTAGCAAAGGTGTAATAAGCATATCTCAGTTAAAATAATTCTTTGTGCATTTGCCATTAATTTACTTATGAAAGTTATTTTTTTTCTCACAAAGGAAAAACATGCTGCTCAAACTCAACAGAGGAAAATAATAAATTCCCTGAGAAAATAAAAGCCTGATGCTGATTGATAAGTAGGCATGGAGCACTCCAAAATGTTTTGTAAAACACAGAATAAGATCATGATTTAAACTTCTTTTTATTTTTCACTGCATGCTTTTTTGAGGAAGGTGAGACAGGGAGTGGGGGTCTCAGATCTGTGTTCCTTCAAGCCACTGTGCAGCTGAGGCCACAGCAGGATGATGCATATCAGGTGCTCCCCAATACAGATCCTGCTGCTCTTTGCCCTTGTCACTTATTGGTCAGATGTTATTTTGATGAGCAAGAGGCCAGTGGGCAGAGCAGAGGCACTGCAGCACAGAGGATCTACTTTCATTAAATCTGGTTTCTAAGAATTACCCACAATTGCATCACAAGAAAAGAAAGATGGAAAATCTCAAAAACATGAGACCCATAACCATGAGGTACTAACCTCAGTTATGTCTTCTACCCAGATGGAGGTATGTTTCCAGCAATTTTTCTCTTTCCTTTTCTTCTTGCCAGCTTCCCAAACTGAGGACAATCTTAAATCCTGATTACCCTAATGGCTAGCTCCCTTTCTTGAATATCACCATTATTTGCTTTCACATGGCAGAACTGGCCTTCCTGGTGAATTCAGGCCACATGTATGCCCTGTTCTTGAATAGCTCCAACATTCTGCTCAGCATAACATTCTGCCAATAGTTTTCTGACCTACAGCTAACCAGAAAACAGACACAATGGACCAGTCTTCTTTACAGTCATTCACTGAGATCTATAGACTTCCAGCTCTCATGTGGAAGGGCTGCTGATTGTTAGTAACTTTTTATTCACTTTGTGTTTATAGCAGAGAAATGTTAGTGTTGTGTCACCCCTTAGCAAGTGCTGGCTATTAATTTTCAGTTAGCTTGGCGCGTTACTTTCCACCTTTCAGTTGAAGTCTTGTACCATGGCCATGCCGCAGCTGCATGAACAGTACCAGCATTAGATCCCAGGGGATTTGTGGCTGTTCCATAAATGCTTTAAGCAAGCAAAGCTGCCAGGGTTCTGCTGTGCAGTGGCAGCTTGCATGCTAACCCACTGTGTGCCAGACAGGGGCTTCCAGTGGCATCTGGGGAGCTGGGTGCTTCTGGAAAGAGCATGTCAAATAAAGTGCAGTTGATGTGAACTGTACCAAAACACTGATGGCAATGCCCCAAGTAGGCACTAAAACCCCTGTATTCTTTGCTGAATGAACACCACTAATTCCTCTCTCCTTTGATTCTCGGTGTATAGCATTTTCTGTACATGGATAGCAAGGAGGAAATAGAAGAGAGTGGAAGGGGAAGGTGAGGGGCTGAAGATGCAAATTTTCTGAAAATTGGGAAGAAACAAAGTAGCTTCAAAGATATCAGCGTTCCTCCAGTTCTGCCTAAAGTACCATGTTTAGTATTAGAAGGAGGCAACTCTTAGAAGGAGGCAACTAGTGGTGTAGGTTTGGGGGTTTTTTCCCTTTTTAAGGTTTTCTATCTACAGGAACAGAAATTATAACATTTGAATTTTCTAAGTTGGTTTGGTTAGTTTTAGTAACATTTATGGAATGTGCATCCTAGACTACATTTTCCACATTCACTGAACTGCTCAAAATGTCATTACCCACAGATCTAAGAAAATTTGCCCACCAGACCAGTCGTCCTGGCTGAATTCCAATATCAGAACATGAGCTATAAAGCATTTTTTATTTTGATTTGAGGAGAATTCTGGCATTTTAAATTTTAAAATATTACTTTACAACTCAAAGATACTGCAGTTGATTGCTCTCTTGCTGCGGTTGGGGTATTTATAATAATATGTAGAGAGCATTGTATAAATACAAGCACATTTCTTGTTGGTACAATACCTATTGAGTGTTATTTAAGGAAATACATTGTATTTAAATTTACTCAGGTGATGGATTCTTTTACAGTTCTGATTGTTGTTTGGTGAGATAAAACTTCAAAATCATGCGAATTACATAATGTAATAATATCTAATGGACTTACTATTCAATTTAGTTGATAATTCAGTATACAGAAGACATTTTTGATTCTGTTACAAAAAGCTCAAAACATGTCCATCAAAAACATGGACTATTTTATGAATACAGCTGCTCATCTTATAATGACTTCTGACTTTTCCCAGAATTCTTTTAAGAAAGTTTGGGTTCAAAACTTTTGGATTACCTTTAATTTTAAATATCTTCCATTCAGTTCAAGAAACAGATGAGTATCAGTATTTATACCATAGTAGTAACTTGCCTTTTCTCTAATAATGTGACACTGTGGCAAATAAGGACAACAGCCTCCTGGTCTGCAAAAGGCAGAGCTTGCCCAGCAGGTCAAAGGAGGTAATCCTTCTCCCCTGCTCTGCACTGGAGAGAGATTTCTGGAGTGCTCCATGGGCCCAGTCCATGGGCTCCCCAGTACAAGACAGACATGGACATACAGTGGATGAGGTCCAGCAAAGGGTCACAAAGGTAATGAAGAGGCCAGAACATCTCTCTTCTGAGAAAAGGCTGGGGGAGATAGGACCATTCAGCCTGGAGAAGAGAAGGCTCAAAGGGGGAATCTTATTAGGGTGTAAAGCAGACAGAGCCAGGCTCTCCTCAGTGGTGCCCAGTGTCAGGACCTGAGGGAATGAACACAAACTGAAACACATGAGGTTCTGTTAGTGTCAGCAAACACTACTTTGAGAGTGACCAAACGCTGGCACAGGTTCTACAGAGAGGTTGTGGAGTTTCTACCCATGGAGATATTCAAGAGCCAGCTGGGCACAACCCTGGGAAACCAGCTGTAGTTGGCCTTGCTCGTCCAAGGAGGTTGGACAAGGTGGCATCCAGAGATCCTTTTCAACTTCAATCAATCTGTGATTCTGTAACAAAATAGCCTTAAGTTTTAGTTTAATAGGAAAGGAGATCTAAGATTTTAAAGAGAGTAAAATTTAGTCTTAATAGAATGAGAGGAGTTTTCTGTCAAACTTGTGTCCAGGTTTTAACAATAAAATTTTGCATAATAGGTAATTAATTTTTTTAGAAAATAATCCGGTAGAATATGATTAAGAATTGTATCTGAAATGTGATCCTTTGATAATGTTGTTTGATTACCAGTCACTAGACTGAATATGCTATTTTTTTCATTGCTTCTTTCATAAGAAACCAATTGCATCCCCTTGGCATTTATTGCAGATGAACAGGAGAGCTCTGGAGCAATTATTTATACTGTTGAGCTCAAGCGCTATGGTGGGCCTCTTGGAATTACAATCTCTGGTACTGAAGAGCCCTTTGATCCCATAATCATTTCCAGCCTTACGAAAGGAGGATTAGCTGAAAGGTAAGTTGGAAAGAAAATTATTTTTAATGTTCTCTCTGTCAAGATAGAGATTAGTTTTGTTTACCTAAAAACCCTAATTTTCATGGGTTAGCAACTGATGTTTTTTATAATTCTCCAAATCTGAGTTCATAATCTTTTTGCTGTTGTTTTTGATCATTGCCAGCTCCAGGAGCATGAGCAGGATGTACATACTATAAAAGGCAGAGGATTGTGGTCCTTATTATAGATCACCAAGGAAAACCTAATCAATCAAACTGCTCAGTCACAGAAACGTTTCAGCAGTCTTTTAAAACCAATAGCGTTGTATAGTCAAATAAGTAAAGAAAGTAAATAAGTAAAGTTTTTCTGAACTCATCATACACTTCTCTGCCACTGCATCTGTATGTGCACTTACATACACCATAGGAAGCATTAGCAGAGGAGCAGAAATGCTCCTCATGGTAAGTGATAGAAAATAATGGAAATTACAAGGATTTTTGTCATCTGTTACTTCTCAGATTGGCTGAGTCATTGGTGGTTTCACCTTTGGTGATGGTTTCAGAGAGCACACAAAACATGATACTGTGCACAGCCAGAACCATTTACACAAAAATAATTTATTTTCTTTTCTTGATTGACCCATCCTGAAGGCCAGGTTTGTGAAATAGCTGGTTGCTTGCTTACACTGCTTTTTTTTATGTTGTGAGACTTCTAGAAGTTCTTCATTTTAGGACTTATCAAGCTGTCTGAGATTGCTCTTGAGCAGGTGGGCTGCAGTGAATATCATCCACAGGTGATTAATTCAACTGTCACAGTAACACAGAAATCCACATCATGCCTCAGCTCTGCTATTGTCACTACAACAAAGGTGACTTGCTTTAAGTGTTTCTTACAAAAGGATTACTCTGTGACACGGCAATAAAAGCGAAATAAAAGAAAGACAGGGAGACGAGACTTTAATGCTCCAAAATGCAAAGAAATTGCCTTTTTTGCCTTTTACATTCTCTTCTCAATGTTTTACTTCTCTCTTATTTTAGGACTGGGGCAATTCACATAGGAGACAGAATCCTAGCAATAAATAGTAGCAGTCTGAAAGGAAAACCTTTGAGTGAAGCCATTCATTTGTTACAGATGGCAGGAGAAACTGTCACCTTAAAAATCAAGAAGCAAACAGATGGTGAGTGTGGCTAAGGGTACAGTCCATGGTCCTTAATGCACGTGTTACTGCAGATTAACAAGCATTTAACCCATCCATGGAAAAGCTTGGTGTCAGGAGTAAAAACCAGATTCTCAGAACTGCAGTAAAGCAAGGATCAACTGCTTTTTTTATATAATCCTGTTCAGCTACCAGTCCCAAGAAATTTTCTGTGCCTGTGGGTCACGTGAGTGAGCTGAGCGATGCTGAAGATGAAAGTTCTACTGCACAGAAATCTGGCAAGCTCTCGGACATCTATTCCACTACTGTCCCAAGTGTCGACAGCGCAGTAGAGTCATGGGATGGTTCCGGTATTGATACCAGCTTTGGAAATCAAGGTACTGTCAAAAATACAATCAACATTTAAAGCAGGAATTATTGCCTTCATGGTTGACTTTCCGTTGCCCTAAGTAGAACTTTCTATCTGTACTTTTTAACCCTGTACTTTATAATGTGCTGCTGTCTCATTATGACCACACACCTCGGCAGGCAGCATGATTTCTTGCACTTGGCTGGCCTCAGATTCATTCTTTCATGAGGAGTGATGTGTTACAAAGCATTTATCAATATATTAACAGGCTTTTGTTAGCTTTACTGACATCTGAATAGTTTGGTCCATAGCTCATCCACAACTAAATGAGTTTATCCTTCAAATACAGATCAATGCAAGGCACAGAACATTCTGGAGATGTTCATGAGTTTGATGCCCATATGCATTAATTTTTAAATGACAACAGATTTATTATAAACTGCTCAAGGGCAACATTAGTCATTGCCTATGATTTGTAAATCTTTTGCTTCTTTCGCATTCCTGCAGTACTAACACCTAACTCTCAGCTGTCAAAAACAATCATTTCATTTAAAGACATGATTTTCCATAATGATAATTTTTTCACCTCTCTCTGACTATTGTTTTATATAGGATTTTCAAATAATTTCATCTTATAACATATGTTTATTTAGGCAGTGAAGGATCGTACAGGATATTACGTCTTGTAATATTCTAGGTAACAAGAAAAATAACATACACCCAACTTCAGTGTTTTATTTAACTCTTTTAAAAATATTTCTTTCCACAGTGAAGCATGTATTCCCGTTACTTGGCAGGTATTTGGACAGATAGATCCTTACCTCAAATAACTTTTTTGCTAGAGTTGGAATTTGGATGAATTTGACCCCTTTCCTTAACTGTGTTGGTCAGTTTATCAAAATAAGTTATATTAGATTTTCTTCTGATATTTTTAAGTTCTAAGAAGAAGTATTGCTGAAAAAGTGCCAGAATGGTAATTCTCATTTTCTGGATGAATTGAATATATTTGGAGCAAATTGTTCAGCTGTGGAAAGGATTGAGGCCCAGAATGCTTTCCAAAATCCTGATGAGTTGGATTCTGTGCCAAAGCTGAACCAGTATCTCAAGGCGGATTTTTTTTTAGCTCCCTTGAAGAAATCAGCCCAAACTTGGTTGGATACATGGCACCTCTGCTAAACAGCCTGAGTGCAAACAGATTTGTGCCTTTATCCCTTGGTGTCGTGGTGGCCCCCATTTCTATTAAAGTTTATTCTGTCTTGACCCATCAAGCTGAGTTTGGCTTTGCTCCAAACCCTTCTTGGCAATAAGCACAGACTAAGCAAGTTGAGGAGTTTGGGGGATGTTTCTGGAGCACCAGATAATGCTTTATCCTATTAATTACCAATTTAATGCTGGTGAGCTGTCTTTTCTCTCCTTGAATTAATACCCCATTTTGTACCTTTGTCTTATGTGTCTGTTTTACTAACCCAGAGCCTTCACCACACAGTAGTCACATTTCCCAGCCAATACCTTTCCTGGAATCTGGGGCTATGTTAATATCTGCCAGTTTGCTGGAAAATGCTCACAGCTCTGTAGGTACACAGCATTTGAGGGAGACAGGTCTAAACTGATTTATGGAAGCAAATTACCCTCTTTAGAGGGGTGGCAGCAGTGGTAACAGTCATCAACAAAATGGCACTTCCTAACCCAATATGCACATCAAAAACCACCAACAATAGAGCTAAAAAAGTAATATATCAAGGTGCAGTATATTACATATATATGTGGGGGTGTGTGTGTATATATATATACATACATAACTGCACACACACACACACACATATATATATATGTAAAATATGTATATATTATATATATCAGTTCTACCATAATGGATTTTGCTTACTAGATCAGCATCAGCTTGTGACACATTGATCCATGTGTTCTTCTTGATACATCACTTGGAAACTGCTTCCTACTTGGAATTCAAATTACATGTGGTTTCAGTACCACAAGAAGTACTGATGAAGTAATGCCTGCTTTGCTAATATGATAAAAACACGCAGATATAAACTCTGCAGGTCTAAAAGCCATCTGATGCCACTTACACAGCATTGAGACACTTAGAAATGGGTGATAGAGATGGTGTACATTGGTCTTGGGAATGTGTGCCCATTGTGAGACAGGCCTTTCCTGAGCTCTCAGAGCCCTAGGAAAAGGGCACATGAAAAGCCAAGTTCATGGGATTTCTATTGCATCTTTGGAAACTTTTTTCAATACATCTGAAGCAGTTTTCCTTAATAACTTAGCTTTAATTTTGGGCATGTTGCATATGACCATGTTTAACACATCCATAATGTGTGATTTATTTACTGTGTTCACTCTAGGATGTCAAATTGGTAATTGATAAATTGTGGCAGTATCTAGAACTTAAATATAGAAGCAGCTGAGACTAAACAGTACAAGAACAGTGTTAGATATATTTAAGATTTTGCTTTCAGTGGACTTTCACAAGAGAAACTCTACAACATACTTAATTCCAGACATAATTCTAGGTCAAATAATCTGGCTACAGGAAAAAATTAGGTAACAATGACAAATTCCACAGTTCTTGACAACCCAGTTTTAGAGGTGTGCTTTCCTGTCATTTCAGCATATGCATTGCTGTAAATTAGTAATTCATCTTTTTAGGACACACCTATCAGGCTTCAGGATACAACTTCAATGCCTATGACTGGAGGAGCCCCAAGCAGGGCAGTTTGTCCCCTCCAGGCAAAGCACGGAACCACCCATTTCATGATCCAGGGCTGAGTGACGACGAGTGGGATCGACCTGCAGCCAGCATGTAAGTTCCCAGACAAGTTTCTGTTCTCTGGTTTGCAGCTGCAGCAGTGCCTCAAAAATGAACACTAGCTGTCTTGAACAAAATTATGTTTTTCTAATGAAGTTATAGCAGCTCTTCCGTTAAATATGATACACAGTATATTTAATGAAACTTACTGGGACGAGTTTATGGATGATTATGATGCCAAAACCAAGACATATATTTATTTCAAGTTACTTCTGCCTATAAAACACAGCATTTATCCCTTAGGAATAAACAAATGAAAAAATTAGGGCATTTCCCTGGGCAAGTTTCAAAAAATAATCTGATCTGTTTTTCAGTCCACAAAAATAAACCTAGAGATAATGTGGCTGAAGACAACTGGTATGTTAATCTTTTGTCTTCTATGAAAATTCATTTTGGTTTGGGCAAGAAGCACAAATTACAGTCTTCTTCCATAAATGCTTGAGACATTCACATTCAGTAGGAGTAAAAAGTGATCCAGGTACAAATGTCTTGTCCAAACTATTGGTATTTTGCCATGCATTTATTCCTCCTCTCCTGAGAAGTAAATCTCATTTTCAGTTAATTTCTCTGCAGACAAAAGCAATTCCTGAGGAAAAAAAAAATTACTTCACAATTCCTGGACATAGTGAAAGACCTAAAAATCTATCTTCTATTATAAGTTTCTTTTCTTTTGGATTTGTTAGTGGATCCATTGCAGAGACTTGGGTAGTTTCTGTCAATGAACAGTTCTCCCTCAGACGTGGCAAGACAGGCATCACAGTAAAAGAGATTTCTGTGCTCTTTGCAGCCACCCTCAGGACCTGCAGACATGCATGTCCTTCATGAGAAATACACTTTTTGGTGTGCCAGCACAGTGAGCCTGAAATCTCAGTTTGTGAAAAATTCAAGTTTAGTGTTAAAAAAAACCTTCCTGGTGCCTGTATAAACATACTGGGTAAGGCAATCCATGAGGTCCAGTCTGTAACCTTTGAAATACAAATCAAGGCAAAGTTTAGATGCTGCTTTCAGAATTTGAATGACAAACCCTCTGATACAGCCCATGGCTTTGTGGCATTTTGTCTGGAGACAAGCCTGGCAAGATGACAGCTAAGATATGAGCAAGTGTGAATTCTCAGTCCACGTCCAGCTCCTTTGGTCCCTACTGCAGAAGCACACTGGCAGTTTTCATAGGCTAGTAGTGGATGGTGTTTAATAAAGGAAATAAGATCATTTTCTTCATATTGCCCATTCTTGGTAGCCTAGTATTTTAGTTTAATAGGGTCTTTATCCACAGTTACAGCCCATATTTTGTTCTCAAATGAGATGCAGCCATGGATTCCAGAACACCTACTGTTTTGCAGCTATGTAAGTAATGGGCTGAAAAAGTTGATGAGCAGTGAATCAGGGAACTGGATTGTAAAATAAAGAATCTTCTAAATGAAAAGCATGTGTTCTATTACCATTTTAAAGCACTGTTCAGCAGAAAGTATACACATTAAAGAGTCTTGTTCTGCTTGTCAATGTGACTTACACCTGAGAGATACAGTACAAATTAAAATAATGATTACTTTAATGCTGTATCTGTAAAATGGATGGTGCCACATCTGATGGTGTTGCTATCCCTAGTGCTGGAGGATTTGAGAAGGCTATGTCTGTTCTTCAAGCCTGTTACAGGAATCCTCAGAAAAGCACCTCTTCTCTTGTAGTTCTAGCTAAACAACTTCTCTTCTTCTCTAGCTGTAGAAAGTAATTTTTCTTGCCTTTGTTTTGTGTAGCACAGCTTCCAAGAATATGTGGCAACAGAAGGAGACTGAGACATTGGGAGATAATCAAGAAAACCATTTAAAGCAAACATCTGTAGAAAGATCAGGTGGAGAGAGCATCAGGAGCGTGAAGAAAGAGGGAAAGATGTGGAAAGGTGCCTCTGGAGGGCAAAGGAAAGGTGGGGGACAGCTGGAAGAGTGGAATACTTCCAGGTAGGAAACCAAAAAGTTCACAAAAGTGAGATCCAGCTGGGCTGAGGCAGAGGTGAGGGGCAGGGGGTGTGAGAAGACAAGGGAAGAAAGGAAAAACAGTTGAAATGAGAAAAACAGGGTAAAAGCAGAAAACACTGCATTAACTTGCTGTTGATTGACAGAGAAGTTTCAGTGGGCAGGCAAATGAAACCGGGGAGCTTAAACCACTCTATAACCTGGTGTCTACCTGTCACTGGCGGGTAGGACAAGCCTGTTATAGTTCCTGCTCCTGAGAAAATGTTTAACACATTAAAACATTAATGCTTACAGGAATGAGTCTGCCAGATCCAAGAACCTCCTCATTAAAAAAAACTCAAAAACACAAAGATTTTTGTCTCTCATATGGCAATAAGAACCAAATCATAGATACCCATGTCTTCGTTATCTGTCCTACTGCCTTTTCTTCAGACTTTTTATGCATCTGAATTTCTGATGGCTCTTTAAAAAAGCATCAGAAAACCAAATATGTTCATTATGGATCAAACAATATTTCATGACTTAAAATCAATTCCTCAGGTTTTAGATAAAAAAGACGTCTAGATAAATTATTTTGGTACCACTTCTGTTTTTTTGATGTAGTAGCTCAGCTATAAATTACTCATGTGGCTATAATGAAGATGCAAAAGTTGAAATTTCACACACCAAGAGACGTGACTCAGAGAAAGAGCAAAAGAGGAGAGGAGAGCTGAAAAAGAAATTGTTTTCACTAAGAAGTCCAGACAAAGAGGTATCATGATTTTCTATTTCACAGAAGTCAGAGAAGACATGGACCTCCAGTTCTAGGAAATCCAGGTTTTTCTGTCGCAGACAATTGCCTCAAATTATCCTGTTCATTAGCTTAAGATCCATTTGATATCATTAATATGCAATATAACAAGAGATATTGTAATGGATAAATTAATCTACATTCAACATTGGCTATTGAAAGAACTACATAGAATTATTGAAAAAGCTCATTTCAGAAGTCAAGGATCTTTCTAAAATCATGTTTTAAATACTTTCTTGTCTTGCCTGGGAGGAATTGCATCTGTGATCTGAGTAGGTATTCTTGCCATTGCTGTATCTATTGCAATATCTTAGAAGAGACACTGATGCTAGGTGGAGAATCATTGCAATAAGAGATTGAAATGGCTGACCATTGTCTGCTTGACCGATTGTAGCTGTAAGAAAGCATCTCTGAGGCAGAGTATCATGTGTGTGAAGCATTCAAGCTGTCCTCCCTTGTGCTGGGCAATTCTCCTATTTAAAGGCCATTCTGTAAACAGAATTACATTCATGCTATTCTCAGTAATACATTGTTTGTCAAGCAAGGCCTCAGATGCTTCCATAATAGTGTTTGCTCTGTTTATGTGCTGTTAAGCACCACTAGCTGCAGTCCATGGGCAGCTGCTCCAAAGTAACAGCTTGCTGCCACCAAAAGGGTGAATTGCCACTTTCCTTCCTCATCCTTCTTCCCCTGTGCCTTTCACATAATCAGCCCTCTCCCATGCAGCAGCTCTGATGCTTATGTGAACCTTTACTGAGCTGCTTCCCCTTGCTAAGGTAGAAAAACCTCCTGCTTCCCTCCCTGTATACACACATACACTGTAAAGATGTTGCTTTGGGCTGTGTCACCGCAGCCCAGAGTTGTGGTTTTTATCAGGCCTCACTTGCTGAGCAACTACCCTAAGCATCACTGTCACCAACATCTGCTCAAGAGTGCTTTTAATAAGGCTTTGGTGCATTTATGAAACACCAGAGACCTAACTTTCCATGCAAGACAGTGGCATCCCTGAAAGTTTCTCTGTGTTTATGTATGAAATGATTGGAGCAGTTTATATTATCGCGATCAGCTGGACTTAAATTGATAAAAGCAGTTTAGGCTGAAGGAATCAGGTAACAAGCACCACCAAGCCTCTTCTGCAAAATCTTTGCAAAAAAAGAGGACTCTTTTCATATTGCCTGGGAGAAGTCTGTGAGGTTGAAAGGTTTTATTGCAAATATTTGTTGCACGGAGCAGCTCTGCACACAGCTACTGGTTGATTCATTAATTTTCACAGGGAGGTCCTGGTTTCAATCCAGTAAAAATGTGTATTGAATTGTTCTTGGAATCCATTTATCTCCTTACTGAACAACTCGCTGCTCAGATCCTGCCAGCTGCTAGTGACTGCCAGGTTATGAGAAGGCTTGTCTGTCATGTGCTCTGCATGTCCATCCAGCCTCTCCTGGTCAGCGACTCTTCCCCACTCTCCTGCATAACGTTCTGTCATTCAAGTTGCAGTCTGTGGCAAGGCACGTGTGTAATATATATTTTTAGAGGGGGGGAAAAGTCCACATTTTTTTAACTTTTCATTGTAAATCTAGCTTCACAGGTACCCATGATAACACCGAGGCTGACCAGGAGGAAAATTTCTGGTCTCAGGCTCTGGAGGATTTAGAGACCTGTGGCCAGTCAGGAATTCTGAGGGAACTAGAGGTAGAAAAATCTTAACCTTTCTTTCCAATTATAGAGAAATATAATGGTTTTTGTTTGGTTTACATTCATTTTATTTTCTCCTTTTTTCTTTTAAGTTGCACTAATCACACCAATTCATTTAAAAGCTTTAACCCTTCTCCACAGGACAAGGCTGACAGGCGTCTGTGTTTGAGAAACATGACTCTCTTGGTACCTACCCTTTACCTCTATATTTTTGCTTGTGCAGCTGCCTCCCCTGCCCCTAACCAGAGCTGTTTTCTTTTGTGCAATGCAACCAAAATTCTATAAACATGTTCACCCCAGTGCTTTTGACTTGCAGCTTCTGCTGTGCATAACCATCGATGCTGTCTGTACAGGCAGCCAGTGGCACAGAACTTCTAAGTGGGCATAACCTTCCTGCAGCAATACATTCCATTCACTGACAGATGCTTCATGCAGCTTTTCTTAGCATGTTGTAGGTTGTCTTTCAAATTGAAACTTACTTTGATTAAAATGAACATAAAAGAAAATCAGCTTCTCAAAATGTTTACCTATAATCACACCACTCTGAAAGAAAAGAAGCTGCCACTGTGAGAAATGTTCATTATACAGAAATTTCTTGACAAATTTTTGTATTTCATCCTTAAGTTTATTACAAATCTAACCATGCTTTGTGTTAGATTGTGCTGAGGGCACTGGGGGAAGAAAACAGAGACAGAGTAACTTAGGAATCTTTAATTGTCTAATCACCTTTTCTGTAAGTTATCTAATCAGAACAATTGCCACTATACTGCCAGGTAAAGCTACAGAATGAAAGGTCCTAAAAATATTTTCTTTTATGTTCTTTTAAATTCCTGGAGCTGCAAAACTGGCAGAATCTCATTTTCATTTTTATGTTATATAAAGTCCTTTAGCAGCCAGGAGGAATGTGAATGGCATAACTGGGTAAAAGTTTTTCAGTTCAGATTAATTTACTTCCTCAGATTTATGGCTTTTGTATTGCATGTTTGGGTAGAAAAATGTGATTCTCATATATTTGTTATTGAAAACCAGAGAAATTAGGAGAAAATGTTATAGTTAGATATGGTTTCACACTGCAGGCTTCTCTTGCAGTTTTCAGTATTCAGAGCATAATAAAAGGATATGGAAATAGATAATTCCAAAAGGGAAATAGGTCATCCATGCTGACCAGAATTCAGTTACTTCAACACACTGAGTTTTCCTCAGCCTTTCACAAAAGTGAAATTCAGAACTGTAGACGTACCATTTGTAGCACCGCCTCGTTGCACAACCCCCAGCTCTGAAAAGAAAGCCAGACTCATTCAGTGTGACAGGATGCTGAGAGTGGCCATGCCTCTACTTTATGAAGTGCCATGGTATAGTCAAGGACTTCTTAATCATTTTTCGTTTCAAGGTCTTCAGTCAAAGAGCAAAGAAGGCTGTTGTTTGCCAAGTCCTCTGGCTGCTTTTGCTCCATCAGACAATAGTATCAGTCATTACTGAGCACAAAAGAGTGTTATGGCTACAATCCATTATCTTATAGTGAAAGTAGTGCTGGAGCTGTGAGAAAGAAGGGTGACAGACATGCTCACCAGAGTTATAGGCAAACATTTATTTGTCTGTTTTGCCCTTATTTTTTACTTCTCCCATTCAAACAGGCTGTCTGCATCCAGTACCTATCAGAGTTCAGGTTATGGTTTTTAAATTTCCCTTTCTAGTTGTCCATCAGAAGAGATAATAAATAGGAAATTCAGCACACCCTGTCCCTGCAGTGGCTGTGCCAAAGTGCATATGCCTCCCATTCCCCAGAGCAGAAAATCTTTCCTAAGGGTGAAGGCTCCTTGTTGTGCATGGATGCTTTTCAGGTTCAGTCTGTTCTACCCAGTGGGTGAGGTGACCCCCATCATCATCTTTCATGATTTCATGTATTCTTTCATCTAAAACAAAAGGCTTTTACTGAGATTAAAACCAGCAATGAAACCAGGGCCAGTATTAGTGCTGAGCTAAGGCAGCCACTCCTGCAGTGTGCGTGTCATGCAAAGTTTCTTTCCAGGCAGTGAGCTCACCTGCATTGAGTTTTTCCTGAGCTTGGGGTAGTATCCAGGCACTCTGCCCATGCTGGCTCTAGAGCTACCTACATATTCTGCTGGCTCACATATTTTTACCTTGCACACACAGTCTGAATTGTAAATGCCTTCCTGTAGTTCCAGTTCCAACAAATGCAATTATGCCATAACTTAGATGTTGTTTTATTTATGTGTAAAATATTTTTAAAATAAGCAATTACACTACATACTCTTCAGTCTGCCAGGGGACTGGCTTACAAGCACAGCAGTTCTGGTGCTCAGTATTTTAGTTTGAAATGCCATCTGAAAGCTTTTGCCCATAGGGTTCATATATTGTTATTGTGTTTTGTTGTGGTCCTTTATTTTATAGTGACTTGCAAGCAGATTGAACATCTATCCTCTTGCCTTTTGCTATGCCCTGAGTGATTGTGTTCTAACAAAGAATAGAGGTGTTTTTTCCTACTGCTATGAATTAACCACTTACTTAACCCACATTCTCTGTTACAAATTAACCTGTTCATTAATGCTCTAGGCCACAATCATGTCAGGAAGTACAATGAGTTTGAATCATGAGAACCCACAACCTCGTAACCAGCTGGGAAGACAAGCCAGCTTCCAGGAAAGAAGTTCTGTAAGGCCACATTACAGTCAAGCTACTCGTAGCAACACATTGCCATCAGATGTGGGGAGAAAGTCCATGGTTCTGAGAAAATTTAAGCAAGAAATGAAAGAAATAATGTCACCAACTCCTGTGGAGTTACACAAGGTCTGTAATTTTTCTTCTGACAGCTTTGAAATAATATATTCAGCACAGGAACTCTAATTATATGGCAACACAGTAAGCACTTTTTATAATGACTCCACAGACGTAATTTGGGGGCCATGCATATTAGTTCTTACAAACACATTAATGATAGATCCTTGTGGGGGAAAACAAATGAATAAGATGCATCCTTGTCTACTATTTCATTTTACAATAAATCCTCAAAAGGCACTGCTCTTTTGACAGGAGCATCCACTGGTAATTTGAATTGACAGGACCAATAACTCTTTTCTGCAAAACGTGTTCATTAAGAAAGCAAAGTTTAATTTCTAGAAAATAGATTTCTCCAGGAAATTACTCAGGAGGGTTTGGGGCTCCCATAAGTCCTTTTTTAAATTAGTACTCATTTTGAATCAAATACAAGAGATTCGATGTACATAATATAGAATGTTATTTCAAATTAGGTATTGCTTCTTTTCCCTTTAAAATTCCTTTGCTCTGAAAAGGATAAATAATCTTCAGACTATGCAACTTCTCACTGCTCAAGATGGTTGAAATCACTCCGTGATGTGGAGGTAGCACTGGATAAAGTTTGTTTGGATTTGCACAGCAAACACCTGGCCACTTCAGGTCTCAAGTCCAGTGAGGCCATAAGAGCAACCAGTTTGAGGGACATGATAATGTTGTTCTCCCTGATGGGAATGAGCATCCCATTTCCTGCACCCATCTTCCTCTTAAAGGTCTGAGATCTTTCCAGAAAGGAGGCAGAATACAGGGGAATTTCATTAATATGTCACCTGGTCATTCTCAGGATATTTGGGTTGGTTTCTAATCCCTGTGGATTTGCCTGAGTTTAGTCTGTAGTTCAGTTGAGTTCAGTAACGTAAGGACTTGCTGCGTGTGGGCTAAATGAATGTTTATAGAAGGTAGAAGAGAATTGATCTCGTATACGGTAAATTAAATCATTGCCAGTGTATATGGTCAATAAGGATGTGTTGTCATAGTTTTAAGCTATTCCTGTTTCCAGCTTGATGTGATCAGTGGAGTTAGGTACTGTGCTCAGTTTTTCTGAGTGGTGAATAAATGTGAACTATAAAACCAAAATATGCCAGTAGGCATTTCACGATGTGCTCACATTCAACAAAGGCACAGTTCTGGATTACAAAACCAGCCTTCCATGTTAAAAAAAAATGTTACCTGGAAAGGAGTCCTCAGACTTCTGTTAATAAGTCAGCGGTATTCTGTGATAGTAACTAGCTGTTAGAGTCCTGGGCAGTACAAATAACCTGTCCATGAGCTTTCTTTTGCTTCACTGACCATTTTTAAGATTGCTTTGACCTTCCCTTGGAGTAATTTCCAGATTTTGTTCAGACAATATATGCAGGTTTCCCCTGTCTGTTGAAGTAATGCTGAGCTTGCTTTTACTGTCTGTTCTGTCATCCAGAAAAGTGAGTCATTTCCTCTCTAAAAAGCTAAACATTTAACCTGTACAGAGGATTTTCCAAATCCTTACAGTCATTCAAGAAAAATAGAAACTAGTGACTGGATCTTATGCTCTGATTCCCCAAAGTAAGGGTGTACCCCTATGACACATGCAGGTTAGCTGAGGCAGCATGGACTGCTTTTTATCTGAGCAAGTTCTTACTTGTTAGTTTTCCTGCTGGTTCTTGTGTAGTAGTGTGCCTGCTACTTTCTGTCATGTATTCATGTTCATTTTTGTATTAGACTTCTAGTTTAACACTAGTAACCTGTTCCTTTGGACAGCTTGTTCAGTCAGAGTTTTCCAAAAGATCTGCAATGCCACAGGAATGACTGTAAGGGAAACACCTTGGTTGAAGTAGTTTTCATGTATCCTCTTGCTGGCAATGTGTTCTGCCCTCTGGGGGTAAATGTCTTAATTAGATGGGCCACTGAAAAACAGGAAGACTTGGAAAACTGTGATGGCATGGGCCATTTTGAGATACAAGCTAAGGCATAGCTTGTCTAAGACCCCCCTCGGCAGATTGTCAAGCACGTACTTGGCTACCTGCTGCTGAGCTTTCCCAGCCTCACGGGCAGGGCAGGGCAGGTGCCTTTGTCCTATGTCAGTGTGATGAGTCTGCATCCCTGCTGAGGCAGGGCCTGTGTGCCCACAGGTCAGAGTTCAATTTGCAGCAAAGTAACCTGAATTCTTCACTGCTCCTTCTCTCTGCATTGCATTCACCAGTTGTGCACTTGAACTGTCTTGTGTCCTGAGGAAACTAGGATTGAGATAAGTGTCCTACAAATCTCTTCAAACATTTGTTCTAGATGGTTTAATAACATTTAATTTAGCTGGATAGTGTATTGCTATATCAGTACCCCAATTTAATGAAGGCCTTTAATGATTTTATCTACTTAGGTAATAATACAGATTAATATTTTTCTAAAAATCATAGCAGACCATTTTTAGAAGTATCATAGAGCACACTTTCCTCTGAGAGCAAAAATATGCACTAGGATCAGATAATTGTTCAATATTATTATTGCAAGTAGTCATTAACCTAAAATTACAGTCAGTTAAAATATCTAAATAGCTGATCTGTGCAAGATGCATGAATTTAAATTAAGCATTTTCCCATAGACTTGAGAGGGAGAAGAGGCATAGGCACAGACTCAAAATGTATAAGCTTGTGTTTTAAATTTGTAACTATTTAATTGCTTATGAAATAGGAATTAAATTTCCAAATCCACTTTCTTTTTCCCTTAGGCTCCTGATGTAAATTTAAAAGTCTAACAAATCACCCAAATGGAGATTTTGCTATTGAGATCAGACCTTCTAAAGAGTTGTGATCAGCAGTAGGTAAACCAGCGTGATTTAGGTGTTATGTCTGAATTGTCTGAATTCCTTTCAGAGAGGATTGCTGCAAGTCAAGATGAGGAACCTGTGGTAGGGCTTTTTCCATACCCATTATTAAATAGAAATTGAGTATTTCGGGTAGCAAGGCTTTTTTATCTTTGAAGAATATATGTTGCCCCGGGAAGAATTAGCCCCAAAATTATAACCTCTAATACAAAAGAAAGTTGTCTGCAGATGACTTCCGTCTGAAAAATGTGACAGCTGTCAAACATGCAACAAAGTTAAATTGCTACCTCATCCCTGAAGTAAGCATCAGTTTCTTTAAGTTCCAAGCTCCTGTTAAGCACCGCAAAAGTCAAGAGAAGATAGCCGTAAGGGAAGCAGGTTGTAAAAATCTAGGATCTGTAGATCTGAAGAACCACAACCATCAGAAAATACTTTGAAATGTGTAAGTTGTGATTGATAACAGACTTGGGATGATCATTCCCAAGGTCTGTGCCCCTCCCTGTCCCCTGTGTCCTCCATTGCACTAACTTCCCACTTTCCTCTACAGCAAAACGCCTCTTTCATGCCCTTTGTAATTCGAAATGCTCCATTTTTTGTCTCACAAGGTGGGCATGAAGTAGCATGTGCATTATTACAGACAAGATCCGGGTTTAGGTGCGCTAATGTGTAATGGCTCTTCCTATAGGTGTCTAGACCCGAATTTGTGCGTGTTCTGTTTGCTGATAGATCGCTCACTGAAAACGGGAAAAAGCAACACTGTCATTGAACATATGAATGGGACACTGTCCCTGGTGAGCTATTCTACACTCCAGTTTGGCTTTGAGAAGGTCTTGACTGTAACAGTGTCCAGTTTGGGATCTGAAACTTAAAGAAAGATGTTGACCATATGGACAGGGTCCCGAGAAAAACAAGCCTTATTTCACATCACTGCAGAGAAAGACAGAATAAAGTGATCTTGTTCTCTGTGGATAGCAACAGGCTTAAGCCTCAGCAAGGGTGATTTAGTTTAGACCCAAGGGAAACATCTGAAGGACTAGAAGGGATTACTTTAATAGACTATGGAATCTTGATTACTAGAGATTTGAAAATGTGGGGTAGATAAATGTATCTCTGAAATGGCTTAGGTGCAGCTGATCCTGTCTCAGGACAAGAATAAAGTCTAGATGACTTCAGAGAGTCCCCTGTTTCATGTGCTTTTGTAGTTCATCTGGGGCTGGATCCAGTTCCATTTGGTTCCAGTGCCTGAAGAGGGGGAAAAGAAAAGGAGTAAGTGGAAAATGGAAGTTCCTTTTAAAAATTGTGCCACCTATGCTAGAACAGGACAGAGTATTTCAAGTCTTCTTCTCTTAGGCATTATAACCCATTTTTACATAAACTTTTCAAGGCTTCTTTAAGAAGCAGTTAACTTGAAGAACTTCTGTCCTTTGTGATGCTGAGGATAAAAAAGTTACTTTGCTAGAAGAGAATTTGGGTCTTGGTCCAGAGCTAGTTATTTTTCATTTCTGCCAGGAAGTGCACAAAAATCTGTCCGTAAAATATATCTCCCTGTTTTTTTTTTTTTTTAGTCTTCAGAATGGTGGTCTTACAGCACTTTTGTAGCAGCTTCATACACACTTTTCATTAAAGCCATGTTAAACATGCTGTGATATCACAAACAAAAGCCTCTGTTCGTAGCAAATTACTAGAATTTCCCTAGAGTCCTGCTGATAATAGCTTCTGTTGATACAAATTAAAATAATTTTTTGATTAATTATTGTGAATTTGTAGATAGGCTTTTCAGTAGCTGAAATGACTATTGACTCCTAAAGTTCATGCCGGGATGGAGGACATATGACAGGTTCAGCTAGAATTTATCTTGGAGGAGGATGGAGGAAAAGAGGGCAAAAAACTTAAACATCATAGTCCCTGCAAAGTATGAAATGACAGCTCACACCCAAAAAAGTCACTGGCAGGAAGAAAACCTTTAGCTTAAGGGGACTTTAGGTGTGGCTTTCTGCATTGCAGTGCTGTTCAGGGGGAGAAAAACAAGGGAAGAGAATGAGCTGGGGTAAAGTAAGGGACGAACACCACTTCGGGGTGTTTGTGCTCCCCATGGCACAAGACTCTGATGTTTTCACAGCAGTCCCACAATGCACCAGCCACATCTACAGAGAAAATGGTGCTACTGCTGCAGCCGCTGCCCTTGTATCCAACTGCTCTCAGCTGCTGCCCAGGATAGCTACCAAACCTACTAGGGTGTGTGATTTCATTCTGGTCAAAGCAGGGCTGATACACCCCTAAAACCAAGTCAAGAAAAATGCAGAGAGCAGGAAAGAAACCCAAATCCCAAATCCTTTATTCCTGTTTCGAGACAGCCTGGTCTCAAAACCTTCTGGCATACCTTTTCACACTGGCAATTTAAACAGGAGCTCAGCAGCTTTCTGAAGGCAGCACCAACCAGTGCTGTGCCACAGTACTGCTGTGCCTTGGCATCCTTCTGTGAAACACTGACCAAGTCCTCAGCCTGCTTTGAACAGGACACTGGACTAGAGACTTTCCAAAGTCCCTTTCAATTCAAATGATTCTGTAATTCAGAAACATCAGGAAGGAATTCAATGGCTGGTGCACACACAAGGATGCAACACATCCTTGGAACATTATTTGTACCAAGCCACTATAAAATTTTGGAAAGTTAATGTCATTTTTATGAGCCAAGGTATGATATACAGCACTAAAAACACAGGTTTGACTGTGCAACTGTATCTGTGCACCGTGGCAGACCACTCACACAATTTACTTGCATGCATCAGCACCCCTGGTGTGAGGGAGGACCAAGAAAAAATAAAAACCTAAGCATGCCACTTACCCACAAAGAAGTCTCTATCTGTCAAATAGCTGAATTCACAAAACTATCTGTGAGGACTTGTCTTCTGAATACCTGAAAAACCTTCTCCTAACTGTTTTCCTATCTTCTGTTTCCTGCTTTTTAATAACCTCATGGTTATGTAACTGTAAGAACACTGCCTGCAAGCTCTTTCAGAAGGAGCCTTATTTGTACTTCCTTAAAAGATTGCATTATAACTCTTATACTGAGCACTTCTGAGGTTAGGCTTTACAGGGTGGACTGCTGCCTGCCCAAAACCAGGCAGTCTAGAGCTTAAACTGACAATGGTTTTTATTCCCTTGATTGCAAGACACAACACCAATTGTTTGAGGCCAGGTCTTCATACTTGAAGCCAAACTAAGCCTTATCTAGTACTCAGATCCTGGCAGCTAGAGAATAGAGAGACAAAACACTAAGAATGAAAAAGTGACACCAGAAAAGGTGGGCTAAATACCACAAATTTCCAGCTGACAAGTAGAAGTGAAAAGGGGTGTTTATTTACAGAAGAATAAGGTGGCTTCTGAGAATATTAACATAATGTCAAAATGGCAACAACTTTAATACTGTAAGTACTAAATAGTAGGTAAGTGATCTCTCAATGTGAAAAAAAAAAAAAATCACCAAAACCATCCTAGGAAGAAAACCTGTCTCATGCTTGTAGAAATGGGGACAAAGTTTTTTTTTCTTTCTCATCACATCACCTCTCCTCCACAGGTAACTTTATACAAAGACTCTGATGGAGAGGACTTTGGGTTCAGTGTCTCAGATGGTTTATTGGAAAAAGGAGTGTATGTTAAAAACATTCGACCAGCAGGCCCTGGTGATCTGGGAGGTTTAAAACCATATGACAGACTTCTGCAGGTAATGTTTCTGGCACTGTGCAGATTTAGCAAGAAGAGACATGACATACAGATTACTTAGTAAAAAGGTTTATAACCACACTGTGTGGTATTTGAGAATGTGTCTTTGGAGATGCAATTGTAGAAAACTGCAATTTTGCAGTTTTGTTACTTGGAACGGCCCTGTAATCTACATTGCTTATTATATTTTAAGTAATGAGCACCACTGTTTGTCTGTATTTCTGCTGGGAAGGGATGTGTGTAGGGAGGACCAGGAAGGACAAATGACCATAACTGCTCTGCACCACAGGCTGTGCTGTGTAGATTTCTTAGATTTCTTTTCTTGGCAAGAAAAGGCAGCACTTCGTGGAGCTTTGGACTTTTATGCAGTGGCATTAAAATTGGATTTTCTGTGCAGTCAGGTTTATAGCAACAAATTCTTTCAGAACGCTAGGTATTTTTGAACTCCAAAGGAGACATACAAATGGTCACTAGGAAGCTGCAATTTCCCACAGCGTTTTCAGACAGGTGTTTATTTTTTGCTTTTCTTGATGCAGACCTGAGAATTATTTCTGCGTTTAATCCAAGTATTGACTGACAGAGTTGGAATAATGTAATACTTACTCAGCACCACACTTACCACAGTGCCAAGTTGGACTATGATGGAAAAGCCAAATTACTTCTCAACTAGCCTAATAAAATACTTTACATAAATTTTTATATATTAGATAAAACCAGAGCAGACTTGAACTGAATTGAAATTTCAAATGTGTTCTGCATTTAAATTGACAAACACCATGAAAGACAGAAAATCTATGTGCTGTTAAATGTCATTATTGGAGTGAGCATTGTGAAAACTGGCAACAGCCAGCACCAGCATAAATATCCCCACCTTTGCTTCATTCTCTTTAAAAGTGAGTAGAAAACTTAATTGATGTCTTCAGACCAAACATCACAGTTAAACAGTCTTATGCTGGGCACTTGGAATAGCTAAATGAAGCTTCAGATTGTCTTGTGATCTCTTTTTTTTTTTTTTTCTCCCGTAAAACAGTAACAAAAATCAATCTTCTCATCAATCAGGTAAACCACGTTCGCACCAGAGACTTTGACTGCTGTTTGGTTGTGCCCCTCATCGCAGAATCTGGCAATAAGCTGGAACTGGTCATTAGCAGAAACCCACTGGCATCTCAGAAAGGAAGCTCAGAACAACACACTTCAGGGAGTGGGGAGTGGAGCGACCCGAATGCTGCCTTCCTTCAGCAGAGCGGACACACCAATGTTATCACGGAGACACGGGATCCTACAAATACCTTATAGCAGAAACCACTGGAGCAGGACATTCGGTAACAAAAGACAATTATGGTGCTAAATCCATTCAAGATTTCTCTGAGATTGAGGCTCAGATGCTGTACAGCACTGAAAAGCACAGGAGGTCAGTTGGTCTGTCTCAAGGCTTCTATTAATCCACAGTTACTTTGGAAGTAGTTTCATTCTTCATTAAGTCATTTTCCATTCTAAACAATCTAGGATTAGTTACAAAAAAATACATAAGGGCCTTTTTTTTCCCCAAATAAGAAACTGGGGAGATGTTTTAAACATGATCTAAATGTTCTTCTCCCTTCAGCAACAGCAGCTGTTTGAGGGAAAAACATGGAGTTAACCTCTGCTAACAAACAGTAGTGTCCAGGTTATGCTGTTTTTAAAAATCCTTTTATGAGGAAGGTGCTGCTGTGTGATGGACAAGGCAGAGTGGTTTCCTGCACTGGGTTTTCCTGGGAAATGGCTACATCTCTGATTTTGGAAACCTTTATTCGCTGGCGAGAAGGGTACACACATTACACAAAGCAGAGTTTAGATGCTATAACAAAATGCTTGCAGGAAGCTGCAGTTCGCATTGAACATTGCTCACCACTTCAGCAAACTTTGCTAGACCATATGTTATTCCCTATGCAATGAAATATTTAATGCTATGTCCTGCAATCTGTGGGGATTTTTAAGCAGAGACTTTTTTTTTAGTGGGATAAAACCTCTGACAAGGAATTACTGAAAAGAGCGAAACTGAAATGAGTTCAGACAAATTAGAAACGTCTTTTTAAAAGAAAATGGCTTTTTTAAAATATGTCAGTGGAGATTGATACAAAAGCTCTTTAATGATCCATAAACCTGTAAACTTGTAGTCACACATGAGCTTTTTAAGTCAATCAGTTTCTTGAAGGAAGAAAGGTCCTATTTAATATGCTTTGTTTTCAGCCTTCTTTACAATAAACATTACCCCCTGCAACAAATTTTTAGAATATAAAATTGTAAATATATTTTGCAAACACATCACACAAATTGTCTCCTCTCCCCTCTCCCCCCAAGCAATAAAATACTGCCAGTTGCTTTACATGCTCACCAGCAGCTGCAGTGGTTTATTCTGGTATTCAAGTTGTTATTAGTAATTATTCTTATTGGTGAATATAAAGATACTGGATTTGTACATTTGTAGAGTCACCATATCTAAGCAATCACCTTACAGAGTTGTTTCTGGTCTATTTAAACTGTTTAATGTATCCCTCTTGCTGTTTCCAATACATAAACAAGCTCACTTGTCCTGCACACACAAAGTATCTCTGATTTCTATTTCAGCACTGCCAGAAAAGGTCAGAATGACATTACAGGCTGAATCATGTAAAAAAATAAAAACAAAACAAAACAAAAAGGTTCATGAGTCACTTAAATATGTATTTTTATTTGTAACAAATAAGTATTAAACTGTAAAGTATTTTTGTACAAATTTAATACTTTAATAGCATGATATTTATCGTCTATGTTATGTTTTTTGAAATTAAAACTGTTGCAAATATTTGTATGGAAAAACTGTATAAATTGAAATAAACAGTGATTTGAAGACATTAAAAATGAGGTAGAGTTTTTCTACTTCGTATTTTTCCCAGATTTTCCCCCATGGTTTTAGAAAAAATACCATTTTTATGTTTGTGATATACTTTTTCCTACCCTATATGAAAAGATTGTTAAAGGTAAGAAGGTTGTCCACATTTTAGTGCAATGTGTCTGATGTTTGATTTAACATTTGATTTATTAATCTCAAAATTGCAATGCAGCAAGTCCCACAGTATACATGAGAAAGCTGAAAGTGGAATGTTATTTGAACTCTTGATTTGGAGTTTTGCTTTCCTTACCAAGATCATCATCAGCATACAATTATTAGCTAAAGCAGCAATGGCAAGTTCTACATCATAGAAAAAGTTTTCTATGTCACTGATTGCAACTTTCTTGTTATGTCTATAACAAGATTAAAATCCATAATCCCATCAAAGCTTCATGGCCACAAATCTGTCACATCAGAAACACCTAGACCCCTTTGCAAACTGTTTTTTTTTACTCAAAGAATCTATCATTTTGGCACATCGGTAAGAGCTTCTCATCAATACTGTAGCATTTGGAGATGGATAAATCGTGGTATGGACAGCTAGGAGTCTTTAAACCAAAATACATCCTTGTGTATTTTTAAAAGGAACATCTGGAACCACAAACACCTGTAAATTCATTCTTCAGCGGAACAAAAGAATTACATGATTTTTGATGACCAGTACACCAGTGAATCTACTAGAAATGGATCACTGAAAATTTAAGAGGTTCAGCATAAAACAAGCTCTTCTTCATAGAACATGCAAAACCAAGAAAGCCTTTGAAAGGCACTTCCATATTCAGCGTCTCCATCCCAAAAATCTTCAACAGGTTCAGTAAAGGTTCATACCCTGACCAATTAATAATTGTCTGTTAGCTTTTGAAAAGCTTCCTAGGAATTTGCTGTCCCAATGTTAGATTCTTAAGTCTGGAAGATCCAAGTGGGGATTCTTCTACTGTTGTCTGTCAAAACAAAACAAAAACATTACCCAAGTTTGAAACTGACCTAGAACACATTCGCTTCTTCAAAACAGGCTCTTTCTCCATGAGCTCAGAAATTAGACGTAATGAAAAAAAAAGCATTTGTTATCAGGTTTGACTTTATAAAAATCAATTTCAATTATTACATTTTATATACATCTCTCACAGCATGTCACCTAAACACTGACATTTGTGCACTATAAGCTGATACAGGCTAAGCTGCCCAACGGATCACTCTGAGAGTAAAAAATGTATACGCTTACTACTATTGATCTTTTTTTTCTGTATTAGTCATATATTACTCTGCAAAAACATCTGCCAAATTTGACTGCTTCACCAATTACTGGTAAACTTGAAAATTATTAAATAAATGTTAGTAAAACAATTGTAACAGTGCCCTGGTGACTTGCAGTGGTGAAAGAGAGTGCAGAAGTTTAAAACAAACTTTCTCGGTATGGAGATACTTACCGGGGGTATTTTTGTAGCATCCTCAGATGCAGGGATTTGTCTTTTACATGGACTTTGCTGCAAACTGCCCATCTTCTCTTTACTGAGAACTGATGACCCTTCCTGTATCATGAGGTCACTTTGAAGTTCAGGTGGGTCAGGAGCACCTTGAGTAACAGAAACAGACAGAGTCTCGAGCTCTTGACTTTGCCAGCACTTCGTCAGGGGAGAGAGCGTTTGTTTGGGACAGTTGTTTGTTTCTGCAATTGCCTCTCTCAAAAATCTCTGCAAACGCGTTTTTCTGGTGATCTGCTTGCTCTTTACTGCTCTCCTGAGGTGCAGTTCCTCAGCTATGACATAGACACGGCAGCGTCCCCTGGTCACAGCTGTGTACACATGCTGCCAGTGCTGCCGGCCGGCGTTGCCAACCACATACACCACGGTCCTTTCCTCCGAGCCCTGAAACGTGGGAGAACTCTAATTCAAAAGCTGATCTCCAGGAAATAGTTTTAAAAAAAAGACAAGAGTGATGAAGTTGGAGGCAACTGGGGACACTCCTGAGAATGTTTTCTATCCTGTATTCAAGGAATTCTAGTTTCAAGAAAAGTTTCTGGTTCTTTCATGAGAGAATAGAGTACATTAGCTCAGCTCAGAGCTGCTGTGTTTTTACCTGGAATGTGTGAATAGTTCTGGCCCAGGCATGCTTTATGTGACACAGCTTCCTCAGTGCCTTGTAGTTCACAGTGTACGTGGAGCCGTACGTGCTGCTGATGGTCAGCAAGCGCTGCTTATCAATTTCTGCATCCTAAAGGAATAGCACAACACTCAGCAGGGAGCCTGGATCAGCAGCGGGAGCAATGTCTATACTTCCCCATTCTAGCTTGCCCTGAAATTACAACGGCTGCAATGTCAACCAGCTCAAAGTTTCAGAAGACAGTAAACCAAATAAATTGCTGTCTCACTGACCACCTTGAAGGAAAAGTTTTCACTGTTCAGGGCCTACCCTAACTACTCATACTTTCACTGCTCAACTCACTGAACCCAGCAAGAAAACCAATTTTGTTACTGGTTTTTGTTTTGTTACCTGTTCCTTTTAGGCCAGCTTGGTTTTCTGCCAGGGAAAACTTAAGCTGTAACATTACTCTTTACTTCAGACTACGTTAAACGTTATCTTTTTCAATTACAATACATTTGAGTATTTACAGACTGTATTTACACTGAACACAATCAGACCAACTAAAACACATTGTACAAAAAAGCCCAGAATTGAAGTTATTTTAATTTTCTACCGTTCCTTGCCTCTTCCATGCCTTTTACACAACTGTTTAGCAGAACTAAGTATGTATTATGGATCAAATTTTAAAAGTGTGAATTGTGTTGTTATGGGGATTCAACAAGCACTGAATCATTTCCCACCAGGTTTTCTTTGTGCAAGTTCTTGCTGCAAGGATTTACCTCTGTTATGAAAAATATATCTCCATTGCAGAGTCGTTTGCCCTCCTCATCAGACTCTGCAGTGAGTGTGGTTTCTTCTTCACTTCTGCATTCCTGGCCATTAGAACCCTCTCTGACACCACAGGCTGCCAACAGATCCTTGAGATAAACATTGCGCGTGCTGGCAATCTTGTCCCCAGTTTGAAACAGAAGTCTGTTCTTATGGTCTCTAGGTCAGAGAAAGAAAAAGGGGAAATGTATTTGCAAAGTGTACATTTACCATCTCAGTATTTTTTCTCTTTCCACTCTCTATACTTGACCCAGATTAAAAACTTTTAAGAATATTTAAAATAGTTAGGGTAATGCATTTATGTCTTGAACTTCTGTAAAACAGTTTGGTAAAAAACAGAAATATAGAGAAGTACAAAAATATTTCAGAATCTATTCAGAAATCATATAGTAGCAAAAATAAAAATTAACCTTGAGGGCTTTCTTATGTTGCTTTTATATCAATTTTGAATATTCAATAGTAACTTAAAATCTCAGAATTCACATAGTGAATTTAAATTAAAAGCAGTTTACCACTATTCAAAATGAGATTAAAGAATCCATCAAATAAAGTTTATTCTATGAATGATTTATAACATAATCAGATCTAGATGGAACATTGGAATATTTTACGGTATTGGCCCAGCTGTAACACTTTTAAAAACAAAATTAAATTGGTCACAGGAAAAATGCGAAACACTTTTAACATTTACCTTGTTAAATGATTTGAATAGTGTTGGCAACAAAGTTCATTTATTAGATCACAATCTTGCCTAAATCACACAAAACAAGAACATGAACAAAGTCATGATATACAAAACATACAATTACAGCAATGTCATATTAGCATTAATTTATAAATAATGGAAAAAACCCTTTTTCGTCTCTGATGATCTTCCACCACCTATTAAGAACAATTACTTATTCAGAGTTTAGAAGACAGAGCAGTATTTGTCTAAATACCACAGAAAGTTTCTGCACTGTACACCTAGATTAGCTAGATTTGTTTTTAAGATAAAGAAGAAAACTAAAGCTAAAACCTGGACAGATTATTTTCTGTCTTTGGATATATTAAAAATAGCAAGATCTATTTGCTTTTTAAAGACTTGGAATTTTAACATTTAAATTCAGCTTAAGTACCTATAAATACAGTCTAGAAGAATCATACACAAAAATCACTAATAACAGTATTGTACCTGAATGCAGACTGGAGAAAAAAATTGATACCAGAGTTACTCAGCATTCACAAATCACTTATTAGCTCACTGGGAACCTGTAAATAGTGGGTGTTTTTTACTTACTGAGAAAATGTTCTTCACCATTAAAGGTGGAGGAGATTTTTCCTAAGTAGCCTTTTGTGCAGAACTCAAGGTTATGGACTATTGGTACTAGTGCACATTATCCCTTTTATCCCTTCAGTGTTTCTGCAAAGCCATGCGTACTATTCATGCTCCTGTGATTACTAACTTCCAATCTTTCTTCAAAGTGTGTTAGAGCCCTAAATCCCACCCTTCTTAAGTGATGAGTATTTCAAGTATCTAGTAGTTTTATACTATTGCCACTCGTCTCTCCAACTCAACACTATCTCTTCAACTCATCTATTTTTAGATTGTGGCTGCTAGCAAGGATTTTTTCAATGTCTGCCTGTACACTCCATTACCTTCTGAAAGCAATGAATTGCGATTGTTTGGCATCCTCCAATCCCGGCCCTTTTTTAAGTAATATCTTTATTGCAGTTTGTAAATCTGTTTTAAAAGATGTAAAAAGTAAGACATTAAAATATTCATAATTTTAAAAAGAAAAATATAATTCAATATGAAATTGCCTTTGCTTATTTCTTGCTTTAATGACATCTCAACTTGTTTAAAACAAAACAAAAAAGAAACAAAACCCACCCCAAAAAACTCCCACACAAAATGACACACTCCTAAAAGAAACAGAAATACACCATAAAACACTCAAGAAAACATCATGCACTAATAATCCACTATTAAAATCTGAGCAACAAGAGTGATATGGAAAGAAACAAATTCTTATTTCTGTGTTAAACAAAGCCACATGAAGCAAATTTCATGCAAAATAAAGTTTTGATACAGCTCATTGAAGAGGTAAAGATAAATATTTTCAAACCACAGACCTATACACATGGATTTTTTTTAGTATTCTCTTTGCTGAGCATTTTGCTAGAGTAAGATAAGGTGATAATGTTTGTACTATTTTTTTTCTGCATTTCCCTTGAAGCGTTTTGATGCATATAAAAGAGAGGCCACTCAATCCACTTATACCCAATAAATGTCAAAAAACCTCAGTAAACAATGGCTCTAGCCCTGACCCCATACATTTTAAAAGAAATACTGGCATCCCTTCTTAGAATTTCCCTAACTCAATTCTACAGCTGGGAACACATCCCTGTCCAGCACACCATATTGTTACAGTCACTTTTTACTCAAATGATTCACCTCTGAATCAGTTCTGAAAATCTCTTAAGGTTTGACAGCTCCAGCTACAATACAAAAAGACAACCACATTCGATTACAGTGGTGGAAGCTGTCCCCCATTTCAAAGTCTAACTGGTGAGCTGGAGCTCTACAGCTCATTCTTTGCACTTAGAGGTCTTGCTGTGTGCACTTAGAAGGCAAAAGACAAACCATGCATGTAGCATTTAAATTTATGCCACAAACAGCCAGACTAAAATCTTCCAAAATTTTTGTTACAGACAATAGTCTATGCTTTACCAAAGGGAAAATCAAGATCAGAAACTGACATACTCTCACAATTCCCGCCAGCAGGCAAAGCAATAAAAATAAATTTCTTCTCCGGGACTGGCATTGTTATTTCTTCATTCCAAGCAGAAACTTTCAGCACCTCATCAAATTCAGGAAGCTGCCGGTGAGAGATTCTAGTCCAGAGTATTGGAGGGAAACCAAAAAGTTATTTTCAGTTAAAGAATTCCAGCATATCATCGTCTGCATCAGCCTGAAGTTCAGCACTTAGAAGTCTTTTATCATCTACACTACATGCCCTGAAAACTCTTTTCTCAGAGCATAATTTGATTTCACACTGAAAAAAAATGGTAGTTTATTCTCTAAACCCTCCATCACCACAGCAGATACTTAGTATTACTCATATAGTTCTTCCCATGGGAGCAAAATGGACTGAAACAGAAGTGTTATCAAAAAAGAAGTAAGAATGTTGGTAAAACACTTAGTAGTTCTGGACATCTTGCAAATGTTCAGAATATTCTCATATTCAATTAACATCAAAACCTAGATTTTCTTCTTAGAGGTTTAAAAAAGAAATCAAGCACTAATAGGAAACAGGATAATTTCCAAAACAAAAGTAATGCAAATGCTGGAAACATTTAGACTCTTTACGTATTGATAGAGAAAAAAATAGAAAGAACCTGTGATGTAATGGCCCTTGACATCTAAACTCCAAGCAATTCAGTCTGTTGTAGTTGTTGTCACACTTATCAGCAATGTCTATAAAGCTTCCTTTTTGGAGGAGCAATTGTAAGCCATTTTAGAAGGCATAAAGTCAGTTGTGCATTTACAGCTCATTTGAAAACAACAGAGAGTATCTGATAGCATAATAGTGAAATACATCCCATAAAATTCAAAAACATTCCAGCACACATTTTTTTGTCCAATATATACATCTGAAAAAAATCTGTAGGGTTTTGTTGCTGTTGTTTTGGGGGTTTGTTTGTTTTTAAAACCAATGTTACGGATTTGGACTAAAAAAACTAACAGAAGAAATACTACAGAGTCAAATCTGGATGCACTGCTATTTGCAGGTAAAAGGCCAGGCAAGAATTACATGAATTTTTCACACACACATCAGGATATCCTACCTTGACGCATTATCTACAATTAGTTGCGATTCAGCTCTGTGGTTAGTTCGCAGTTCCACTGAAAAGCCTCTTGGTTTTAGACCCTCAAAGATATCAGCTAACATGTTTCCTGGGTCTATGCTTGGTAGCTGTCTAGTATCACCTAAACAGAATGCATGTTGGTTTTTGTGAGAAGGAATAACATATCATCTCTTGAAAATTGTCTTAAGAAAAACAAATACACTCAAGCCTCTACATAGTAACATCCATCCTTAATACAATTCACATGAAATCAAACTTTCAAGAATCTGAAAAACTTTGGGAATAAAGTTGTAGTGTAGTTTTTTTATACTCTTGACCCAGTAATGCTTTATTAGCAAGTGCAAATCCTTCTCCCTGATGAGCACTGACAGTGATCACATCTTACTCAAACACACTTTGAAAGCTACGTATTTTAAAACAAATGCCATAAATGGCCTGTCAAAAAGGAAACCTCTAAGAAAGCATAAAAAATTGACTTTACATTTCTTTGCTTTCCTTTTTATATTAAAACAAGATGATCCTAGCATTAAGAATGGCTTGAAAACTCCGTTCTAACATACAATTCATATGCTAACAATTTAAGGAAATCAGAAAAGTTTTCCATTTGCAAGATGTAATAACCTACCACTTGGAAGTCAGAATAAGACAAAACACTGCTAAGCAGATAATGGAGATACTGATACTTTCATACCAACAAATTTGAAAATTGTCTACCTCATCTGACCTTAAGAAATAGCAGAAGTACCCAAGTACAGAACAATGTAACATTTTAAAAGACTCAGTGGGAGCTCTGATACTTACACTGTATATTGGGCATTATTAAACATTGTACAATGCTAAATTTGCTGTTTCACTTACCTAGAATAATAAGTTTTGCAAGCTGAGCATGCTCACACAAGAGTTTCAAAACTAAACTAAGAATGTGTACAGACACCAAACTTCCTTCATCCACAATGAGAACCGTAACTGCAGAAAATTTCCATGGCTGTTCTTGGACACTCCGCCTCCATGATTTAAAACTATAGATAATCTAGAAACAAATAAAGCAAGCTCTGACACTAATCAACTCCAAGCTATGTTATAAAAGTAGACAGTGCGGTATCATCTAATGCATGTAGAGCTATTATCCGAAATTCTGAACTTACACCTGTAAAGACCCAGAAGACTCAACCATTCAGTCTTATTTTCCTCCTCAGTGAATGCATTTCTAGCTAAGATTAGCAACACTGACTTACATAGAAGCACAGTCTTTTTTTTCCTGCAGGAACTGTTAAAGACACTAGGTCAGTAATAAGGTTGCTCAGCAACAGAACACCTCCTACTACAACCTGCTGTCATTAATAATACCCAAAATTGCATGGGGAAGGGGAACAGGCAACTAACTATCCAGTCCCCAAAGATAAAATAAGGCAACAGTACTTTTTATGTTATTATGATTTCTATTTATATGGGCTATTCTGTAACTCCAATGTCTTCTTGGCTCCTTTGCTACCCAGAACAAGGCAAGACTTGGCCTAAGTTTATTAACAGAGTTTGCTTTCTACTTTTTTCTAAAAAAAAAATTCACAATACCTAACATTAATTAAGGAAACTCTGTGCAAATGAAATTTCTCTCATTATTCAACTCCAGGCTACTGATCTTTTCATGAATGTGCTGCTATGATTGCTAGGCAACAGGATCCTAGAAAACAGCTCTACCACCTAGAAATTATTTTTGTCTTCATTAAAATAAAATGCAGAACTGAGAAGCTGAAAAAAACAGATGCCCTAGAGAAGCACAAGTTTCAGATCTATATAAATAGTAAAGAAACCAAAGTTAGCAAATAATGTATTTCAAATGACTGGTTTATGATTCCCCCAAAACATAATGCTGACTTTCAGATGCTGATAAGCTGTACCCAAGCATTAACATTAATAACAATAGGCTACACATTTCTTAAGGGAAGTTCAATAACAAGCTGCTTTTTTTTTCCAAAACAAGAATGGACAGTACCAAAAGGTGTTTCAGAACCTAATTAAAAAAAAAAAAAAAACCCAAAAAAAAAACCAAGAAGCAATACCCAAAACAAACCTTACCTGATGCAGCGTATATGCAGGAAGCTGTGTTTTTTCTCTCAAAAGACTTGTTGCCCTCCCTGTAGGTGCAGTGAATAGTACATTCAAATATTTTTTTGCACACATATTCTCTGATTCCCAGTGGTGATCAAATGTATTCCATTCCTCAGATGCATCCAAGTCTCCTTCAAAGTCCTTAGAAGCAGCTTCCACTTCTTTTTCCATTTGCTTTAAATGACGAAAAAGGCAGCTAACTATTGTACTCTTCCCACAGCCTCCTTTTCCACTTATGATTGTGACAGGATTAGAACAAATTTTTTTTACAGCAATCACCTGATCTGTGTCTACCTCTGCTTTACTTTGGATACCAGACACAGAGCCCACCTCCTTTTCAGGGAAGTGATTTTCACCATTATGATTGTCCGGATTATTTTCCTCTCTTTCATGTGCCTGGGTAATATTCATTTTGTTATCTGCACTTTCTCTTGGTGCCTCAGAAATGTTAAGTATCTTTTTCACATCCACATCCAGTTTCCATGTGTGGTTTGACAGAAGGTCACCTACATACATTGCAATATCTTTTTCAGATCTGTAAAGATGAGGCAGAAACACCAGCGTTTTCTCCCTAATCACTACATTTTGCTCTTTCAAAAATTCAAGAGATTGCCAAACATGCTCAATGGACATGTGTTTGGATACCAAACGAGCTAATTCATCTTGATCTTCGTATGTGTGTCCCATTTGTCTACAGCGTGACTTGAGCTGATCATACAGAATTAATGCATTCTTCTGCAAGTCAGGAATCTTCCAGAGGAGATGTTCACACTGACAGAAGGCAGCCCATGTTGCCTCACAGTAAGGAATGTTCATCTCCTTATACATAATCTTCTCCCCAAAAAGAGTAAAAGCAAACATAGATTTATTTCAGAAGATGTTAGCCTCTTGCTGAACAACATTCCTCCTAGTAAATACAAATTGCAATTCAGAAGGTGGAAGTTTGCAAAAATTTACTTATTTTTCATAAAGCAAAGTACTTAAAAGTAAGCTGTAATGATAATTCCTCTTAGTAAGCCTTCTGTATGAAACAGGTACTTTAAAAATAAAAAACCTGGCACAGAAATTGGGTTATTAGGGAGAACTCGTGCACACCAAGTAACACATTTTCATGTAAAGGTACACAAACTGTAGAAACAGAGCACAGGAAAGCCATTAGCTAGAATACTGTACCCAATTTTGAACGTGTTCAAGAAATATACCACCTGTACAGACACTACCACAAAATAGTGAAAGATCAAGATGTGCAAAACAGATGAACTATTGAGAGCAAGAAAAATTAATTGCACTTGCTCAGTCGTAAGAGAAAGAGCTAAAGAGAGTCTTCAAGCAATAAAAAACTGCAGTGAGAATGCAGGTCCTTGAAGCAAGAGAGCAGCAAGTCCATATTGCATAAGGAACAGTCAAATTGGACACCAGGAAAATCTTTTTAAAGGAAATTATGTGAAACACCAGAATATAGTGGCTACCCTGCTGAATCTCTGAAATTAGAGCTCTTAAAGGCAAGTCAGAACATCTATCAGTAAAAGCACTGGGGACCTAAAGAGGGAAAACCAACCACATTTGTGAACACCTAAAGTTATATCTCTCATGTGAGGTACAGGAGTGCTAAGGTGAGGCGCAGCAGCAAAGCTCACGACAAGCGCAGCAAAGGAAAACAGGAAGGTAAGCAACCTCTGCAAATTCCATTGCAAAAAACGAACTACTGGACCAGATGATCTCTTACAGAGAAACTTAACCTTACTATGAAAGCATAGATATTGTTCTATATATCTGGAAGAAAAGTCTCACTTACTGGTATAAAATTGAAGTGAACAGTTGAGGATTTTGGCCCAATTACCTCAAGCATTTTATTTTCTGTCTCTTGTGGAAAATACTAAACAAATGGTTGTAACAAAACCACTTTCAAAAATCTTCTGAGATTAATTAATTCTATACCAACTGGAAAAGCAAAACCCTTTGCTAAAACTGAGTCCAGTAGATCATCCATTTCCAAATAAGCTATGCTTAGCCCCTACAAATGCCCATTTAATCAAGCAAACCCAACTAAAACAGTAGTCTAATGCACTTCAAATGCAGCAAACACCATATTTTTACCATACATAACATTAGTTACCCTGCTGAATCCAAGTTTCCATGGCTCATCCTTCAGTATCTCATCCAGTTTTGTTGCCATCTCGTCAACTACCTCCTCACCATCCAGATCAGCCTTTCTTTCCCAACACATCTTATCTAACAGACAGCAAAAGTGGCGTGGCAGAAGAATTGGCAAGTACTCCAGTATCCTTGGAAAAGCCAGCGCTCCCAATACTGCCTTTCCTGCAACTGTACACACCATAAACACAGGAATTTTTATGTGATATACAAAGACTGTTGCAAAGCAATTTACACTGACTCTGGCTTCATCCTTCTGCCTCCCTTATATGCAAGACATTCCAAATTTCTCTCATTTTCTTACTTTTTATCACCCTTTTCAAAATTTTTTAAAGTCTGTTTTCCCTGCTTTAAGAAATAAACAATGTAAACAGATGACATAAAAGCAGCAATGAAATGTGTTTACTTGGAAATTATGTATCATTCACTTGGTTTAAAATGCATACTCAACAGCATTTTGTAGAAAGTCAGTTCAGCCCTCACCACGCCTGCCTCTTACCTAAAAGTAATTTTCATACGGATGTACAGAAAAACATTTCAAATGCAAAACAAGAAAAGAGGCTTCTAAATTTGTAGTATAAGATCAGTAAAGGAACTTACCAAAAAAGTGCTCTCCACTGGCTTTCTCAATGACGCCAAAAATAAGCTATCACTTTCCCTGTTTACCTGTCATGGGCTGAGACTGAGGAATAATGAAACTGATTTGCTCTATATTTTGCTTTAAAAAAGTAATTTCAGAAGAAAGAAAAACAAATTTTAAAAGAATCTTTTAAATTTAAACAAATTTAAAAAGACTTTCAGAATCTTTAGCTCTTGGGAAAAAAATAGGCTATTTTTAATTAAGTGTTAAGGAAAATTTAAAGCACTAATTTTTCTCACTTAAGTACTTTTTCTGATCACTGCCTTACCCTCATAAAGCCAAAGATAAAACCTTTTCCCTTTTAAGCAAGTACTTAATTTACATGTAAATCATCAATACATACTGTTTCTACACACAAAAAAATACCATGAAGGCTTGAAGAATAAACTACTCAAGCCCATAACAATTAATGACAACTAAAAAAATTTACAATCCTAATAGTAGCAACTGGGGTAGGGGAACGGTCTATATTACTCAATGATAAAGATTAAAGCTTAAAATGTAGCAAATTAAGGTAGATACTAGAAAAAAAATCACCAATTACAAGAAAGGTGAAGAGAGTACGTAGGCACACGGTGCAATCTTTTCTGTCATTACAAAATGAGAACAAAAAGCCCGAAACCCTACAGAACATTTTCCTCCCCTTACAAACGGGATTTGAAGTACAATTAGTTCAAGTCTAGCAGAGGCTCTGAACTCTCCTGTTACACACAATCTGACATCCAAAAGCATCACCTCCATCATCTGACCTGACACTGCCCAGTAAGCCAGGTAGTGGAAAACTTTGCTTGCTTACACATAACAGTAGATAGACCCAACCTGTCTGTACAGGTTATGTAAACAGATCAGAGCAAAACAAGAGCTCTAACGCTGAGGGCACACCTCAGACATCCTGACTTTCTCTGTATTTCAGTGTTTTGCTTCAGACCAGCTAAGTCTGGTCCCACAGACTGAATGCCCTTTACTGACTGGAGTACCTTAGGAATGCAAGTGGAACACATTGTTTGGGTTTCACCCAGCAGGGATACTCAGTCAGTACTCTCAAGAGACTGCATCACAGCGGGGACAAGGGGCATGTCTGCTTCAAAAGCACACTCCTGATCCAATCTCTAACACTCAGGTAGTCACACTCATGTAAATCACACCAACATTGCCCACAACAGCATCCTCAGAAGTCTGACCTATCTCCATGTGGAGACACACCAGTGCTTCCACAGTCTGCTCCCAGTCATACCAATCTGCTGACAGGCAGGATTCAAACACACCTAGACAGTCTATTTAGCGCAGCTGCTTAGGACTAGGCTGAACTCCTTCACTGATCCCTGTATTACCTATACAACTTTTGAACATGTGCCAAGCCTAAAAAGCCATCGCCACCGTGCTTAAGTAGCGATGAACCCATTTTTCAATATGCCTTGTTACAGCTGAATAAACTATAGGAGGCACCAGTGTGTTTGCATGGTAGAATCACAGAAGCATAAAATGGTTTGGGTTGGACCTTAAAGATCAACTAGTTCCAAACACCTGCCACTGGCAGGGACACCTTCCACTAGACCAGGTTGCTCAGAGCCCCATCCAACCTGGCACTTCCAGGGATGGAGCATCCCTAACACAGACAATTCTACTTAGCCTACAGAATTCAGCAAAGTCCTTCTGTATTCAGATCTTTAACTGATCAACTGTCCTACTGTCCTGACAGATTTTGAAATAAAAGAATCATTTTAATATACATTTCAAATGAATATATGTTACTTTGAATGTTGTATGTAAGATAGAACTCCTTAGCTTATAAAACAATTGGAACAGCACAGGATATACCTACATGATTTTGAGATATAATAGAAGATGTCATAATCCTTGGTATCTCTTTGGATCCCTCTTGTCTGTAGCTGTGAAACTTGGAACTGTTTTAGTTTTTCTTCAAGGTTGCTAAAACTCAGCACAGACTCCATAGGAAGCCAAGCAAAAAATTTTTCTTTCCAATCTTCAGGAACACGACATTCCGTAAGAAAGAGTGAAAATACTTGTCGGTTGTTTTCTTCTACATCAGTCTGCAGAAAATACGACGGATATCCTTGCAAAAAGTACTTTGACCCCATTTTTTTAGCATTAACATTAACTTTCCACCAAGGGTCAACTAATGGAAAACGTCCAACCACTTCATACTCCTTTTTGGTGCCACATTCCTGTATAATAACTGGATCATTAAAAAGAAAAACAAATCCAGTGTTAATTGACAGTCATAAAAATTAAAAGTTTGTGTCGATTAGGAATACTGTTGGTCCAATGCTTTTTTCTGTCTTTACTGTAAGTTGCAGTAGTAATAGTCATAAACTCCTGATGCCTGTCTCTCCACTAATATTTTTTAAAAAGTGAAACCAAACTCAGAAACAAGCACTAAAACTTCTTCTCTGAGCATGAGGAATAAATCTTGCCTTAATAATTAATTTATTAAGCTACTTAAATACACATAATATAATATAATATTATGATTTAATATGATGGTTTACTATTTATTCCACCTCAAGTTTACAACTGAATTTTAAACAGTTTTATTACAAAATATTCTATCACAATGCCTGCATAATCTTCAGATACCTTTGTATACCAAATATTTCCTGTGACTGGAACCACCAAAGTTATAAGGAATCAATATAATAAATTCTTAACATTTTGTATGACCTGGTTTGACTCCTCTTTGCCTTCAAAAAAAATAACACAACATTCCCTGATCGACAACTGCGGACTGCTATGATCAGAACAAAGTGGGTACCTATTTTTAGCAGGGCCTCTTCCTCACCAGGACAGCTCTTAGGTCTGCAATAACTTACTCATTTCTCCCTGGTTATTTAGCTCAGTTTAGCTATTTTAAAAACAACTTGCAGATAAAATACCTTTTAGGCAGAGGTTCCACCAACTTCACGTACTTTTCTAAGCTCTAAGCAGAAAGTTGGAAATCATTAACATCAAGCATCAACGCTCTCATATGTTATAAAAAAAAAATGTGCTTTTTTTGTGTAAAGTTAATTTGAATGGGAAAATCTTATGTTTTCTTACTGCTGCAATGCTGTGCCCGTAGAAAAGCAGAGATCACCACCTTCCACCACCTATTCATCACCAACTTCAGTTCCCTGTCCCTTCTCTTGTGACCAACTCCGGCAGCGGGCAGAGCCGGGACCTTTCCCACGCGCACAGCGCCGCTCCCGGGCCGGCGGGCCGGGGCCAGCGCCGCCTCCCTCGCCGCCATTCCCGCAGCGCCGGCCCCCGCTCGCCTCCCCCGCGCCCTGCCCGGAGCCCGACCCCCGTGCAGGGAGGGCACCGCAGCCCGCCCGGCCCGGCCCGCTCCCGCCGACCCTCACCGGCGCGGCGCGGGGGCAGCGCGGCCGACAGCTCCCGCCCGGCGGCCTCCAGGAGCGCATCCTCCGCCAACAGCTCCTCGAAGTCCTCGTCGCTCTCCTCCTCGTCGTCCGCCGCCTCCCACCGCGGCGACCGCAGGTGGCCCCACAGCTCCAGGGGCGCACACCGCTGCCCGCCGGCCTCCGCCATGCCGCCCCCGCCGCAGATCTGCCCGCCCTCGCGGAAGGGCGGGACGGCGGGCCCGGAGCGGCGCGGCAGGGCCGGGGTAGTCAGGAGCGACGAGTCAATTTTTTTTTATTTATTTATTTATTTTTAACACTTCGGGACATAATTCTCTGTCTTTACATGACCCCTACCACAAAACCATCAGATCATAACATCGCACTTCCAGTATATCCGATATGTTTCACCCGGCTGCCCCCAGAGTAGTTGAATGTAATGGATAACTGGCAAACTGTTCTCCGGAAGGCCCTCATTGAAAACCACCTTTCCTTCCTTACACTGTAACCCTGGCAGTTGCTGCTTCGTCTTCACTTTGGCTCAACACCGGATCCTTGCCTTTCCCGAAACGTTACTGATGAAGTAAACTCATTGATGAAATATACCAAGCCTTCTCATGTTCAGTATTGATCTCTCACTGAAGTCCCCCAGAAATCCTGCTATTCAGTCATGAAAGCAAGTCTTTCTATAACTTGTTTTAAACTGATTTTTACTGATTAGTAGTTAGCAGGTTAATATTTGCCATGTTGTTACATATCTCTGTTTTTTCAGCAAAATTTTGCAGTTGTATTTTTGCATGTTCACACCACTAGCAAGCATATGTTTTCATCAATGAATTAAGTTTCGTGAGATTTATTTTTCTAAAAAAATAATCATTTTGCTGACTCCCGTATTTTGATTTGTCCTGTCTTTATTTTTTTTAAACTATTTTCTTCCAATTTCTTATTTGTTTTGCTTTATACTGTCACACAGTACACTGGAGGCCACTGTGGATGTCCCACTGCTGCATCAGAGTACTGGCAAGCAAATTAAAGGAGATGCAAAAGCAGCAGATGCTGGTAGATTCTTCTAATTGAGATTAAATAACTGGGTGGTTTTGCACCCCAAAAGACCAAAGTGCAACACAGAAATTCCACCAATACTACACTAAATAGAATGCAGCAAATAATTTGCCCAGCTTCTGAAAAGCTGTCAGCGCACAGACATACTCTTCAGAACAGTAGCATAGGTTGTTGGTATGTGTGTTTAGAACAAGTGATGTATAATAAAATAGATCAACATACAACAATTACTTCTGGTCTAACCTAAAAGAAACACAATTCTTTTCCACATTGTTTCATGACTCCTTCCCATGCATAATCCAAGAGGCCTTGCAGCCACAGGACTACCCTACAAAGAATGTCCCCCCTCTTTGTCACCTTCCTCCTTACAAAACTGAAGGGCCTTTGGCTCTCTCACACAGAAGCATGGGACTCTCCCTCCGTCCTGGCACAGTTCTGTGCCACTTCTCCATCTCTGGGAATACCTACATCACTGTGTCAAAGTAATACCTATAACACGACAGGGACCTGTAAATACTGCCGTACTGTGTTAAAACCCAGCTGCAAGTCTCATGCACACAAAAGGATATTGAAATAGTTGTTTTCAGTTCTTATGTGATAAATATCGGTGTTCTTTCTCCAGCTTAATTCACAGATAATAAAGTAACTGCTTTACATGGCAGGCTGAAAACACATAGCCTATAAAAGGGAGACACAAGAGGGGATGGAAAGATTGATGTTAATTTAAAAAATTTAAAGCATTAGCTTACTGAAGTGTTTAATGGTGTTAGGCAGTCATACATTTGAATCAGTGCTTTAAGATACTTTTTTTCCTTATGAAACATCATTTCACATTTAACTGTGTATTTGTCTAAGTGAAACTGGATATCTGACTGCCTCAGTCTATTCTGAAAATACAAATTTAATACTATATTCAGCAAGGCTGACTGGAATGTCTTAGTCTTTCTACAATCCATACCATACATGCTGAATTTCTGTATGATGCCTTACATTTACATTTCTCCTTATCATCCAGTAGGATGCATCCTGATTATGAATGGCTTTATGCATGCCCAGCTTTATTAGGTAAGGCTTGATTTTCAAAAATATGACTATTTGCCACTCTTGTGAAGTCAGATTGGTTTTCTAGAGATAGGTGAGGATTACATTATTTTTTTGAATACTTGAGACTAAATGTTTTGCTCCTTTCAGGAAAGGAAATGAAATCTTGTGATTTTAATGAGGATCAGCTGGTCAAGCTTCAGTCCTTTTCCTTGCACTTCATGTCATCCCATTCGCTTTTATTGTTCTCACTTAATTTCAGAATTTTTTCCTTTTTTTTATAGCATTTCGTTTCTTCAATTTCTTCTCCCGTGTCTTTGTTTACCTTTCTTCCCTGATTTTGGGATTTCAGTGTGAAGAATTTTGGCGACTTTTGGTCCTGTTCACGGCACCTCATTTAATCTCAGTACATTTTATTGTAGTCACTCCATTTCCAAATTTTCTTTTTTTTTTTTTTAATTGCATTTTATTTTATCATATCTCCTTTCCAGAGTATTTATTACACTTTGTTCTCTGATTTCAAGATTTCATTTCCTTTCCTGTCACAAAGATTTTAAATCATACTTTGAAAAATACTTGGAAATCTTAGATAGCCTTTGGGGACTAGCTTATTCTCCATCATGTCTCACTTCAAATACCACCCTAAAATCCAAAAATGTACAGTAAACAGAAACATGTTTTGATAGTCCTTTGATTTTACCTTCCAGTGCACCATGATATCGCTGTCATGATAATTCATGATTCTTAAAGTATAATCCGTTGTGCCACTACAGAAGTTAGTTACTCTTCTGTCTGTGGAGAAAAAAATCTGTTTATAAATTTGAACGAAATATTGGTGCATTCAGTGAAAAAAAAATGCAAATCCCTGAAAAGCAAAGTCATGGTGAACAAGGAGAGATAATTTGCTGTCTCTTACTGCTTTGTGTCTTGTCCCACAGTAGCAAGTTTTCATCTAATAAGAAGTATGCCCATATAAATCTCCCTCTTTTAAATAGGTGTGTGAAATCCTGAAACAATTTTCAGAACGTTCTGACAAGTACCATTTAAACACTGAAGGGCTGACATATTGATGTCAGCCTCCAGATTTGAATAAGACTTGCTACATTTTTCAGTGTTTCCCCACACCAGACACCCTCTTTCACAGGATGATTAGCAGTTCATATTCAAATCTGAGTAGGACTGGGAGTAGGGGAGGATTCCTTAGTCTCAAATTTGCCTGCATATTCACTGCTTCCTGATCTGTGCTGGGATTTAAGACATCCCTGTCTGCCAAAACCAACAGTAAGTCTGAGTTTGCCATCTCTGAGCATCAACTGGAAGTCCTCAGAGTGTGAAATTAGGTGATGTATCTATAGTAGGATGCAGGAGTAGCAGAGAAAGGGTTAAACTGTCATTCTTGAGATGGAAAGGTTTTGGTTTTACCCTGTGGTCTTTCAGGGTGTCATAGAGCAATCACGTCCACAGAAATACTTTTCAGGAAGTGAAGTTCTGGACAGCAGCAATGCAGCCTAACTGCCTTTTGAGATGTTACACTGAAGTGCTGGACCCAAACAGCAGTGAGCTGTCCTCACTGCTAGCCACGAGCCTGCTGGAACACAAGGTCCACAAGTTGTCAGCTACCACCAGCATGACTTAATAGTGGAGTGTGGGGATTTTCGAGATCTAGGGATCCCATAAACAGGTGTCAACATATGGAAGCTTTCAGAGGGTGGTGGCTAGCGAAAAGGGGTTGTAAAACGACTGCAGATTAATTAGCACTTTTACTTACCAGACTTTCTCATGTGCAATTTCTTCACAGCTGGGTGACATTCCTATAGATGAGGGAAAAGTGGTAATTCCACTGACATTGCTTTTTCCCTAGACAGTAGATTTCAGAAAATGTCAAACATGCCATGAATGAGATAAATGTGTCTCACAGTCTTCATTACAAATCAAACTGATAGAACTTGAGACTTAAAACATTCAATTTTTTTTTTAAGTGAGTGTTGTTATAAGAGCATCATATAAGCAGCATGCTTAATCATAGTCTAGAAGAGGGGCTTTCTGAAAACTTGATAGGTGTAAGACAGAGCCCCCTGGTTAGGACAGATATAGTGATTTAACTTGGAACTCTGCCAATGTAAACCAGCACATTACCAATAATGTTGAACTCTGCTTAAAAAACATGCTTGGTGTTGTCAGGGCTTAAGGAGTCAAGGCAGATTCTTTGCATTTAATTCAAAGTTCTGGCCCAGGACTGCTCCTTATTAAAAGCTTCAGAAGAAAACCAAGACAACCTTTTCATTCTCCTTTCTTCCCAAGCCCACAGAATGTTTGCAGCGTCTGGCATGGATTTCCCCTTACAGAATGGTGACCTCATCAAGATGTGGGATCAGGGTCACTTGAACTTAACCATACTGTTGCAGGACATTTTAAAAATGGTTTACAAGTTATTATTTTCTGTGTCTGAGGAAGGAAAAAACAAATCCAAGGGGGAAAAAAAATCTGGATAAAATGGCTGCTGTTACAGCCAAAAACAAAAACCCACCCAAATTACTATTTTTATAATTAGATGTATGTGTACAAAGATTTCTGCTGGAATATATTACATTCACTCACCAGGCTTCATGTCATACTTGTGGGTTTGTATATCCCAGGAGAGAAATCCAGTAGTGTTATCTGATTCGTCAGGAACACATAAAATCTCTCTTAACACTGTTTCGTAGTGGGTAATACTTGGAAGGACTTTTTCTGAAACAGTCTGTATCTTGGTGGCTTATAGAAAAAATCTCCTATGTTTATCCCAATGTCTTCCAATAATGAAAAGGCTACAGAAAACAGAAACAACAACAACCAAACCAAAGCTCAAACCCCCAGAAATTGAAAGGCAGCCTTCTTAAGAAATGCCTGAAATTCTCCAGTTCTATTTGTAAATGAAAGTATGGGTAACTTGAATGACCATGTGATAATATTTTGGTTCACTTGTCCCTGGCTGCCCTTCCTCAGCCTCTTCCCCAACATCCTGTCATAATTAATGGTTTGGAGGAGAAATGAACTGCATACATCTGCATTTTTGCAAGAGAATCCAAGACTTGTTCTTTATGTTTATAATTTACAGAGCTATGCTGTTCTGTTCTCTATGCTGTTCTCTACCTTCCTGGTGAACCACACAGCACAGATCTGGTTAATAAACTCAAAATTAAATAGAAAGAAGTCTCAGAAAAGGAAAGTTCTCTGTCTTTTGAGATTGTCAAACAATAGGATATTAGTAAATATGTTTTAAGTATTGTTGTGCAGTCGCTCATCTTTGCTTTTTGAGAATATTTTTCTGATAACAGGGAGGACTAAAAAGGGGGCAGAGCGGGGTAAGAAGGTGGGGTGTACATTTCCCTCAGGATTTGACTGAAGACTAGTATTTTCTATGGTTAATGGAACGGGTTTTTTAATTTTCCTAAGCAGAAGATCACCCTGCTGCCAACAGTATCATGCTGTGTGATTGTCGGGGTGTGATTCTGGGCCAAATTTTTGTCTATATTTGCAAACTAATCTGAGCCAGAGCAGGGCCTGAAGTGGAGGTGTGCCACCATCCACACTGTCTGAGGCAGCTGAGGCACTCTGGCACATTTTGCCCTGTGTCAACAAACACCATCTCAGATGATGCCCAGGCCCTGAGAGCTTTTCTTCCCCTTCTCACAGGTCAGAATCAGGACCAAAGAACAGATCCTATTTTCTTTTCTGGTTCAGAGGTAGCCACTAAAGCTTCCCAAGAGAAGTCATTTACCAGTTCTACTTTGCAGCTGTTTGCCACTAAAGGTCACTGCTCCCATTAGCTCTATAAAGCTTTTTGTGATACCCAGATCTGGAAAACATATGTAGACACTTTCTCCCTCTTTAATTTTTATCTGGAGCTTTCCTTGAAAAGATCTAAATAAAAATGAGTAAGCACTTTTACAGTCTAAGGTCTGAGCCTGTTTCTAGAGGTTCCTTTGAGAGCCCTTCCAATTATTTGCCTTCAGTTGGGCTCCTGAGTTTAGCTATTAATCTTTCTTCATAAATAAATCATGTCTGTGCACTAACCCTCCTTTGTTGCTGTTCCCCCCAATTTTCTATACTTTTCTGGTAACGAATTTAACGCAATTTTCTTCATGTGGTCTTATAGCAGGTGGAAGTGCTCGCATTAGAGCTAAAACCAGCTTAAATGCAACTGTTCATCTTCTTTTGTAACAAAATCAATGAATACAAAGATTAATTTCTGACTAAGTTTGATTTGTCTCTTTTTCCTCAAACAGCCACTCCCAATAGGTGTTCTGCTGGAAGAAGCAAGGTTCCAAGAAGGATTTACAGAGGAGAAGGGATGGAGAAGAAGCAGATGAGAGATACTAGTAGAGTTGAGTGTTACAGGAAAGAATTTTACAATCCTCCCATTCATCCCAACTACTTCCAGGTCTGGACAGAGTGTATCAGACTGTAAACCCTGCCTTTTGTTTTTGTGAAAGGCATTCTAATACAAAGAACTTGTGGTTAATAGAAAAACTGGGAAGAGTGGTGGTGTCTTGTTGATTGATGCTGTCAAGCAGCAATGGGTATAGAGGATGGGAGGATTTAAAATCCACTGTGATTTAATGTCACTATGCACTTTACTCTGGGATGGCTTCCATCCTAAATAAACCACCTGGAGAATGAAAGTAGTTATGACAAGAGGGATATGGCAGCTCTGAACTTAATAAAAAATTAAAATGCTCATATAACGCAGTGCTGGGTCACACATCTAGTATGGATCAGAAGACACTCATGGAAAGTAAATGCACAGTGAAAGCTGAATTGCCCGAACCATGTGGCTTTTTTAGCATAGCAGGGATAGTAAAATAAAGAATAAAGCACCCTTTGGGGTCCTCAGATAGAGTGAAATTTAAGTTTTCCAGACCAAAATGCCAGATGCTGATAGAAACGCATTGTGTTTTGGGATTGATAAAGTGCTGCAGCTATTATGTTTTTCCTTTGGAAATGTATTAGACCTTAAGTGATCACTGCAGGCCAGGACTTTGTTATTTCTCAGAAATTACAGGATGATTTTTTTCAAAACTTAAAAAGATTTTTCAGTCTTGATTGCACATAGCAATTGTTTTGTGACCATGAAACCAGAACCTGTTTTCTTCACTGACATGTTTGCTCCCCTTTTGTTGATATACAACAGTTTTAGCAGGTAGTGGGTTGTGTGGGTTGTGTGGGTTTTGTAGTTTCATAGTTTTTTTGTTTGGTGCAGTTTTTGCAATGAACTTTTCATTTATTCTGAAGCATAAAATTTGACACAATACACAGCAAATAGATAAATTAGAAAGGCAAGTCTATTGTGGACTTCTAACATTTGCAATTTTGCCAAGATTTCTCTCATGAGTGATGGAAGAGTTTGCAGTGGTAGCCATGGTGTGTAGGAGTCTCTCCCCACATCTCCAGTTGTGCAACGCTCTGCAGTAGTGCCAACAAAGCACACAGAGAGGAAGGGTGGAGGGCAAACACAGGAAAATGTGGGGGCTACCTTGAACTGTAGGCTGAAAAATTTTAGACAATGCTGGATTATGGAGGAATGGGGGAAGATGTGAACATGGAAAAGAAAAAGAGGTCCTTTCTGAGGATGCAGGAGGAAAAAGTAGAAAATTAATGTAAAATAAAGAAAGGCAGACTTTCCATAGGTGTTTCTCAAGGAAAAAGCCCAATACTTAATAAGCAGTGCTGTCTCCACTAAACTTATTTAGAAACCAGATCCTGGCTAGAATTTTGATTAGTAATTATGAACATGTTTCCTTTCACCTACAGCTTTCCAGGGAGAGAGACAAAACATTGACTGAATCCACTGATTTCTCTTTTGTATTAGCACTACTCACACATCGTTCATAATGCCCCAAACAGCGGTAATGAACATGTTCCATACAGTGAGCTAACTGCATCAGAAATTAGGCGTTTAATAATAAGATGATCCCTGAAAAGTTACTTTTAAGATGTAAAGCAGAGAAAATTATTTCTTGACATGACACGTGGCAAAGGTTTTCTAACACATAAATGTCTTTCTACTCCTTTGTGTATGTCTACTCATGTAACAGCTATTCAGAAAATAATACAAATTTGTTTATATTAATGGGATAGATTTTGAAATTTAACTCTTCTCACATATTTGCTCTTAATTTAAGAGAGCTGTTCCTATGAAGCATACTTGCATGATAACATACTTGTCATTTTGTTTCTAACAAAATGAATTTTGCTGCATTCTGACTCATTTTGTTCACAGCTGAGAGTTCTTGAAGGAGACCCCCTGAATTTTTTAACACAATACCAACAGACACTTATATTCAGACTGTATTTTTATTACTAATGAAGACAGTCAGTGACTGCATGTATTGAATCTGATATTGAATTAATGAAAGACAGCATGTATGCAAATGTGCCAGGTCATTCTTCCACAATGTGTTTCACAATAGAACTCAAATTTTATGTGTGCATTTTGAATTGTGACAACGTACTCCACTGCCACTAAGTTTGAAAGAAGAAGGTCTTTATGGAAAAGGGTTTTTTAATGGTTGTAAGACCAGCCTAATGAGAGTCAGGACATTCACCTTCCAACATAGCACTGGTCAGGAACAGAACAAGTTTTTTCTTCTCTCCTAGCAATCATGAGTCTATTTTTTGATTATTCCCATCAATACCTTGATATGTGGATTTATTGCTTATCTAGCTATTCTACTTCCTGATGAGCCGCTCTTTTGGCCAGTCGCCATGAAAGTAAACGTTGGAGCTGAGACTAAGCTGTGGTCAGATGGACCAGATGTTATCACAGCGCATTTGTTCCTCCTGCTCTGCCAGCCTCCACGCAGGTGAAGCCACACACCCAGCTCTCCCAGCACTCATCTGCTCCTGCACCGTACTGGTCAGTTTATTTTAGCAGCTTGCAAAGCATTTTAACCTAAACTGGCCAGTTTTGCCAATTACATGGGTGAAGGGCATTCATGCTAAACACGATGAGGCAAGCAGACAAGAGAGTTTAGAAGCGTTACCTAAATTCTCGTACCTTAAAGAGACTCTCTGATCAGTTACCTATGCTCAGGGCATTTTGGCTCTGTTCTTGACTTGTCACAGGGTTAAGGGGAGAAATCCAGATTTGTTTGAAACAGCTCTGAGAACAGCAGTTAAAAGTATTTCTTGAACATACCATATATATATATACCTTCTAATACACAAGCATTATTTTCCTTCATTCTGATATCAAAGATGTGAAATATCTTCAGAGAATGAAATACCATCTCAAGATAAATCATGTGGTTTCCTACTCATGCTGCTCTATCAGAGCATCCAAGTCAGTGCTAAGCAATCTAGCAAGTGGAGGAAAGGGTGAGTCATTATTAAATGTATGAGAAGCTGCTTCATAAATCCTATATAATCACTTTTTCTGAGCTGACTTGGGAAAATCCTTTAAAGCTGCCTCATTCTATTTGGCATCCACAGTAGCTCAGTGTGATAGAAGAGATTTACCTTTCCCCAGACAACCTCCCAGAGCCGTTGCTTTTCAGCTGACAGCAAGGAAAGAACCTGTAGCAGTGTGTTTCAATTTAGAGTCAGATTTAAAGTCTTCGAAGGCACCTGAATTTAAGCAAAGCTCAGCCACATAAAACCAAAATTACAACTCGAGCCCCCTCATTCTGTAATTCCCTCATTCTGGAATTATTGAACCACCCTGGATACCTAGCTTATTTACTTCAAAGCTTTCCATGTCTCTGCCCAAAGCTCAGGGAGGATTCAGAGCTGGGGTGTTTTTCCTCTTAACTTTCCCATGGGGTCTGCTTCAGCAGCCCTCCTGGATGCCTAATGCCTTAGTAAAATCAAAGATTCATGGGTGGAAAGTAAAAGAAAAGGAGGAAGATGAAAGCCAGATGTTGAGCACTGATCCAGGGCAGGGAGGTTCCAGGGTCTCTGTGGACATTTACAGTGGCTCTTTCATGCCAGATAAGCTCCTCAAGCCTCTCTCCTGAGCTGCAGGCTCCAAGCAGATGTATGTGCCCATCTCCCAAGATGGTCAGGATTTTGGATCACACATAAACCTCGAAGCACCATGCTGGATGCTCCTTGCTGGCCCCCTCCTCGAGCTCTCAGCCACACGCATGGCCCTGATACAATTCCTGGCAGCACCATCTGCCTTGAAACGAGGGCAGGGCTCTGAGGTCAGTTTCAGTGCCCAAAATCTGGAGTGTCAGAACCTAGCTCCAGCTCTCATCAGTCTGGTCCCTGGAGTAGGAGAAGAGTCTGGGGTTCTCAAAGCCTTCCATCTGCAGCTGAGTCTCTCCTGAGCTGAAACCAGAGTCTGGAAAGCCAAAAACTGTAGTAGCGTGCCAAGAGGGCTCTTCAAAGCTGTCTAAAGCAATTATTTTATGTAACATTTTTTAAAAGATTAAGATGTGTTTTTCATCTTTGAATCGCTGAATGACAGTTACATTTTTTTACTTCCCATAGCTCTGGAATATTACCCAGGTCCAGAACAGAATTCAATACCTTGCTAATTTTGAGGGGTTTGACTTTTTCGATGACCAACCCTCATGTTCCTCCTAAATCCCTTAACTAATCAACAGATCTATCAGGGTATGCTTCTGAAGTATACTGTGCTTGCATTTTACATCAGCGACTACTGGCACAGAATCAAAAAGCCTAATTGGGCTTAAATATTCATATAAAATAGAGAACAGTATCAACAGCAAAAGCCTTACTGGCATGTTCCTGCTTGCTTGCCTTTGCAATAGCTGCATGTCCCTCTTTTACTCTCTTCTCTTTCTTGACTTTACTGATTCCTGCTTGTCACAGAGTTTATAAATAGGGTTTTTTCTTTCCCTTTGATTTAAAACAGCAGTTATAAGAGCTCAGCAGCTGCCAGAGTTATGCTTTTATTTAAGCCATCTGATTCACTTTGTTGTATCAATAAATGAGAGACCCTTTTCTTCAAAATGCTTTTCTCAGATTTCTGCCAGCTTAGAAACAATTTCTCCCAAAATTTACAGTGCTTGTGATGATGAAGAAAGCTCACAATGGCTCAATTCCCTGTAAGCATAGCGGATCTCAGCTTGAAACAAGACAACCACTTAAACTATACATTTAACATAGTACAATTTGTATTATAAGGTGCTTCTTAAATATTTCATGATCTTCTGCTACAGTATTATTAAAGACAATCAAATTCATTATCGTCTTCCAACAGAAGAACTTTTTTCATTGACATGAGCAAGTAATGAATAGCAATTAATGTCTGAGAAGAAAGTTACTAATGCAGAGATTTTTAAAATAACAGACAGAAAGCAATTTGGGAATAAATTATCAAAAACTATCCCTGAATTTTTTGGTTTAGGTTTTTTTTTTTTTCCTTGATTGATGGAGGAAAATTTTACTGCATATATCTTCTTATTCAACATTGGATTTGTTTGGTTTTCTTTCAGAGTGTGTTGATTTTATTTGTCACCATTTCTTTCCTTTCCAGAAACTCTAAAGAGTGCACATCCTTCAAAACAACTGGCATTACACAAGACCAGCAGTGTGCATGTATAGAATATCAGGACCTTAAATAACTCTCATGTTGCACTCAGTGATCTGAATTTTCATGCTGTAAATGTAAATGCCATGTTCAATTTTACTTTCTGCTGCTGTAATGCAAGTATGAATATTGCCATTTTCTGTAAACCCAAAAATCTTTGGCAAAGCAACACCGCTCCTGGGCTTGACAGTGATGGCAGTGTTTCAGCTTCCATTAAACAAATGGGAAAAGACTTAAAAAATTAAACACAAAGTTGAATATTTCATAGTGACTTTGCTAAATGGGACTGGTCTGTCTCTTCCAGAGAACTCTACAGAAAGTGACCCCTTGTGGCAGGTGCATGTCCAAGATGTTCATCTGCAGGTGTGCAGGAAGTCCTGCACCACAACACGTCCCAGGCAAGGCTTTTTTCAGCTGGCCAAACCAGGAGACTGTGGCCCCAAAGATCTGAAACCCAGACTTTGGAAAAGCCTGGAGAAGTGCTGCTGTTCCTAAGCACCTGGCCCTGTCTCTGTGCAACTGCAAGATCTTCAGATATCCTCCCCTTCCCTCCCTAGGCTGCAGAGAATCCGAGATGGATCTTACCTGTGCATGAGTTTATATACAAGCTGAGAAAATTAACAAATAATGACTGGATTTTGTGTTCCATTTTCATGACAAAAAAGAGATTCCCACAGTTTTCAGGTGCCACTTAATTTCTTCCCAGCACTGGGTGACACTAACTGGTTGATGGCCAGACCTCTGATGCAATGAGCTCCTGTGGTACTTTGGGTGTGTCTGAAAGATGGAGGGGTGGCTGTGGATCGCAGATGTGCAGGGGCTGGCAGCACAGGATATGCTCTGCCTAGCACTGGAGGAGACAAATAATCACAGTGAGAAGAGTCAGAGCTGCAAATGCACCTGAACAGTCAGACCACCAAACAGAGGCTGTGTCAGTTGTTGATGAGACCTGGAAACAAAGATGTTGCTTGTTCTAGGAAGCCAAGGGGAGCTCAGTGAGGAATAAGGTGATGCTATTCAGCCCATCGTCTCTCCTCTGCAGTGAAAGAACTGAGGCATCTCTGCTTTGTAAAGCTAAACTGTAAAGCAGTTGCTGTGCTTTATATCCCATTTTAGTTTCCCTGTGAAGTGTGCAAGCTCCATTACAAAATAAATAGCCCAGCCAAGATGTTCTGGAAAGTTACATGTTAACAGTGTTTTGAGGATGTTCACATTTTCTCTGTGCACTTTCATATGTATGCAAGCTTGTGTTGGAATTGATACCCTAAAAAAGGGCTTATGGCTAAAATACTCCACGTAACATTTGATAAAATTTTATAAAATGCAGCTCATAAAATCCTGCAGAGTGTCTTGTATGGGATAAAGCTGTGAAGTGCATCTCATAAAATACTCTGAAACCTGTATCTTGAAGCAGAGGATAGATCAAATGCTGCAGCAAATGAATTTGGATGACACCTGTCTTTCACAGTGATGGGTTTATTATTGGAATCTGCTGTGCTAGAAGAGATGCGGGGAGGGAGGGGAGAAGGTAGGGGGAAGGGAAGCATGGACAAGAGCTGGAAGCTCTTGTGTGGTGAGCCAGCCTCAGCTAGGGAATATTTATATTAGTGTTACTAGAAATGGCACCTTTCTGTCCCTCCCAGCATGATCACTATTCTGGGCAATTAGCAAATCCATAGAAATCCCTCTCAACTGGGCAAAGCTAAATAGGCATCAGCTCCCTGGAACATGGCAAACACCATGTCTGCCTTCCAGTCTCTTAATAATATATATGCCTGTTTATCTTGTTTTGTGTAAGATGCCACAAGAAAGAAAATTACTCCAGCTTCTTTCTTGGGGCTGTCGGGATCGATGTATCCCAACTGCCATGTTCATGGAGAGGTTTTGTTGGAGGGAAGATTTTGTTGTAGGGGTAAGGTCTTTCTGGAGAATGAAGTTTCCTCTTTCACCAGGGAAGAGGTGATGGGAAAACAGAGCCTTTTTAAGCCCTTGGCCATTCTGACACCTCTGTCACAAGCCACTCATGCATGAGATGTCAAGCTGTCACAGTTTTGTGACGCTGGTTCACGCTTTGAACATGTTCAAAATATCATGGATTTGAGAAGTCTTGCTGAAGCTGGAGAAAGTAATTACATACCTGGACTTGTCTACATGGTTCCTGGGAGCATACTAGTCTGAAGGTACCTTTGAACCACAGTTGTGGTTTTAAACGTGTGCTGATCATATACAGATTCCTGGCAGTTCCTTCAGTGTCTCAAGGCCCATGATCCCAGCAGCAGACATCATGAATTTGCTCTGATGTTTCCTGTTTGAAGTTCCCACTGTTGCACCTGCCCAGCAGAGCCCCAGCAGAGCAAGTGCTTGAACATGGGAACCTGGTTTGGACAGGTTTCAGTATCACCTCATAAAAGCACCCAAAGCCTGTCTGCAGCACTGTTTGCTCCATTTTGAGCACCAACACTATTTACACATTGCTAAAACAGCTCTAAAACTTCTCACTGCAGAGGATGCAGGTTACATTGGACTTCCTCATCCATTTTCCCTATCACACTTTGCAGAGAAACAAAGGGGCTGCCTGAGCTTGCCTGGGGCTCCTATTTTTACATCCATTTATGACTCTGTAGTGTCCTCCCACTGCAACTGAAAAACCCCACACACATGCCAGATCCCAATTTTAGTCACTTTGTACATTCCAGATTAATTCAAATATTTCTCCTTTCTGCTTTCTAATTAGTTCATCTTTCTTATCTTCAAGCTCATGTAGATGGCTTTATTTTACAGTGACTTCATTGATGCTTCATGGAAACTTCCCTCAAAATATGCAAGGACAAGAGATATTGTATGTGAGGACAGGCCACCTTGTAAGAAACCCAAATTTTAAAATGTACAAATGGACAAGTAATGAATGCGTGCTGTACTGGAAACTTTACAATTATTTCTTCCAAAACTAGAAGAAGTTATGCAACCTTAAAATGGCAGACAATCAGTTTATGCAAAATATTCATTAGGTTATCCAGGGAACTCTCACCATTTTCCTCGCAAATATCAATAAAATCCAACAATGCTTCCTGGAGGCATTTTGCAAACTATAGTGGTTAGTGGCATTATCCCCACTTGGCAGCATTCCCTTCACAACCATGTGGTTCTCCACATAATGACTTAACCTGTGTAAAAACCAGGCCAAGGTGACATAAACAGAAGGTCACTCTAGTATCAAAGACCCTGCTGTAATAACTGTCAGATGTAGTGGATGTATCAAAAATACATCAGAGTCCATTAAAACTGAATAAAATTACTATTATTTTCCAGTGCAGAAGGAGGTAGTACCATTTCATGTCCATTATTCACTCCCATAAGACCGTGAAAATCTTGTTCTAGTGCTGCAGCCAGGTAAAAGAAGGTTGTATGCTCCCAGAGATATCAGGAAGCATGGAGTTTTGAAGGGTTAGAATGGAGAAATGGCCTATCACCACAATCCTTTTAGTGGCAATTTTTCTGCTGATTCTCTAACTGTCTTCTTTTTCTGTTCAGTTGCAGTAATGTGACTTCAGAACCACTGTGCTCAAGAGGAATGCTCTTGGTTCACTTTTCTGTTTTGTGAGGAGGCAACAGAAAATTCTGATGTTTCCTGTTTTCTGCAGGTATATTTTGAGAGCAGGAGCCTGAAAGATTAAACAGTATGAAAGACTTCAAAGATCATGGCTGACTGGCAGTGAATCTAAGAGTCTAGGGAGAATTTTCTAGTGTCCAATGCCTAAAAAACCCAATTAAAAGGAGAGACAGAGTCATTGCAAGTGGGACTACCAGGAAATCCCAAAGCTGATCTCTGTGACACTGTGTCTTGAATCAGTGTAAGTAAGGGTTCAAGCAAGTAAGCAGGTATTCAAGACCCACAAAAGCAGAGTTGTGAGATACAGCTCCTATTCCAAGCAGGCTCAAGCTTTTTCCTCCCTCACCATGTTTTCTTTCAACTTTTTGTTGCTTGTTCTGCTCCCAGATTCCTCCCATCTATATTTCCTACTGCCCTTTTAGTGATCTTTTATTACTTTCTTCCCTCCTTTTTGGTCACATGTGGTCATGTACAAGAAAACAGAAAGTGGATGACAACCTAACTTAAAGGAGACAGGAAATCTTTCAGAGAGTGCTCTGAGAGATTTAAATCAAATCAAACACATTATCAACCCTAAGTGACCCAAATTCAGCTTACACGAGTATATAAAAATATGCATCGTTTGTATGAATATATGAAACATGGATCTCCAAATGAGATCTGCACATCCTAAATCAGTCAGGAAAAAAAGACTCATTTTGCCAGCGGCTGACGACTGGCGAATGGTGTTAAGCACAAGCGTTAACGAGCCCTAATGACTGACAGGAAGAGGGAAGAACTGCTGAAGATCAGGACTGGTTCCAAAAGCTATGGTGCTACTGCCACCTGAGGTTTTCTTCTGGAAATACAACTCTTATGTGGAAGGGGTTGCACAAAAATTGGGGTAGAAGAGGCAGCCTCTGCCCTCCTCACTGCCCTTGCCAGCCTGGGCAGAAGGACTAGTGATCTCCAGAGGTCCCTGCCAGATGATTTGTCCTGTGATCCTACGATCGTTAAGACAGTTGTGTTTTCATACGATTTTTTAAACTGTGCGATGTTTCAACTTCTTCCTATGCAAAAAATATTCTTATCTGCTGCTACCTTGACCTATAAGGATTGCAATGTAACCAGAAAAAGTGAAGGCATTTCACCTTTATGGTACTGGCAATCTTTAAAACCAGCATCCTGGACGATTCATGCACAGGCCAGGGTCCACATGCAGTGCTCCAGAGTATTATACCATGGCTGGGACCTCTTCCCGCTCCACACATGGACATCTGTGTTGAGCAGCACGTTAGCAGCACTGGTGCTCAAATCCATATAGTCCTGATATAGCATGTGACAGAGAAAATGAGTGGAGTTTTTGAAAAGCCCACTAAATATTTTTTTAAAAATTAAAAATTAATTATAAACATTTAATCATCTTCCCAACTTCTGTTGTTGGTATCTGATTTTAATTGGGAAAGACCATGCTGTCATTTGTGCCCAGCTTTTGATCCTGTTCCTGAATTTCTCCTATTTGTTGTAAAACACCATTTTGATCATAAAACTTCTCCCATGGTGGATCTCAGCTTTGCACATGAAGTACATTGACCTACTTGACCAGACATTTGCAAGGCATGAATTTTAAAGCTAGTTTTCTCCATCATGTTCACCATTACATCTTTCTGGCTAGAAAAAAGTATAACCTAGTTACATTTAAAATAAAAAAATTAGAAACATAGCGGGCCATTTTGAATTGTGAGTCTCACCAAGATACTGTTCTGAACAAAACTTCCATTGTGGCCTAAAATAGTATAAAATAAAGCTACATTACTTTTGAAATTGTAAAATATTAATAAACTTTGAATAACCAACTATAGCTATTAAGTATATTTTAATAGTGTTTTAATTATTTTATTATTTATTGCTTGCTTAAATTCCTTGTAATGATAAAATCATTGCATAACATTTAATGTGAAATCAAATAAAGCAAAAAAAATTAAGATCATCTCCCCTAGCGATCAGATAATTCAGGAAATGAAAACGATTTTATGACTTTACAAAGGTTGATACTTGCAGTTCCATAGCTTTAGATGTCATTTTATAGAAGGTTTGCCCTTTTCAATAACTTCTGTTTATCTCCAGAATTTATTTGTATTTGTACTGTCAGTGCAAATATGAACTACCACTTGGAATCTCAAGCATGACACAGAAAAATCTGACAATTTTGCTTGAATGGGGTTAACCACAATTATGTTTGTACTGGAATTGTATATAGATGTATATGTATCATTTACATATGAAAAAAATATGGGAAGGAAGAGAAGAGATGGAGGGTGAAAAATCAGGCAAAGGAAATTCAGTGCTTGTATTTTCTTAATGCATCAAATTCTTCCTGTTTCTTATATTAGTATTTTATTGTTCCTTATAGCTCCAATGAAGTAATTCTGTTTATGTATGTGCTGGAAGAAGAAGTCTATCACTTCTAGTGAGATTCCTTAAATATTTTCAAGATGAGCAGATGTTTGAAATAAGCATACACTGGGCCAGAGCCCAACTGCACTGCTTGGTATTTATTAGTAGTAGTGCGTGGCTAATGTAATAGTTACTTCCATTTTAAATTCTCTCTTCAGCTGTTCATAACTTCCCAAACCAAATTCCTTTTAAACCTTAAATTCTAAATACTTGGCCTCATGCAAAAGACAATCTTTGTATATTAGTTCCTGTAAAATCCATCTATCTGAATTCACATTATGTGGATAAGACAGAAGTGATTACCATGAACACTACCTCATTTTTTTTCCATATAACTGATAATAGCCTTGAATTTTCAAGCATGGTTGAAATTGCAAAATTCAGCCTCTCATTTTACAACAGATCTTCTGCAGATGCACCATCACTCACACTCATGAGTTCACTGAACTCAACAAAAATTTGAGGAGGATCAAAGTTTCACTTGTCCGGTGTTTAGGGAAGGACTGAGCGCACACAGTCCCTGCCAGGGACAAGGAGCCATGCGGAACTGCCAGCCGGGGATGTCCATGAGGGTGGACAGGCCTGGGCCCGTCCCACCAGCCTGGCAGGGGAGCAGACAGGCTGGGGAGCAGCCAGAGCACCCCTCAGCCCCACTGCCAGATGTGGTCGTGGTGACACACAGGTCTGGGGCCCAGCTGGAAAGTTTGCAAGTCTGAAAGTCTGGCTGAACAGGATCCACAGCCAGGCAGGGATGGGACAAGGCTGGGGACAGGGTCACCTACAACTTCGATGGGGACAGTCCCAAAGGCTGAGCTGAAATGGGGTCCACTTGAATGTCTTTCATTCTGCAAAGAGCTCTTCATAAAACTAGGCAACTGGACAACAGTCAGGCAGTTTATTATCCAAACATTTTAAACCAGAAAGTTTTTAAGAGAATGAAATGGCTATGTTCTTTAGAACCTTTCCTTTCTAAATACATGTCATGCCACGCTGGTTCCTATTGCTCTGTCTGTGTATGAATGCTACACAGCATGTATGAAAATGTCATTTCTATGACATACCTTGCAGTTCTGTCACAAATCACAGTGCAGATCTGGATAGTATGCAAATGCTGAAAAACTTTGGCTGCTCCTATTAATATATTCAAATAAATTTGCCAGTATAGAGAGAAATAATAATTGCAAAACCAGAGGCATTAACTAAGCAGGTACTCTGTATAAGACAAAAATTCCACTTTGAAAAGCACAACAATATGGCAGTCTGAAAAAAAAACACCATATGATAATTGCTATCCTTCTGGTTTTGAATGTAGACTGGATATTCACTGAAGGGCTTTGATATACAGATTAATCTACATTACCTCCACCTGAATGGTCCCATTTGTTTTTCTTCACTAAATACCATCCAGTTGAGTTTTGTCATCAAAATTAAGAAATAACTTTTCAACATTTTCAGAGGGGTTGAAGATAATATTACTCTTTTTTTGGTAGAAAATAATGACACTATTCCTAAAGAAATATAGAAGTATTTGCCATATCAAGACCCTTAATATCTTCTTTTCTTACCTTTACAAAATAGAAATGCTTAAAACACACATTGAAGAGCTTTCATTGGTATAAACACAAGCAGTAATAAGGTGTTTTACATAAAGTTGTGCTGGAAGCTTTCAAACTCCATTTAATCCTAAGAAAAATTATTGCTATTGCAGGTTTCAATTATTGGAAACAAGGGTTTCTCAGCTAATGCTGACAGGGAAAATCCATTTTCAGTGCAATTATAAAAGTATTGGCAGAGACATGGGAGATTATGTGCCATCACATGTCTTGAAAAGGTGCTGAAAATGCTTTTGTTCTGTACATGGCAGGATTAAATAATTTTTTGTCTGTCTGGCCTCTGCTGCTTCTCTTACATCAGAGTAATTAGGGTAAATGAATTCCCATTTGACCCTCTTCAATGCCTGTGGTATATAAATCCAACCTATAAGATAACACAAGTATTGCACTTAATCCCCAGTTCAGCAGAGCACTCAATGTATATTGTATTGTATATAATGTATATTTTGAGACCCGATTTAAAGGTATGTTTAAAAAGAAACATTTCTTAATGGCACTGGTGAATTAGGGCCTTAACAGGCTTTCATGGTCATTGCTCCAGGAAACCATGAGTTAATGTAAATCTTTGGGGAGCAGCACTTCTTCCACACCTCACACCAGCAGCACAGCTGCATTGCCCAGCGTACTCTGTCCCAGGACTCTCTACATCCAGGCATTGGTCCACGGGGTGGCGAGATGCACAGAGCACTGCGTAGCCACACATGGAAACAGAAAATCCTAAACACAAAACCAGATTAAATTCTCAAACCAAAATCACTCTCCAGCAAACATTCTTGTCTTTGGAAATCTATTTCAATGTAGTCAACATCAGGATACGTCGTATTATGTGAGCAAACATTTTTATAAAGTCTGACACAAAATGGGAGTGCTGATATTTATTTGCCAATTAAGGCTTCTGCGCTATTTTTCTTAATATAAAGTAGAACAGCTCATTCCATCAGAATATCCATCCATTTCAAGTAAGCTTAGGTGAATAAACTGAGGCACTGGCTACCTCTAGAATCCTTGATTGCTCAGTAGAAAGGAAAGGACCAGTATTTTATATCTGTCAGCATGGTCTCAGGAAAGGCACTGAATGAAGTAAAGAGTCACTTAAGTGAATGTGTTATGAATTTGAATGTAACACTGCCTGGTGACAATACAGGAAAAAATACTATAAATGAAAACTTAAATTCAAATGTAATGGCTTTGAACGTTTTTTGTAGCATACCCAGTTCAAATTGGTTTTTAACCATAAATAAATGTTTGGTGGATAAAGCCTATAAGATCTGCTGGCAAAGATGCATGGTCAGAGCTATAAATATGTGGGAAAATCTAATAGTTCAAATTTACTCCAAAGGTCATCTGGAGTATAAATGTATTCTCAGAAAAATTATGCAGGAATTTTATCATTCTCTTCTTCACATGGGCTGAGACTGCAGGAAATAAGTAAGTCCTCACAAAATATAATGACAGGAAGAGAAAAATGCCTGTGCTGTGACTGAATCCAGTTTCTTCTAAGAAATTATTATGTGCTCTGTGACATAAATTCCAACCATTAATCACTTCCATAGGCATGAAGCCAGAAGAATAGCACTGTTAAGACTGGTTTCAGCTAACCCCTGAAATATTTTACTCTTGAAAAGGTTGTATTTTTCTAGACAAAGAAGTTTTACATGCAGCTTGGCAAGAAGTTAATGTGAAAAGGAAAAGCCAAAACAAAATCAGCTTACAACTGCAAAGCTTTGACTTCTGAATGAAAGAGTTTCCACTGTTTCTTCATATGTTTTGCCTATATATAAATAGGAAACATATATAATCTGTGACTTACAGTGCACAGATGTACTTAAGTCATGTTAATGTGGGATGCAACTCCTCTATCATAAAAGGAAAAT